>NC_090265.1:1744739381-1745958547 GCF_040414725.1 Anabrus simplex
CATAAAATAAATTGTAAAAAAATTGTTGCACTTTTCATTTCTTTACTGAAAGCGAGACAGTGATATTAGCAGCATAAAATTAATATTTTAATGGGCCTACTTTGGTATCAATTTAAGTTTAGTCTTTGTCGAGTTTATTTGCCAATGCCTTCTTCCTGTTTTTTCTTTCTTTCTTTCTTTTTTCTTTCTTTCTTTCTTTCTTTCTTTCAACATCTGCGACCACCGCACGGGTTAAGCACGAAACAAATTATTCTGCAATATTGGTTTATGGTTCATGATCAAGTTTTTATATTTATATTTTGACTTTAGAATAAATTAAATCTTAACATGTTTAAATAATCGACGCAAAATATGACAACCTTGCTTTTCACAGAGCTCACTTGCCTTTTAAACGACATGCGCCCCTTGTGTCCAGAGGAAAGGAACCGACTGACAACCCTCATTATCACTAGGGCGGGCAGACTGACAACCCTCATTATTACCAGGGTGGGCCAAGTTTTGAGATGAGAAGATACCGCATGGGTATGCTTTGAGCGTCAGGACTATACATACAGCAGTGAAACAAGAAATATACCTCGGTTAACACCTTTGGAAAAAATCCGTTAGTCTCTTCTATTTGTTACGGTTAACCTTTCCTCCCTTCATGTTGAAATTTCTCGTCAATACCACTCAGCCGAGATTCGTAAATCAAGCATGTCTGCGACATCGGGGGTAGCATTCATGCGTGATCGGTAATTAATTTACACTCGAGAAACAGCGAGGCTTCGCCGATTTTCCGATTTTAGTTTTCCGGTTCCAATCATGTTAGCTCGCAGCGTCAGTGTAACCCTTTCTTTACGCGTTAACTGTTCCTCACAAACCACAAATGCCGTATTGCACAGTTAATGTTGCACAAAATTCGAGTTACAAGGGAGGAAATGTTTACTTCGAGAAATCGAGAAATTCGTGTAACCGAGTTTCGGGTAATAGAGAAATAAATACACGTGAAGAATAGGACAAACGACCGGGAAATTTAAGTTACTTCGAGATACTGAAAATTCGACTAATGGAGGTTCGAGATATCGAGGTTTGACTGTATCATATTATGATAAATTTCAGTCCTGCTCATTTGCTAAATGGTTAGCGTGCTGGCCTTTGGTCAGACGAACCCCGGGTTCGATTCCCGGTCGGCTCGCTGATTTTAACTTTCATTAGTTAATTCTTATGTGTCGAGGGAGGGGTGTTTGTGTCGTGATCAACATTAGAATTCATCTTAGTTCAGGCCCCATTCTCACAGACGCGCAGGTCGCCTATGGATGTCAACTCGAAACACCTGCACAGGCCTCTCCGGAGGCCACACGTCGTTTTTGTAAAAGAGGCGTTTCAGACAAAATTTACCTACCCAGTAAATGCATGGGGCTACTGACCTTCTTGTCAACAACTCTAATCTTGATTTTAAATTTCCTTTCCTCCTGAAATTACTTTTTCTTGGGAAACCATGTTATTTACGTCCGACGATAGAACAGCACCCTGATAATAAATGTCCAGTTGGCAACACTGCGGCTGGAGTCGCTCACCTGGTTCCAAGCTGGAGGGGAGAGAAGATGCTCTGCACCGCAGCATCCCCACTCCGCCCCCTACCGTGACCTTGCCGCCAGACCGCGGAACTACTTCATCCAGGGTCCAGCAAGATCATAAAACATGCTGCGATATACACCTTACATCTTACGAGTGGCTGGTTTCATTAACGTATGAGATATAGTAAGCAGCATCCAGCTGAGATGTAGGCGGTAGGTAAACTGTGTGGCTAGTCCAGAAAACTGAGCAGTAGAGGCGACTGGGAATTAGAAGTGTACAGACAACAAAAACAACCCAGTTTTATATAACAGGAATTGGTTGAGGGATGTTCCACCATTCAATACAATATAGCCTATAATACATAATATTTATTAAGTGAAAACCGGTTTCGATTCCCTTGGAATCATCATCAGTTCACAGTAAATATATAAATCAAAGGATCCAACATGAAATCTGCCTTTAAATATATTTACAATGGTTGGCATGGGTAATATGACATAAAGCAAAGTAATCTCCGTACAGGCTACGGAGGCCCTTGGAGGGGTGGAAGGTATAAAGTCTTCCACTACCCGTAACTTCGGCACTTGATGGGGTAGAGTGGTTAGCTTTACGTCCGGCTACCTTTGCCCCCAGGACTTAACCTGTACTCCTTTTTGGTGTAGGGTGAGTGAACCTCAGGACCATGTGCACGTACGGAAGTGGAAACCTCGTTTTTTAAATTGTACGACTTCCTGACGGGGATTCGATCCCACGTCCTTCCGAGCGAACCGAACACGCCTTCACCGCCTCGGCCAGGCAGCCCCAATATGACACCAAACACATTAATATTTACAGAAAGTCCTAGGATCCAGGTCACAGATGATGAATATTTGAACATTTTAACATATGTTTCTTATATCCACAGTAACAAATCAGAACCTCACAGTATTCCTCAACTTTAAGTTTTTATGCATTATCTTAAAGCTCTGTTCAACACCGTACAAACGCACTGCAGTCTCGCAGTATTTCTAAAATATCACAACTGGCTTACAGAAATAAACAAAGATATTCAGGAAATTGGTATAAATTAAGAAAGCATGCAAGACAGAAAAAAATTCAGAAATCTCATAAACAAATACAAATTTGCTGATCAACCAAAAAGACAAGCTACAGGATGGATGGAAGAACGCAAGAAAGAAGCACAGCAAAAGGATGAAGAGATTTTGGGCAGACAAGAAGAAACGTTGTGCTAAATAAGTTAACACGCTCTCCTTACTTGGGCATAACGAATCAATATATATATACAACAGGAAGAACATCTTGATCAATGCAAAACTCAGTTACTACCAGACAGTGACCCGTCCGATATTGGGACCCCAAAGAATAGACGATAAATCATACAGAAAGAAAGGAAAGCAAGTATTATCTCTCAAAATGAACAATATCTTAAATTATTTGTGTTTGGTTTTTGGCCCCATCAGCCACAAGCTAGCAAACCATTAAAAATTTGCAAGTCACAAAACAATGCACGAAATGAAATAGCGCATGCCGGGAGTGTCCGAGGATATGTTCGGCTCCCAGGTACAGGTCTTTTGACTTGACGCCCACAAGCGACCTGCGCGTCGTGATGAGGATGAAATGATGATGAAGACAACACACATACCCAGCCCCCGTGCCAGCGAAATTAAGCAGTGATGGTTAAAATTCCCGACCCTGCTGGAAATTGAACCCGAGACCCCTGTGAGCAAAGGCCAGCACGCTAACCATTTAGCCATGGAGCCGGACACAACAATGCATATATACATACGACAGACACGGGGGGGGGGGGGGGACAGAAAATATCACGTGAGACATTCTCTATCACACCACACACTCCCTGGATGTTCTGACATTCCCAATTCATGATTTGCACTTTTTTTTAACATGGCTAAAATCAATACAAATTTCTGATTCAATAAGAGAGGTAAAAAAGGACACAAATGATATATTTAAATCACTATTATTGAGAAATTGGGCTAAAATCGCATATACTCTCTGAATGACAGGAAAAAGAAGGACTGGCATGCTGGTTGGAGACAGTCATGGAAAAGATCTCAGATACCATCTGGAACAGTACAGCCATGTTCTTCGGACTATCTACAGAATGAAAGTAGAAGAAGACACAGAGTAACGATAAACTTAGGGTTTACTTGTAAGTTATATCTTTCTGTCTGTAATATTACGAAAATTCTGTTTCCTTCAAAATATTGAGGGTGGGGGCGAGACTGCCACCCCTTGCCACCCACGAATTACGCCTATGACTATAATTTATATTTGTGTTTGTGAAGTCCTCATCGCGAAGGCAGGCTGGATCCCCAATAATTCCAAAATCAGCAACCACGATAAGCTCAGACGTTATTGTAGAGAGCTGTGTAAAATAAATGAGGAGAGAGTCCCTGAAACGAACACATTAACCGACCCTAAAAGCGGCAACTTCACACCACGAACTGACAACGTACCTTCGACACTCGCTGCCTCGCTGCACTCTTTCCCTATTCAAATCAAACACCAGCGGTATCCTCTTGACCGTTAAAGCCTCTATTGTACTAGAACTGGTGTCGCCATCAGAAATTACGTATGACTGATTTTAAAAACAAGTAAGGACCTTTTTTTTTTTTTTTTACAATTTGCTTTACCTCGAACCGTCACAGATAGATCCCATGGCAACGATGGGATAGGAAAGGGCCAGCAGTGCGAAGGAAGTGGCCATGGCCTTAATTACGGTACAGCCCTAGCATTTGCTTGCTGTGAAAATGGCGAACTACGGAAAATCATCTTCAAGGGTTTCGAACCCGCTAATACACAAATACTCTTCACAAAATGAATTTAAAGTGAGACACTTGTGAAAAACTGAAACACTTGTCGATCACATTGAACTGTAAGAAACCGTGCTATATAGTCAGGCAGAGGAGAACGTGCAACATTGTAAGGGAGGAAAATCCACACCCATTCCTCAACACTGAGACAAAACAAGACAGGAAACACACTGCCTGTAAGAAATGCCAATTCCTTTGAAGTGAACTGGCGATCTAGTGCGTAACCGGTGGTTCTGAAGGTGCGCGCAGTGATTTTCAGAGACACCTACCAAGCTTTGGCCAGTGTCTACACAGTGGTTGGAAATATTAAAATGACATCTGCAGTTCATAGTACACAAGTGTTTATGAAGTACTTGTCAACATTACCTCTATTATATCCAAAATAAGTTCCCAGAGATGAAACCAAAGAGTAGGTAGGTTCTTCTCACATATAACTTTCCATATTGTGCAAGTTCTAGTCTGAAGTCTAGTTCATTAGCACGGCTAGAATGTATATATGTAATAAAAGGGATAAATATGTACATATATTTCTTTCTTTCTTAATCTGTTTACCCTCCTGGGTTGGTATTTCCCTCGGAATCAGCGAGGAATTCCACCTCTATCGCCTCAATGGCAATGTCCTGGAGCGTGAGATATTAGGTTGGGGAATACAACCGGGGAGGAGGACCAGTACCTCGTCCACGATGCCTCACCTGCTATGAGGAACAGGGTCCTTATGGGGGGAGTGTAAGATTGGAAGAGGAAAGGAAGCGGCTGTGGCCTTAAGTTAGGTACCATCCCGGCATTTGCCTGGAGGAGAGGTGGAAAACCACGGAAAACCACTTCGAGGACGGCTGAGGTGGGAATCGAATCCACCTCTACTCAGTTGACCTCCCGAGGCTGAGTGGACCCCGTTCCAGCCCTCGTACCACTTTTCAAATTTCGTGGTTGAGCCGGGAATCGAACCCGGGCCTGCGGGGATGGCAGCTAATCACGCTAACCACTACACCACATAGGTGGACTGAACTGAAGTCACAAAAGAAAAGTTTGGCCTTCTTACATACATAATTGGGATTTCGTTTTGAACGGTTGGTACATTTTTGTGGGGGTTACATCTTAATATTTTAATGAAAACTGCCTACTTGCGAAGCAGTGGGTTACAAAACAGTGCTTATAAATTTTCAAAAGTAAAACTGCGTGTATTGTCTCTTGAAATTGCTTTGCACTCGCTGTAGCAACTTCTCTTAACATCACAAGAGGTAATAGGTCCGGATCTACTGTAGTTCCTGACTTGATGCACAGCTCAAGTAGCATTGATTTTTCACATATCACTAAATCGTGGATTCTCGGCTAGCAATGTCTTTTCTCGCAGGCAACACAAAAAATTACTCCACCATCTGTTGATTGTTCTTCATTCGGAAAATCACTTACGTACAATCGTAATTGTACAGACGAGGACTTAGGATCTGGCAGTATTTTTTAAAACTATTTAATACACCAAATGAGCAGATATATGAAACACACTGAAGATGCACTCAGAGTCCATGTTGATGATTCATGATGTACTGAATAGGACAGGTCAACAGTAGTGCTAATGCTCTGCTAATTGCTTGAACCAGACCTGCTGTGGTCAGGTATATGGAATTCTATCGTCACCAGGGGTTAACTGATAAGGCCAAAACCAAGGCCCAGCAATAAACTAAAGAATGTGCATACCACATAACTTGTTTTCAACATTCTACAGAAACTCAAGAACCCAGCTTTGAAATACATATGCCAGTAAAATAAGTTTTAAATTTTAAATTTTAAAAGATTATATGAAAGAATGGGAGCCCCCGTGGCTCAAGCGGCAGCGCACCGGCCTTTCATCAATGGGTTCCGTGGTTTAAATCCCGGTCACTCCTTGTGAGACTTGTGCTGGAAAAAGCGGAGGCGAGGCAGGTTTTTCTCCGGGTAATCCGGTTTTCCCTGTCATCATTCATTCCAGCAACACTCTTCAATATCATTTCATTTCATTCGTCAGTCCTTAATCATTGCCCCAGAGGAGTGCGACAGGCTTCGAGAGCCGGTACAATTCCTACACTCGCCGCTAGATGGGGGCTTCATTCATTCCATTCCTGACCCGGTCAAATGACTGAAAACAGGCTGTGGATTTTCATTTCCACCTGAAAAGAATAAGTTTGAAACCATAAAATATGGAACGTATTTAAAGTTAAAACGTTCGGCTCTGTGAAGGTAGACGAGTTTTTCTAAAATATGTTATAAAATAGACGTGTAATGAAATGGCGTATGGCTTTTAGTGCCGGGAGTGTCCGAGGACATGTTCGGCTCACCAGGTGCAGGTCTTTTGATTTGACACCCGTAGGCGACCTGCGCGTCGTGATGAGGATGAAATGACGATTGAAGACGACACATACACCCAGCCCCCGTGCCAGCGAAATTAACCAATTATGGTTAAAATTCCCGACCCTGCCGGGAATCGAACCCGGGACCCCTGTGACCAAAGGCCAGCACGCTAACCATTTAGCCATGGAGCCGGACAGACGTGTAATAAATGATCAACATACCTCCATAGAGTTATCAATAATGTGGTAGATGACAATTACTTTCTACAACAAGTCCCTTTCAACACCGGAAAAGGAAGTTTAAGACACAGACTAGTCTTGTTTCTTCCGATTTCTAAAACAGTATTTTATAGAAGCTCACCACTGTTTAGAATGTTCACGACATATAACATCACTTCTTCTTCTTCTTCTTTATCCGTTTATCCTCCAGGGCTGGTGTTTCCCTCGGACTCAGCGAGGAATCCCACCTCTACCGACTCAAGGGCAGTGTCCTGGAGCTTCAGACTCTGGGTCGGGGGATACTACTGGGGAGTATGACCAGTACCACACCATGGCTGCCTCACCTGCTATACTGAACAGGGGCCTTGGTGGGGGATGGGAAGACTGGAAGCGATAGACAAGGAAGAGGGAAGGAAGCGGCCGTGGCCTTAAGTTAGGTACCATCTCGGGATTTACCTGGAGGAGAAGTGGGAAACCACGGAAAACCACTTCCAGGATGGCTGAGGTGGGAATCGAACCCGGCCCTTCGGGGGTGGCAGCTAATCACACTAACCACAAACCAGAGAGGCGGGTGACAATGTCTTTGACACTGTAATAGCAGTCTAAAAAGAGTCAAACAATGCACAAGAAAAGCTCTGTTACAAAAGTAGGAAAGGTCAAACACAGCATGTGACTTGTAAAAGGCGAGTTTTGGCGAATTTATTTTGCAAACTGAGGAACTAAAAATTCAAATGCATATCCTACAGTAGTCTTATAACTTTTTCCCAAATATGTAGGATATTTTAAGGAGGCGCTTACAAAATCATGTAAATACCAATGCATTAGTACTGTAATCGAAACGTCAATAACATTTTATAGTGGGTAACTTACGTACTCCTCGACCAGCATATAGCAGAATCGACCCTAAACCACACAAGGCACCGCTTGATAGGATGAATACGAAGTGATAACATGAAAGATCAAAATCAAAATAGTCACTCACTTGGCATACATCGAACTTGTAGCGTGAACACCGCAAAACGACTTGCATTAAGTGAACAACTCTTGATGCCATTTTTTATAGCTACTTGTCAAGAATAAATCCTTCGGACATAGGTTTATTAGACAAGCTGGAGAGCTTGGGTCGAGTTTCTGTCGGAGTTTGATAGACCGTGGGTTCATCGCCCGGACACACAAGCTGTGTGACAAGATCTGGTCCATTTCCAACGAGCCCGTGTTCCTAACTTCGGAAAGTACTATATTTCCATCACACGTCGTTCTTTACTCGTTCATGCAGCAACGACGGTGACCACGAGAAAGCTCTCTCTCTCTATCTATCTGTTTCGCTGTGGTTCCTCTTCCTCTTCCTCTCCTCTGTCCACATGTTCTTGGACTTATCATTTTCTTTTTTTCTGGAACCCCTGCAATTTATCAACTTTAGCTCGAAACACATCTCTATTAAAGGTTTCTTTTGGATTGATGCCAATTTCCTCCATGTCCTTTCTTATTTCTTCTACCCATTTTAGTAGTTGCTTTTAAATTTAGGGAGATGAAGAATCCAGCAGATGCAGCTCTGCTACAGTCCTCACTTAACGCCCTCTCAAACTGGTGCCGTACTTGAAAACTTATCTCCAATCCACAAAAATGCAGCCACATGAACATAACACTACGTAAATCTCCTCTACCGACATCATATTACCTACTCGGCAAGCCCATCACTGTAGTTACGCAACAGCGTGACTTAGGTGTAATATTCGATACAAAATTACAACTTAAGAACCACATAGAAACATATACAACCAAGGCTATGAAATTACTAGGCATTCTCTACCGTTTCAGAGAAATTTCTGATCCCACTGCTCTTTGTCACTTCTTCCTCACGATCATTCAACCTCTCTTGAACTACTGCTCTCCAATTTGGACAACAGGCTCCCACTGCAATATTAACCAGTTATACAGAGCAGTGTCCTCCTTTGCTGCAATTGTTAGGAACAGAAACGCCAAGCTCAGAAAACTGTCTACGCAGCAGGTATTAAGAGCAATAAATGTGTCACCGCTGCACATCAGGAGACAGGTAGCTGACCTGAGTGTTCTCCACGGGATTTCAAATGGGCATTACCGCTCGGAAGATCATGTCTCACTCTCCGTGTTCCTTCCCGCTCCACCAGAACCAAAGACTTTCTCCACATTCCCCACACTCAGCACTCAATACTTCAACGATCTTTCCTAATCCGCCTCCCAACTCTAACAATTTTAATGGGAGATAAGAGCTTGATGTAGCATCAAGTAAAAGTATATTCGGGAGAGGTGTAAACAGTCTCCTAAGGATAAGTTGATTGTCAAGAGGTTATACCGCCATCTTGACCCACGACGACTGGGCTATGAATATGGACATTCTCATGGTTTTCGATTCTGACAGTTGTTATTAGTAGGCTGTGTACCTGATCTTGTTGTCCTTTGTTATGTTTGTTATAGTTTATCATGAAAGTTTACATTTGTTAATTAGTCTGTTGACAGTACTCATATCTCAGTGCTCATATCTTGTGCTTCGTGAATAAATAAATAAATAAATAAATTGCATTCCGGAGATAAATATATATTTTTACCTAATACATGGATTTTCACGAAACTTTGTGGGAATGTCACCTATATAAAATTAGAGATATCACGAACATTTCTTTCATACACAATTAATAGTTTCCAATCCATGGCTAAATGGTTAGCGAGCTGGCCTTTGGTCACAGGGGTCCCGGGTTCGATTCCCGGCAGGTCGGGAATTTTAACCATCATTGGTTAATTTCCCTGGCCCGGGGGCTGGGTGTATGTGTTGTCTTCATCATCATTTCATCCTCATCACGACGCGCAGGTCGCCTACGGGTGTCAAATCAAAAGACTTGCACCTGGCAAGCCGAACCCCTCCTGGGATCTCCCGGCACTAAAAGCCATGCGCCATTTCATTTTTCAATATTTTGCAAAATAATATTTTTGAAATTTTTAATTTCATTTTTTCATTAAATTTAATGTCCGATTCGTTGGCTGAATGATCAGCGTACTGGCCTTCGGTTCAGAGGGTCCCGGGTTTGATTCCCGGCCGGGTCGGGGATTTTAACCTTTATTGATTAATTCCAGTGGCCCGGGGGCTGGGTGATTGTTCTGTCCCCAATATCCCTGCAACTCACACACTGCACACAACACTATCCTCCACCACAATAACACGCAGTTACCTACTCATGGCAGATGCCGCCCACCCTCATCATAGAGTCTGCCTTACAAGGGCTGCACTCGGCTAGAAATAGCCACACGAAATTAAATAAATTAAATTTAATTAACATGTTAGTGTAAATTCGTAATTAGGTAGATGATACTTCTTTTAAAAGCACTACGTATCGATTTTTCGATACATAATTTATATAAGGAGATATATCGTACTAAAGTTTGTGTAATTTTTACGTTGTAAAATTTTGGACTTAAAAATCTCCTACTACAGTACTTGAAAAAATTCTGCAATCAAAAATTCCATGCGCAGGTCTCTTAATATAGCTGTGATACATATACCATACAAATGTTGTTACATTTGGCAGAATATTATGGGAGAAAATGGGATTTAAATGTAAAATTACAATTGGGAAATAAAGCATTATTACAGTGATAAATTGTTTGAATTCAGTGGAGTAACTTCGTGACAAGAAAAAAGAAACACAATCATTTCAATTTCAGTCATAAAAAATTTCCCCAAAATGATCAAAATATCGATTTTTATCTCCGGGGTGTCCCCTTAATTTGATGATGTAGTTAAATATTTTCTTTGTTAGTCGACTTTCGTTCATTCTTGTGAAGTGCCCATAAAACTTGAGTCTCCTCTTACGTATGGTGGCTGTGATCTTCTGTCTCTCTGTACAGAATTCCATTTCTCCTCTTACTCCGTGTACCATCGTTCCTCTTTTCCTGTCCTAAGATCTTTCTCAAGATTTTTCTTTCGCTTTTCTCTATCTCATCCATTTGCCCTTTCTTACTGAATATCAGATATTGTGGACTGTAAAATCCCTCTGGCTTTATAACCGATCTTTTGTTGTATTTATTCTGTACTAATCTACGGACTAACTTCATCTTTCTGGCCCTTCCTTTATTTGCTTCTTTATCAAGCCTATTCGGCTGGATCCATTCACCAAGATATTTAAATTATTATTATTGTTATTATTATTCCGACAGAGAATTCACCGCAAAGGATACATTCTTTTACAAATTTATTTACGTGTCTTACGGCGACTGTGGGATAGGAAAGGTCTACGAGTAGGAAGGAAGCGGCCGTGGCCTTAATTAAGGTACAGCCCCAGCATTTGCCTGGTGTGAAAATGTGAAACCACGGAAAACTATCTTCAGGGCTGCCGACAGTGGAGTTCGAACCCACTATCTCCCAAATACTGGCTATTGGTCTCATTTAAGCTACTGCAGCTATCGAGCTCGGTCGCAAAAAAAAAAAAAAAAAAAAAAAAAAAAAAAAAAAAAAAAAAGAAGAAGAAGAAGTTCAGACCTCTTTTTTTTCTCCGTAGCTGATCATCTTTCCTGACATCATTTCCTCCTCTATATAATTGTTGCTGAGGGACGGACGAAGCATGAACGAGGCCAGCGGAAAAGAAAGTGATTTCGTGAGGTGAGAGATGTGCAGGCAGCATTGTTCGTGTCGTGTTACGATGTCGACAGGTTATGCAAGGAGAAGCTGTCGAATAGCCCCAGCCTCGATCCAAGGACCAGTGTAGAATACTAATATAACGAGAAGGTCTTATGTAGGCGGCTATCACCTTCACGTCATCGATCGTAAAAAGTATTTCTTACTTGAAATCAGTTCATGGCAAGAGTTCTTTCATGCCCTGTTGATTTTTCCACTGCTTCATTACGCCCCATGTACTTGAGTCCCGGCTGACAGATGTGTCATAGTGGTATCTACAATGGTTAGGACTGAGAAATGTATGAAACATTCCCAGCAACTGTCGGAGATAGTGCCAGTGTTGATTATTGATTTCAGCACAACTAAGTCTTATTCAAATCCGACCATTTTTTAACAGTTAAATTACATAAGTCGAACAAAAGCATCTAAAAGCATGTTGTTTATATAAACAAAATGTACTACACTCTGTGGTGTAGTAGTTAGTGTGATTAGCTGCCACCTCCGGAGGCCCGGGTTCGATTTCCGGCTCTACCACTCAATTTATTATTAAATGGAAAAGCACACAATGTGTAAGAATATAAACATATTCGCTACAGAGCTTTGTCAGAGAACAAGGCCTCTTCAGTCACTCCAGGGCATGGTAACGACCACAAAATTTTTCACAACATCGGCACACACAATCATGGTTCGGTTCGTGAAAACTACGTACAACACATGCCTTATGATGAAAACCATGGGCCGCTGCACGAGTCACTGTATGCCTGAGATCGAAGCGACTTTGGCACCAGTTGTCTGTTGTCATTGCGTCCGTTGTCCGACTCGTTGGCTGAATGTCCAGCGTACTGGCCTTCGGTTCAGTGGGTCCTGGGTTTGATTCCCGGCCGGGTGTGGGATTTTAACCTTCATTGGTTAATTCCAATGGCCCGGGGGCTGGGTGTTTGTGCTGTCCCCAACATCCCTGTAACTCACACACCACACATAACATTATCCTCCACCACAATAACACGCAGTTACTTACACATGGCAGATGCCGCCCACCCTCATCGGAGGGTCTGCCTTACAAGGGCTGCACCCGGCTAGAAATAGCCACACGGAATTATTTATTATTGCGTCCGTTATATAAAAGTCACTCCAAATTTCTGTTTTAATTCATGTAACAGCTCTCTTTATATTATTTTGTAGGTTGTGGGGTCATAGTACGTCGTAGGTCCTCAGTGAAGAAAAGTTCTTGAGTCAGTTCGTATACAAGTCTTGAGGGGGAGTGTTTAAATACACATAGCGCTCTTTTAAGGAAAATTGCTTTCACCCTTTTTATCTCTCTCAGGTCGTTCTTCTCAGGAAGGTTCATGTGATTTCAATGCCGTAGGTCACGAATGGTGTAATATTTAGACAAAAAGTGCCAAGGCTGTTTTGATCGATAGTTAACTAAGATGATCTATATCGTTTATTGGTGTTATTGCTGCTAGAGTCCTTTCTTTTACGCGAGCTGTTTACTACATATCCACCCAGTTGAAGTCTTACCTGCCATTTTAAACCTTTTGGTAAATTATTCACTAGTTCAGTTGGTTTTTGAAAGAAGTATAGGCGGTAAGAACGGTAGGGGTAGACCAAGGTATGAATATGCCAAGCAGATTAGAGCAGATGTAGGATGCAATAGTTCCGTCGAAATGAAAAGGTTAGCACAGGATAGGGTGGTATGGAGAGCTGCATCAAACCAGTCTGTGGACTGATGACTCAAACAACAACAACAACAACATCCATGAATACTATGAATAATAAAGGTATGTATTACAGCCTTGTCCAACCCGCTGAAATATCTTTGAACCATGAATGTATTGGCAAAGAAAAGGTTTATAAAATACGTGAAATTGATTTTTTTTTTTTTTTTTTTTGCTTTACGTCGCGCCGACACGAAATTGGTTATGACGGTGATATTTGTTTTAAGGAGGGATGTACAATTTGGCAATCATCCCTTGTTAATTACTTCCAAAATCGCTGGCAGTTGGCTTCTTTATCCATTCTGTTCGACTTGTCATTTTGCAACAGCGAAAATAGAAATGGGAATCGGATACTGGCCAACTGTGAGGGAAGTTAATACATTTATCCTTAGACAAAGGCGACGGTAAAGGGTTAAAGAACGCCGCAGGAGTATATTCAAGGCATATCCGTGATGAGTTAATCCGAGGAGGATTGGAATGTTAAAATAGCCTTGACAAGTTGATGGAGCAACCCAATGCAAATAGCGGACTATTGCTAACATTAGCCTTGACTCTGCGATTTAGTCTACAGCGTAAGTCACATAACATGGCATTTTGACCTGTTCTTCGTTGCCATCGCTGCTTATAAAGTAGCCATTTCCTTTTAAGATATGATGGCCACCCATGAGGTGAAATCCAACGTATCTAATGATCGTAGAATTTTCCATTAGGATGATTCATTTGGTGATGAAGCTGATAAATCGACATTCCTTAAAATGACGCTCACTAGCGTGCCACTTACTGGTTCGGGACCGAGCCCACATCTCCTGTCGGTAGAAACCAGAAAATTTAGCATCAATTATTGTTCGAATTAGCATCCAAAAAACTGGTATCGCATTATTTTGTTACATCTCACCATTCTATCTCGGAATATTCGTAAGCCTACCGAAACACAACTTTTCAACACAGGCTATACCGAGCGAGTTGGCCTTGCGGTTAGGGTCACACAGCTGTGAGCTTGCATTCCGAAGATAATGTGTTCGAACCCGACTTTGGGCAGCCCTGAAGATGCTTTTCCGTGGTTTCCCATTTTCACACCAGGCAGTACTTTAATTAAAGCCACGGCTGTTTCCTTTCTAGCTAAGTGGCTTCTCACCAAGGTGAGCACAGTTCGAATCCCAGGCAATGCATGTGGGCTTTTTGAAATGAAAGCCACGTCCCTGTGTTCCGGGTTCCACATTAAGAATGGAAGTCCCGTGGTTATAACGATGCAACACTCACATAAGACTACAAGCTTTGCTGAATTTTTTCTTTGCTTGGAGGCATAAGCTGGCGACCACTGGTCCTATAGGTGAGTCTGGCATTGTTTCCATTTATTTGTTCCATCCTCCTCTTCATCTTTTTATACAACCTTCCTTGGTCATCTCATGTTCTCTTTTGATCATGACGTTGCCATTGGCGTCATCGAAAGCCGTAAAAGAAGTTAGTAGGACGGAAAACTATTATTATTATTATTATTATTATTATTATTATTATTATTATTATTATTATTAGAAAATGAAGCAGAAGAAGAAGAACTGATCATGGGTGATCAAATGGAAAGTATGAAAGGGAGGAGAGTAGAATACGCGAGTGGGAGCAATATAAGACTCAAGTAGTGGCCCCGGGGATGCCAACGAACGTTTCCACTTTAAGAGTTCAGGGGTCGCCTCTTTTATTCATCTCTTACAAAAGGTGAGGTGTTGTTGATTGAGTAATCAGGCCACAGACTGGTTTGATGCAGCTCTCCATACCACCCTATTCTGTGATAACCCTTTCACTTCTACGTAACTACTACATCCTACATCTGCTCTAATCTGCTTGTCATATTCATACCTTGTTCTACCTCTACCGTTCTTACCGCCTACACTTCCCTCAAAAACAACTGCACAAATCCTGGGTGTCTTAAGATGTGTCCTATCACTCTATCTCTTCTCTTGGTCAAATTTTGCCAAATCGATCTCCTCTCACCAATTCGATTCAGTATCTCTTCATTTGTGATTTGATCTATCCATCTCACCTTCAGCATTCTTCTGTAACACCACATTTCAAAAGCTTCTGTTCTCTTTCTTTCTGAGCTAGTCATCGTCCATGTTTCACTTCCATACAATGCCACGCTCCAGACGAAAGTCTTCAAAAAATCAGTCTAATTCCTATATTAATGTTCGCGGTGAGCACATTTATTTCTTTTCGTGTGCTAGTCTGCATTTTATGTCCTCCTTACTTCTGCCATCGTTAGTTATTTTACTACCCAAGTAACAAAATTCATTCTACTTCCTTCAAGACCTCAGTTCCTAATCTAATATTTCCTGCACACCTGACTTTGTTCGATTGCACTCCATTACTTTTGTTTTGGACTTATTTACTTTAATCTTGTACTCCTTACCCAGCATTCTGTCCATACCATTCAGATATTTCTCCAGATCTTCTACAGTCCCAGATAAAATAACAATATCATCAGCAAATCTCAGGATACAGTCGATATAGTGTATGCCTCACTTGCACGAGGTAACTGTAATCTTAGCTAAAGTCGATCTCATTATAGCTGACATACATACATACATTATCATTATAGACTGTTATGCCTTTCAGCGTTCAGTCTGCAAGCCTCTGAGAATTTACTAAACGTCGCCACAATCCTCGATTTGCAACTAGTGTTGTGGCCTCATTTAGTTCTATACCTCTTATCTTTAAATCGTTAGAAACAGAGTCTAACCATCGTCGTCTTGGTCTCCCTCTACTTCTCTTACCCTCCATAACAGAATCCATTATTCTCCTGGGTAACCTATCCTCCTCCATTCGCCTCACATGACCCCACCACCGAAGCCGGTTTATGCGTACAGCTTCATCCATCGAGTTAATTCCTAAATTAGCCTTTATCTCCTCGTTCCGAGTTCCCTCCTGCCATTGTTCCCACCTGTTTGTACCGGCAATCATTCTTGCTACTTTCATGTCTGTTACTTCTAACTTATGAATAAGATATCCTGAGTCCACCCAGCTTTCGCTCCCATAAAGCAAAGTTGGTCTGTGTATAATAATAATAATAATAATAATAATAATAATAATAATAATAATAATAATAATAATAATAATTTTATTAGTTGTACATCCCACTAAATACTAAACAGTTTTCGAAGACGTTAAGAAGTCGGATTTTATCCCTCAGGACTTCTTTTAAATAGGCTACCGGTAAATCCACAGACACGAGGCTGACGAATCTGAGCTCTTTGAAAAATCACTGGCCAGGGTCGAACCCATTAACTTGATTTCAGAAGGCCTGCGCTCCACCGTCTGAGGTACACCGTCCAGGGAAAATGAATACTAGTCTTATCTGCAATAACGAGATAAGGCTAACAAGGGACGCGAAATAAGACTTATCGATTGAAATATGAGGAAGATAACGAGCATGCGAGTTGGCCGTGCGGTTACGGGCGCGTAGCTGTGAGTTTGCATCCGGGAGATAGTGGGTTCGAACCCCCACTGTCGACAGCCCTGAAGATGATTTTCCGTGGTTCCCCATTTTCACACTACGCAGATGCTGGGACGGTGCCTTAATTAAGGCCACGGCCGCTTTCTTCCCACTCCTAGCCCTTTCCTATCCCAATGTCGCCATTAGACCTATCTGTATCGGTGCGACGTACAGCAAATTGTAAAAGAACGAGAACGGAATCGCATGAATATCAACTCAGCTCTACAAACAAGGGAAGGATATTTTGAGAATGGGAAACGGTGTGATTCGAACCTAGCTGTCTCTCAGGTTCATGGACAGCCGGCCGACGTCTGAAGTGTATAGGAAACAGCGTGTTTATGTGGTGGAGGATAATAGTCTACTGTGTGTGGTGTGGTGTGCGAGTTGCACAGGGACGTTGGAGACAGCACATAACGTCATTCGTGATTCGATCTATCCATCTCATCTTCAGCATTCTTCTGTAACACCACATTTCAAAAGCTTCCCTTCTCTTTCTTTCTGAGCTAGTTATGGTCCATGTTTCACTTCCATATAATGCCACGCTCCAGATGAAAGTCTTCAAAAACATATGTCTAATTCCTTTATCCCTGACGTGTCGTCTCGGAAATCACGAGTCTTAAAACTGACGAGTATCAAAATTCGCGAATTCCAAAAAGAGTAGGTTCCTTTACCTGAGCTAGTCTGAAAACTCACGAACCGCGCCAGTTCTTCTACCCACACAACGACTGCAAATATTTGAAAATATAATCGGAATTGTGCGAAATGGTCTATTGTTAGCGCCAACCGGAACTGCGTGCTCTCTTGTAATTGGCACCTCTCTCTTCAAGAGGTGGGGCTCTCGTGTAGCGTTGCACTAAGTATACGTGACAAGAGGCTGAGAAACCAACGAACATCAGGTATACACTGGTGGGCTGTTTCACTTAAAACGCGATTGTCACTTGCAATTATAACTGCACCGGCACATGAGGATGACAGTCTCTTATGACAAAAACATACTGTTTCGCCCGACGTGTTTTCTCTCTCCTTATAAAACCTATAACCGCTGTACATTAAATTTAGTTTACCCTTTTGCGAAGTAATGAAATCCATATTGTGCACTGCTCGATGACACCAAGCAGAACAACCGAGTAAAGATCCGTGTTATACTTCGAGCATTTGGTCCGTGTTAGGGTGATAATTCCTGTTAACAATACAGGGGATATCCCATTCTAAAGATGGATAGACAAACACGTGTTTGAAGGGTAGCTTGAGTCACCGCGCACCTCATCCCTCCTGCGGTCATCGCAAGCACCTGCTGTCATTAGGATGTTAATTTAGTTACTAGTTTGTAGTCGTTAGTTTTGTTACTATTTTCTACTAATTTTAGCCCGTGGGTTTTGAGACTCGTGAGTTTCGAGATGTAACCATCCCTGAGCCAAGGAAATAATTTAAGATTAAAATCCATCGATTACATGAAAATAAAGTTACCGGTCCAGATAACATACCAGACAGCAAAAATCAGGAAAGGTGTAAGGCACGGCTGCTCTCTCTCACCATGCCTTTTTAATGTATTCATTGAAGAAGCCATAAATAAGTTTAAGGTAAATACCAAAGGAGTAAACGTAAATGGATACTACGTATATCCAACGCATTCGATTTGCAGGTGACATAGCAATTGTAGCAGACTCCGAGAAAGAGTTGTCTAAGATGCTGATGTATTGTCATCAGCTTTGTCAGATTCACGCTTAAACATTAATGTCAAGAAGACCAAGATATTAGTTGTGAGTAAACACCCTGAACGAATTCACACCAACATCAAGCTTACTGATAAGATGGTGGAACGAGTCACCAGTTTCCCCTATTTAGGAAGATTGATCACCATTGACAACAGGGGCAGCAAAGAGATCAAAAGGCGAATAGGAGGCGTTTAGTAATAAGAAAAATAGTTTAATCAGTGCAAATTTAGATTTTGGAATTAGGAAGAAATTTGTGATTTCTTTTGTATGGAGTGTGTTATTGTATGGCTGTGAATCTTGGACAATTAGAGATAAGGAATGGAAAAGACTGGAAGCGTTTGAGATATGGGTCTGGAGACGAATGCTAAGGATTAAATGGATTGAAAAGAGAACAAACAAAAGTGTTCTGCGAGAAATTCAAGGGAAGAGAGAACTTATGTTAACGATATAAAGAAGAAGAGCTAAATTCACTGTCCATATCTTGCGACACAATAGGTTTCTTACCAATCTGCTGGAAGAAATAATCACAGAGAAGAAAGGCCGAGGATGACCGGGGGAAAAAAATCCTTCAAGACATTATTATTTATCGTATGGTTTACAGTCACATCACAATAAAAGTATTTTAAAATTATTTTCACGTCTGAACACATTAAGTCAAAATGTCAGATTGGTATCTCTAATATAATTTACACCGTTTTGAGTAGCCATCAGGAACTCGGCTGGATCTCCTGAGAAGGCTGATAGAGGGCATTCTTGGATAATATGCTGAACAGTTTGTCTTTCAGCACCACAACTACACTCGGGAGATGGAATTTTCTTCCATTTATAAAGGGAGTCTGCACATCTACCACAATTAGTTCTGATTCGGTTTAGAGTACACCAAATTTTTCTGGCGAGCTCAAAACCTGGTGGCTTAGATGTGATGCATGGCATAGCTTGCTGTTCTGGTGTAGCAGAGGTCTTCCATAATTGCTTCCAGCTGTCAATCATGTTGAAATTACTTTCAGCAAGCTTCCTTGCAGTATTCAATGGAGGGTGGCGAGAAGTATCTTCCTGTTAATAACAGGGAGGTCAAGATGTACAGGAAGAGAAGAATGATCAAAAATGGCTTTCACGGCCGCAGATCTTACAATCACAGGAATAGAACCAGCTTTTGGGTGGTTATACCGTGGCTCATCAGCTGGATTGGCACGCCCCTCCAGGACTCTGCTTAGCAGTGGCAGACCAGCTGATGAGCCCAAATGGCACGTCTGGCCGAAACCCTGCAAAATGCACACGGCATAACCACCCAAAAGCTGGTTCTATTCCTGTGATTGTAAGAGAAGAATTGTTGCACATATTATTGTACACCTTGATAAGTGCTTGTTCTCTTCTCACGGATGGAGGTTGTATGTGACTTAATGATGGCAGCCAGTATGTTGGAGTACATCTGATTGTCCCTGATATTAACGCCATGGTTCTTATGAAATGAAACGAGGAGCTGAGGTGGTGGTGCTGATTATTGTTTTAAGAGGAAGTACAACTAGGCAACCATCCTCTATATAACACTAATCAGAGAGAAAAATGGAAGGGGTCCGACACTTCGAAAAATGAAGGTATCGGCCAAAGGAAGACAAGGGCCACGAAGGGCGTGAAAATGAAAGACTCCCTAGCCCTCGCAAACCTAATAGCGTCGGGGTCGGAAAAGAACAAGAGTTGACCAAGGGAGGTCGGATAGGATAGGTGAAAGTGAGGAGCCTGGCACAGGTAAGTGGAAGAAATGCCAGGACTCAGCTGAGGGCCCCGTGGTCGCCAACCCACGCTCCATAGTTCAGAGCCCCTGGGGCCCCTTTTAGTCGCCTCTTACGACAGGCAGGAGATACCGTGGGTGTTATTCTACCGCCCCCACCCACAGGGGGACGAGGAGCTGAGGACAGGAAAGAATGCATTGCGTTTAGACACTGATGATGATCTAAGCGGGAACAGAACCTGAGCCCCCGTGGACCGAAGACTATTCAGTCATGGAGCGGTAAAGTTTTGCCCTGAAATGTCGTGTACAAGTAACTGAGTGGGCCTTGCGGTAATGGACATTATAGACATCACGTGGGGACAGTTATAATACGCGACCTTGTGCGGTACCTAGTCCGTAATGGGCTGCACATGTAGCATAAAGCTGCGGAGTAGTGAAGTGGAAAACAATATCGAATTAGTACTAATATTATACAGATCGGCCATGCACGACTTTACATCCAGATAAACTCCCCTGATGACCTATCCGGTTGTTTCCAAACACGAGGGGCGTGGCAACTTCCATTACGGCATTTGTACGAAAACTAACTGGCTTAATTGTAGCAATAATTTTTATGACGTTATCAGCTTGAAAACGGGTTTCAGTATCTGTAGTATCTTATAGCAGTGGTGAATTATGTTGGTGGTCCTCACTGTGACGCAGTACATGTAAATAGACAAATCTAAATTCGTATTGCGTACGGGAAGTGCGAACTGAGCTCGTATGCTTCCGTCCTCCAACCAGAGAAAACACTTAATCGCTCTCTCTCTGTCCTATTCATCTCAAATTGTAAGACTTCCTGATTTCGAATGACTTCGGCGATATAAGCAACGAACTTGTACAAAAAAAGGACGATTAAAAAGATTCAAGAAACGCATTTCCTACTTTCTGTTTTTCCTACCGCTTTTCCCATTCCTGTGGGGTCACGGGTGCGAACTGCGTCACACATATGTGGATTTGGCTCTGTTTTACGGCCGGATACCCTTGCTGATGCCAACTCTATATGGAAAGATGTAATCACTATTGCGTGTTTCGGTGGTGATTGGTAGTGTAGTGTGTTGTGTGAATATGAAGAGGAGAGTGTTGGGACGGACACCAACACCCAGTCCCCGAGCCAAAAGAATTAATCAGAAGCGATTCAAATCTCCGACCCGACCGGGAATCGAACCCGGGATCCTCTGAACTGAAGGCCAGTAGGCTGACCATTCAGCCAACGAGTTGGACAATTCTCTCTTTCTTGATCCGTTTACCTCCAGGGTTGGTTTTTCCCTCGGACTCAGCGAGGGATCCCACCTCTTCCACCTCAAAGGCAGTGTCCTGGACGGTGAGTCTTTGGGTCGGGGTACAACTGGAGGAGAGGACCAGTGCCTCGCCCAGATGGCCTCATCTGCTATGTTGTGGTCTTGTGGGGGTGGGAGATGAGAAGATAAAAAGGGATAGAGAAGGAAGAAGGAAGGAAGCGACCGTGGCCTTAAGTTAGGTGGGAAACCACGGAAAACCACTTCGAGGATGGAATCGATCCCTCTTCTACTCAGATGACCTTCCGAGGCTGAGTGTACCTCGTTCCAGTCCTCGTACCACTTTTCAAATTTCGTGGCAGAGCCGGGAATCGATCTCGGGCCTGCGGGGGTGGCAGCTAATCACTCTAACCACTAATCGACAGAGGCGGACTATTGACTAAACACAATATAGAAATATGATCGTCTTTAAAGAACAGGCTGGGTCGATCAGCAAGAGTGCTTGAACAGAAGGAAGTGCAGTTATCGTGATATGGAGATGAAGAGTCTCAAAACTTGACAAGTATCGTCTCAATTACGGTGAACACGACTCGGGGAAGGACAAGGTGGAATAATAAGTAGATTTTGCGACCATTAAGATGCAGGTATCGATAAGAACGTGATTGGCATCTGAAATATGGGAAGAGTTACCTCGAGGAAAACAGTGTTGAACATACCAGGAGTAGCTGGACACACATCGTGACTGTTGTTTGTTTGTTCACATTTCGGGCGATCTACGGTTATCGTTATTGAGTGACAACAGCAGGGTCCCTAGCTAAGTTCGCTGGCATTGGTTATTTGCGCCAGGTTACTCGCTTTCGTTTTTGTTTCTTTCTTCCTTGGCAACACTTCTCTCGTACGACCGGGACGCCCTTCGAGATCTTTTCGTATTTTGTCGATACCTTTATTCTCATCAATTATCACTAATTTGCATTTAGGGCTGTCGCCCAGGTGGCAGATTCCCTGTCCGTTGTTTACCTAGTCTTTTCTTAACCCATATCCACCCAGCTGGCATGTTCACTGACACTGATAGGAATCCGCCAACTTTCTAGTGTGCAGCGTTGGTTTTATGAACTGGAGTCAAAATGCCTTCAGCAGAACTGTTCCGAAATGCCTCAAACAAGTCTGAAATTGCCTTATCTGCAACGAATAGGGTATTTTAACAATAAGAAGATGAAGTAAAGAAGCTAAAGAAGCCATATTTGATCGAGTAAGCCCTCGTCAGCTCTTCCTTTACTGTCTTTCCCCACCAATTTTTCTAAAGAAAAAGAACTTTTTTTCTTCCTCCACAGCTTTTCTAAAGGAGAATGTGAAGAAGAAGAAGAAGAAGAAGAAGAAGAAGAAGAAGAAGAAGAGTGATTGAGAGAGAAAGAAAGAAAGAAAGAAAGAAAGAAAGAAAGAAGCCATATTTGATCAAGTAAGCCATCAGCAACTGTTATTTTTCTTTGTTTTCCCACTGCTTTTCCTAACGCAGAAAAAGAAGAGAAAGAAGAAGAGGCCGAGAAAAGAAGAAAAAAGAAGCGATATTTGATCGAGTAAGCCCTCAGCAACTGCTCTTTTTCTTTCTTTCTCCACTGCGTTTCCTAAAGAAGAAGAAGAAGAAGGAAAGAAGAGATGAAAGGAGAAAAAAATACGAAAATAAGTAGGAGCCGTATTAGATCAAGTAATCCTTCAGCTATTTTTGTTTTTCTTCCTTTCTCCACCGCTTTTCCAATAATCTAATGGGGTTACGGGTTCGGACCAATCCGCTTACGGCTGCATTTGGGTTAAATAATTGCTAAGAATTTGGAAATTCATTGAACATCTCCCTTGGTAAGCTATTCCAATCCCCAACTCCCCTTCCTACAAACGAATATCTGCTTCAATTTGTCCTCTTGAATTGCAACTTTATCTTCATATTGTGATCTTTCCTATTTTTAAAAGTTCCGCTCAAGCTTAAGTTATTCCACGCCATCTCTCCACTGGCAGCTCGAAACATACCACATATTCGAGCAGCTCGTCTTCTTTCTCCCAAGTCTTCCCAGCGCAAAGTCTGCAACATTTTTGTAACGCTACTTTTTTTTGTCGGAAATCACCCAGAACAAAACGTGCTGCTTTCCTTTGAATGTTTTCCAGTTCTCGTATCAAGTAGTCCTGGTGAGGGTCCCATACACGGGAGTCACACTCTTTCTGTCGTATTACCAGAGACTTACACGTACTCTTCTTTACATCCTTAATGAAAATGAAAAAATGAAAACCTACAACCTGTTTTCCAGTCATTGACCGGGTCAGGGATGTAATGAATGAAGCAGATATAGGCTATTATTACGATGGGGTCGCCACTCCCAAAGTGATTTATTAATGAATGATAGATGCTATGAAATGAGAATGGAGAGTGTTGCTGGAATGAAAGATGACAGGGAAAACCGGAGTACCCGGAGAAAAACCTGTCCCGCCTCCGCATTGTCCAGCACAAATCTCACATGGAGTGACCGGGATTTGAACCACGGTATCCAGCGGTGAGAGGCCGACGCGCTGCCGTCTGAGCCACGGAGGCTCGCTTACATCCTTAATATAACTCCTAAATACTCTCATAACCATGTGAAGAGATCTGTAAACTTTGTTAACAACCTCGTTAATATGATTACCCCAATGGAGAACATTCCTTATATTAACACCTAGGTACTTACATAGTTTCCCATGGGGTACTATCACCCCTTCAACACAATAATTAAAACTGTTGGCTGAACGGTCAGCGTTCTGGCCTTCGGTTCAGAGGGTCCCGGGTTCGATTCCCGGCCGGGTCGGGGATTTTAACCTTAATTGGTTAATTCCAATGGCACGTGGGCTGGGTGTATGTGTTGTCTTCATCATCATTTCATCCTCATCACGACGCGCAGGTCACCTACAAATGTCAAATAGAAAGACCTGCATCTGGCGAGCCGAACCCTTCCTGGGATATCCCGGCACTAAAAGCCATACGAAATTTCATTTTTTTCAACAGTGAAATATCATCCGCAAATAGCCTTATCTATTTTTTCCAGTTCTTTATCACATTATTTATATATAAGAACATATAAAGGTCCAATAATACTGTCCTCGTTACGTTTCAAGAACAAGAAATGACTTTACTAACAATACAAATATTACTTAGAAAGGAAGAACGTGATTTTATTATAAAAACTGTTCTTTCCTCACTTCAGTCATTGTGAAAACGGCGGAAACAGGAAATACCACGGAACTAACAAGAATGAGACTAATGTGCTCCACATTACGAAACGTACAGCTAATTCTTAGTGCGCTCTCACACTCAAACGCACACGCACGCAGAAGAAATAGCAAAAGCAATTAATTGTTTATTGCATTCCACGTTCTCAGGGAGGAAGAAAAAAGAAAAAAAATGAATTTTTACGCGCCTTCTCCATCACGCGAGAGAAGAATGATTGAATAGCTCATTAAACAATGAGCACATACAAGGACAAGATCACGATGTTGACTAGAGTGCGTTGTTGTCGGACGACAACCTTCCACAACGTCAGAAGTATTTGACTTTCATCACTGCCTTCGTGATGTACAGGCCGTACTGTAGCTCCGATGACGTCGCGCGAAAAGGCGAACAATTTCCTCCGTCTGACCAGCGCAATGCAAGCATATGATACGACTGTGCCTTACAGTTAAGAACTATTCCCAAATGTTGTTAATGATAATAATAATAATAATAATAATAATAATAATAATAATAATAATAATAATAATAATAATAATAATCGTATGGCCTCAGCTACCGTGTGCAGACATTTCAATTTGACGACATCTGGTTGTCTGCTCGTCAATTTCGACGTCCTGTTTTACTCTAGGCCCACTAGATGGCAGACCGAGTAAACCGAAACTCTCTTGGGCGTCTATGGCTGAGTTTTTTAAATGGATTTTGTCGGGTAAACACTAAATGTATCTCAAGGGATCTTTTATATGCCGACATCGTACGACATGGAGGGTCGAATAGACTTTTTCCCGCCCTTCAACAATCCGACTACTTCTGCCGGGTTTGAACCCGCTATCTTGGGATTCCAAATGATGTATTAACATAACATGTCAGATCATTAACACATGTAATCGTTTCATATCTCATAAGCTGGGTCTAGGAAATTTCACGAGAAGTAGGCTTAAAATGTGATCAAAGTGGTCAACGCATAACGATTGATTTACTCCACCATGTATCCAACAATTCATAATTATTGTGCATTAATAAAAAATATGGAGACATCGAACGTGCAAAAATATAATATTAATAATAAGGCTTTGCCACTGTACCTCCAGATGATCATAAATACAGTGCAGCTTTCGTGGGTTCCTTTTCTTGAAACTTCTGGCATTATCCTTCAAGAAATTAAGTTGCATTGTTTGTTACACCTAAATATTGTCTACTAGCAATAGTTTAATTTAAATTGTTTAAAATGTATGTATAATAATGCTAAAATCATTTAACAGAAGGTTAGGTTTTATCAACTGCATTTAGTTGTACATTTTAGACTGGGTTTAACTTTTACTTCGTACGTCCTCAATATTACCTAATCCAAGAAATAACACAAACGGAGGTTTACTTCGTTACTAATCATCTGTGTTACTTTGAAACTTGTTGTCTATCAACAACAAAAAGCACTGCTAAAAATCTATACCTATAAGAAGAAGAAGGTTAATAGTAGAACTCACCATCAGCTCGGAAAAATGAGTGATCTCATAATAGTTACATTTTTGGTTAGGATTTTCGTTCTCCATAAATGTCTCCTACCCTCATTCGAAGGAAGTGAGAATATTGATGAAGTCACGTGAATAGTTGGACTTTCATCGTGGTGCACACAACGTCTTGGCATTGTGGGAATTTATTTAAATTCGCAACACATTATATTTCCACAAAAACGTGCTATACAATGACAATTCATTGAATAAATTCGACGAGAATTATTTCGCATTTTCATTACACATGACGTGAAAACAACATATACTATCTGACCTAAACTATGAAGTCTCATTATTTCAATAAGAGTTGTTGACGTAAATCCTGAAATGAAAAATATAGAGAACAGGCACGCCATATACTTAAAACTAAAGGTCTGTCTTTCAACAACCACAATTATCCAAAGAATGCTTTCAATCACTACGTACTGCATACGCAATTACAATTCACAACATTCGTTTAGCGGCCCTAATCGATCAGATGGGCTTGGAGCGCTTTCTACAGTACGGCCTGTACATCACGAAGGCAGTGCTTTCATATATTGCAATATTTTTTTACACTGTTCTGTTGAGCCTGCTGGTTAGAGGTGTGACAAACGGTTATTTTTGTGTAACTGCTACATTTGTCACCGCTACAATGAAGTAACTGTGAAAAGTAACAGTTAAAAATAACGTCGAACGTGACTCACCTTTTATTGGTCACAGCCTGGTCACGGTTTCAAGCTTTTCTCGTTACAGCTGTGTTGCGAAGTCCCATTCATTCACACGCACATGCACGCAACGCATCGCCACACTGTTCAAAGTCTGTGCAGCAAACCACGCATTCCTATTTGCTATAAAGTTAACGAGAGGCTGACAACGTGTGAAATGAGAAGACAACATAGCGTATTTTCTGAAATCTAGAGGAGTGAGTTTGACAATGCCCCGATCAAGGATAGAGGACGAGAAAACATGATGATCTGTCTGCCAAGTCTCGACACAGACCGGTACAAGAGGATCGATTAAGTAAAATGAAGTAATGTTATGTTATTTGTAATATCAATATGAAAAGTTAGCATACTAATTCATTTATGGTACGGGTAAAACTTATAATAAAAATATTATAATGTAGGTAGCCCAGCGCGATGTCTGAGTCAACGATTACCCCTGAGCAGTTGAATATGACATAACAGTTTACACTTTAATTACCAAATGACAGCAGCAACTTAAAAAAATACACTATAGAGTATATTATACACTACGAAAGCGCTCTAACTTGGCAGACATGCGTACTATCTGAACTCTGAAGGTCCCATTCTGTGTCTGTAAGCTGCTACTAGTGACAGTTACCACTTCCCAGTTACTATTTTCACTAGTACGTTATTCTGTTGTAGTTACTCGGTAACCTGTTATTTTTTGTCCTCGTTACATTTGTAATAGTGACAGGCATGTAACTGTGACAAAGTAACTACTACGTCATTTTTCAGCCATCTCTACTGCTGGTGGCCATTGTCGTTAAGGCGTCAAGTCGATATGGTCTGATACCGTGATTAGCCGGTTCGAGTCCCGTTGGTAGAAAAAATGTCACCATCAGAATATTGGCCGGCAGAGTAGTCGAGGTGCTGGTATACAATATCTTGAATTGAACCTGCTCTACGTCGCACCGACACAGGTAGGTCTTACGGCGACGATGGGATAGGAAAGGGCTAGGATTGGGAAGGAAGCGGCCGTGGCCTTAATTAAGATACAGCTTAGTGTATGCAATTTCTAATCATTACAGTCTTCATATGGAGTGAGGGTATATACTGATGGTGATTCGTCCGTCGGATGCAGACGTCAAACCTTAAGCAGACACCTTGGTGATATTCGACAGGAATAGACCATATGGTAGCACCGACTCCCACTCTCATGTATCACGTCACTTATTTCGTCTCACTCCTGTGATGAGGTTGACGTCAGGAAGGGCAACCGATCGATAAAAATTGGTAAGTTTAGCGTCCGTGGCATAATTAAGGTACAGTCCCAGCATTTGCCTGGTGTGAAAATAGGAAACCACGGAAAACTACTTTCAGGGCTGCCGACGGTGGGATTCAAACCACCATCTCCCGAATGCAAGCTCAGTTTTAAATTGAAACTATGCCAGTTTTTAGTATTAATTTAGTTTGTTAATTATTTAGTTAAATAATGTTTTAATTGTATTAGCTGCAATCTAATTTTAACCCTTTCATCTTAATTATAAAATTTCAGACTAGAAGTAAAATGTGATCAAGTGTAAGAGGGGGCCTAGAGCCATAACATCCCCACCTTACAATGTACGATTAAATAAATAAATAAATAAATAAATAAATAAATAAATAAATAAATAAATAAATAAATAAATAAATAAATAAATAAATAAATAAAAATAGTTTAGATATCATGGGCAGAGTCCATTCTAATACAAATGCAATTCGCTCAGTTCACACTTATAACCATCACAGAAACACGCAATAGCGAATACATTCCCTCCACCTAAGGTTGGCGTCAGGAAGGGCATCTGGCCGTAAAACTAGGACTTTGTTACAAATGTCATTACATCGCACCGACACAGAAAGGTCTTATGGCGACGATGGGATAGGAATGGGCTAGGAGTGTGAAGGAAGCGGCCGTAGCCTTAACTAAGGTACAGTCCCAGCATTTGCCTTGTGTGAAAATGGAAAACCATCTTCAGGGCTCTCGAGAGTGGGTTCGAACCCACTATCTCCCGAATGCAAGCTCACAGCTGCACGCCCTTAACCGTACGTTCAACTCGCTCGGTCAATTAAATATTTATTCTTGAGGCCGTACTTCTTAATGGTCGCACAGAAAACATGTTTTCAACTTACATTTTTTGAAGATAAGTTGTATTTCAAAGTCTGTTGCTATTTATCTGGAAGTAGACATCCCCAAGAAACTCAATATTATTTCAAAAGTAAATTTAATGATTTTCACTTTTTTTTTTCCACAAAATGAGATTTTCATTGCATAGGTACATGCAAGCACAGAAATGGTGTCCCGACGTAAACAATCAACACTGCCCCACTCCAGTACTGAAAACAAGGGGAGAGAGTGAAGGGGTAGTGTTGAAGGCCAACCCAGTACAAAACAAGGGGGAGGGAGTGAAGGGGTAGTGTCGAAGGCCAACCCAGTACAAAACAAGGGGGAAGGGAGTGAAGGGGTAGTGTCGAAGGCACAATGACTCACCTTCTCGCTTAACGCATTGCTGCATGGACTGCATGTAGACAGCCCGCTACAAGACATCGTTGTGATCAAAATGGACACAGTGGCGGATGTATTGAAGTACAGCATTAGGTTACGGACTCGTCCGGCCCCGCGGTATAGGGGGCAACGCGTCCGGCCGCCCCGGGTTCGATTCCCGGCCGGGTCAGGGCGTTTTAATTGTAAATGATTAATATCCCTGGCCTGGGGACTGCGTGCTTGTGTCGTCCTTAACGTTCCTCACATTCAACACTCAACACTTCCGCAATTTCAATTACATGCAGGTTCTTATATTGTGCAAGTAGGGGCAAAAGAACTCTATATGTCGACGCCCCGAACAAATAGCATTTTAACGTAAAAAATTAAAAAAGTAGCCTACTCTGATAATTACAGTATTAAGAGGTAAAGGAGGTTTTTAACCGAAAAGTATTTTATACTAGTTAGGAAGATTTTGTAGCTGCGTAATATCGGGTAGTAATTTGAAAATATATTTTATTGGTTCGTAACTTTGTTCTGGACTTTACTGAAGTTATATCATCATAATTTACCACCTCGGATATAGAATTACGATAAATTCTATAAACAGAAAATTAATATGCTAAAATAAGGTATTGATGTATAACTGTAAGCATTTCTTTATAAAAATAACTAAAGATACATTTTACTTCTTGAGCAATAAGGAAATACATCTGAAAATTATTTAATATAATTCAAATTCAATTTGCATAAAATAGAAAGTCCTGTCTTTACAACAAAAATGCTATTATAGCAACATCTCAACATAACTAATTATTATAAAATTAACACACTTTTACAGAAATATCTTATCAAATATATGAACGTATCGCATCTTCCTCGAAAATATATAAATAAAATGTACGGTAAAATAATAAACATAATGCACTGTCTATACATAGGCTACATCATTTCAAGAAAAGAAAAAATGGAAATTAACTCAGAACTAATTGTGAAATGGGTATTAAATAACTAAAGAGTTGTCATATACTGACTTTACAACAATTGTAAGTGACGGGTTCCTCCTCCCTCCCAGAATTAATAATCAGTCCAAGCCCCATTCCTGTTTATCACTTGCTCTAGCCGCTTGGGAATGGAATCTATCAGATGTTGGATAAAATCTGGTTCATTTCGTAGATTCGCCCAAACTCGATGGCAGTGCATTAACAGAGCCGCTCTTGTCCTCTCCTGACCTGGAACCCACATGTTTACCATTCGTGCCCAAACGTGTTCTATTATATTTAAGTCAGCCGACTTGGGAGGCCAGTCAAGCACGTGAACGTCAGAATGCCGTTTGAAGAAAGCTTCGGTTACATGTGCAGTGTGAACAGAGCATTTATCTTGCACAAACCTGATAACAGGAACTTCTTCAATGGGGTAAATAGCTCGAACACTAGGAAGAACGGCACCCTCTAATATGTCCACATATTCACACGCAGTCATATGTGGAGTGATCTCTATCAACTCTCCTGGACCAGCACCACTTATCCACCCCAATACGCCACACGTGACGCGACCCGACTGATTAGTTACCTGGACAAAGGGCTCTTCATAACGCTTTCCAACTGGACGCCAGCACTTCAGCTGTTTACCTGGATCGGAGCAAAATACCTTTTCATCCAACCAAATTGTAATTTCCCATTCCTGTCGTGGAGTAACACTTTCTTGTAGTGCAAAGCCTACGCGAAGTTCTCTGTGGATAGGAAGAAGTCGCCCCTTTTTCGCAGCTCGGCGATTGTAAATACCTGCCGCGTGGAGTCGGCGACTCACGGTAGTCCGGCTTACTGGCAATTCCAATGCGGCAATCGCATTATCGATAGTTGCAAACGGAGAATTGTCTATAGTTTGAATGATTCCAGCATCCTGTTCCGGAGTAGTTCTTCTAGGAGCCTTGTTATGTGTCCTATGATCTACCAATCCTTCTTCACCTCGTTCTTGCCATATTTCTATCCATCTCCAAACTGTCTTGAGACTGCATGGTATTGCTTGTGCTATTGCTTGGGGGACCATGTGAGCCTCCCACATGCCAATAATTCGGCCTCGATTCACCTGTGATAGAATAGGAGCCATCTTATTACAATGTTACAGTATAACGCCGGAATACACAGGGAGTGAACAGCACTACCTGTTCACTCCCTTCCCCTCCTTTTCAGTACTGGAGAGTGGCCTTCAACACTACCCCCTTACTCTCTCCCTCTTTTTCAGTACTGGAGTGGGGCAGTGTTGATTGTTTATGTCGGGACACCATTAATGTGCGTGCATGTACGTGAACACTTTTGCGCAATAGCCTACATAAAGATAAATGGTGTCTGTTCAACTCCGCAGCCCATACAGTAGTTGTTTTATACGCTCGCTGACAACACAGTACCGCTACACCATTGTTCTTCTTCACTGACTTTACTTCATGTAAATGTCACTTTTTGCCGCGCGTAATCTACGAGTATGGTTTAAATGTGCACACAGCATGTCCTAGCGTTCAGTTATTTGTCAGTAGAACATCGCAATTGCTTTATTGTGCATTTCACGGAATCATTAATTTTGCCACATTGCATAACCACTCACTATGAGAATTAGTACTGAACTAGTTTTTATATTTAATGCAGCCTAATTCACCATTGTCAAGCAGATGCAGTCAGACGGATCTGAGAGAGTGGAGTGGATTTGAGCTCCTTTTTATTTTTAACAGGCCCAAAACTCGCCGGTCATACCGTCTCATTATGTCTTCATTAACCTTTCTTCTTCCTTTTGGTCTTTTCCCAATTTTATTGAGGTCAGCACTCCATGCGGAATTGGTCCAGTTTTACTTCGAATGTCCTTCCTGACGCAAAGCTGTATTACATACATACATACATACATACATTATCATTATAGACTGTTATGCTTTTCAGCGTTCAGTCTGCAAGCCTCTGTGAATTTACTAAACGTCGCCACAATCCTCGATTTTCAACTAGTGTTGTGGTTCATTTAGTTCTATACCTCTTATCTTTCAATCGTTAGAAACCGAGTCTAACCATCGTCTTCTTGGTTTACCTCTACTTCTCTTACCCTCCATAGCAGAGTCCATTATTCTCCTAGGTAACCTATCCTCCTCCATTCGCCTCACATGACCCCACCACCGAAGCCGGTTTATGCGTACAGCTTCATCCATCGAGTTCATTCCTAAATTAGCCTTTATCTCCTCATTCCGAGTAACCTCCTGCCATTGTTCCCACCTGTTTGTACCAGCAATCATTCTTGCTACTTTCATGTCTGTTACTTCTAACTTATGAATAAGATATCCTGAGTCCACCCAGCTTTCGCTCCCGTAAAGCAAAGTTGGTCTGAAAACAGACCGATGTAAAGATAATTTCGTCTGGGAGCTGACTTCCTTCTTACAGAATACTGTTGATCGCAACTGCGAGCTCACTGCATTAGCTTTACGACACCTTGATTCAATCTCACTTACTATATTACCATTCTGGGAGAACACACAACCTAAATACTTGAAATTATCGACCTGTTCTAGCTTTGTATCACCAATCTGACATTCAATTCTGTTGAATTTCTTAGCTACTGACATCAATTTAGTCTTCGGGAGGCTAATTTTCATACCATACTCATTGCACCTATTTTCAAGTTCCAAGATATTAGACTGCAGGCTTTCGGCACAATCTGCCATTAAGACCAAGTCGTCAGCATAGGACAGACTGCTTACTACATTTCCACCTAACTGAATCCCTCCCTGCCATTTTATACCTTTCAGCAGATGATCCATGTAAACTATGAACAGCAAAGGTGAAAGATTACAGCCTTGTCTAACCCCAGCAAGTACCCTGAACCAAGAACTCATTCTACTATCAAATCTCACTGAAGCCCAATTGTCAACATAAATGCCCTTGCTCTTGACTGATTTTAATAATCTACCTTTAATTCCATAGTCCCCCAGTATGGCAAACATCTTTTCCCTCGGTACCCTGTCATATGCTTTCTCTAGATCTACGAAACATAAACACAACTGCCTATTCCTCTCGTAGCATTTTTCAATTACCTGGCGCATACTGAAAATCTGATCCTGACAGAACATCTGTGGTCTGAAGCCACACTGGTTTTCATCCAACTTCCTCAATAATCTTATTTTTCTTCTTATTCCGTATACTCTCCAGACCTCTACCGCCTCAAGGGCAGTGTCCTGGAGCCTGAGACATTGGGTCGGGGATACAACTGGGGAAAATGACCAGTACCTCGCCCAGGCGGCTTCACCTGCTATGCTGAACAGGGGCCTTGGTGGAGGATGGGAAGATTGGAAGGGATAGACAAGGAAGAGGGAAGGAAGCGGCCGTGGCTTTAAGTTGGCTGCCATCCCGGCATTTGCCTGGAGGAGAAGTGGGAAACCACGGAAATCCACATCGTGAATGGGTGAAGTGGGAATCGAACCCTCCTGTATTCAGTTGCCGTCCCGAGGGTGAGTGGACCCCGTTCTAGCCCCTGTACCACTTTTCAAATTTCGTGGCAGAGCCGGGAATCGAACCTGGGCCTCCCGGGATGGCAGCTAATCACGCTAACCACTACACCACTGAGGCGGACTATATATTACAATAAATGTGTTATTTTCTTTACGTCCCACTAACTACTTTTAGTGGAAATATAAAACCACGGACAACCACCCTCAGAGCTGCCGACAGAGTGGTTCGAACCCACTATCTCCCTGATGCAAGCTCACAGCTACGCGCCCCTGAACGTACGGCCAACTCGTCCGGTCATGGGATTTGTCATGCCCTGTCTTAGGTATACCCTGTAAGAACTTCTTTGGTACTTCAGCCCTGGATATTCATAAACTGTGGATAACCGGTGGCCAAAGAGATGATTATTGAAATCCTACCTTGACTTTCTTTCTTTATCTGTTTACCCTTCAGGGTTGGTTTTCCCTCGGACTCAGAGAGGGATCCCACATCTATCGTCTCAAGAGCAGTGTCCTGGACGTGAGACAATAGGTCTGGGGAAATTTAACTGGGAAGGAGGACCAGTACCTCGCCCAGGCGGCCTCGCCTGCTATGCAGAACAGGGGCCTTGTGGGCGATGGGAAGTTTGGAAGCGGCCGTGGTCTTAAGTTAGGTACCTCCCCGTATTTGCCTGGAGGAGAAGTGGAAAACTACGAAAAAAGCCAAGAATAACGGCCGAGAGTATTCGTCGTGCTGACCACACGACACCTCTTAATCTGCAGGCCTTCGGGCTGAGCAGCGGTCGCTTGTCAGGCTAAGGGCCAGTTGTACGAACAAGGAATAAAGCTGGGATAACTCTTATTCCGGCGTTAGCGCCAGAAACCAGTTGTACGACGAAGCCGGGCCTCTGGGGATGGCAGCTAATCACACTAACCACTACACAACAGAGGCGGACTTGGAATCGTACCACCTGCACAATATGTTCATCCCATTTCAAATAAAAGAATTTTGGAAGAAAGTCATCTTCTGCGATGGCCAATTTTTTATAAGTTGAAAACACACACACACACTTGTCCAAGTGAAAAGCCAATAACGTTCCCCTACTATATTTTTTGCGCGTAGGCCATCGTCTTCAGATTTAAATTTTTTTTTCTTAATATTCGAACCTCAGTAAAGTTTCCAGAAATATTTCGTTAAGCTTTACATAATCTCTTCGTATTCTCATAACTTCCAAGTTGTAACCCAAGTGGTAAGCATTAATGCCGGCTCCGTGGTGTAGGGGTAGTGTGCCTGACCGGACGCCCTGGGTTCGATTCCTGTCAGGTCAGGGATTTTTACCTGAATCTGAGAGCTGGTTCGAGGTCCACTCAGCCTACGTGATTACAACTGAGGAGCTATCTGAAGGTAAGATGGTGGCCCCGGTCTAGGAAGCCAACAAGAACGGCCGAGAGGATTCGTCGTGCTGATCACATGACACCTCGTAATCTGCAGGCCTTCGGGCTGAGCAGCGGTCGCCTGGTAGATCATGGCCCTTTGAGGCTGTTGTGCCATGGTGTTTGGGTTCGTAAGCATTGAAGTGAAGTGTATCAAACAAAGAATTCAGCCTGTTAATCCCCTCTATGCCATTGTTTGTTCTGTTTGACTGTTGGTAACTGTTAAACATGACGACAGAAACTACAGAATTGGAAATCATGATTGGCAAAATAATAGAAAATGAATTTTTATATTAATTTTTTAACTATTTGATGTATCTTCCATGATAAAAAGTGACGGTTATAAGATGGGTCAATGCGAGCGCGTTCTCACCAACCTGTATTCGCCAATAGTTCTCCCCAGGAGCGGCAGGTGAGAAGTACGCCCGCTACTGGAACAGGCACGTAAATGTCGCTGCATGAGTCACTGTGTGTGATTAGAAAACAGATTTAGTGCACGCTCAAAAAAGTGGCGCTCCATTAACATCAGAACTGTTGCGATCCCTGACGGTAACTTATTTGGTTTGCGAGACGTAGGAAGTCTCATATTTTCACTCTACTCGTAGTATGCCACCGTAGCGTAACGGTTAGGACTAGTAGCTGCCGTCCTCGGCGACCTGGTACTGCCAGAGATTTAAGAGTGGCATGAGGGATGGTCTTCTTCTTATTCTTCTTCTTCTCAATCTGTTTACCCTCCAGGGTTGGATTTCCCCCGGACTCAATCAGGGATCTCATCTCTACCGCCTCAAGCGCAGTGTCCTGGAGCGTGAGACTTTGGGTTGGGGATTCAACTGGAGACGAATACCAGTACCTCGCCCACTACCTCGCCCAGGCAGCCTCACCTACTATGCTGAACAGGGGCCTTGTGAGGGGGATGTGAAGATTGGAAGTGATAGACAAGGAAGAAGGAAGGAAGCGGTCGTGACATTAAGTTAGGTACCATCCCGGCATTTACCTGGAGGAGAATTGGGAAACCACTTTGAGGATGGCTGAGGTGGGAATCGAGCCCACCTCTACTCAGTTGACCTCCTGAGGCTGAGTGGACCCCGTTCCAGCCCTCATATGAACTTTCAAATTTCGAGGCAGAGCCGGGAATCGAACCCAGGCCCCCAGGTTGGCAGCTAATCTCGCTAACCACTACACCAGAGAGGCGGATATGAGGGGCTGTACCTTAATTAAGGCCACGGCCGCTTCCTTCCCACTCCTAGCCCTTTCCTGTCCCATCGTCGCCGTAAGACCTATTTGAAGAGTGGAAATGCTAAAGGATCTAAGTGCCAAAAATGAAATTTTTCAGGAAGCAAAAAAAACTGCACATCTTCGTGAGAAATTAATATTTATTTGTAATAAAACACAAATTAACTCTTTACATGATTATAAACATGCTGACAAAGGTTTGTTTAATTATTTTTAAAAATTAAATAGTTATGTGGCCTTTTGAGCAGAAGGTTCTAAGTACAATAAGTTTTGATACAGCTAATAGATCTAAGTGCCATGAGACAGCATTGACTTTATTGAGCTAGCAACTGTTGGAAAAAGTCCTTGTTCTTTTCATCGACGTAATCAATAATGGTGGAAAGGTCTTTTTGCTTGTTTGGTGCTAACGGAACTGTAGCTGGAAGTTTCTCCAATTCCACAGCTGCAATGTCTTTCATTGTCTTGCCTTTCTTCAGTACATGAAAATTCTCCCAGTCACACATATCGGAAAAGGTTTTTTTGTAGGACACAATATCAGGCTGTTGTTTGCTTATTTTCAGCAAAGAAACCTGAGTGATACCAAGTTTTTTTGTATCAATGCACTCAGAAGCCTTTTTCTCAAAGTCGAAGAAACTGTCATACATGTTCAACACTCGAAATGGTTTTGTAGGCCGAGCTTGCTTGATCACATTTTCAAGATCTTCCATTACTTGCATTTTGGCTGTCTTGCTGCGTTTCTCAATAAGAGCGAAATCGCGATCGGCAACTGAAAAACTGTGCCCAGACAATAGAAATTTATGTTCAACTGACTTGAAAATACCCCGTTCTACTATGTACATGTACAAAAATATTAACATTCGATTTTTAATTTGGCCTGAGCAATTGTCACTCCATACAACAAGATTAGTTTTTCCGTTTGGAAGTAAACCAGAGTTTAAAGCCTGCAAAATACAAGAGGCCATCTCATTCCCTCCTCTACCTCCATGCCCCTCGTGCCACAAGCACATTATGCCATCGTTCGTATCGGTAATGTGAATGTTAAAGTTATAGCAAGAGAGTTGACGCAAATAATACATGTTACTGTGCGTCAATTTAGGCAAAGGAAAAACTTTTTCTAAATCCACAACAATGGTGCAATGTTGGCTGCGAGGTAATGTGCTTGATATAGTGTCATTTTTCAATACAGAAAGGGCACTCTCAGCTTTTCTATGGTGTAACTCGAGAGCCGTTTTGGCTTTGGCTGATTGTATGGGGTCATTACCTTTTGATTTTATGTTTAAATAATCGCACCTTTTGCACGTATCACTCCTTGGTCTTCTAAACGATAGCTTAGGAAAGTCTTTTAGGAATACTTTGCGGTAGAACTTGTACGATACACCACTATCAGGATACTTATCCTTAAAGGCAGCAAACATGCGACTTAAGTTTAAGTCACCACTAAGGTATTCTCTTTCAGATTTCAAACGACTATAGTGAGAAACATCTCTGGGGAATAAGTTAATGTGATTTTTCACTTGCATTCTGTCCCGTTCACTAAATTTGAATTTTTTAGGACCTCCGCGGTTGTCTTTAAAAATTACAGAACCTGATTTTTTCTTTGTAACAATTGTTTGAATTTTTTTAGGAGAAATTCCGAAGGTATTTAAAAATGTAGCTTTGCATACTCTTTTGAGGTCTCCCGTCCCATCTGGAAGTGTGTAGCTGATGGTTGACTGTCTTCTACTCTCTGCATCTTCATTATAGGTCCCATGGCGTCGTCGTTGAATAGGAAGAATATCTATAAGCCCCATCAGGTAATTGCCTTGTTGGCTCAGGTCAAGTTGGTGGTATTCTTCAAAGAGCTGCATTTTCATATTGACAATCTCTCTGCAACTGTACTTACACTTGCAGAATACCTAAAAACAAAACAAAAACAAAATATATACACAAACCTGCTAGAATTAGTACACGAGTACTATAAGCATGGTATAGGCAACGAATGTAGGCTTAAAAAGGTAGAAGTAGACCTACGTATTGAGGAAGAACAGGATACAGTTAAGACTGTTTTTTGGCAATTTTATATTACTAGATAATAATGTAGGCTTACAGAAAGAAGATTTGTGTATTATAAGTTCACTTCTACTGTAAAAGACAACAGAACTAACCTGTAAAGACGGCGATTGTTTTGCAGCAATTTCCCGCCTGTTCTGCTTCTTCTGTGTGAGATAAGACTTTCCACTTAATCTTGCTTTTTGCTGTTTTGTTCTGAACGTGAATTTCTCAACACTTCCATCACTACTAAAAGCACTGGCGTTCATACTGTTATCATCATCATTCTCGTCCATCATTTTCAATAACAAGCAAAAGCTTCAGTAAGAAAAACAATAGCACGAGATGAAGGTTATGGCATAACCTTGACTACTGACTACTGCTCGGCTAGCGGCAGACGGCGGTGGCACATAGATCCATTAGCACAGCAGGCCTGTCTGAACATAGGACTAGCGCATTCTATTAGGGACTGTAGCAACTCCAAGGAACAACTGAGGCACATAAATCCCTTATCACAGTACTGGCGCGAAGACATAGATTGGTTAGCAGTGAAAAAACCCGAAAGTCAAAAAAGGCACTTAGATCCTTTAGCATTTCCACTCCACATTTGTGTCGGTGCGACGTAAAACAACTAGCCAACCACAGCTGCCTTGGCAAGAAGCCAATAACAAAGCCACTCGGTTTTCACGCCCCAATCCTCACAGCTTATGATAAACTCCTCGTATTTCCCCTTAAAGCAATAAGTACCATTGTAATTAAGATTATACTGGCCACCATTGTTCACTGTACTGTTCATGGAAGAAAATAAGTCACTCAAGGCGATTAAATACCAAAACAAAATAATATACACTAGAGGTTTCTTGATCACGTGCCTGACCTACTACAGAAGTTACGGTAATAGATTAGTGACCGAGAGGTCACAGGTTTGATCTCGACTTGGCCAACAATTTAAAAGTCTTGGCATGATCTGGTGTGGGTTTACCGAGCATCGTCAGGCCAATTGGAAACCTGTACACTTCCGTGGCGGACAGACAAGATGGCTGTGATTGTTAAACGAGATTATATCACCTTACTTAACATTAGCCTCAGGAGAAATTGGGGGATTTTGACATATTGAAAAATGAAAGTGGTTAGTGTGATCAGCTGTCACCCCCAGAGGCCCGAGTTCGATTTCCGGCTCTGCCACGAAATTTGTAAAGTGGTACGAGGGCTGGAACCGGCAACTCAGCCTCGGGAGGTCAACTGAGTAGAGGTGGATTCGATTCCCACCTCAGCCATCCTCGAAGTGGTTTTCCGTGGTTTCCCACTTCTCCTCCAGGCAAATGACGGGATGGTACCTAACTTACGGCCACGGCCGCTTCCTTTCCTCTTCCTTGTCTATCCCTTCCAATCTTCCCATCCCTCACCAAGGCCCCTCTTCAGCATAGCAGGTGAGGCCGCCTGGGCGAGGTAGTGGTCATCCTCCCCAGTTGTATCCCCGACCCAGAGTCTGAAGCTCCAGGACAATGCCCTTGAGGCTGAGTCCGAGGGAAAAACCGACCCTGGAGGGTAAATAGATAAATAAGCAGAAGAAGAAAAATGACAGTATCGGTTAAATAAAGTGCTGACTATCTTCTTCTTCTTGTTTATTTATTTATTTACTTATTTATTTATTTATTTATTTATTTATTTATTTATTTATTTATTTATTTATTTATTGTTTTTTGTTTCCGAATTTGGCCATGTTTCCTATGTTTCCCTCCTTTTCCGGAATGATCCGTTCAGGTCTCCGTTTTAGTGGCTTTTCTCTAAATGGTTTTAGACTGTCGACTCTTCTGATCTCTCGTCTATTGTGGATCCACTGTAGTGTAATTCCAACTTCTTCTGCATCCCAACTTACCTCTTCTAATCACTTGGAGGTGGCCTTTAACCCCACGATGTATCTGTAGATCTTCATGGCCAGTCGTTTGTCATCCATTCATACTACTGTAGGTGGCCGTATTATTATTATTATTATTATTATTATTATTATTATTATTATTATTATTATTATTATTATTATTAGTGTTGTTGTTATTCGAGCTAAAGGGTGCAAAGGAAGATCAAGACGGATGATTAGACTTAGCACGATAGGAATCTATAGTGCTACTTGCGGTTAGGGACGTGCAGCTGTGAGCTTGCATTCGGGACATAGTGGCTTCGAACCCCACTGCCGAACGCCTTGAAGACGGTTTTCTGTAGTTTTTTATTTTACACCAGGCAAATGCTACGGCTGTACCTTAATTAAACTCACGGCCACTTCCTTGCTACTCGTAGACCTTTCCTACCCATCGTATCTATAAAACCTATTTCTAACGGGCAAGTTGGCCGTGCGGTTAGGAGCGCACATCTGTGAGCTCGCATCCGGGAGATAGTGGGTTCGAATCCCACAGTCGGCAGCCCTAAAGATGGTTTTCCGTGGTTTCCCATTTTCAAACCAGGCAAATGCTGGGGGTGTACCTTAATTAAGGCCACGGCCGCTTCCTTCCCATTCCTAGGCCTTTCCTCTCCCATCGTCACCATAAGACCAGCCTGTGTCGGTGCGACGTAAAGCAACTAAGAAAACCATATCTCTGTCGGTGCGCCGTAAAGGATATTTTAAGTGCTACATTCAAATAGAGGGTTTTGGAGCGGTTTAGTTTATTCACAATAATAATAATAATAATAATAATAATAATAATAATAATAATAATAATAATAATAATAATAATAATAATAATAATAATAAACTCACAGCCTCAACTACCGTCTGAAGGCATTTGATCCGACGTCACTTAGGCTGCATAATGGTCAATTTCGACGTTTTATTTTACTCTACCAGATTGCAGATGAACCGGAACTCTATTGGGCAACTTAGGCTGAGTTTTAATTAATTTTGTGGAGTAAAGTCTAAACCGTGCAGCGCTGAATGTTACCTCTATTTATTTATTTATTTTTTTTTTTTTTTCAGCTGGTCCTCGCAGGGAGTGTTACAGAGGCTTGCAAACTGCAAGTGGCAAGTGGTAAAGACTTATGTAGACCGAGTAGGAGACCGCGCGGTCTGGGTCACGTAGCTATCAGCTTACATTCGGAAGGTAGTGGGTTCGAACATCACTGCCGGCAGCTCTGACAATGGGTTTCCGTGATTTCGCATTTTCACACCAGGCAAATGGTGTTTGTATCTTAATTAACGACACGGTCACTTCCTTCCTACTTCTAGCCCTTTTCCCTCCCTCTGTAAGCGTTATTATTAGTTGGGAACACTCGTTGTACCACCCAAATAATCAGTCAACCTCACAAAGTAAAGCAGTTTATAAAGAAATATTTATATATAAACAAATAATAATAATGTTATAGCTGTTGTACGTACCACTAACTACCTTTTCGGTTTTCGGAGACGTCGAGGTGCCGAAATTTAGTCCCGCAGGAGTTCTCGAAGAGCGGCAGCCGTGTATTTGTTTGAGATTCCCGACCGACTGGGTCCTTAATTTCAATCTGACGTGTGGCATTGACTGGTGAGTTTGTTTGGTAGTTAATTACCGTGATTTCAGGGAAATAGTGGAGTGGCGAAGGTGGAGGTATTGAAATGTGACTGTGGCGGCAGTTGTCCGCCATTGTTTGGGATTTACGAATAGGTGACTTATTTGCACTTTGGAAGGTGCTGCCATCAGTTGGGCTCGTTGAGAGGTTTACAAGGGATTTATTTAGGGGTGCGTTGTCGGTTGTTGCGGCATGCAGTGTTTCTGGGTGGGAAAAGGTCTTGGGTTGGGATACGTGGGTTATGTAGTGCTGGTTAGTAGAGAGAGGATATTTTAAGGTCTATGGAGGGGATTATTTGTTATGTGCGGTTTAGATAGCGCGTGGGAGGGGGTTGAAGTTGAGGTTTAATAGGGACGGAATTTGTTGGTTAGTTGGTTGTGGTTGACGGAGGTGTTTGTTTGCGATGTGGTGAGATTTTATTGCTTTTTTGAGCCCGGCAAATGTTTGAGCATATGGCTAGTTCCCGTTGTGAAGTCCCTCCGCTTATAGTGGCCAACGAGAATAACAGAAACAGCTGCGGCTTGATGGAATTCTCATAATGATGCACTCCTGTGTTGCTACTTGCTACTAAGAACTGAACTGGTTTGTCCGGGAAAGAAATTAAAACTGAACCTGTACTTTCTGTTTCTGTGGCAGAAGTGTTACGTTTCTGCTTTTTATTTTCAAGGAGAATTAGCTACTTACATTCATTGTTTCCTGCCAAAACATGTCCATGGTCTGGATCAGTGCCGAATACACATAACATCTGCTTAAAATATCTTGATCATTGTTATTTCTAGGTGTTCGTAAATATTTTTAACATCAGTGCGGTAGGGAATTCCAGTGTCACGCCGGTCTAAATATATCATGAAGCTTCCTAATTGCATTTGTGCTGAATATACTTTTTCTTTTGTAAGCGTTATTATTAGTTGGGAACACTCGTTGTACCACCCAAATAATCAGTCAACCTCACAAATATAATAATGTTTAAACACTCAAACTCTTTAGGTGTTTTCAATTGTGAATTTTTCAAAAATATTTACAATCAATGAAATTAAATTATGGTTTCCTTCTCGGAGCTTAAATTTTTATATAAAGGTCAAAGGCAGGTAGTTACACAAGTGAAGCACATCTCTCCCCTATTATTTAGCGTATGGCTTATCCAGACAATATCAGTAATATATATACACATTTACAGCTGAGAAACAAATTAATTTGTGCTTCACAATTGAATATCAAGTTTTTCAATCCAACGTACAGCTTCTGGAGATACCAGCAGGAAGTCATCTTCATCACCGTGATACGCTCGAATCTTACATTCCCTGACGATATGATGAACAGTCTGGTGTGAACCGTCAATGCATTGTGCTACACGGAATGCTTGCAATGCGGCGGAATCAGAGTGGGCTTCAGCCTACAGGTAGCCACGGCTAGTCCGTGGCTCGACAGCTCTGCACTCTGACCGACCGATTCAAATCTCTTGGCCTGAGAGATGGCGTGACCGTCTAGAAGGCCCGTCTCCCACTTCAGGGGAAGAAGGAAAATATTTAGTAGTAGTAGCGACTCTTCCAAGAGGGCACTAACCTTACACACCTACCTCCAAATCCTCAAACCCAATTTACCCAACTTCTTCCTCGATTTCTGCTGGCCAGAGAGAGTGCATTGCCTTCAGGGAAGGGAATTAAAACTTTTAATGATGATGATGATGATGATGATGATGTCTTCTGGCCTGAAAGATGGCGTCGCCATGTAGGAGGCCCGCTTTCCCTTTCAGGGGAGGAATGAAAACAATTTAGTTTTTGCTAGTCGCTTTATGTAGCACCGACACAGATAGGTCTTATGGCGACGATGGGACAGGCAAGGGCTAGGAGTGGGAAGGAAGCGGCCGTGGCCTTAATTAAGGTACAGTCCCAGCATTTGCCTGGTGTGAAAAAGGGAAACCACGGAAAACCATTTTCAGGGCTGCCGACAGTGGGGTTCGAACCTACTATCTCCCGAATACTGGATACTGGCCGCACTTAAGCGACTGCAGCTGTTGAGCTCGGTAAAACAATTTGGTAGTAATAGTAGCAGCAGTAGCAGTACACTACCAACCACCACAGAAACACGCAATTACATCCCTCAATATAGGGTGGGCGTCAAGAAGGGAATCCGGCCGTAAAACAGGGCCAAATCCATATGTGCGACACAGTTCGCACCCACGACCCCACAGGTGTGGGAAAAGCGGTAAGAAAAGAAGTATAAGAAGAAGAAGTAGCAGCAGCAGTAGCAGTGTCTCAACTGAGCCTCCGTGGCTCACCGGCCTCTCACAGCAGGGTTCCGTGATTCAAATCCTGGTTGCTGCATGAGAGATTTTTGCTGGACAAAGCAGAGGCGGAACAGGTGTTTCTCCGGTCACCTTTTTTTTTTTTTTTTTTTCCAGCAACACTCTCCTATTTCATCTGTCAGTCATTAATCATTGCCTCAGAGGCTTGCGACAGGCTTCGGCAAACGGCACAATTCCTATCCTCGCCGCTAGATGGGGGCTCCATTCATTCCATTCCTGACGCTGTCGAATGACTGGAAACAGGCTGTGGGTTTTCATTTACAATGGTGTCTCAACGGCACACTAGCCGCCAACGTCCTGGAATACAACTTGACGAGCCCACTGCTACACTGGAGCGAAACGCTCCTAATTTCACGATCAGCTTGGACCAAGTTTACGGAGGATGTTATTTCGGGCTGTTGAATTAGTCAATTACTTGACTAAGAGAATTAATGACCGAGGTGGTGGTGGTGGTGATTATTGTTTTAAGAGGAAGTACAACTGGGCAACCATCCTCTATATAACACTAATCAGAGGGAAAAATGGAAGGGGTCCGACACTTCAAAAAATAAAGGTATCGGCCAAAGGAAGACAAGGGCCACGAAGGGCGTGAAAATGAAAGACTCCCTAGCCCTCGCAAACCTAATAGCGTCGGGGTCGGAAAAGAACAAGAGTTGACCAAGGGAGGTCGGATACGATAGACGAAAGTGAGGAGCCTGGCACAAGTGGAAGCAATGCCAGGACTCAGCTGAGGGCCCCGTGGTCGCCAACCCACGCTCCAAATTTCGGGGTGACGTAGCTGTCAGCTTACATTCGGGACATACTGGGTTCGAACCACTGTCGGCACCCCTGAAGATGATTTTCCGTCGTTTCCCATTTTCACAGCAGGCAAATTGCTGGGGCTGTGCGTAAATTAAGGGTACGGTCCCTTCCTTCTCGCTCCTAGCCCTTTCTTATCCCATCGTCACCGTAAGTCCTATCTGTGTCCGTGCGACGTACAAAGCTAATTGAAAAACAAAAACTACTTGAAGATGCAGTGAAAAGATAAACCTACGAAATGTTTCATACATACTACCCATGCATACTGTTTGACGCGTGGTACGGCGCAGGGGCGTAGCCACAGGAGGCGGGGGGGGGGGGTTACCGGGGGTTAGAGCCCCTCCTCAATGGAATTTTTCAAAAACAAAATAAACAGAAACATACAATAAACTAAACAAACATTCAGAGACTAACATTGTAAAACCAACAGATCTGTTGAATCTATTTTCTAACAACCCTCGAAAATTCTACTCAGATTGTAAACTATACTTACAATTCACTGTAAAACTGTTGACCTTGATCGTATCGCACTTGTATCCTACATGAGCGCACCACACACGCCCCTAACAATCAATACTGATCTGCATTTAGGGCAGTCGCCCAGGTGGCAGACTCCGTATGAGTTGTTTTTCTAGCCTTTTCTTAAATAATTGCAAAGAATTTGGAAATGTATTGATCATCTCCCTTGCTAAGTTATTCCGATCCCTAACTCCCCTTCCTATAAACGAATATTTGCCCAATTTGTCCTCTTGATTTCCAGCTTTATCTTCATATTGTGATCTTTCCTACTTTTAAAGACACCACTCAAACTTATTCGTCTACTGATGTCATTCCACGCCATCTCTCCACTGACAGCTCGGAACATACCACTTAGTCGAGCAGCTCGTCTCCTTTCTCCCATGTCTTCCCAGCCCAAACTTTGCAACACTTTTGTAACGCTACTCTTTTGTAGGAAATCACACAGAACAAATCGAGCTGCTCTTCTTTAATTTTTTCCAGTTCCTGAATCAAGTAATCCTGGTGAGGGTCCCATACAGTAGAACCATACTCTAGTTGGGGTCTTATCAGAGAATTATATGCCCTCTCCTTTACATCCTTACAACAACCCCTAAATACCCTCATAACCATGTGCAGAGATCTGTACCTTTTATTTACAATCATATTTATGTGATTACCCTATTGAAGATCTTTTCTTATATTAACACCTAGGTACTTACAATGATCCCCAAAAAGAACTTTCACTCCATCAACGCAGTAATTAAAATTGAGAGGACAGTTCCTGTTTGTGAAACTCACAACCTGACTTTTAACCCCGTTTATCATCATACCATTGCCTACTGTCCATCTCACAAAATTATCGAGGTCATTTTGCAGTTGCTCACAATCTTGTAACTTATTTATTACTCTGGTTATTATTATTTGGTTATTATTACATTTTATTTGCATTTTTGAAACTATAACCCCGACACCATCGGCTGAAGCTGGCTGCGCTACTGGTACGGTGAGAGGTATAGGGCGAGGGGGTCGGTAGATGCAAAGTGAGTCTCGGCCCTGAAGTGGCTACGGCTGGTTCGTGGTCCAACAGCTCTGCACTCTGACCGGACAACCGAGCAGAGGAGGGGTGGCCACGGCTCTACCAGAGCTCTACGCCTCTGCATTCGGGAGACGGGACAGGGCTGGACCTCACGGCTGGCTCCAACCGTCGGCTGTAATGAGAATGGTTTTGCGTGGTTTACCGTTTTCCTGCACTAAGGGGAATGCCGGGACAGTTCCTAGTACAGGCCACGGCCGCCAACCCCTTCACCTTATCCGTGCATCTCCTTCAACCGTAACAAATCTCCCGGCCTGAGAGACGGTGTTACCGTTTTAGTGGTACTACTACTACTAGTAGTAGTAGTAGTAGTAGTAGGACGAGGGGAAAACGAAGCCACTATCTATCTCACAAATATCACACCCTACTACAAGCTCCTCCCTCGGATAAATTATACACTAAAAAAAATAAAAATCATATTTTACACACTGGAAAGCCGTGTTGAGTATGTGGCACTCCACAATCTGCAGTCCTGCTGGCTAGGAGTATTCTTGGCAGAGGAGAATCAAGGTCTTTCATGGCATTGTATGGGCTAGGGCTTTATTTTTCATATTACAGCATGGGCAAACTGAGTCCAACAGAACTGGACAGCTGGATATTCGGCGTAAGTTGACGACAGTATCAACGACTATTCAACAACAAATCAAGTATGTTACGTACCTTCAATGATAAGAGCATGGAACTGGTAGTTCTTCAACTTGGAAGAGGTTGTACCAACGACGATTCTTGATGAGTAAAGTAATACGTATGTCTTACGTACCTGAAACAATAACAAACACTTCAGAACAATGTCAAATACTATGTACATATCATGTTGCTATTTGTATAATCGTCCATAAATATCTTTGACATATCAATGTATATAATGGTAACTTGAGCAAACTTTTTCAGATCTATATAACTCTCAAAGCCAGTGGCGTCTCGTCAAATAGAAACTCAGAAAACAGTCGCCAGATCATCCGCGAAGGCTAAGCAATCAATTGTTAGGTTCTTGCTCTCACAGCCTAGTCTGACCGCATTCTCAAAAATGTATAAACGAGATTTCCACTTCCTGACAAGGAAACTAAACTATGTCCTTCTCGGCGAGTCGAACACGCCTTTACAACCTCGGCTAGGCAGCCCCTCTTACAAAGCACCAAAAGTTAAACAGCCCAAAGCATCAAACATAAACAACTCGTGAAGGTGTAAAGATATTAAATCTTATCTCAACTGCTAATGCTATTTATATCAGTGTTAAGTATTTTGTTCTTCTGTCGGCGAAGATAATCAGCAACTGCACCATAAAAGATAATTAATCGGCTATTAATTAATATCTTCGAAGATGGAAGCCATAAGTTTTTTAAAACGTACTTCAAGGTTTGATCGATTCACAGAGCGTGCCGCGTTGCCAATAAATGTACAGGTGTAACTAAAAGTTCAAAGATACTCGCAGAAATTATTGTATTGACGCTTGGAGGAGGTTGTACCAACCTCACGGCTGGTATTGGAATTCAAGAGGACAAATTGGGGCAAATATTCGTATATAGGAAGGGGAGTTAGGGATTGGAATCATTTACCAAGGAAGATGTTCAATAAATTTCCAATTTTTTGCAATCATTTAAGAATAGGCTAGTAAAAAACAAATAGGGAATCTGCCACCTACGTGACTGCCCTAAATATATATCAGTGGTCACTGACGGTGATGACAAGTCAGTTTCGTTTTTTTTTTTTTTTGCTATTGGCTTTACGTCGCACCGACATAGATATGTCTTATGGCGACGAAGGGACAGGAAAGGGCTAGGACTGGGAAGGAAGCGGCCGTGGCTTTAATTAAGGTTCAGCCCCAGAATTTGCCTAGTGTCAAAATGGGAAACCACGGAAAACCATCTTCAGGGCTGCCGACAGTGGAGTTCGATCCCACTATCTCCCGAATACAGGATACTGGCCGCACTTAAGCGACTGCAGCTATCGAGCTCGGTCAAGTCAGTTTCACTCACGATTCAAAGCAGTTAATCCGAGCTCGATAGCTGCAGTTGCTTCAGTTGCTTAAGCGCGGCCAGTATCCAGTGTTCGGGAGAGAGTAGGTTAGAATCCCGCTGTCGGCAGCCCTGAAGATTGTTCTCCGTGGTTTCCCATATTTACACCAGGCAAATGCTGGGGCTGTACCTTAACTAAGGCCACGGCCGCTTCCTTCCAACTCCCAGCCCCTTCCTGTCCCATCGTCGCCATAAGACCTATCTGTGTCGGTGCGACGTAAAGCAACTTGCTTGCAAAGCAGTTAAGACATCAATTTTTTGGAATTAAACAAAATCAAACTCAAAGTCTCTTTTAAGAGGCTGTTCCATACAACATTTTGTGATAATCAGTGATTTCATAATGCTTAAAAACGAAAAATGCTTCCCTGGAAAATGTCTTTTACTTCGTTATTCCCTGGGATGATAGTCTGTGTGTGTGTGTGCTTACCTACCACGCACAATAGTACACGTATCACAGGAGCTCTCACACTAAGTATATGTCGATGAGCTAGTACTGATGACCACTCTCTCTCCAGTCCGTGAGAAAAGCATCAACATGAGGGATAACAAAAGGACGAGAGAAAGGAAGACAAAGGCAATGATAGAACCGGAACTCGCATAGCCCATCACATGTGGATGGGACACAATAGGTGGGAGGAGACCAATAATCAGATGAAAGTTGAATCGAATCCACGATGACCGTTATTACTCTGGCAATGGTATTGATCTTGGAAGATAATGGGGGTCGAGTTAGTCTGGTAATGAGCTTTGGCGAAACACGAAGGCAGGCTCCAACACGGACAGCACAATAACCGTGGACCCGTTATGTCTGGCACAGTACACTCCCTCAACCACCTGCTAACCTGCTTCCACCAGGCCCACTCGCTCATGGAACAACCAGTCACCCACAACGCCGCCACACACCGATATGCTGTTATGTCACAAACGTTACGGAAATATAAACAAAATACGCGTAGCTCGGGCAGTACATTACGAGTTCTTGCGCATGCCAAGACGACAGATATCCAGCCAAAAAGTCCACAGATATTGGATTCTTGCCACTGTCCTCCCTCAAACATACGGTTTGTTCCTGCAGTGAATTTGTGATGGTTTAAAACCTGTTGCCAACATCAATTACAGTAGAACCTCATTAAACCGGACAGACATTTAATAATAATAATAATAATAATAATAATAATAATAATAATAATAATAATAATAATAATAGGACACCTCACAAGATTACCAGAAAATCGACTGTCAAAAAGAATATTAAATTATGTTAGCTCACTTAAGAATTCAACATCTTGGCTGGACGAACTTCGAAAGGACCTCAAAAACGCAAACATATGTGCAACAGACATTTTAGAAAGAGACACCTTCAGACACAAAGTCAACAAGTGGGAAGTTACATCAGAGCAACCAAAGCAAAAACAGTGCAGACCGAAATGGTCGGAAGAACGTAAACAAGCCTTCTCAGAGAGAATGAAAGCCTATTGGAAGAACAGGAAGAACCCAAAAGAAAGCTTGATTGAGTTGTTTGCTTAACGTCTTCCATTATTGGGAGAATACGCTAATAATAATAATAATAATAATAATAATAATAATAATAATAATAATAATAATAATAATAATAATAATAATAATAATAATAATAATCAAAGAAAATTCTAAATCTAGCTCTAACCCTGAAAATCCGCAACAATTGGTTAGCAGAAATACATGAAGATCTACAAGAAATGGGTATCGAGGACGAAACCATTCAAGATAGAATGAAATTTAGAAGCTTAGTAAACAAACATAAATTTGCAGAGAAACCAACAAGAAAAAATACAGGCTGGACAGAAACACGCAGAAAGGAACACAGTGAAAAAATGAAGAGATATTGGGAAGAAAAGAAGAAGAAACATTGTGCAAAATAAGTTCAAACGCGCTCCACAGCTGGGCACAACGAATCAAAAAAAAATAAATAATAATAATAATAATAATAATAATAATAATAATAATAATAATAATAATAAGCTACATAAATGCAATGACAGTATATTCAGTTAAACCTCGACATTTCGAACCTCCATTACTCGAGTTTTCAGTATCTCAAAGTAAGTTAAATTTCCCGGCCGTTTGTTTTATTCTTCACGTGTATTTATTTTATTATTCGAAATTCGATTACTCGAATTTCTCGATTTCCTCCCCAGAAGCAAAAAATACCCTGTAACCCAAATTTTATGCAACATTAGCTGTGCAATACGGCATTTGTGGTTTCTGAGAAACAGTTAATAAGTTTTTTTTTTAATTTCGTGTGGCTATTTCTAGCCAAGTGCAGCCCTTGTAAGGCACACCCTCCGATGAGGGTGGGCGGCATCTGCCATGTGTAGGTAGCTGCGTGTTATTGTGGTGGAGGATAGTGTTATGTGTGGTGTGTGAGTTGCAGGGATGTTGGAGACAGCACAAACACCCAGGCCCCGGGCCATTGGAATTAACCAATGAAGGTTAAAATCCCCGACCTGGCTGGGAATCGAACCCGGGACCCTCTAAACCGAAGGCCAGTACGCTGACCATTCAGCCAACGAGTCGGACAGTTAATAAGTAAAGAAAAAGGGTTGCTGTGATACAGGGAGCTAATATGACGGGAACAGAAAAAATAAAACTTCTAATGATCGGAAAAAATCGGCGAAGCCTCGTTGTTTATCGGCTGTGAGTTAATTACCGGTCACGTACGAAAGCAATCACCAAAGTCGCGGATGACAAGCTCCATTTACGAATCTCGGCTGCGAGGTACTGACGAGAAGTTTCAACGTGAAGGAAGGAAAAGTTAACAGTAACAAAGAGAAGAAACTAACGGATTTTTTTCCAAAGGTGTTACCCGAGGTATGCTTCTTGTTTCACTGCTGTATGTACTGTATCCCGTCTCCTATACAGTGTTACAATTAAAGTTATGCCGTAAAATTGAGTTTGTTTGTATATTTTAATTACTGTTAAAAGTAATGTAGGCTATTGAGTATAAGCCCGTAGATACATATGATTCAATTATGTGCAATACATGCTCAAAAAAGATCATCATCATCTGTTTACCCTCCCATCTCTACCGCCTCAAGTGCAGTGTCCTGGAGCTTCAGACTCTTGGTCGGGGGATACAACTGGGGAGTATGACCAGTACCTCGCCCAGGCGGCCTCACCTGCTATGCTGAACAGGGGCCTTGTGGAGGGATGGGAAGATTGGAAGGGATAGGCAAGGAAGAGGGAAGGAGGCGGCCGTGGCCTTAAGTTAGGTACCATCCCGGCATTCGCCTGGAGGAGAAGTGGGAAACCACGGAAAACCACTTCCAGGATGGCTGAGGTGGGAATCGAACCCACCTCTACTCAGTTGACCTCCCGAGGCTGAGTGGACCCCGTTCCAGACCTCGTACCACTTTTCAAATTTCGTGGCAGAGCCGGGAATCGAACCCGGGCCTCCGGGGGGTGGCAGCTAATCACGCTAACCACTACACCACAGAGGCGGACCTCAAAAAAGATATTCTCTATATCTCGAAATTTCGATAACTAGAAATAAAATGTAGCTCCCGAGGTGATTCAAGATATCGATGTTCCACTGTACAGTAGTTGGGTTACGAGCGAAATGCTGTAAATTACGCAGAGGAGGAGATTGTTGAAATTGTGATCGCTGCAGAACGCTCTGAAATAGATGAATATGATCAGCATGAAGCAGGTGATGTTATTTTCTTTTCTTTCTATTTGCTTTACGTCGCACCGACACAGATAGGTCTTATGGCGACGATGGGATAGGAAAGGCCTAGGAATGGGAAGGAAGCGGCCGTGGCCTTAATTAAGGTACAGCCCCGGCACTTGCCTGGTGTGAAAATGGGAAACCACGGAAAACTATCTTCAGGGCTGCCGACAGTGGGGTTCCAACCCACTATTTTCCGGATGCAAGCTTACAGCCACGCGCCCTTAACTGTACGGCCAATTCGCCCGCTAGTGACATTATTAACACTAAGCCGAAACTTAAGTGAAATTAAAGACCATCTGAACATTGTCATTAAATACGTTGAAGATAACGCCGATGAAAATATATCTGCATATTGCGAATATTTCAGGCATCTGCGCGAGTTAATTATTAAAGAAATTAATATCAAAGGAAGACAACAAAAGATCAGCAGTTTCTTCAAACCAGTAAGCGTGTTAAGTGTGGTCAATGAAGGTGTGCCATGTTCTAATTCTGTACTGCACTAGTTATTTTGTAGGGCCTAATATTGTATTGCATTATATCTTGTATACTAAATAACCGTAAAAACTGTACTCTATTCGTTCTTTTTCTTCTGCTTCTTCTTTTTCTTTTTCTTGATCTGTTTACCCTCCAGTGTCGACTTTTTCCTTCAGACTCAGCGAGTGATCACACCTCTACCGCCTCAAGGACAGTGTCCTGGAGTGTGAGACTTTCGGCCAGGTGACACAACTGGGGAGGAGGGCCAGTACCTCGCCCAGGCGGCCTCACCTGCTATGCTGAACAGGGTCCTTGTGGGGGGAAAGGGAAGATTGGAAGGAAGCGGCCGTGGCCTTAAGTTAGGTACCATCCCGGTATTTGCCTGGAAGAGAAGTGGGAAACCACGGAAAACCACTTCAAGGTTGGCTGACGTGGGAATCGAACCCCCTCTACTCATTTGATCTCCCTAGGCTGAGTGGACCCCGTTCCAGCCCTCGTAACACTTTTTCAAATTTTGCGGCAGAGCCAGAAATCGAACCAAGGTCTCTGGGGTAAAACGGAACGTCGAAATTGGCGAGCAGACAACCAGATGGCGTCAAATTGAAATGCCTACACACGGAAGCTGTGACCATACTATTATTATTTATTATTGTCAGTACTAAGACAGTCTCAGAGCAGTGCAATACTAGTAGAAGTGTCCAATGTTTTCTTTGTTAAGTGAGAGAAATGAAGGCGTTTTTGAGGCATTTTATTCAAAAGGTGAATAGACAAATTCAAGTCAAAAGTGGCTAACCTAAGCTGACATGACCTGACTTAACGTAACCTAACGTAACGTAACCTAACCTATAGGCCAAAACATATATACGTTACTTGACAAGACCGAAAGGTCACTACATACATTTACTTTATTGCCCTGTGTCGTTTTATTGGGACAGTTAATATATATTAGGGGCAGATGACCTTCGATGTTAGGCCCCTTAAAACAACAAGCATCATCATCAGCAAGCAATATATATTAGCGGACGATAATGCTTCTTCGATTCTTGGTTCTAATATTTTAGCGTCGGACCCCTGTACTGACCGTCGGACCAGTTCGACCCCACTAACTGGTTTATCTCCGAATTCCTGTAGCCATCGGACCAATTCGACAACACCCATATTTTATCGGTCAGTTTTATTTTTCCCACCCTGGTATATCATCTTCATAACGTCACTTAATATGTTGCCCCGGGCATCTAGCGGCCTCTTGTATTACGACAGTAATATCTCTCATTTTCGGATAGCATTGTCCTCGAACACTGCGAGTATAAACCAGAGATGATTGCCACTAAGAGGATCATGGCTACATTTGCAACGCTACAGTGCGTAAAGGTTTATCGGACACCCAAGTAAGTCATGGCTCACGTCCCAAAACAGGTCACGACAAACATTCAAAACCTCGTCAACCGACAAAATCCGTAGGTTTGAATTCTTTGCCTCATTAACATTTCAGGTCCATCTCTTTTGTGAAGCCACTTTGGTCCATTTAACACCTTCATAACTTCTTGTCTTTTGAAGCTCACTGCCTCCAAGGGCCTCACACCACTTGTACAGTTTGTCCGTGTCCGAACTAACAAGGTGAGCCTATCGTGTGGCGAACACTGATTTTGTCAATTTATCTCGACGTTAATCTACACAAGTATAAAATAATTAACAACTACTTTGAAATGCTCTCGAACGGCCTTTAATTTTCTAGATTTCACCGTTTAAGTTTTCAAACATCAATTACAAAGCCGTCATATATAATCCAACCAGTGGCGTATCCTGGAATCTCCACTGAGGCATGCAACTAGTAACCATGCAGTTAACACAATGTATTAAGTAAATTTCAATTCTACTCACCCTAATTACATGTAGGTGAACTCGAGCCAAACAGTTTTACTGTAAGTTTCTGGATTGAACGTGCGTACACAATTCTTGTTTTCTGTTTTTAAATTCACGAGGGTCCGCCTCTGTGGTGTAGTGGTTAGTGTGATTAGCTGCCACCCCCGGAGGTCCGGGTTCGATTCCCGACTCTGCCACGAAATTTGAAAAGTGGTACGAGGGCTGGAACGGGGTCCACTCAGCCTCGGGAGGTCAACTGAGTAGAGGTGGGTTCGATTCCCACCTCAGCCATCCTCGAAGTGGTTTTCCGTGGTTTCCCACTTCTTCTCCAGGCAAATGCCGGGATGGTACGTAACTTCAGGCCACGGCCGCTTCCTTCCCTCTTCCTAGTCTATCCCTTCCAATCTTCCCATCCCCCGCAAGGCCCCTGTTCAGCATAGCAGGTGAGGCAGCATGTGCGAGGTACTGGTCACCCTCTCCAGTTGTATCCTCCGACCCAGAGTCTGAAGCTCCAGGTCACTGCCCTTGAGGCGGTAGAGGTGGGATCCCTCGCTGAGTCCGAGGGAAAAGCCAACCCTGGAGGGTAAGCAGATTAAGAAGAAGAAATTTACGAGGGAAGGTAGAGGTCTCCCGGCTTTAACTATTTGAATCTTTTCATCAAACTAACGGCCAGTAAATGGCTTTTCAAACTGATTTACAGTTATATTCGTTTTAGACTCATCCATCGTTAATACCACATGTGCGCAAAATATAATAAAACACCGAAAACGACGAATAGCACAGGAACAGCACGCACAGAATGAACTCACTAATCAGCAAAACACACAATGAATTAACTCAATAGTTAGCCACAACTCAAGCACTGGAAGTAAGTCACCCCAGTGGCATTGGTCAGTTTCGTCACGTTGGGTTCTCGCTGGGGGGTAATTGTGGGTCCCGTTCGCTGTAATCATGCCGACTTTCTCCAAGTTGCTAACAGATGGCAGAGGGTAGCACGGGTATGGGGTGACAAATTCTGACCAAGTTTCAATTGCAGCGACATCGTTCGGAGGGTTTCAGAACTACGTCTGCCACCGAACGCAATTTTAAGATTGAATGCCTTACATCCTTAACTCCTCCATTTGCTGTCTCTTTCTTCCTGGAGTGGAGTAGACGGCGAGACTACACGAGCACCACACACAGTCAAGCAACGGAACTAGTACAGCTGCGCGGAACTTCTGAACTTCTGAGAGATGAAATTGTTAATATTTGACTTGAAACAACCTAAAATCGTACATCAGACAGTTCTTTGTGTTATCATAACGCATGCAATGAATGCCTTGCATTCAAGGAGAATACGCCCCTGAATCCAGCATTCAAAGAAACGTTGAACTAGCACAGTGGCCAAGGCGCTGGCTCCACATTATAGCCTACGGTGGACTAGTTCGTGTCACCATGGAAGCTTTCTTCCTGTTGCCTGTGCTTCTTTTCTTATAATTTAAATCTTTCTATTAGGAGAATTTTTTTATATGTGCCGATCATAAAGAGTGTTGTTATAACTACATATTGGAATGAAATAAAATATCGTATGAAAACCAAACAAACAGTTAAAAACAAATAATTTCATAATTACATTTTAAAATGACTTGATGCCGAGCTGAGTGGTTCAGACGGTTGAGGCGCTGGCCTTTTGACACCAACTTGGCAGGTTTGATCCTGGCTCAGTCCGGTGGTATTTGAAGGAGCTCAAATACAGTGCGTCAGCCTCGTGTCGGTAGATTTACTAGCACGTAAAAGAACTCCTGCGGGACTAAATTCCGGCAACTCGGCGTCTCCGAAAACAGATAAAGTAGTTAGTGGGCCGTAAAGAAAATAACATTATTATTATTATTCTTATTTAAAACGACTCGATAGAGGATAACCACTCTATCGCATTTGTACCGAGGTTACGGAAAGTGGAACTAGTTTCGAGATATTCTATTGAATTAAGGGATGGAGATAAGAGAAAGGACACCGATAAGTCTTTATACACTATCTCCAGATCGTGACTATTCTTCAACCCACAAACAATGAATCCGTGTCCCCTGTTTCATGCACTGAGTACAATACATCTCTGTCATTCTAAAGTGCCCATACCAGGCAGGCTTAACAAGGGTCTATTAATCCTCTGTCTACCCTCAGTGTCACGTACAAATACACCAGCCTGAGAGAAGAATTTCGGTAACCTGTCTGGTGCACATTAAAAAAAAAAAAAATTTGTATTTATTTATTCAGGATCAGCAACAGCATAACGCCGAATTACAAAGATTAAAATTTAAAAGATCTAAAAGATTTAAAATTACTAGGGGACTCGTGCGAGAAATCTCGCATGTTCATAAAGTATGTGGTGGATTAGCCCCCTGGTGAACTAAGGAATACACAAATCAGTACAATATTAGACAGTTTTACTTACCACTTAATGTCATCTTTGATTTTTTAACATTTATCGTAACCACTTGAACGGAAGGTAATGCAAGTGCATTTTTATACTGATCCGGAAGTAATTTTCGGTTTTACTATCATTCCTTTTTTAACTACTGATAATTACAGCATATTATAACGACATAAAACAGGCATCCCGGCAGCCAAAATGTGAAGTGGACACCAATGATGGCGCCTATTTTCCTACGGCAACCGTATTTACAAATCGCACACTTCGTACAATTTTTTAAAACTCATTTTTAAAGAAATTATCGATATTTATGAAATGAGAGTGCAATTCGTCACTGCTAATGTCTATTCTCTTTCTTTCCAATGCTCATTTGTCCCGATCGGCTACATACGAGCGCTGCAAAAGGGATCTATACTACTGAAATAATATATTTGATGCTCTCCTGCTGGTAAGCGTTAAACTGTCACGGCCCGACATACAGAACAACAATCCGAAAAATATTTGTACTGCCACAGAGGTATTGAGATATAAGGATAGCAGTCCAACCAGATAGTGCCAAAGTCCCAATAAGTTCACACCCACAAAAATTAATTATCTTGGTGCTCTTTTTAGTAATCTAAATGGTTTACCTTTCAATGAACATGTTTAAATGTCGTCAAGAAGGCATAAAAGTTAGACTTCCTAAAAAATTCCAAGTGTTCCAAATCTGTTGTGTCATTGAAAATCCTGTGTTTCTCACTTATACGGGGTAGTCCGGAGTACTGTTAAGTGTGGATTCCTTTGATGTAACCACAGAGACGCACACACGAAATGCTGTCAGTTGTGTACACGCATGCACAGAAATGGTGTTCCGACATAAACAATCAACACTGTCCCATTGCAGTACCAAAAAAGGAGGGGAAGGGAGTGAACGGGTAGTGCTGAAGGCACAGTGTGTGTATTGCTATACATCCACCACTGTGCCTATTTCAATCACAACAGTCTTGTAGCGGGATGTCTACCTGCAGCAATGTGTTAAGTGAGGAGGTGGGGGCACGTCATGCTTTGTTTATATCGGGACACCATTTCTGTGCATGCGTGTACAATATTTTATTTACAAGTGATATACATATTATTCACACACATTAATGAACTCTATCTAGAACAAAACTCTGTTACAAAGAAGGAGAATAAGAAGAAGACTGCCACATTGGCATGTCAACCGATTGCCAACACAACAGAATCACAACATGGATTCACACACTCGGCCAACGACTTCCACTACAAGTCTCGCTAAAAGCAACTTGACTCCTTCCAAGTCTGCATATACTTTGCCTGGCCAGGCTTCTAGAAAACTATGACACAGTATGTTTTCTCGTAGTTTCTAGAGTCTCCTATAACCTATTTACAAATGGATCGAAAGTTCTGTTATGTTCTAGTGATAAAGACGCTGCTCTGGACTATTACCCTTTGTTTGTTGCACAATATTACATTCGATTTATACATCATATTTGCAGGTAATAATAAATTGTATACTATTATTTACGTGTTCATACATTCAATAAACTCTTATTAACCCTCTCCCGCCCATAGCGTAGTAATGCGTAGCGCGAAAGCTTAGGGCCTCCCGCCCATAGCGTAGTAAAGCGTACTTGTACTTCTAGTCGCATGTATGAGCCATCTATCGGCCGATATACAAATATAACTTACTGTTACTAGCATGTACACTTCCTGGAGACCAAAGATATTAGTTTTCTTCTTTTAAAACCTTAGCAGGCGTAATAGAACACGAAATACGGAAGGCAGTGACATATTGTAAACAAATACGTCGACGTTTAATTCGCGTGAAAATATTTTATGCGATAACGACATTGAACGTTTGTTGAACGATAATCCTGACTGTGGAACTGTTAGTAGTGGCTCAAGTGAACTCAAAAGTGAAAATGAAAATGACGATATTTCAGGAAATGACGACGTACACATGCGTGATGACATAGATTGTAGGCCTAACTTTCAGTGGAAAAATACATTGTCTTACGTCGAACCGGCGGACTTTACTAAAGAGGCAGAACCTTGCCATTCTCTTCCTGTAGCTAGTACAGCATTAGAGTATTTCTACCTTATATTTGATGAAAACATTTTCGATTTAATTGTTCATTAGTTTTTGTACAATATACATTTTTATAAATATCTGCATTATCATAATGATGGCTGAAAATAATTGCTTTAATTCTGGGGAAAACATGCATTTTAATATGGGCGGGAAAGGGTTAATATACATACAGCAGACGTGTTGTGACATAACCTCACATGTTTTGTTACACAAGACACAAATAATAAATGCTATGACCACGATTTGTACCAAATAAAATCCGTACATAACAACGTAAATAATAATAATAATAATAGTAATAATAATAATAATAATAATAATAATAATAATAATAATAATAATAATAATAATAATAATAATAGACGTAAACAACGTCATGGCCACACCTCACAAGTTATAATAATAACAACACCTACTAATCGAGCTCGAGATTTCTACTAATTTACCCATGGGTTTAGGGAACTGTTTCCAAGTCATACTAGTCCATTAAACTAGCATCACCTTCATAGCAATACTTAATTAATACCTTAGAGCGAGTACAGATCAAATTCTCAAAATGGATCAGTAAAACGTGTTTGTGAATCAAGATGTTATCGATAGATGTTTTGTACAAAGAGCATACTGAGTCACTTAGAACTAGGCAATTTCCTTCATTGACCTAATGTACTCCAGATGCTACCAATTCATATTCCTTCCCATAACACCTTTCACTTACCCAGGTGCACAATTGAATCACACAGGAACTCTTGGTTTATGCAGGCTCTAAGATTCCTGAATGAAATTAGTGGGATGGTGGATGTATTCCACTTATCAGCTAGTGAAATTCGTAGACATCTTATGGACGCCTCATAGAGAGAGAGAGAGAGACAGAGAGAGAGAGAGAGAGAGAGAGAATTGAATTGAATTGAATTTATTGATAATGATGATATACATGCCACTGAGGCTGAAAAGCCCCTTTATGTAGCGTCTACTTATAACACAATACAAGTTTATGAATATACTAACTACATTTTAGAATATTAAAATTTCAAATTAAACATTAAACTTAAAATTAAACTTAAAATTAAAATACAGATACCAATTCCAATAAAGTTAAAACATAAATCATATAAGAAGTAGAAAAGCATATCATTCGATTTTTTAATATTTTAGGCTACAAGAATCTCAGGAATATAAAAAACAGAAACAATTTTCTTAGAAATATACATATTTCTTATTATTGGACACAAGAATACCTGATCTCAGCCCCTTGCGTACTCCTCCAGGAAGATAGATGTTAAGGACTGCTTTAGTTGGGTGCAGTTCCTGTCATTTGCGAAACGGTGAAGGTTAAAGACAATGAAGATACGGGATGCAGTGCAAACAAAAGATTTGTTAAATTTAGTGGTACGATGAAGGGGAATTTGAAGGGTAGTTTTTGTAAACCTATTATCTCTGTTATGTACTGACTCCATAGATTTAAATGCATTATATAGGTAGGGTGGGGTCTTCAGTTTGAGAATTTTGTGCGTAGCAACGGCTACTGAGATTTCCCGTCGTTCATGGAGTTTCAACCATTGCAGCTGAATGTAATAGGGTGAGAGAGAGAGAGAGAGAGAGAGAGAGAGAGAGAGAGAGAGAGAGAGAGTTGCATGTATCCTGTAACTCAAAGTTATATTTCCTTCTTTTATCTATAGGTCATTTCAAATGTATAAACACCTTTCTGTTTTCATGTTCTTCCGTATGTGTTTTGTACATATGTATACACTGTATATTGCTTTATTATTATTATTATTATTATTATTATTATTATTATTATTATTATTATTATTATTATTCTGATGTACCCGTACTTTGATACGGAATTCTCAGAAAGACTGGTTTTGTAGTTTTCCTAACCGAAGTCAACATAGGTCATTACAATGACGTCAATAGGGATGTAGCGATTAAAAGCAATGATATCATATAAAATACTCTATCAAATGAAAAACCGCACATTTTCTCACTTAACGAACAGTACTACGGTGCCGATCTAACAGTCTAAAGATCCAGTGCTGGAATGACCAAGCCGCAGACAGACGCGAACACTCCTCTGCCATTATTCTGTTAAATGTGCACACTGCTCATTCCAATTAGAGTAGGGATTGTATAACTGGAATAATACGATGAACCAGTGTGTTACGTACCAGTAGTATCAGAAAATTTATGAACCAAAGGAATGACATGCTAAAGAAGAGAGATGGAACTCCACAGCTACTTCCCGCCAATATTCAGGTAGACTGTTATACTCGGTACGCAGCGGTAATCCCATCTATAGGAGATGAGTGGCAGCAGAAGACACAAAGCACATCACAACAAACAATCGTCAATGTAATGTTATTGTTGATCAATTTTATGAGTTTTCTATAATGTAGGCCGTGACATTTAGTTTTCTTCCGACTCTGTGATAGTAAAGCAACTTATATAATTATTTATAGCGTAGACTGTAGTTCCTTATTCCCCGAATTTACATACCGATTTTCATTCAATTCTGCTTACCCATTTTCTCGTGACTCGACGCTGATATGGACTTAGCAACAAAAATCAAAATTCATTAATATCTCTGTTATCATAGCCGGTGCGGTAACAATATATAAGACATAAATCATGGAAAATTTAATAATATATAACTTTAGTTATGTAGTATTTATCGATAGGACCACTAATAACATAAATACTTGAGAATTAAATTTTAGGCCTTCTTTTAAACTACCATTTCACTGGTGTGAATAAAATTATTTATAGCTCAGATTGTAGCGACTTATTCCCCGACTTTACATATCGATTTTCATTAAATTCTCTTCAGCCGTTTTCTCGTAATGCGCGTACATACATACATACATACATACAGGCAGACAGACAGAAATTACGGAAAATTAAAAAGTGCATTTCCTTGTTACTTTGAATGCGACCGATACAGAAATAGAATTATTTTTAAATTCTGAGCAATGTACAGACAAATTCCTAAAAATTATGATAGGAAAAACAAGGAAAGGCAGAGTTAGGGAGGAGTTGGGATAGAAAAGCTAAATGAGAGAGTTGAAAAGAATAAATCAAGGTGGTTTGGATATGTAAAGAGGATGGAGGAGAATAGAATTCCAACACAGATGCTGGAGGCACAGTGAGAGGGCAAAAGAGTAAGAGGAAGACCTAGAACAAGGTGGACTGAATCAGTGAAGAGCGGCATAAGAAGACGAAATTTAGACTGGGCCAAGATCTTGAAAGAGGAATGGTGGAAGGAAAGAGGAAAATGGAGAAATGTCATAAATACCCCGACCCGGCAGGAGAAATGATGATGATGAGTATTGCTATTACTTGAATTTGTTATATCATCTGTAATTTGGGCAGTAATGACTCTGTTAATGATAAATTACCAAATCAAATCAAGTCCTAAATCACTCCCATAGAAGCATTAGTGTCTATCATAGTCACTATGGCTGTACGGTACTAAAATACTGCAATATAAGAAGTTCAGTCCAAAAAAATAGTGCCATAGTACGTGCCCTACTGAAAGGCTGTTGCTACGACGGTAAGTGTTGGACTGAAACAGTCTTACAGCAGTACTTTTGACCATTTAAACCATCGTGATTATGGTGCAGCTTTTTCAACATAGCTATCACGAAGGCCAGAGCCAAATCAACATTGCAACACACGGAAGAGCAGTGTATTTCTATTCCTTTCAACACCGAGATTGATAATATTGAAGCTCAGCCCTGACTATCACTGTGAGATTCATCTGCTGTTGAATATTCGAACCGCGACCTAAGAGAAAAGCCGACAGAAACAGGCAAGACCCTGTGAAAATATTTGGAGAAAGAAGTCTGTCTACAGCACTAGGTAGGAAGTGTTTGGAGAAAGAAGTCTGTCTACAGCACTAGGTAGGAAGTTTTTGGAGAAAGAAGTCTATCTACAGCACTAGGTAGGAAGTTTTTGGAGAAAGAAGTCTATTTACAGCACTAGGTAGGAAGTTTTTGGAGAAAGAAGTCTATCTACAGCACTAGGTAGGAAGTGGGACTACATTACAACATGACAACTTGATTTTTTTTTTTGCTAAGGGCTTTACGTCGCGCCGACACAGATAGGTCTTATAGCGACGATGAGATAGGAAAGGCCTAGGAGTTGGAAGAAAGCGGCCGTGGCCGTAAGTAAGGTACAGCCCCAGCATTTGCCTGGTGTGAAAATGGGAAACCACGGAAAACCATTTTCAGGGTTGCCGATAGTGGGATTCGAACCTACTATCTCCCGGATGCAAGCTCACAGCCGCGCGCCTCTACGCGCACGGCCAACTCGCCCGGTAACTTGATTTTTAACAATCTTTTACTTTAGAAACCTATATAACTTAGTTTGTAACTTACTACTATCATCTCTTTAACAACTTGAAGCTACTGTTCCCTCTACAATTGTCGAAGCAGACAGCTTGTCCGGCAGTTTATATAACGCCTCTTCGGCTAGCACGACGGAATGACATAGCTGTTGGTGTCCTAGCAATGGCATCCTAGTGCGATAGCGCCCTTATAGGCTAGAAAGTAGTGCCACGTCCGCCTATGCGGTGCAGTGGTTAGTGTGATTAGCTCTGGTACCCCCGGAGACCGGAGTTGGATTCCCAGACCTGCCATGAAATTTGAAAAGTGGTACAAGGATAGGAACGAGGTCCATTCAGCCTCGGAAGGTCAACCGAGAAGAGGGGGTGTTTTCCAATTCTCCTCCAGACAAATGCCGGGATGGTACCTAAGTTAACCCTCAGCTGTTGAGGTGAGAACTCAATAACGTTGTTATACCAACATTAGGTCTGAGAGACTCCTTGAAATAAATGTGATATTATGGACTGTTGGTTTAAGTTTTCACGAGCAAATAATTATGTGGCTTGGTTCTAAAACGGCCAATGTCATTTTACGCGTTTTATCCTGGCTTGCAACATGTTAAAAGGGCCAATGTCTCTGATAAGTACTAAACGAACAGTTAACATTTAATTAAATAAGTCGTCGCCATAAGACCTATCTGTGTCGGTGCAACGTAAAGCCCCTAGCAAAAAAAAAAAAAAATTAATTAAATAAGCCCTTGCCAATAATGTTAGATTACCAATAAAGATTAGAGACCTGGCAATTTTTAAAGAATACGATAGAAAAAATTAGCGTTTAATAAGGTGACTTCCACAAAGAAAGTATAAAGTTATTTAAAGATAGTTGTTGAAAACAATAATTGGAAAACTATAAGCAAAACTTCAAATGCTCATAGCTCAAAAACAGGTTTCTTGACATTGGCCCTTTTAGAACCAAGCTACAAAATTATCAATGGGTTTAGCATGCATTGTAGAAGACGGTTTGATGTAGGATTCGATATGACATGTTTTCTGACTTCTAATAAACACGACATACGTTTCAATGGGCGAAAGTTATTAACAATCACGGTTTGTTCTCATCAAATAAAAAATTAAACCGGTGCATAAAAGAATACCTACCAGATTACTGCATCACAAGGTATGATAAATTATTTCATCCTCATCACGACGCGCGGGTCCCCTACTGTTGTCAAATCAAAAGACCTGCAATTGGCGAGCCGAACATGTCCTCGGACACTCCCGGCACTAAAAGCCATACGCCATTTCATTTCATTTACTTCAAACATTATTATTTCGGTTCCACATTAATTTTCAATAATGTCCAGCTACGTGATTGCTTAAGAGGATGAAAGAGCAAGGTGCCAGGAAGACCAATGATGTAAAGTGAAAGATCTGAAGTGAAGCGAATGACTCGTCTGCGAGACTCCACGTCAGTAGCTGAGGGTTAAGGCCACGGCCGCTTCCTTCCCTCTTCCTTGTCTATTTCTTCTAATCTTCCCATAGAAGGTGAGGCCTTCTAGGCGAGGTACTGGTCCTCCTCCCCACTTGTATCCCCGACTCAAAGTGTCACGCTCCAGGACACTGCTCTTAAGGTGGTAGAGATGGGATCCCTCGCTGAGTACGGGGGGGGGGGGGGGGAACCAAATCTGGAGGGTAAACGGATTAAGAAAGAAAGAAAGTAGTGCCATAGTAATAATGCGGTTACGCGCTAAAGTAGGGCCACAGTGACATTAAGGCAGTACTTAGAGGAACCGGGGGACACTAAACCTGAATTCTACCTGTGCATCTACGAAATGAAGAGCGGAGTAAACCACCTGGCGCCTGTACCGTACTGCGCTTAACGGGTTGGAGTCAGGCTCGGAAAGTGAAACCAGCTCATGGTGGCTAATTGCTTATGTTCAGTTACGGTAACTCGCAAACCTGTACTCCCAGTAGTGATGGGAACTCTGGCCTTGGAAGATCAGAACTGTAATTTCTTAAATGTCACTTTCGTGATGGTGTAATTAGGAAAACGATGACAAATGGAGTACGTCACAAGAAAACGTGGCAAGAACTATACGAAACAAAATAATAGGCTTACTCACTTTGCGTAAGATTCACGCTACCTCGCTGCCTCTCCTATCGTGAAATACTGTACTGTCTTTCTGAACCGAGTGTTCAACAATTTTTATTGGCAGAAGAGTGGTCTAGTGGTGAACTAACCAGGTAAATATTAATGTTCGAAATCTTCGAATTGCATGAACATTGATAGGAAAGTTCAAACTTCACACTCTTAGCCTACATTACAGTATCTTCGCTACACTAAAAAGCATATAATCGTGGATATGAACTCACTCCTTCGTCTTTTAAGCACCAAAGCATATCCATATTTCTATTTCTTTACGTACAGCGGGAAAAATGTACTAGCAGTCAGATTGCATTCGGGAGAGGGTGGGTTCGAACCCGCGCTGTCAGCACTCCTGCAGATGGTTTTCAATGGTTTCCCATTTTCACACCAGGTAAATGCTGGAACTGTACCTTAATGAAGGCCACGGTCGATTTCTTCGCACTCCTGCCCTCCGGTGCGACGTAAAGCAGATAGTGGGGGAAGAAGTAGACAAACTGAATAATAATAATAATAATAATAATAATAATAATAATAATAATAATAATAATAATAATAATAATGTTATTAGCTTTACGTCCCACTAACTACTGTTACGGTTTTCGGACAGTAGAACAATTTAAGTATCTACGTGAAATTATTGAACCAGTAGGATTAAATCAGGAAGCTAGCAAAGAATGAATTGCAAAACTTCAAAGAACATAGAAAATTACTTGGAACAGATACAATAGGAAGAACTGTATCAAACAAGGCAAAATTACGACATTATAACATAGTAGTTAAAACAGAAACAATTCATGCATCTGAAACTATTATAACTGGTTGGAAATCTCGAATAAAGATGATTGAAAAACAAGAGATAAAAATTCTCAGGAAAATCTTGGGACCAAAATGCGAAAATGAAATTTGGATGAAAAGAAATCACATGAAATATATCAAGTAACAGAAAAAAATCACAGGCACAATCAGTTGGCATTAATGAAGAACCATTCAAGATAGAATAAAATTCAGAACCTTAATTCTTCTTCTTCTTCTTTATCTGCTTACCCTTCAGGGTCGGTTTTTCCCTCGGACTGAGCGAGGGATCCCACCTCTACCGCCTCAAGGGCAGTGTGCTGGAGCTTCAGACTCTGGGTTGGGGATACAACTGGGGAGGATGACCAGTACCTCGCCCAGGCGGCCTCACCTGCTATGCTGAACAGGGACCTTGTGGGGGGGGGGGGGAGGAAGATTGGAAGGGATAGACAAGGAAGAGGGAAGGAATCGGCCGTGGCCTTAAGTTAGGTACCACCCCGGCATTTGCCTGGAGGAGAAGTGGGGAAATCACGGAAAATCACTTCTAGGATAGCTGAGGTGGGAATCGAACTCTCCTCTACTCAGCTGACGTCCCGAGGCTGAGTGGACCCCGTTCCAGCCCTCGTACCACTTTTCAAATTTCGTGGCAGAGCCGGGAATCGAACCCGGGCGTCCGGTGGTGGCAGCTAATCACATTAACCACTACACCACAGAGGCGGACCAGAACCTTAATTCACAAAGAAAGATTTTCTGTAAAGCCCACCCGACTAAGTACAGGATGGAAGAGAAAGTCGATACTGGTGGAATGAAACAAAAATATATTTACACAATAACGTACAGAGACAGGTTTGGGTACGTTGGTTGTATGTGTTCAGTCCTCAGTCCTAAAGCTGGTTGGATCCTCAACAGCTCCACCATTAGCTGCCATAGATGGCAGAAGAAGCGTACTAGCGAAATGAGGAGTGAAGTACTTTCCCGTTGCTTTCCTCACCGAGCCAGAGTTGCTATTACATATCAGTCTGTCAAGCCCACTGAAATGCATGACCTATCCGATCCTTTTAGCAAAATTTTCACACCATTCATAGCAGGAACTGGCTGCATAAGGAATGGCATTACTAGCATCACTCATACCTCAGTCACTTTCATATTTTCAAAGCCAGAGACAGATCAATGAAAGTAACAAAATTGCTCTAGCCCATGCCAGAAGACATAGTGCACTGTAAACACTACGTCTTGCCAGCAAAGACATAAATTGGTTATACTCTGTAATAATAATAATAATGGCGTATGGCCTCAGGAGAGGCCTGGTGCAGGTCTTCTTTCGACTAGACGGCAGCTCTGCTTTCTCCCAAGTCTTCCCAGTTCTATCTTCGCATCATTTTCGGAACACTACACTTTTGTCGGCAATCACCTAGAACAAATCGAGCTGTATTTCTCTGAATTTTTTCCAGTTCTCGAATTAAGTAATCATGGTCAGGGTCACTTACAGTGGGCGTCCCCCTGTGGGTGGGGGCGGAAGAATAACACCCATGGTAACCCCTGCCTGTCGTAAGAGGTGACTAAAAGGGGCCCCAGGGGCTCTGCACTTTGTGCACTTTGGAGCGTGGGTTGACAATCACGGGGTCCTTAGCTGAATCCTGGCATTCCTTCCACCTACTTGTGCCTGGCTCCTCACTTACATCTATCCTTTTCGACATCCCTTGGCCAACCCTCGTTCTTTTCCGACCCCGACGGTATTACGCATGGAGGCCTAGGGAGTCTTTCATTTTCACGCCCTTCGTGGCCCTCGTCTTCCTTTGGCCGATACTTTCGTTTTTCGAATTGTCAGACCCCTTCCTTTTTTTCTCTATGATTAATGTTATATAGAGGATGGTTGCCTAGTTGTACTTCCTCTTAAAACAATAAACACCACCACCACTTTAGAGTGGGCGTCTTACCAGAAACTTATTTGTTCTCTCCTTTACATCCTTACTTACTTTCTTAATATGTTTACCGTCCAATGTTGGTTTTTCCCTCGGATTCCACCTCCACCACTTCAAGGGTAGTGTCCTGGAGCGTGAGACTTTGGGTAGTGGGGATACAACTTGGAAGTAGGACCGGTACCTCGCCCAGGCGGCCTCACCTGCTCACAGGAGCCTTGGGGGGGGGGGGAATGAGAAGATTGGAAGGGACAGACAAGGAAGAGGGAGGGTAGCGGCCGTGGCATTAAGTTAGGTACCATCCCGGCATTTGCCTGGAGGAGAAGTAGGAATCCACGGAAAACCACTTCGAGGATGGCTGAGGTGGGAATCGAACCCCCCCCCCACTCAGTTGATCTCCCGAGGCTGAGTGGACCCCGTTCCACCCCTCGTACCACTTTTTAAATCTCGTGGCAGAGCCGGGAATTGAACCTGGGCTTTTCGGGGTGACAGCTAATCACACTAACCACTACACCACAGAGGCGGACTACATCCTTACTACAACCCCTAAATAACCATGTGAGGAGATCTGTAACCTTTATCTACAATACCGTTTCTGTGTTTACTCCAATGGAGATCTTCCCTTTTGGCTGCGAACGCTAACCTGTGAGGTTTCACATCGTTTATTGCAGCAACAAGCAATTAAAGGTCATAACATTTGTTCTCTTCCAAGATTTGGAAATCACCGGCAACCTTGAAGATTGTTACCAGGATATGGCTCAAAGTTGAATGTTTGTGAAAGAGAAAATTCTCTCGTCTTATGAGCCAATAAAGGAGACAATGAGAACGAGAGTCCTTGAACTGTAATACTGTTAAAAAGCAGTTACGCACAATGAAACGTGTTGGAAAACACGACAAGAGCGTTATAAAATTGGTAGTGCCTCGTTACCTGCCAGGTATTACAGAACAAAATTTACGACTTTTGGCTACGACAATACATTTGAGTCAAGAGCTATGGAGTGCCGTTTTGCGATTACTCTTTGTAATGTATTGGGAATCTGGAGCAACGGCTGGTTTATTAATTTGCACCCTAAGACGAACATTACCCCCCCCCCCCCCCACCTCATGGCTCTACAGCGAGGTGACGCATGGAATTCTCTGGGAGGTTTCGACACTAGGGTCACCAGCTCACAGTCAGATAGCTCCTCAATTGTAATCTCGTAGGCTGATTGGACCTCGAACCGGCCTCAGATCCAGGTAAAACACCCTGACCTGACCGGAAATAGAAACCGGGTCTTCCGAGTGGGAGACGGGCACTATATTCCCAGACCGCGGAGCTGGGGCACCCCAAGTACGGTTCAGAATTATTTAATTAATTTCCTTCCAGGGTCTCACAAAACGAACGTAGGCTAATAACCACGATGTTTTAGCTTCCAAACAACAATCAACCCAATTAGGATCTTTATCGTTTGGAATTTGGGAATATTCTGACTGTATTATTATTATTATTATTATTATTATTATTATTATTATTATTATTTTGTCCAATTTAAACATCCATCAATAAATCAATCATTGATCTGCATTTAGGGCTGTCGCCCGGGTGACAATTCCCTATTAGCTGTTTACCCTACCGAACGAGTTGGCCCTGCGGTTAGGATCGCGGAGCTTGCATTCAGAAGGTGGGTTTGTACCCCACTGTCGGCAGTCCTGAAGGTGGTTTTCCGTGGTTTTTCATTTTCACAGCAGGCAAATGCTGGGGATGTGCTTTAATTAAGGTCACGGTCGCTTCCTTCCCACTCTTAGCCCTGTCCTACCCACTCGTCGCCTATGACTTATCTATGTCGGTGTGACGTACAGCAAAATTATAAAATAAATAAATAAATAAATAAATAAATAAATAAATAAATAAATAAATAAATAAATAAATAAATAAATAAATAAATGTTTGCCTAGTCTTCTCTTCGATCTTTCCTACCTTTAAAAGCTTCGCCCAAGCTTATTCGTCTGCTAATGATATTACGCGCAATCTCTCCACGGACAGTTCGAAACATACCGCTTAGTCGAGCAGCACGTCTCCTTACTCCTAGGTCTTCCAAGCCCAAATTTTTTCAACCTTTTTGTAACGCTGCTCTTTTGTCGGAAATCACTCTGAACAAATCATGCTGCTTTGGTTTGGATCTTTCTCAGTTCACGTGTCAAGTCATTCTGGTGTGGGTTCCATACAGCGGAACCATACTCTAGTTGAGGTATTACCAGAGACTTACACCTCTCTCCTTTACATCCTTACTGCAACTCCTAAATATCATCATAAGTATAAGTTTCATGCTAGACATGGAATGTCTGAACTTCAACGTACCGAGCTCGATAGCTGCAGTCGCTTAAGTGCGACCAGTATCCAGTATTTGGAAGATAGTGGGTACGAGCCCCACTGTCGGCAGCCCTGAAGATGGTTTTCCGTGGTTTCCCATTTTCACACCAGGCAAATGCTGGGGCTGTACCTTAAATAAGGCCACGGCCGCTTCCTTCCCACTTCCAGCCCTTTCCTGTCCAATCGCCGCCAAAAGACCTATCTGTGTCGATGCGACGTAAAGCAACTTGCTTGAACTTCAACGTCCTACGTATTTACCCGACTTAGCACCCTGTGACTATTACATTTCAACGGTGGTAAAGCACACTAGTGGAGCAAGTCCAACGCTTTAAGTATCTCGGTTGGGTACTTGATCACAGCTGGAACAATGCTGTTGAAATTGGGTCCCGGATTGATCAGACAACGACTGCATTCAAGAGAACGAGCAAACTTCTCTGAACAGGATCTTTAATATTAATCTCCGTCTCCGTTTACTTCGGTGTTTATTCTCTGTGTTACTTTATGTGCTGAGATTTGGACCCTAACAGAGAGCATCACCAAAAAACTTCTATCCTATGAGATGTGGTGCTACGGACGCCTGCTCAGAAGATCATGGGTTGACAGAATACGTAATACTGAAGTACTCCAACATTTGAACGAGGAGCTAGATGTCATGTAGAATATTTAAAAGAATCCACAGTTGTAGCCCTTCCGGCAAGCAATTCAATCTTGAAAGCATCCTAGGGATCAGTGTTGCTAACTTATATTTTCAAGATCCACTAAATACTACAAAAAAATTCGCCAAAATTCCGCCAAGAAATCCGATCTCAAATAATGAGCAATAATAATAATACTAAAAGTAAATTTCTGCATTCATCTGATCTGTGAGTTTCACGGGGATTAACCCCTGCCTGCGAGCCGGCGAGCTAAAACTTATTGGCGTTTTAGTGCCGGGTGCAAACTAGGCGAATCCCCTACCTCAAGGGCCACACATAGAACAGGCCAGTTTATTAAACGGTCTTTCTTCATAGCATAAATATAAATGCTACTCTTTCACAGTTTAATTATGTTGTCATTTGTGATTTAAGAGATAAGTAACTTTTCCCCACGCATTACAAATTTGATACCATGATCTCATAACATCAAATCCAAATAACATGTTTTCCTCAAGTGACTGCTAGCTCCTGACAAAAAATACGCAATAGCTCGGAGACAGACTGGAGTACAAATTTAGAAAAAAGCAAAATGGATAAAACACTAAATTCCGCTATAATAAATCTAGAATTCCACCAAAAAATCTGCTGTCCGCTAAATGATATATTTCTCCGCCGACAGTCTTCTAATTCCGCCAATTTAGCGGAAAATCCGCCAAGTTGGCAACACTGCTAGGGATATGGGTTACGAATTTTAGGTAAAGACGTAGGCAATTCATTAAGTAACTGCAATTTTGATCTAATTCTCTTTAGGTTGCTCTATGGCATTGTGTGCTCAGCAGCCGCTAGATGGCACCGTTGTCTACGTCTGTGGTAGGTTTCAGCCTTATCAGATCCAGGCTTGCCACCTCTAGTACTTTAGTACTAGATCTAGTACTTCATGATCATTTTTAGTACGTTAGTTCTTTTTATGGAAATCTAGTACCTTTTACGGGGGTAGAGTATAAACTCTTCTAGTGCGGCAAAAGAACAAGAAAGAAATTGATAAGAAGCTTCAGAGCCATGTTGAAGTTTGTAAACAGATTTTTTGGACGGTGGATTTTCGTGATCCTATTTTAATAAATCTGTCTATGGCGAACCTGGAAAATTACTAATGAGGTGGCAGTTTCATCAGTATAATCCCATTAGCTATATATTTCCCGGCTGTAATTACAGAAAGTGTTAATGAAATTAGATGGGAAATAGTGGTAAGCGAAGTCCACAGAAACTTAAAAGATTTTCAGTTTGGTGTGAAAATGGGAAACCACGGAAAACCATCTTCAGGGCTGCCGACAATGGGGTTCGAACCCACTATCTTCCGGATGCAAGCTCACAGGTGCGCTCCTCTAACCGCACAGCGAACTCGCCCGGTGTTTTTGAAATTAAAAATCCTGTAGGCGACTACACCTTTCCAAATTTAACGAATTTTGTGAAGACAGTGTTCTGTTTACTGCATTTTTCTGCTGCAACAGAACAGTTTTTTTTTTTTCTGCTGTTACTACCAATAAGACCAAGTTGAGAAACAAACTCCAATCCTGTATGATGTATGGGCTCCTTCTGACAAATGAGAAACTAAAACATACGTAATTTTCACATTTCAAAACAGTTTATTGCTTTGGCATTGTTTTCCAAGGATTAAGAGAAGAGTAAAATATGAAGATGAAAACCGATAAGTTCTGTTCTCATTTAATAAATGTGTATTTTTGATAAGTAGGCCCTATACGTTAATTTCTATAACTTACTGCCTTTATAAATAACCCTATTCCATTGTTAATAAATATTTAGTACCTTTTACCATAATCTAGTACCTTTTTAGGGGAAGATTTAGTACGAAAATATTTTTCCCGGTGGCAAGCCTGATCAGATCAGTACAGCTTGCGCTGTTGCGACGTAAAGACGGCCGCGCCACTCTCTGTTTCCACCAAGGAAGAACAGCATTCCGTAATCCTTTTTTTTTTTTTTTTGTGTGGTCTGATGGTGTACCAGGAGCGGAAATTCACAGAAGACTTTTAGCACAATACGGGGACAATGTTTTGCCACAGCTAGTGTTTACCAGTGGATTGAACAGTTCAAAAGGGGTCGCACGAGCGTGAAGGATGAGGAAATATCTGGGCGTCCATCTGCAGCTGTGGCAAACGCTGAAACCTACCACAGACGTAGACAACGGTGCCATCTAGCGGCCGCTGAGCACGCAACGCCATAGAGCCAAATTAAAGACAATTAGGGTAAAATTGCTGATACTTATTGACTTGCGCTCGCAAAATATAATAAAGTATGAGAATATACTGCTTATTTATTTCTAACAATTAAAATACTTTCCTTAATCATCGTTATCCGATTGATTAGATTAGCGGTTTGCCTTTTTTCTACCACTACGCTGCTGTCATTTCTTGATGGATGCACTGCACTGCGTCAGTGAAGCCATCTACAACTCAACTCTTCGGCTGAGATATAGTAAGGCCATAAGAGCACCTTGTTTAGGGGAAGTGCTACAGGGGGCGTGACAAATGAGACGTGTTGGAAGGAACGGTGAAGATAAATGCGTTCTCGATCAAGTAGAAGCTTTAATCAAAGTACAAGCTATCATCAGAATAAAGGGAGTACATATTCAGAGTACTTTTGCATCCATCCCTTGGCACAGGCCAGAGTAAAGTGTAGCTTCCACCGAAGTCCCAGTCAACATCCATGGCTGTGACAATATGGAAGTTGCTGGGGTATGGGTAGTGCTAAGTAATGACATTCAGAGCATGACTAGTGTATGTGGGTGTTATGAAAGGTGCTGCTCATAGGGTCAGTCGTGCTGCAATAGTACTTTCTGACCCAGTGAGGAAAGCAATGGCAAACTACCTCACACCTCATCTTGCCTAGTACGCCTCATTTTGGTGCTGCCATTGGTTTTTGGGGTTTCCTTATAACCTCATAAGCTTTGGTGGTGCTATTTGAGGATCCAACCAGCCTCTGGGCTGATGACCTAACAGAGACACGAGCGCTAATGTGAGTCAATGCAGAGTTTCACTTAAGCTCTTGTAACTATATTCGGCGTGGACATTTTTCAAAAATAAGAAAAAATGCCTGCGGGCATTGAACCAAGGAACATATTACAGAAAGAATTATGTAAATAAGTTAATTTGGCTAGGATATGAACAAAAAAGAAGACGAGCAAAGAAACAAGCGATTTTAGGCTGTTTTTCCGGAACTGCATTTAGGCCAGAAATTATTTTCGAATGTTGTTTTCTTTATTTTCATAGAGCTATCCAGGACTCACAATTGGAAACCTTTCCGGGCCCTTTAGCATTTCAACTTGCGGCGCAATTGAGAAAATTGCTTAATTTTACGTTTTTCGTAGTATGGAGACCTCTACTTAGTCTGGTAAGAAGTGTTTTCAAGATTTGAAGTAGAAACTTGAGTTCTGTAGCCATGATTAGTACAGACCACTTCAGATTATCTTACAAGGTAAAATTGAAGAAAGGAGAAGTCGGGGAAGAAGGAGAATACCTTGGCTACGGAATCTACGAGAATAAATAATAATAATAATAATAATAATAATAATAATAGTATGGCATCAGCTACCGTGTGCAGACATTTCGGTTTGACGCCATCTGGTTGTCTGCTCGTCAATTTCGACGTTCCGTTTTACTCTAGGTCTGCTAGATGGCAGACCGACTAAACCGAAAGTCTCTTAGGAGTCCGTGGCTGAGATTTAATGAATTTTGTCGGGTAAATGCCAAATGTATCACCAGAGATCTTTTACATGCCGACATCGTACGACATGGAGTGTCGAATGGACTTTTTTCCGCCCTTCAAAAATCCGACTACCTCTGCCGGGTTTGAACCCGCTATCTTGGGATCCGGAGGCCGACACTCTACCACTGATCCACAGAGGCAGCATCTACGGGAATGATATCGGCCTTGATGACAGTAAACATCCAATTAGGATATGGTAAAAGAAAATGAAAGCTTCTGGAAACCATCCTTTGGAACCTCCCAAAATGTCTCTTGCTATGGTGCTTTTATCATCTGCTGATGCACTGCGCCAATGAAGTCATTTACAACTCAACTCTTCGGCTTGAAGAGATATAGTAAGGGCATAAGAGCACCTTGTTTAGGGGAAGTGCTACAGGGGGCGTGACAAATGAGACGTGTTGGAAGGAACGGTGAAGATAAATGCGTTCTCGATCAAGTAGAAGCTTTAATCAAAGTACAAGCTATCAGCAGAATAAAGCGAGTACATATTCAGAGAGGGATAATCACAATACAAGGAAGAAGAAACTGAAGTACGAAACACTCGACGAAGGATGATAATGAATGGTTCATGGAGTAAACACCTACTGGCAGGATGGAGGCTCGGTGCAGACCATACAATTGCGTGCGTACGTGCAGCATAAGTGTTCATCAAAACATGAGAAGATTATTAAGAAGAAAAGAGGAGCGTACAGGGGAAATTACATCAAACACGTAAACGAAAAAAAAAGAACTAAATCTCGGCCATTGATCTCATGCAGATACGGCGGAGTCTTCTGCAGAAAGTTTGTATGTAATAAAAGTACCTTTTCCTCAGAGCTTTAAAATAGTATTTTTATATCTGATTGATAGTCGGCCCTGCGGTGTAAGGGTAGCGTGTCTGTTTCTTAACCGGAAGCCCCGGGTTCGATTCACGGCCAGGTCAGGGATTGTTACCTGAATCTGAGGGCTGGGTCGAGGTCCACTCAGATTACGTGATTACAATTGACGAGCCAACTGACCGTGAAAGGCGGCCCCAGTCTATACAGCCAAGAATAACGGCCGAGAGGATTCGTCATGAAGACCATATGACACCTCGTAATCTGCAGGGCTTCGGCCTGACCAGCAATCACTTGGTAGGCCGTGGCCCTTCGGGGCTGTTGCTCCATGTAACTCACTGATATGAGTTCACAAACAACTGATTTATTACCTTTAACTCGCAGGGACTCGCGGGGTTTTGTGACGAGTGGAATAGCGATCTAGCAACCTTAGCTGAGTTTAAAATAACTTCCAGTTATTCATGCCAGGTTCTTCTCTTTCTTTCTTTCTTTCTTTCTTTCTTTCTTTCTTTCCGACCGTCCTTGGTTTAAATCTTGCTCTCTTCCAACCCAGACGGTGTTAAGTTCAATTTTTTCACCATCTCTCATGGTTGTTATTTTTCTTCAAACGATACTTACAGTTTTTTGTTTGTTTTTCGTTTTTGCTAGTGGCTTTACGTCGCACCGACACAGATAGGTCTTATGGCGACGATGAGATAGGAAAGGCCTAGGAGTTGGAAGGAAGCGGCCGTGGCCTTAATTAAGGTACAGGGGCCGATGACCTTGGATGTTAGGCCCCTCAAAACAACAAGCATCATCATCATAATTAAGGTGCAGCCCCAACATTTGCCTGGTGTGAAAATGGGAAACCACGGAAAACCATCTTCAGAGCTGCCGACAGTGGGATTCGTACCCACTATCTCCCGGATGCAAGCTCACAGCCGCGCGCTCCTACTTACAGTTTTCGAGACGGTCGGAATTTTCCTATCTCTTCCTGTAACCAATGTTTTTTCTTTATGTTTGCCAACGATTTAGCGATATAGCCTACGCACAGCATTTCGTCGACTCTAGGATGGGAAAGGCTAGGACTGGGAAGGCAGTGCCCGTGGTGATACTTAAGACACATCCCCGGCTTTTATCCAATGTTAAAACCGAAATCCATCTTCATGGCTACCGAGGGTGGGGTTCGAACTCACTATCTCCTGAATGCAAGCTCACAGCTACATGTCTCCAACTGCGTAACCAGCCCGCTCGATAACTTGTGTACATCAGTGAGATGTTAAACAACCGACAAAAGAAAACATTGATTCAATTTTAAATAAAGTGTTTTTAATTTTTCTTTTACAATTCTGCTTTACCTCGCACAGACACAGGCAGGTCTTATGGCGACGATGCGATAGGAAAGGCCAACACTTCCGGTTTAAAAAAATTGGTCCTTCCGTTACAATGGCTCAAATTCTTGTGTGTGTACTTTGTTTGGGGCAAGGTTTTGTAAAGCTGTGTCCATACCTTCGATAAAGGATCCATCCTTATCGTCCCACCATTCGCCTGCAAGAGAAATTATTTCAGTGAAGGGCAATGGGGGAATCTGAAATCATTTGTCTGAGATACTGTGATATCCATGTCGTTAAATGGATATTATCCAAGTTTTATCATTCTCGACTTCACTTCTTCAGGTCATGGTAAGAAAAAAATGTTTCAGCGTCTATGAGGGGGACTGCAGAGAGGTGACGTAATCTCAATGACGGCCTGGTTATCACGAGAACGTTAAACCGTTCATTAAGAATGAACGATCCGTTACGCTTAATTATGTTGATGTCTAGTTGTAGTAGTTAAATGGATATAAAAGGCTACCCAAACATCTCTAACGAACAGGCCACTTAACGGGCACTTCTATTGTTAGTGAACTAGTTACGTGTTGTTCCACAAGACGTTGGCGTACGTACCCTACCATACGTTAGAAAAGTGTGTTCAGGTCCTAATTTATTGTGGAATCACTGAGGTAGGGTTCGCAAACCCCCGTTCGTTCTACTCGGAATTGTCTATTCTGGTGTCTATTGTTTTTTTTTACAAAGCTGTTTTACGTCGCACCGACACAGTTAAGTCTTACGGCGTCGATGAATAGGAAAGAGCTAGAAGTGGGATGGAAGTGGCCGTGGCCTTAATAAAGGTACAGCCCCAGCATCTGCCTGGTGTGAAAATGGAAAACCACGGACAACCATCTTCAGGGCTACTGACAGTCGGGTTCGAAACCATTATCTCCCTAACCCCACGGCCAACTCGCTCGATAGTCTGGTGTCTCATTAGAACATCAGGCAACGCCCGCTCCATTCTAACCGGTTATAATTAATAATTACAGTATAATTACAGTATAATTACTAATTAATTGATAGTAAATTCATTATTTATTTATGTTATTTTTACACCCCACCAACTACTTATACGGCTTTCGGAGACGCCGATGTGCCAGAGTTTTTCCCCGCGAGAGTTCAATTACGTGCCGGTAAATCTACTGACATGAGGCTGCGATATTTGAGCACCTTCAAATACCACCGCACTGAGCCGGGATCGAAGCCGCCAACCTGAGCTCAGGAGACCAGTGTTGTACCGCCTGGGCTATTCGGGCTGGCCCGGTGATAATTCTTGTGGAGGCTTGTAAAAAGAAGGAAGAGTTCATTAGGATGACAAATTTGAGGGAAGAAGGAAGTGAGGATATAGGCAGAAGAACAAGGAAAATCGATTAGGGAAGTGAGGAGTGAAGAAAGAGAGAATCCGACGGCAGATAATGCAAAGTATGAGAAAGAAGGAATGGAATAGGATGTAAAGTTGTTGTTGCTATTTTGCTTTACGTCGCACCGACACAGATATGTCTTATGGCGACGATGGGAGAGGAAAGGGCTAGGAATGGGAAGGAAGCGGCCGTGGCCTTAATTAAGGTACAGCCCCAACATTTGCCTGGTGTGAAAATGGGAAACCACGAAAAACCATTTTCATGGCTGCTGACAGTGGGGTTCGAACCCACTATCTCCCGATTACTGGATACTGACCACACTTAAGCGACTGCAGCTATCGAGCTCGGTTAGGATGTAAAGAAATGAGACGAAACGGTAAAGGAAAAACACTATGAGCTTTATTTGTTGTCTGCGTCATCAGTCCTTAGACTTTAAATTTAACTTTTAATTAAAATGCTATGTTGTAATAAAACATTTCCTGTACAAATGACATTGTGTAAGGTGAAATGAAATGAAATGGTGTATGGCTTTTAGTGCCGGGAGTGTCCGATGAAATGTTCGGCACAGCCCCACCACTTGCCTGGTGTGAAAATAGGAAAGCAGGTGCAGGTCTTTTGATTGGACGTCCGTAGGCGACCTACACGTCGTGATGAGGATGAAATAATGATGAAGACGACACATACACCCAGCCACTGCGCCAGCGAAATTAACCACCGATGGTTAAAATTCCCGACCCTGCCGGAAATCAAACCCGTGACCCCTGTGACTAAAGGCCAGCACGCTAACCATTTAGCCATGGAGCCGGACATTGTGTACGGTAAACTGCTGCTACTGGAACTTGTTACTCTTCCTTGAAGGTTAGCTGTAACGGCAGTAAGGTCGCAGCTCTTGGTACGATAAGGAGGCAGGGGGAAGGGGTTGCGAGCCGTCTTGTCAGGAATTCAGTGGCAACTCGCATTCCTGGGAGACAAATTGAGGCACACTATAGCCTCAGTTTCTTAACTGCAGTAATAAAAGGGGTCAGCTGCTGAGCGTATTGTAAAGAATTTTTTGACCATTGCAATGTAGCCTTGAAGCTTGCATTACGCTGTGGAACAGAAACGTTCCTGTTTTGAACAGAATAGTGATGTTATAAGATAATCGATGCCGATCAACACAATAGCTCGATGCTGATGAAACATGTTAAAAATTATCCGAGGATGGTAATAGTGACTGTTAGTGGTGTCCAGCAGGCATTGTTCTCTGTTCCTTCATGAGAAGAGGTGCTGAGAAGTTCTGTACTGAGCGGGATGAAATCCAACAGAAATAACGCGCAAATCGGCGTAGTTGGTCGATAAAGATGGAGTTATATTGTTTCGTGACAATGATCGACGTGATTGTGTACAACGTTCGCCTCTGTGGTGTAGTGGTTGGTGTGATTAGCTACCACCCCCGGAGGCCCGGGGAATTTGAAAAGTGGTACGAGTGTTGGAACGGGGTCCACTCAATCTCGGGAGGACAACTGAGTAGAGGTGGGTTCGATTCCCACCTCAGCCATCCTGGGAGTGGTTTTCCGTGGTTTCCCCACTTCTCCTCCAGGCAAATGCCGGGATGGTACCTAACTTAAGGCCACGGCCGCTTCCTTCCATCTTCCTTGTCTATCGCTTTCACTCTTCTCATCCCCCCGCAAGGCCCCTGTTCAGCAGAGTAGGTGAGGCTGCCTGAGCGAAGTACTGGTCATCCTCCCCAGTATCCCCCGACCCCGAGTTTGAAGCTCCATGACACTGCCTTGAGGCAGTAGAGGTGGGATCCCTCGCTGAGTCCGAGGGAAAAACCAACCCTGGAGGGAAAGCATATTAAGAAGAAGAATAAATTATAATATTAATTTACAGGTACTTACATTAACCGAACTAATATAAATGTTAATGTACAGTGCCTGTTTCATGACATAACCTCAAAAACAACGCGATCATATCGCATGTTCACATGATATAGTAATAATAATACCAAATGGATGTAACACTTCACAGCTATACATACAACAACAGCAACAATAATAATAATCGTAAAATAATAATTATTATTATTCGAGATCGATATCTGCATTAGTTACCCATGGCTGAGATAATATTGTTTTCGAGTTATACCTGTCATCGCACTTCTGTTATTGAACTTGCGCCAATATGACACCACACTCAGCAGACGTCTCACCAACCGACCACCACTTACTTAAGCATTTAGATAATATTTTGGTGGGGAAACGGGTTCAAAAGTGAACCAGCCGTCTAAAACGTCCTCGAGGAATTACTTACGTCCATATAGTCGAACTTCTATGAAATCTCTATGAATGCACTAGTAATCTAGTTGCAAGAAGTGTATTGCATCTAATGGAGTTCAATTTGTTTGAGTTTCCACTAACGAATGCTGATAATTCATGTGTAAAAGCCTGATGCTAGAAGTTATGTTTCCTGAATTGTACGCCCTTATTGTGAATTAAAACAAGAAGCCACATTTTGATTGAATGCTTAGTAGTAGACGAGACTGAAAGAATTCTAACTACTGTAGACCGCGAGCTGACAAACACAAATTGTCTCCATTAACAAGTGGGATATTTGAGCTATTATCTGTAAGTTGTAAATTGATTTAAATCCTTTTGATGACCTACAGATCACATGTCCTACATTCTCTATGCCCTAGTTGTTGAAATGAGAAGAAAGATGAGGAAGTACTGGAAAGTAGCTTGCTTTATCTCATGTGAAGAGTGCATCATATTTTAAACATAGCTCAATTAAAATAAGGAATGTAATTTACATATTATCGCACCGGAACGTGATGAATAGACGTAAGTGTAACCAATGTAGCTTTCTAAAAACATTATGTATATTTAGATAACTGGGATAACCCTCTTCCTCAAAAACTGGTACAAAGAAACAGTCCAAATGCCGCAATTTACTTGCTAACAAAATAATAAATATACCTTAAGTACGTGCGACAACTACGTGCATCACACCACGATTCAACACGCAAGTTCCATCTTGAAGAGTCCAGGTGAAAAATATCTTACTTTTAATGTATAAAATGTAGTACTAGAAAGATCAGCCATACTATAATGAAAGCATTCATTTATGCCCATTGTCTCTCTGTAACAGCATTCGGGAAGTTCCAGTGGAGAAAGATAAAAATAAAACAATTCATTACCGACTTAAAGAACTTGTGAGAAGTGACGAGGCATCTATCGAGCCTGTCATAGTTTCAACTTGCACTACTCTCTTCCATATCTCCTAACCGACCTCCTTTGGTCAATTCTTGTTCTCCTCTGACCCCGACAGTATTCAGTTTGCGAACCGAGAGACTTCTTTTCATTTTCCCACATGTAGTGTAAAGTTTCTCATTCTTCAATTGATGGAATATTTTTATATTCTAGGAATAAGTTAATACAACTTCTCTTTTTCATCTTTCGTATCCTACCTTCCGTCCTCAACTTTTACTTCCGTCCGACACTGTCGATATTACGTTTGCGAAGCCTAGAGAGTCTCTCGACATCTAATGGTTGTTCAAGACAAGTGGTATAAAATCCACCACATCAAAAAGAAAAGAGTGTCAATTTTCTCTTTGAGAAAATCAAACGAACATAAAAACACATTTCAATAAATGAAAAAACAGACTGACTTCTTCTTCTTCTTCTTCTTCTTCTTAATCTGTTTACCCTCCAGGGTTGGTTTTTCCCTCGGACTCAGCGACGGATCCAGCCTCTACCGCCACAAGGGCAGTGTCCTGGAGCTTCAGACTTTGGGTCGGGGGATACAACTGGGGACGACGACCAGTATCTCGCCCAGGCGGCCTCACCAGCTATGCTCCACAGGGGCCTTGTGGGCGATGGGAAGATTGGAAGGGATAGACAAGGAAGAGGGAAGAAAGCGGCCGTGGCCTTAAGTTAGGTACCATCCCAGCATTTACCTGGAGGACAAGTGGCAAACCACCCAAAACCACTTTGAGGATGGCTGAGGTGCGAATCGAACCCACCTCTACTCAGCTGACTTCCCGAGGCTGAGTGGACCCCGTTCCAGCCCTCGTACCACTTTTCAAATTTCGTGGCAGAGCCGGGAATCGACCCCGGGCCTCCGGGGGTGACAGCTAATCACGGTAACCACTAGACCACACTGGCGGACAAGTTATTTCTAAGTTATAAAAGCACAGCCATAAAACATATCATCTTCTTCTACCGCATTTCCCCTACACTCTGGGGTCTCGGGTGCGAAGTATGTCGCACATATGGATTTGGTCCTGTTTTTCATCCGGATGGCCTTCCTGACGCTAACCCTACATGGAGGGATTAATAAATACTCTGTGTTTCTGTGGTGGTTGATAGTGTAGTGAGTGATCTGAATATGAAGAGGAGAGTGTTGGGACAAACACCCAGTCTCCGAGCCAGAAGAATTAATCGCAAGCGAGCTCGAGCTCGATAGCTGCAGTCGCTTAAGTGCTGCTAGTATCCAATATTCGGGAGATAGTAGGTTCGAACCCCACTGTCGGCAGCCGTGAAAATGGTCTTCCGTGGTTTCCAATTTTCACACCAGACAAATGCTGGGGCTGTACCTTAATTAAGGCCACGGGCGCTTCCTTCCCACCCCTAGCCCTTTCCTATCCCTTCGTCGCCATAAAACCTATCTGTGTCGGTGCGACGTAAAGCAAGTTGTATACAAACAAAACAATAAGGTACATTGAATCACGGATGCGGGAGGTGTGATGTGCTCATTCCTTTCGGTCGTGCCTGTACACGACGATTTTAAAATACTCCACCAAATGTTTTGTCAATAAATGTACATTTTTTGTTTGTTTGTAGATTTCCACGTGTACACAAGGCTAATGACTAAAAACCTTACTAGTGATATAAACCTACTGCATTACGACTATTCAAGCATTCCTAATCAAGGAAAAGGGGACTACGGCTTGTTGGCACCAATAAAGCTCACCGCTACTGTAAGGTTTGACTCGTCACGGATCGTGGGCACCCTCCACTTAGCTACTGTGTGTCAGTAACTGAAAACACTTCAATTACAGCAATGATGGCGTGGGAACTTACGAGCGCTCCGGGAACAAGTCGAGTTCGAGCGAAAGTTAAATTGTACTTCTCGCAAAGCGACCCGTCCCACTTGCAAACTTCTTGTAGCGACAACAAATGCACTGGTTTGAAATCTTAAAGCTCCAAGACTGGCAGATTAACTTGTGTGAGTATTTTCTTGTGCAAATGAAGATAAAAAGGGTAGAATGTTTTATAGTCGGTATCACCTCACGCTGGTCTCCCGAAGAGCAACCTTACTACTTCTTCCCCATTACTACTGATGTCCGCCTCTGTGGTGTAGTTGTTAATGTGATTAGCTGCTACCCCCGGAGGTCCGGGTTCGATTCCCGGCTCTGTTACGAAACTTCAAAAGTGGTTCGATGACTGGAACGTCGTCCACTCAGCCTCGAGACGTGAACTGGGTAGAGGAGATTCGATTCCCTCCTCAGCCATCCTCGAAGTAGTTTTCCGCAGTTTCCCTCTTCTTCTCGAGGAAAATATCGGGATGGTAACTTATGGCCACGGTCGCTTCCTTTCCACTTCTTTGCCTATCCGTTCCAATCCCTTTCCACCCCTCACAAGGCTCCTGTTCAGCATAGCAGGTGAGGAGTGGCTCAGACAGTTAAAGCGCTGGCTTTCTAAGCCCAAGTTGGCAGGTTCGATCCTGACTCAGTCCGGTGGTATCTGCAGTTGCCCAAATACGTCAGCCACGTGTGGGTAGATTTACCAGCATGTAAAACAACTCCCACGCGACAAAATTCTGGCACCTTGGCGCCTCCGAAAACCGTGAATGTAGTAGTTACTGGAACGTAAAAGTAATAGCATTATTATGAATGCTACACATGAGATCACCGGGCGAATTGACCGTGCGGTTACTGTTAGCTCGCATCCGAGAGACAGGGGGTTCGAACCCCATTGTCGGCAGCTCTGAAGATGTTTTTCCGTGGTTTCGCGTTTTCACACCACGCAAATGCTGGGGTTGTACCTTAATTAAGGGCACGGCCGTTTCCTTCCCATTCCTAGGCCTTTCCTGTCCCATCGTCGCCATAAGACCTATCTGTGTTGGTACGACGTAAAGCAAAAAAAAAAAAAAAAAAAGACCATTTAAGATGAAAGGCAGATAATAATTTACCCCGGACATAAAATACAGACTAGCCCAAAGAAGGAAGGCATTTCTTAAGAAAGGAAATTTACTCACTTCGAACATTGATATAGGAATAGGAAGTATTTTTTTGAATACTTTCGCCTGGAGTGTGGCATTGTATGGAAGTGAATCATGGATGATAACTAGCTAGAAGATTGAAATGTGGTGTTACAGAAGAAGGCTGAAGATGAAATTGGTACATGGAGTCACGAATGAAGAGATACTGAATCGAATTGGTGAGAGGAGATCGATTTGGCTAAATTTGACGAGAAGAGGAGATAGAATGATAGGACACATCTTAAGACGCTAAGAACTTGTTCAGTTGGATTTGCCTGGTGTGAAAATCGGAAACCACGGAAAACCATCTTCAGGGTTGCCGACAGTGTGGTTCGAACCTACTATCTCCCGAATACTGGATACAGGCCGCACTTAAGCGACTGCAGCTATCGAGCTCGGTCAGTTGGATTTTGAAGGAAGTGTAGGCGGTAATAACGATTGGTATGAATATGACAAACAGATTAGAGCAGATGAAGGATGCAGTAGTTACGAAGAAATGAAAGGATAGGGTGGCATGGAGAGTTGCAACAAACCGATCTATGGGGTGATGACTCAAACAACAACTAAAATAATATTCTATCTGGAAACAACAATCATCAGCGTCAGATACATTTCCGAATTGGTGTCCTAATTAATTACATTATCCACAGAGGTTGGCTGACTTCAAAACATGAATAACTGTACGAGTATGCTGACCACAATGCTAGAACTGTTTACGAGAAGCAACATTACTTTCGATCTGAATGTCTGAGCTCTGGCAGTTAACGTCACACTAGCAGTAAATACATGAGATGCGAAGTTGCGATTGCAGACTGTGTCAGTAGGCCAAGTCGGGGTACTGTCATGTAATAGACACACGATCAGCCTCCGGTGAAGGATCATGTTCACACCAGAGCAGTATCAGGGTGTGGGTATTGGATATCCTTCCGCTTGAGTGACTCACGGCAGGTACTTACCGGAATTAATTAACTGCCTGTTATCCTTCCGGTAAAAGTAATACATAGGTTAACGATCTCACTTAAGATTCCTTTCACCAAAAGTTAGTTGTAATTATTTAATAACGACTTATCAGAGAGAATTAACAACGTCTTGTCAGAGAGAATTAACAGGTATCACGGTAAATTTTGAAGGAACATTTAGTTACGGTATTAATACGTTTTCTTCTTTTTCTTCCCTTATTCATGGGGTCTCTTTAAAAAGTTCCTTCTAGCGTCGACCTCGAAGATCTTTTGCTACCGTGTGTTTTCCTTCATCCCCGCCTAGTTATACCTGTTCCCTTCATAAAGTTGCAGGTCCTCCTTATTGGGTCTTCTCGGATGTTTCTTCCCTCTTCACCAGGTAGTCCCAGTGTGGAGATTCTGATTCTTCCCAGCGCCTCAGATTCAGAGAGTGTGTGTTCAGCTGTTTCATTAATATGTTTTAATCTTGAAATCATTTCTTTCTTTCTTTCTAGTCAGCGAGGGATCCCACTTCTACCGCCTCAAGGGCAGTGTCCTGGAGCGTGATACTGGGTCGGGGGATACAACCGGGGAGAATGGCCAGTACCTCGCCCAGGCAGCCTCACCTGCTATGCTGAACAAGGGCCTTGTTGGGGGATGGGAAGATTGGAGGGGATAGACAAGGAAGAGGGAAGGAAGCGGCCGTGGCCTTAAGTTAGGTACCATCCCGGCATTTGTCTGGAGGAGAAGTGGGAAACCACGGATAAACACTTCCAGGATGGCTGAGGTGGGAATCGAACCCACCTCTACTCAGCTGACCTCCCGAGGCTGAGTGGACCCCATTCCAGCCCTCGTACCACTTTTCAAATTTCGTGGCAGAGCCGGGAATTGAACCCAGGCCTCCGGGGGTGGCAGCTAATCACACTAACCATTACACCACAGAGGCGGACTGAAATCATTTCTTGGCAGACAAAGTAGGGGTCCCAATACTGCGAAAAACGTAAAATCAAGCAATCTCCTCAATTGTGCTGAAAGTTGAAGGGCCACAGGACCCGGAAAGGTTTCAAATTGTGATTCTTGAATACCTCTATCAAACTAACTAAAAAGAAACAAATTTCGAAAACCACTTCCGGCCTAAATGCAGTTTCAGAAAAACAGCCTAAAATCGCTTGTTTCTTTACTTGTTTTCATTCTGATTCAAATCCTAGCCAAATTAACTTATTTACATAATTATTTCTGTAACGTGTTTTTTTTTGCTACGTCGCACCGACACAGATAGGTCCTATGACGAGGATGGCATAGGAAAGGTCTAGGAGTGGGAAGGAAGCGGCCGTGGCCTTGATTAAGATTCAGCCCCAGCATTTGCCTGGTGTAGAAATGGGAAACCACGGAAAACCAACATTTGCCTGGTGTGAAAATGGGAAACCACGGTAAACCATCTTCAAGGCTGCCGACAGTGGGGTTCGAACCCACTATCTGCCGAATGCAAGCTCACGGCTGCGCGCCCGTAACCGCACGGCTAACTCGCCCGTTAAGAAAGATGTTAAGTGAGGAGCCTGGCAAAATATATATAAGCAAGCCTAGACTCAGTTAGAGGCCCTGTGGTTGCCTGCCAACGTTCCCCAGTTCAGAGCCCCCTAGGGGTCCATGAGTTACGTATTAACACGAGTAAGCCAAAATTATTTTCAGACCAATTAGTACATTCAGCGTAGGACCAGGAGATCATTAATTAATTTTCCGTAGTAGTCTCACACTTTTGTTAGGTACTGTAGGTGGGCAATGAGACAGCCTCAGTCCTTGAGCTAACGGCAAGAGCGCGGGAAGAACCGAGAACAGCTGACTTCTAATAGTTCGTGCTGTAACTAGATGGCGATATGCGGAGTCAATGCGCAAGCAAAGCCATAGCAATGCACCTGGCTGAGTATGTTATGTTTACACAATACAATCGGAAGTTTGTTTGTCATTCATTATTCAGGTTGTATTCCTAAACAAGGTTTTACATAATTATACAGCAGCCGGGCTGAGTGACCCAGACGGTTGGGCCTTCTGACCCCAACTAGGCAGGTTCGTTCGTGACTCAGTCCGGTGGTATTTGAAGGTGCTTAAATACGTCAGAATCGTGTCAGCAGATTTACTGGCACGTAAAAGAACTCCAACGGGACAACATTCCTACACCTCGGCGTGTACGAAAACCGTCAAAGGTAGTTAGTGGGACGTAAAAACAATCGCATTATTATTATTAGCCTCCAGCATTTCTATGAGTACGGGCATTAGTCAAAGGAGTATTTAGCTATCAGATGTCAAAATAATTAATTTTGTCCCCTACGCATAATCTAATGAATTCAATATAACTAAACGTATTTACTTAGCACAAGGCGTTTGTATACAAAATAATAACTCATGTAGTTTCCTCATTCTAGTCTAATGCAATGAATAGTACGAGACATTAGGCACATTAAAAAGTTTAAAAGTTTAAATCTGTATAGATAGGCCTACGCACCCGTTCGCTTGTTGTAACCGAGAGCCGTGCAAGCAGCTGCTAGGCTGTACTCTGCTCCTTTACCTGCCTGAGGTGGAGCACTGCTCACTGAGCCGAATTGAGGACCAGAGATGGAAAAGGGTGAAAGTGCCGAAATATGAAAAATGTGGGGTTTTCTGGAATAAGGGGATACATTAGCCATGCCCAGAGGCATGATTTTTTCGCATTAACGATAAACGCGACAAAAATATTTTGAAGCGATTTCGAGATATCTTAACGGACAATCGATTCAGGTTAAGAAATCAGTGAATTTGTTTTCGTGAATTACAGCGAATTAAAGCGACAAGTCCAGCATAAAGCGAAATGTAGTTATTTTGCGGTAAGTGCGAAAATGCAGCGAATGCAGTAACGATCTTGAAACGTGTATGAAGCGAAAAGGAAGACAGAATAAGGATTCTCATTTCGAAGGAAGTATCTCTTCGTATTAATATTCTTACTGGTATGGCCGTATAGGGTGAAAGATATGGCTGTGGGAAAGTGTAATTTATTATGTAATCTAGACTAGGGCTATATTATACTTCTAATCGGGATTTACGTAAGGAATACTTAATGATTATCAATATTGCTTCTGTTTATTTATCTGTCTTTCACATAAATAATTCACAAATCTTACGAATTAAACTTGTTATGAATAACTTTAGGAAAGGATTGGGCCTATGACCTTTGATGTTAGGCCCCTTAAAACAGCAAGCAGGAAACGATTAAAGCGATGGAGTCAGCCCTATAACGCAAAAAAATTATTTCCTTTTCGTGAAATCGAACATAAGTTAATGCGAACCACATATGGTGGTAACTTGTGCATGTGCCTGAGGTCATTAGTTTAGTTGGTAGGAAGTTCAACAGTAAAGCCACAGTCCAATGTGCCCAGCTGAGTTTGGTGGAGAAGGATGAATGTGCCCAGCGTCTCGCACTGCTGTGCTGTCCATTGTGTCAGAGTGCTATCACTCATGCATTTTCTAATTTCTGAGCCACTTAATTAAAGAAATGAAATTTACAGAAGCTAAATATTGTTATGTAATTATATAAAACTAGCAAGATACCCGTGCTTCGCTACGGTATTATAGTGAAATTTATAATTGAATGTTTATTGTTTTAGATATATAATCCGCCGAAATTCGCGATCTGACTCGTTTTCTGCGAGAATCTACCAAAATTCCCGATCTGGCTCGTTTTCTATTAGATTACGGCATGCTTCCTCCCATTTTTCAATCTTCCTTTCCAGCAATCGATTTCATACTTCCCGGGTTAGGCTCAGGTATTCCTCCCGGTCAGTTGGGTCCGTAAATCTTTGCCATCTTTCCTATAATCATTTTTAATATGGATAAAATCCTTCAGAAGATACGGCGTGGTGTCATATTGGGTGCCTTGGTGGCACTGAACCCGCGGCCGGACTGCATTCTTAGTCATTACCCGTCCAGGAGCCGTTCCCAGCGCGGTCAGCACATTTGACGACGGTCCGGAACATTATTATTATTATTATTATTATTATTATTATTATTATTATTATTATTATGTGTTTCTGGAATTAATGATGACAGGGAAAACCGGAGTATCCGGAGGAAAACCTGTCCCGCCTCCGTTTTGTCCAGCACGAATGTCACATGGAGTGACCGGGATTTGAACCACGGAACCCTGCTGTGAGAGGCCAGCGCGCTGCCGCCTGAGCAACGGAGGATCCTTATAAGTACATTAAGAACAGTAAAATCAATTGGTCTCACCTCCTTTTACACCCCACCGCCCTTAAGTTTATTTACCGCCAACATCCCCCCCCCCCAAAAAAATTAAAAGAAGGCGTGTTTCTTTAAGTTTAAAGGAGATTACAAACACCAATGTTCACGTCTATTACCTTCAGTTTTGAGATATATGTATCCCCATAAAAATCATTCATTTTTTCACTTCATTTCCAACTGCCTCCCCCCTCCCCCCATAAGTGAACTTTCCCGCAAAAATACTTGTTTCTTTAATAGTAAAGGATCTTCTAAATTCCAATTATCACGACTCTAACTTCTTCAGTTTTTGATTTATGTGTCCACATGAAAGGAATTCAGCTCCTTTACACTCCCGCCCCCCCAAGATTGTTTCTCCCAAAACGCGTTTTTCTTTGTTTTTAAAGGAGATCCAAATACGAATTTTCACGTCTGTAACAACTTTAGTTTTTATTAGATGTATGTATTCTCATACAATTAAGTCAATTAATTTTTCAATTCTTTCAACCCCCCCCCCCCCTTCATAGGATTTTCCGAGAATACGTGTTTCTTTACTTTTAAAGCAGATTGCAAATATCAAATTTCACGTCTGTAACATCTTCATTTTTGAGATATCAGTAGCCTAATTAAAAGAATGCACCATTTTCAGTCACTTTTAGCCTCCCCTCCACCCAAGTGGTATTTCCGAAAACTAAAAATACACGTTTATTTATGTTTAATAGAGATAAAAAATACCATTTTTCACTTCTGTAACATGTTGAGTTTTGTGAGATATACTGTAGAAATTCTCATTTTAAAATTTCACCCCTTTTGAGTTCTCCTTAAGTGGAGTTTCCAAATACAAATCACCTATGTTTCTTTACATTTACAGGAGATTCCAAACACCCATTTTTTACGTCTGTTACATTTTACGTTTCCAAGATATTCTGTAGATATAGTCTTTCAAAAAATTCACCCTAATTTGTCACTCCTGTTTAACCGCCATTAATTGGATTTTCCGAAAACTAAAAAATACGTATTTCTTTATTTTTAAAGGAGATCCCTTATACAAATTTTCAGTTCTTTAATATCTACCGTTTCTGAGATATATGTATCCTCATTAAAGGCATTCAACCCATTTTTCACCCTTTTACACCCCTCCTATTGGGATTTACAGGAAACAAAAAAATACGCGTTCCTTTATTTTTAGAGGAGATTCTAACTACCAATTTTTACATCTGTAAATTTTAAGGTTTTAAGATGTAGACACACTCATTTTAAAAATCTTACCCCCCCTTTTCACCCCCCAATATTTGGATTTTCCAAAAACGAAAAAATACGTGTTGCTTTACTTTTAAAGTAGATCCCAAATACCAATTTTCAGGTCTATAATATCTTCAGGTTCTGAAATATAAGTAGCCTCATTAAAGGCATTCAACCCCTTTTACACCCTTCCTATTGGGATTTTCCGCAAACAAAAGAATACGTGTTTCTTTATTTTTAAAGGAGATTCTAAATACCAATTTTTACATCTATAAACTTTAAAAGTTTTGAGTTATAGATACACTCATTTTAAAAAACACCCCCTTTTCACAACCCCCCCCATTAATTGGATTTTCCAAAAACAAAAAATACGTGTTTCTTTATTTTTAAAGGAGATTCTAAATACCAATTTTCATATCTATAACATTTAAAAGTTTTGGGATATAGATACACTCATTTTTAAATATTACACCCTCCCCCCTTAATTGGATTTTCCGGAAACAAAAAATACGTGTTTCTTTATTTTTAAGGGAGATCCCAAACACCAGTTTTCAGGTCTGTAATATCTTCAGTTTCTGAGATATAAGTAGACTCATTAAAGGCATTCAACCCCTTTTTCACCCCTTTTCACCCCTCCTATTGCGATTTTCCGAAAACAAAAAAATACGTGTTTCTTTATTTTTAAAGAAGATTCTAAATACCAATTTTTACATCTGCAAACTTTAAAAGTTTGGAGATAAAGATTCACTCATTTTAAAAATTCACCCCCTTTTCACCCTACCATTAATTGGATTTTCCAAAAACAAAAAAATACGTGTTTCTTTATTTTAAAATGAGATCAAAAGTACCAATTTTCAGGTCTGTAATATCTTCAGTTTCTGAGATATAAGTATCCTGATTAAAGGCATTCAACCCAATTTTCACCCCTTTCCCCCCCCCCTCCTAATGGGATTTTCCGAAAACAAAAAATACGTGGTTCTTTACTTTTAATGAAGATTCTAAATACCAATTTTTACATCTGTAAACTTTAAAAGTTTTGAGATATAGATGCACTCATTTTAAAAATTCACCCCCCCCCTTTTCACCCCCCATTAATTGGATTTTCCAAAAACAAAAAAATACGTGTTTCTTTATTTTTAAAAGAGATCAAAAGTACCAATTTTCAGGTCTGTAATATCTTCAGTTTCTGTATATAGGAACCGGTATCCTGATTAAAGGCATTCAACCCCTTTTTCACTGTTTTTTACCCCTCCTATTGGGATTTTCTGAAAATAAAAGAATACGTGTTCCCTTATTTTTAAAGAAGATTCTAAATACCAATTTTTATATCTGTAAACTTTTAAAGTTCTGAGATATTGATACACTCATTTTAAAAATTCACCCCCGTTTTCAGCCCCTTAGAGAAGGAATATCCAAAAATCCTCTCTTAGCGAGCACCTACATCTTAATATGAATATATCCCCAAAATTTCATTTCTTTATGTCCAGTAGTTTTGGCTCGGCGATGATGAATCAGTCAGTCAGTCAGGATGTATTAGATGTAGTATAATTGCACTTCAAAGGGCGTACGTAATCATTAATTCCTGGTCTCCTTTGGTAGAGAAAGGTGAAGGTGTCGCTGTGCTCGCGAACTCTATTATTGGCGTTTACTCGGCACTTTCACCCTTTTCCAAATTTGGTCCTCAATTGTGCCCGCCTTTGCTCTACATACTTAGCTTTGGTGATAATCTCGTTACTTTATCCCTCAAAACTATTATTATCATCATAATTTTAAAATCACCGCTACCGTTAATTTTAACCTCTTAAATCCAAATCTAAACCTACCCTAGCGACGAAGTTGCGCGGTCAAGTGCAAAGTCAGTTGTGATTCTCGACATTTTCTCAGTATGTGCAGCCATGCATGCAAGTCATTTTCTATTTCTTATGGTCGCTGCAACTTCCTAACAAAGCAGAGTATTAGGTCAAGGTGAATTGTGCTGTGTCATGGGACGACAGGTGGTTTGGTGTCTACCAGCTGTCATGAAGCAGTGCTCTCGTTAATGGTGGCGATAAAGAATGCAGCTTTGTGGAAAATTCTAGCACGTGAGGCCACAATGTCTTTTATAAACATACAATTCTAACACTCGTGGTGGATCTAGAAGTTAGAGCTATCCCCCCCCCAAAATGTATTACAATAGTGAGAGCATTGTCTTTTAATAACCAAATGTTGCTTATCCTATTGTCCAAACTTATTAACAAGTCCCCTTATCAATCAATCAATCAATCAATCAATCAATCAATCAATCAATCAATCAATCAATCAATCAATCAATCAATCAATCAATCAATCAATCAACTGTACTCCCGCAGGAGTTCTTTTAAGTGCTAGCAATCTACCGACACGAGGCTGACGTATTTGAGCACTTTCCAATACCAACGGACTGAGCCAGGGTCGAACCTGCCAAGTTGGTTTAAGAAGGCTAGCGCCTCAACCGTCTGAGCCACTAAGCCCGGCTAGATTTATTTTTTTCAAGAACAGTTTAACAATGCGCTGTGCATTGCAGGGTGAGGTATCAAATATTTTCCCGAAAGTCAGTACCCCTCTACACATGTAGTTACAAGGTGTTTATGTAGAGTCTCATATGATCTGACCAGAGAGTAACGTAATGACTCTAGTAAAAAAGAAAGTTGTAATTTTGCCCTGCATACTGTTTCGTTGTTAATTATACGAATCCAGGAATTGTTAATTCCGTAACCTTCCTCTAAATTCATGTTGTTCAGGTGTTCAGGTGTTTTATTTCTACGACTTCTTAGATCTGAGCACTTTTTCGAAACAAATAATGACATGTATTTTTTAAATACAGCCATGATCGGTTATAACGACTTCGAAGTGACAGCCAATCAACGGTTTTCCGTGGTTTTCCATTTCTTCTCCAATCAAATGCCGGAATGGTACCTAAGTTAAGGCCACGGCCGCTTCCTTTCCTCTTCCTTGTCTATCCCTTCCAATCCTTCCACAAGGCCCTTGTTGAGCATAGCAGGTGAGCCCGCCCGGATAAGGTATTGGTCCTCCTTCCCAGTCGTATACTCTTCCCTCCACACGAATTCTCACGCTCCAGGATACTGCCCTTGTGCGATAGAGGTGGGATACCTCGCTGACCCCGAAGGAGAAACCAAATCTGGAGAGTTAACGGATTAAGAAAGAAAGGATCCACTTCAGGTTGTGTATATAAACTGGAAATCTGGTAGGCCCATTTCTGTTTTTGGACCTTAGGTAAGTCTCTCCTCACTCCTCGTCAGTCCTTGGCCGTGCGGTTAGGGGCGCGCGGCTGTGAGCTTGAATCTCGGAGATAGTGGGCTCGAATCCCACTGTCGGCAGCCCTGAAGATGCTTTTCAGTGGTTTCCCATTTTCACACCAGGCAAATACTATCCTCCACCACAATAACACGCAGTTACCTACACAGGGCAGATGCCGCCCACCCTCATCGGAGGATCTGCCTTGCAAGGGCTGCACTCCGCTAGAAATAGCCACACGAAATTATTATTACCAGGCAAATGCTGGGGCGATAGTCGCATAAATCGGTTATAACGACTCTGAAGGGACCACCAATCAACGGTTGTTATAACCGATAGTCGCACACATCGGTTATAACGACCCCGAAGGGACCACAAATCAACGGTCGTTAAAGGCGATAGTCGCTCAAACCGGTTATAACGACCCCGAAGAGACCACCAATCAACGGTCGTTGTAGGCAATAGTCCCTCAAATTGATTAAAACTACTCCGAAGTGTGACCGTATCGGTCATGTACATATTTATTTATTTATTATTTTAGGCAGTGAAAAACTTTTGTTAAGCTCCCTTGTACATATTACAGAAAGTTGCATTAGGCTGCACATCCTTACACAACCCTTCTAACTTGGTAAACACGACTCCGTCGTAACTAAAAGAATCCCCAGATAGAGAGAGAGAGAGAGAGAGAGAGAGAGAGAGAGAGAGAGATAGAGAGAGAAGAAAAATATCAAGGAAGGAAAATCAATAATGATACCTCCACCCGTTGAAAAAATGGCCGAAATGCGGCGATACCAACTTGCAAGCTTCATTTGTATGATAAGATTTCGAGATATGCACAACAATTAGTATGGGAAACCTCGGGATGTCATATGATTTCATAATAGACCTCTGCCAAAATTCCAGTAATTTATAAAATATTAACGTATGGAAAAATACGCGATCATTTGGTTTATATAACATCTTTAGCGTCAGCACGCTCACTATGTACGCAGAACCCTCATGGGGGATTCTGTAGGGGCATTATTTTGATAATTAATTTTAAATAAATGGCCGATCGATGCAGGTTCCGCACGTAACAAGACTACTTAAGAGTCTGAGTCAAGCATTTGAGCGAATTACCGATGTCATACAATGTCTAGAACTATTAATTAAAAAACCACTGTCTATTGTGTCTGCCTTACAAGGGCTGCACCCGGCTAGAGATAACCACACGAAATTATTATTATTATTATTATTATTATTATTATTATTATTATTATTATTATTATTATTCGTCACTTTACGATAAAATATCCATATGCAAAGCAAAAGCAATGCAAAGTCATCTCCGTACAGGCCACGAAGGCCCTTAGAGGGGTGGAAGGTAAATGCTTCCACTATCCTTAACCTCGGCACTTGATGGGGCAGAGTGGTTAGCTCAACGCCCGGCCGCCTTTGCCCCCAGGAATTAACCTGGTACTCATTTTTGGTGTAGGCTGAGTGGTCCTCAGGGCCATGTTCACCTCCGGAAGTGGAAATCTCATTTCTTAAATTTTACGACTTCCTGACTGGGATTCGAAGCCACGTCCTTCCGGGCAACCGAGCACGCCTTTACAGCCTCGGCCAGGCAGACCCTAAAATATCCATATGCACTGTAATTAATTGTGGCCTGTTTTATCAATTAAGGATGTAACATGGCACACGCTACACGCGACTTTGTCCGGGTTATACCACGTCGTTGTTCACATTTCGAATGCATATTTACTTTTTTCCTGTGTTTGTGAATTATGTACATCTAAGAATCACTGATTTTGTAACCTTCCTATAAATTCAGTACTTCTTTCATTCTCTAACCTCCTCGGAGCCATGGTGACTCAGGCTGCAGCGTGCCGGCCTCTCACCGCTGGGTTCCGTGGTTCAAATCCCGATCACTCCATGTGAGATTTGTTCTTGATTGGCGGTCACTTCGGGGTCGTTGTAACCGATTTGTGCGACTATCGCTTTTAACGACCGTTGATTGGTGTTCCCTTCGGAGTCGTTATAACCGGTTTGAGCGACTATCACCTGTAACGACCGTTGATTGGTGGTCTCTTCGGGGTAGTTATAACCGATTTGAGCGACTATCGCCTATATCGACCGTTGATTGGCGGTCCCTTCTGCTACCTTTCCACCTACGCCATTTGCCCCATAGAACAACATGACGGCATGATAATCCCCATAATATCGTGATACCGCCATATAGCTCCATACGCCAAGGCGTTCGATGGTATGGGACTATTGGCTTATAACATTAAGATAGGAAGGCACTCGTATTTTCACGTAATTTGCATGGTAATATTTATAGATGGCTATATTAATTATTTGCATAACTTGTGACAAGCCTGGACAACGAAAAAACGTCCTCCCATTGAGATTAGCGTTTTCCTTTAATGTCAAATATTTTTAAGACATAGTCACCATGCATTATCAAAATAAGCTTGAATATCTCGTAAATAAAATATACATATCACGGTTTGGGATCAGTACTAATACAAATCTGCATTTTTCCACCTAATCTAAGCACTCTCAGACTAACTAATATTTCTCATTAAATCACGTACGTGCATTACATTAGATATATTTTGAAGCCCATGTAATAGACTTTTAATTCCATCTAGATGAATCTAAACGATATGAAGACCACTCACAAGTTCTCTCTCTAATTCAAGAATACATGCAATTTACATTTCTAACCTAATTTATGTGATCTACACATTAGATAACCGCGCATTTATTTAGATAAATTATTACATTTTAGTACTTATCATCATGTCGTAAAATCCGTAGCTCGGGCCTAGGGAAAAGCCCTTATCGTCGTTTAAGCTCCCATGGCGCTGACGTTGGTCACAGGTTCGTATCCACTGCTATTCCTGCTGAACACGTTCATAATCCAGGGTCCTCTTCTGCACTATAACAACTTTAATGATGTTGACATATGTTGCGCCACTTTAAAAAATACTGTAACACTTTAATGATGTTGACATATGTTGCGTCACTTTAAAAAATATTTTCCCTTTCTGTATATGAGAATAACATTATGGATATGTTTAAAATCCATATTTGAATTTTTTTGCCTGAGTTTAAAATGTAGGAAATCAAGTTAAGGCCACGGCCGCTTCCTTCTCTCTTCCTTGCCTATCCCTTCCAAACTTCCCATCCCCTCGCAGAGTCTTAAGCTCCAGGACACTGCCCTTGAGGCGGTAGAGGTGAGATCCGTCACTGAGTCCGAGGGAAAAACCGACCCTGGAGGCTTAACAGATAAAGAAGAAGAAGAAGAAGAAGAAGAAGACGGAACAGAAGGTAATAATAATAATAATAATAATAATAATAATAATAATAATAATAATAATAATAATACCGAGCGAACTCTGAAAATCAAGAAGTAATGATGAAATATACTGATGCCCGAGTGCACCAAGCTCGGTAATTTTCAGCCTTTACGAAACCGTGGTAAAACTTTTACCGTGGTATTGTCGTAAAAGCAGTGCACCATTACTATCGCCCGGTTTCGTTACCGCGGTTTCTTGACGCTTGATTTTCTCGCTATTATTCCCCTCGGAAGAAATTCGAAGTAGTATTCAGGAAGCAGTGATCATTTCGATAGTCACTTGTTTTTAGTTTATCCAGCCGGCAGTGATCGTTTCGACAGTCACTTGTCCCTCGTGTTTACATTTTGTGACAGCGCAAGCAAGTTATCGACTCCTTAAAATGAAAAATAATGTTCGACATGTTTTGAATGTTACATCGAAGTCCTAAAGACATGGAAGGGAACCTCCTTTTCCACACACAATATTGTCTCTCGACAACATTCCTTGTGGCAATATGGGCTCTGTTATATCGTTGTTCTGCTGGGGAGGTGGGATCCTGAACAGGTGTAAGGAGGAAGGATTTACATGGGTAACCTCCATCACCCAAAAGATAGCCATTAGCTATTTCTCTCGTCTCGAGACGCGCTCTCAGCCGAGAATTGTGAAATATTGTGCTATCTTGAGTCGACCCTGGCCATCTTGCTACAATATCTCGTATCGTGAGGTTCGAATCGCTCACAGTTTGCACGTTTAGCGAGAAATAACCTTTCCTATTTCTAAATACCTCCCCATTTTCACCTCCGGGAGACTGTATTCGCACATGAGTGCAGTCCAGCGCACCCAATACACCAAGGAACCCAGCTATTGTATGAAACCCTTCCATAACCTCTCTTTGTTCCCGCTGCGTAAGTGGAAGTTGAATGAACTGTGGCGATAACGACGCAAGTAGATCAGAAACCTTGTGTATTATGCGACATACAGTTGTTCTGTCAAAATTGCAGACGTCACCGATCACTCCTTGAAATGTTCACGTTGCATAGAACCGCAGCGCTATTAAAAGACGATTTCTAGGCGATGTAGGACAGTTTCTCCCAGTCGGGCATTCCAGTTGTTCGCCATTTAAATCTAAAATGTAATTCACTGTTTCCTTACGCAATCTAAATATTCTCTGGAACGAAACATCGCTTAATTCTTCAAATAAATCGCGTCTCTCTTCTATAATTCTCCCTTCATTTCTTTCAAACTGGTTAAGATACTGGAGATATAACCTATAGTTGTTAAGCTCCATCTTGGAATCTTTAACCACAAGCACAAATACAACTTTACCGCGGTTTTCTAAGTTAACCGCTCGCTCACGGGCGGTAAACATTATACCGCGGTAAAATCTCGGTAAACTCGAAACCGAGCTTGGTACAACAGAAATACGACTTTACCCTGGTAAAATTGTGAAGTTTACCGCGGTATTCTCTTTACCGAGGTTGGTGCACTCGGGCATGAAACTTAGAAAACATAACAGATAGAATGCGGAAGAGGTGAATTATATTTTTTGGACATTTATACAGAATGGATGACAACAGGTTAACCAAACAGATCATCAAATATCTTTAGAACAAGAAGTCAACAACAACCTGGATTCATGAAGTGGAGAAAGATTTGGAAAGAAACAACATAAGGGAAGAAGAAGCAACAGAGAGATAATTTTTTACAATGAAAGTGTTAAAAATGGAAGGAATCCAAGGACGGGAGGGAAAGGAAACAGGCTCAAAATTGTTCGAGGAGAGGTAAAGGAGACATAGTGAGCAGATGAAGGAATATTGGAGGAAGAAGAAAGAACAACAAAGGAGGAAGCATTGAAATTGTTACGTGGTACCAGAATACCCTAATAGAGAAATAATAATAATCTAATTTTACGCTTTTCGGAGATGCCGAGGTGCCTTAATTTAGTCCCGCTGGAGTTATCTTTTAGGAATAGAAGGAATGGTGAAAGGTGAAAGAGGAAAAGGAAGGAAAAGATATCAAATGCTGGACAACATCAAAGGTAAGAAATATTCGGTGATGAAAAACTTGGCTATGGACAGTCAAAAGTAGAAGAGGTTTACCCCCATGACAAGACTTACCATGAGGCAGAATTTCTGAATGAATGAATGGTTATGGTACTCTTTGTTGTGTTGGCAGCCTGCAAGTGTTGCTGTAACATATCAAATAATATATTTTGTATGGACAGAAAACACACTTCATTTTCATGCAAATCGAGGGAAAAAAAGATTCCGCTGTGCCTAATATTTTCACTAAACTGTCCACCGGTGTTGCAATTCTCACAAATCAGTGTTCTGGTCAGAGACATAACATGTGATGTGGTCTTCCTTCCGGCGGACCCTGATGTGTAACCTAATTTGTATGGGCAATGTGGGGCGCGGAGCAGGTAGAGCTGGCGGCCGCATTCCTCGGCCGGGCCGGTAGTGAAGTAGGTCCCTCCTCGACGTCTACTGACTGACCTTTCAACGATCCTCGCACGGAACGCTGTGCATGAATGAAACACTGCACTTCCATAAGAGAACGTCTAGAGTGACCTCTCACCTCACTGATCGTGGTTCAATTACCTGCTCTTGTCCGCCCCCGTAGCGTAACGGTTACAGTAGAGTTCGCGCAAGCTCGAAACTGATGTGGACTGAGAGGGTGTAGAAATGTCGGAGTTTTACGGAGAAAAAGATTGGGCTATTTACAACTCATAATAATATACTTAAATGTTTTTTATATTTGCAATCGATCTTAAATTATGGTTTCATTCTGGGAACTTAATTTTTGAAATATACTTCATATCAGTTCTAGCACCGGGCGAGTTGGCCGTGCGGTCAGGGGCGCGCGGCTGTGAGCTTGCATACGGGAGATAGTGGCTTTGAATCCCACTGTCGGCAGCCCTGAAGATGGTTTTCCGTGGTTTCCCATTTTCACACCAGGCAACTGTTGGGGCTGTACCTTAATTAAGGCCACGGCCGCTTCTTTCCAATTCCTAGGCCTTTCCTATCCCATCGTCGCCGTAAGACCTATCTGTGTCGGTGCGACGTAAAGCCACTAGCAAAAAAAGTTCTAGCACAATACAAGACACAGAAACGTACAACATATTCTAAAATGTAAATCCACAGCCTGTTTCCAGTCATTCGACCCGGTCAGCAATGTACTGAATGAAGCCCCATATCTAGTGGCGAAGATAGGAATTGTATCGGCTGCCGAAGCCTGTCACACTCCTCTGGGGCAAAATTAATGACTGACAGATGAAATGAAATTATATTGGAGAGTGTCGCTGGAATGAAAGATGACAGGGAAAACTGGAGTACCCAGGGAAAAACCTATCCCGACTCCGCTTTGTCCAGCATTAATCTCATAATTATGGAGTAACCGGGATTTGAACCAAGGAACCCAGCGATGAAAGGCCGGCGTGCTGTCACCAGAGTCGCGAAGGCTGTATGCTCTAAAGTAATCGTTAAAAATGTAAAACAAATTGCAGGGAAAATGTGATGCTTGAATAACTCTCGCACTTTTTTCGTCTTCGTGCACTTTCGAAACATAGGCGACACAGAAACAAAATGTCCATAGCCGATGCACCTTCAGTGGCCTGTAGTCCTTCACCGTAAGTCATGTTTGTAACTTTTCCGTTGTCTTCCAACTCTTTGTGTTCTGATTTATCTTTACTTTTATCTTCGTTTTCTTTCACTACTGCAACTATTTCACTATCTAGAAGTTCACAGTTTTCAATTTGCTACATCCATTCTCCAAAATCACAACCAGTAACATTTTTGCAGCTTGGAATTTGCTTCAGTAAGTAGGCCTACACTATTTGTTTCTTCTCTGTTTTCTTGAAACTCGTTTCTTGAATGATCCAGCAATGTTTTCCAGGAACGAACGAGTCTTATATGCTCGATTTCATTCCAAAGTTTAGACATCCACCCCACTACGTCCATCCTGTGCGGGAGAGGCACACGCGCAGACATGTGACAGCAACGATTGGTCCATCGAAATAATGGTTTCCAGCATTTTCTATGATGGGCAGTTCTGTTCGTTAGTTAGGTCAATTCCGCGTCAGTCTTATAAATATTTTTCAGGCCAGTTCTATTTTTCCCACCCGGTACTATGAAAATGAGTAGTAAAGTAGTTTCAGGCTGATTTCTTCACCGAGCCAGGTTTGCAAAGCGCTGTGAAATACGTGTAGTGTTTCTACAAACGACACTCTCACACAATTCATTATAGGGCTTGGTTTTATAAGAAATTTTGTTACTAGCATCGCTAGTCTCACTCTGTGGATCAGAAATGGTGTATGAGCCTCTAGAATCCAATACCGTGGCTTCAAACCAGACAGCGGTAGCCGGTGTAATAAAGTCCATTTGGCGGCTCATACGAACTCCGCAACTTGCCCAAAACTGCCCTTACCACCCTAACACGAACTCCTGAACTAGCAGCAGACCTGCCATTTCCTCTTGGCCACTTCCCGCAACACATCAGTAAGCCACATAATGGCGAGCTTCGATTGCAAGTATTTTTATTCAGAAGTTATTTTTAAGCTAGCAATAACATTTAAACTTTGTACGAAACACATTTCAAAAAGTGCAATATGTTCATTTCATCATTTTGCCATTGCACAATTTTCTTCTAGATGTCTTTCTTTGGTTTTCATGTCAGTTTTTGGAACGGAACCTGAGCCAAGTCTGTTTGTACTCTTCTCAAGATGGATCATGAGTGCCATTTCCCACGAGCCGAGATTAAACATGAACACTCCCCAGTGTAAAAGGTTTGGCATCACAGTTCTCCTTCTTCGAGCATTTCCAACCCTGATCACCGGTAGATTTCACTTTCCTGTAATGTCTGTATGTCATTTTTTTTCTCTTACTCTGTCCTCAGTCTTTAGCAACACTATCCTACATATCTAACAGGACTTTTTAGTGCCATACTTTCTCGGCTCTAGATTCGCCACTACTATGCTCTTTTCTACCGCCCGCTAGACGGATGCACCTGTTTTTCTGCCTGAAGGCAAGTTACGGAATTCGGGTAGGGGGATTAGTGGACACTTCCTCGACCTTTTCTGAATTGAGGAGTTCGTGTCCGTTCCCATTTGGCACTGCATGTCGTACGATGGTATTACGTGAAAGATCCTTGGTCACTTTCTTTCGCCAATAAAAAATCCGACGACCTCTGCCGGGTATGAACCCGCTATCTTGAGAACAAGAGGCCGAGACCGATCCCCAGAGAGAAAGAGCAGAACACGAGACTGTTGAGGATTTAGATCCTAGTCTGCCAGGCTCGTGTTAGTGTAGGCGAGCCCACAGAGTTCAAGAGAAGAAAGTGGCACAAGTGGACAAGGACCTGCCGAGTTTGGTGTCACTTTGTGTGTCTAAGAATACAGCAGATGTTTAAAGGAATTAAAAGACCCCGTACGATTAAAAGTATAAAACCCAAGTTTAAGATTTGATTGCCATATCGATAGTATACGGTTTAAATACGAGTCACGCATCATTTAATTTATTACCTTCTTCTTCTTCTCCGCACTCTTCTGCCTCACAGCGCCCGGCCTTTCAACCTTCTTCAGTACTCTTTTCTGTCTCAATCCAGTTGACTTATTTCATTTGGGTCTTTTCCTCGATACTTCGCAATTTCACTGACCATCTGATCCCAATCCATCCGTGGACGTCTCTTTCTCCTGGTTCCCCCACGTCTAGCCTCAATCAATTGCTTAGATTTCTTTTCAGCATCCATACGGACCAGAGACTTTCTGACAATGTCATCCAGTACAGACGTCTTCTCTTTGAGCTCTGTTACGTATTCTATCTCGCCTAGTCTTGTGATATAATTTATTAGCATGACAATAGAATCCAGCGAAACCAACTACACGTTCGATTCTTCTCCGTACTTTGGTAGAGACCAAAATAAGTTGTTAGAACTTGAAAATAATAAATCGCAGTTCATAACTAACATCAAGACAGCACCAAAAGAGCTAAAAGTAAATCAAACGGACAAATAAGTTTAAATATCTTAGTGAATGGATAGAACCAAACATCTCTGAAAAAGATTTTGTGTCGCTCATGAATAAAATGTAAAAAACTTTCCAGTCTGTCAGACACACAACAATTTCAAATGCAAATTAAAAAACTATGATCATACCTGCAAAAATCACAAATTATATATGTAAAATCAATCTTCATCTACTGAATTAAGAAACAGTCATAGGCCCCTCATAAACCACGGGCAGTGGGGTCCTTATCGCCGCCACTGAATGACCGTCGTCTTGATACACTCCTTTTGCTGCAGTTAGACCCTGTAGTTTTTCTTTAATATTGTGGAATTCCGTGATGTAGAATTAATATACAAACACCTTGTTCCGACGTTTCGACGATTTTCTTCTTCAGCCGGGCTGAACGACTCGACTGTTGAGGCGCTGGCCTTCTAAGCCCAACTTGGCAGGTTCGATCCTGGGTCAGTCCGTTAGTATTTGAAGGTGCTCAAATTCGTCAGCTTACTGTCGGTAGATTTACTGGCACGTAAAATACTATCGCAGGACAAAATTCTGTTACGTCGGAGTCTTCGAAAACCGTAAAAATAGTTAGTGGGACGTAAAATTAATAACATAACTTATAATAGTTATCTTATTCGTCTACTTCTTTTATCCCCTTTTGCACGCACTAGTGGGATCACGCGTGTGCTCTCTGCCACACATGGTCCTGTCCTTGTTTTCCGGCCGGATGCCCTTCCTGATGCCAACCCTATATGGAATAATGAATTTATTATTTCTGTGTTGATTGGTAGTGTGGTGCGTTGTATATATGAAGTGGTGTGTATTGAGACAAGCACTAAACATGGCTATAATCCCCGATCCGGCCGGGAATCGAACTCGCGACTCTCTGAAACTAAAGCCTCGACCATTCGCCAAGGGAACAGTACATTAGTTAACCAATGTTTCTCCATAGAAAATTATGGATTTGCGGAAGTTCTGTTACCTCGACAGAATGGTTATGTTCGTGATCTGCCCCTGACATACTGAGGCAGCCTTAAGCATCGTGACAGTGACTTCAGACGAGAAGAACTCTTGAACGCTAGCAACCAGAAGGCGTGTCACCATCTGAAACATTATATCACCGAATAAGGTCACCGCGCTGAGCAGACAATAAGAGCACGGTGCAACATGTCCCTCTGTTTATCTCACGCCATGCATTACCTCCGAGTAGCTCTTGTAAGACGATAACAGCACCAAACAGGCTAGATGTTTAATTGTAAAAAACTGAAATGCATTTACTTAGCTTATTCCCTCTTGAAATAAGCCGCTTGATGTTTGTCTCTCGGGAGCACAGGTAGGCCTATAATGAACTTCCAGTCGACCCGGTCGAATGACTGGAAACATGCTGTGGATTTTCATTTGTTTTCTTTCTTTTTTTCTTTCTTAATCTGTTTACCGTCCACTGTTGGTTTTTCCCTCGGACTCAGCGAGGGATCCCACCTCCCGCCTCAAGGTCAGAGTCCCAGAGCGTCGAGGGATACAGGTGGGAAGGAGGACCAGTACCTAGCCCAGGCAGCCTCACCCGCTATGCTGAACAGGGGCCTTGTTGGGGGATTGGAAGATTGGAAGGGATAGACAAGGAAGAGGGAAGGAAGCGACCGTGGACTAAAGTTAGGTTCCATCACGGAATTTGCCTGGAGGAGAAGTGGGATACCATGGAAAACCACTTCGAGGATGGCTGAGGTGAGAATCGAACCCCCTCTACTCAGCTGACCTCTCGAGGCTGAGTGGGCTTTGTTCCAGTCCTCGTACCACGTTTCCAATTTCTTAGCAGAGCCGGGAATCGAACCCGAGTGGCAGCTGATCACACTAACCACTACACCACAGAGGCGGACTTTATCTGTTTTTGTTTTCACAAAGTGAAAAAGTAAGGGCTCTTGGTCCTCCCTTACAATTAACCGAATATATTTTCGTTTTAGAGTATTATTTTAAATATCACGTTGATCAACTGTTCGACGCTTTGTCTGAATGGTCAGCGTACTGCCCTTTTGTTTAGAAGGTTCCTGGTTGTGTTCCTCCCCGGACCAGAGAATTTAATCACGGCTGGTTAATTCCTCTAGTTCGGGACCTAGGGGTTCTTGTTCGTTTTATTACACATCTTCAAATACATACAACACAAACCACCACAGAAACAGGAGATAGTGAACACATCCCACCATTAGGCTACATCCGTTCAAGTGCCCACCCTAGGCAACTGGAAAAATTCCATGAGGAATAAGGAAGAAAATCACGATGATAAACTACAAGTAATAAAAACGTATGTTAAATAGGGAGGAAACACTAATACACATTCGAGAGAGAGTGGGTTAGAACGCCACTATTGGCATCCCAAAAGATGTTTTTTGCGTGGTTTTCCAGTTTCACACCAGGCAATGCTGGGGCTGAACCTTAATTAAGGCCACGGCCGATTCCTTCCCACTCAAAAGCCCTTTCCTCACCCATCATCGCCTTAAGACATATCTGTGTCTTGAAAATAAAGTTGGAATTCAAGAGGACACGTTTGGGCAAATATTCATTTATAGGAAGGGGAGTTAGGGATTGGAATAACCAAGGGAGATGTTCAATAAATTTCCAATTTCTTTGAAATCGTTTAGGAAAAGACTAGGAAAACAACAGATAGGGAATCTGCCACCTGGGCGACTGCCCTAAATGCAGATCAGTATTTATTGATTGATTGATAAAGCAAATCTCCCGAAAATAATGCCTAAAGAATACCGCAGACGATACTACAGTATCCAGCGACAAGCTTAAAGTAAAGCTCATCAAAAAATTAAGAATGATACATACAGAAACGAACTGTGTTACTATATCTCTTCTTACAAATCAAGTTTGGCGTTCTGGGAATCGGAGTGAGTAGTTGTACGTACTCCCAACATGCTGAGACCAATTAAGAAGACAACTACCTGTGGCGGTCGTCTTTCCGGCCTTCACGGAGAGAGGCCGTAGTTTTGTGTAGACTGAGGGCAGGTCATAGGTCTACGCCCTCCTACCTCCTAAAAAGGGAAGACTCCCCAGTGTGTTGTTCAGGTGGCGACTTCACCGTTGCCTACAGCCTCACACAGTGCGCCAATTTTTCTGAACTAAGACGCAACCTCTGCAGGAGACTCTCGAGCTCATAGTAGCCGATGACAAGAGTACTGCTGACCTCGTCATCCGCTTTATGTGTGAGAGTGGATTAATCAAGGGTTTGTACATTTCAGTGATGCGTTTGTGACCATACAATCTTTTTTGTTTTACATTTTAATTCAACATAGTTTTGTTTTAAATTTCTTTTCCACTTAATGTTTTCAAGTCACGAATACCACTACAACCACTTATATCAACGAATAATTTTAAATAAAAATAGCGAAACGGAGAAGGGATAACTGAAGATGCTTTTAATTTGTAATATTTTATTTCATTCACACGTCATTAAACACTCAGGAGAAATATAAATCTCTACACCCTGTAAAAGAACATTCGATAACCGCGGAAGCTGGTAAATACCTACATCGAAGGTCGATATACAAATGATTGAATCCTCGTGCGATGGTACACGTAGGTGGTCTACATAATGTCGCACGAAGGGTGCTTCAGTCGCTTGCTTGATGTTAATATGAACAGTTCCCAGTCAGCGTGATCCCTGAGCGACAGGTACGCCTACAAGACGTGCGAGAATCATTATTAAGGCCCGCATGTTGATGATGCAAAGAATATTTTTAAAATGCACTTAGAAATGACTTCATTGAATGGCGTAAAATTAAGAAAATGGATTATAAAACGTAAAACATTTTTTAAAAATAATTTTAAAATCTTTCATCTAATAAGTGGTTAGACACAGAATTACAGAATAGATAATATAGGCCTTTTATCTGTAGGCTGCTTGAAGACAAAGAATACACAATACAATGAATATTGGTTGAAAGAGAAACTGTTCGAAAATAACTCAAAATAATAAAAGACTATTTGTGAAAAAAAAGTCTATAAAAACATTTTAAAAACTATAAGAAGCAACTTGAGAAATTAATTTCTACAAAACATAAATACGATTCAAAACAAAGACTCGAAAGAACAAGAATTACTTAATATTATATTGAAATGTTTTGTTTCAATATTTGTATAACTACTAGTTAAGGCTTTCAGACGTTATTTCATAAAATAATGTGTTAACATGACAAAAGGGGCAAAATGACTTAAAAAGACAAATTTCTCCAAAGTATGACCTAACAATTCTCCAAAATCAAAGAAAACGCAAACAAATTGCAAATAATGCAAACTAAAAAGGATATATTTGTAATCGAGGTGTCATGAAAAGAGTTTGTATAGAATATATTGGAGCATTGCAACTGACTACTAAATAAAAAAGATGATACGTCATCACCATCCCGGCCGAAATCATTACACACAGCAAACGAAGTCTGAAAAAAGGCAAATAATCAGGCAGGGAGAGACAGGTTGCAGTCCGACTCGTTAGCTGAATGGTCAGCGTAGTGGCCTTCGGTTCAGAGGGTCCCGGGTTCGATTCCCGGCCGGGTCGGGGATTTTAACCTTCATTGGTTAATTCCAATGGCCCGGGGGCTGGGTGTTTGTGCTGTCCCCAACATTCCTGCAACTCACACACTACACATAACACTATCCTCCACCACAATAACACGCAGTTACCTACACATGGCAGATGCCGCCCACCCTCATCGGAGGGTCTGCCTTACAAGGGCTGCACTCGGCTAGAAATAGCCACACGAAATTATATATATATAGACAGGTTGCACATTTTAGCCGTTCATATTTCAAAGTTAGATCCTGCTGGGAGCAATGGTCAAGTTCCGTACACAGTGGATAAGGTCCAGACGAATGGCTTCCTCGTCTGTCATCTAGAGGCAAGTGGCAGCTTCGCTAGGACTCTTTATCTCAACTAAAAACATTTCCAGACGCCCAGTACACGCAGACTACGATGTCATTGACACTTTAACGTTTTCTCCCACTGGTAGCTCAACAACGTTGCCTGAATTTGCAATTCGCTTCATACCACCTTCCATCTTAAGTATTTCTCTCTCTATATTCTTAACCCTAATAACTAGTTTCTTATACATCTCTACCCTGAGCACCCAGTACCCCTATATCAGATACTTTATTTGGTGTATAACAGCAATACGACTCGCACTTCTACCGTCGAACTGCATGGCGAAGTTGGTTAGGTGTTTGCCTTCTGTGCTCAAATGTGTGAGGTCGAACTCAACAAGAATCGAATTGTATTTAAAGGAGTGCAAATTCTATGGAGACCCGTAGAATTATTGGGACAATAAGGAAATGCTTTACAAGCAAAAAAATCTGACACCCAACCGCCACCCAATGAAGGGAAGTAGAACACAGTATTATTATTATTATTATTATTATTATTATTATTATTATTACTATTATTATTACTATTATTATTATTATTATTATTATTATTATTATTCAATGTTTGCATAGAACAGGAATAAAGGAACTCAAATAGGAATTTGGAAAGGCTCTCACAATTCAAGGAGAGGAAATCAAAACCCTGAGATTTGCGGATAATATTATTTTATCGGAGACTGCAGAAGATCTGGACGAAATGCTAATAACAATAATAATAATAATAATAATAATAATAATAATAATAATAATAATAATAATAATAATAATAATAATGGCATGTCGCTTCCGGAGAGGCCTGATGCAGTTCTTTTTGATTTGACTACTGTAGATGACCTGCGCGTCGTGATGAGGATGAAATGATGATGAAGACACCACATACACCCAGTCCCCGTGCCATTGGAATTAACCAATTAAGGTTAAAATCCAAGACCCAGCCGGGAATTGAACCCGGGACCCTCTGAACCGAAGGCTAGTATGCTGACCGTTCAGCCAACGAGTCGGACAGTCTTGGGGAAGGTTGTTTGTTGTTTAAAGGGGCCTAACATCGAGGTCATCGGCCCTCTTGGGGAAGGAGTACAAGATGAAAATACGTAAGTCCGAAACAAAAGTAATGGATGCAGTCCAACGAAGTCAGGTGATGTAGGAAATAGTCTATTAAATTAGGGAATAAAGTTTTAGTCCGCCTCTGTTTTGTGGTGGTTAGCGTGATTAGCTGCCACCCCCGGAGGTCCGGGTTCGATTCCCGGCTCTGTCACGAAATTTGAAAAGTGGCACGAGGGCTGGAACGTGGTCCACTCAGCCTCGGGAGGTCAACTGAGTAGAGGTGGGTTCGATTTCCACCTCAGCCATCCTGGAAGTGGTTTTCCGTGGTTTCCCACTTCTCCAGGCAAACACCGGGATGGTATCTAACTTAAGTCCACAGCAGCTTCCTTCTCTCTTCCTTGCCTGTCCATCCAATCTTCCCATCCCTCCACAAGGCCCCTGTTCAACATAGCAGGTGAGGCCGCCTGGGCGAGGTACTGGTCATTCTCCCTAGTTGTTTCCCCGACCCAATGTCTGATGCTCCAGGACACTGTCCTTTCGGCTGTAGAGGTGGGATCCCTCGCTGAGTCCGAAGGAAAAACCAACCCTGGAGGGTAAACAGATTAAGAGGAAGAAGAAGAAGTCTTAAAGGAAGTAGATGCATAATGTTACTTGGGTAGTAAAATAGCTAACGATGGCGGAAGTTCGGAGGACATAAAATGCAGTCTAGCATAAGCAAGAAAGGCTTTTCTGAAGAAAATAAATTTACTCACTTTGACCATTGATATAGGAATTAGAAAGGATTTTTGAAGACTTTCATCTGGAGTGTAGCATTGCATGGAAATGAAACGTGGACGATAACTAGCTCAGGAAGGAAGAGAATAGGAGCTTTTGAAATGTGGTGTTACAGAAGAACGCTGAAGATGAGATGGATAGATCGAATCACGAATATACTGAATCGCATTGGTGAGTGGAGATTGATCTGGCTAAATTTGACAAGAAGAGGAGACAGAATGATAAGACACGTCTTAATCAGCCAGGACTTGTTCAGATCCTTTTTGAGGGAAGTGTGGGCGGTGTGAATATGACAAGCAGATTAGAGTAAATGTAGGATGCAGTACAGTGAAATGAAATGGCGTATGGCTTTTAGTGCCGCGAGTGTCCAAGGACAAGTTCGGCTCGCCAGATGCAGCTTTTATGGTTTGATTCTCGTAAGCGACCTGCACGTCGTGATGAGGATGAAATGATGATGAAAAGGACACATACACCCAGCCCCCGTGCCAGCGAAATTAACCAATTATGGTTAAAATTCCCGACCCTGCCTGGAATCGAACCCGGGACCCCTGTGACCAAAGGCCAGCACGCTAACAATTTATCCAGGGAGCCGGACTGCAGGACAGTAGTTACGTAGAAATGAAAAAATTAGCACAGGATAGGGTGGCATGGAGTGTTGCATCAAACCAGTCTATGGACTGATGACACAAACGACAAGAATAATAATATTATTATTATTATTATTATTATTATTATTATTATTATTGCAATTTGCTTTACATAGCACGGACACAGACGGGTTTTATGGCAGTGATGGGATAGGAAAGGCCTACGAGCGAGAAGGAAGCGACCTTAATTAAGGTACAGCCCCTGCATTTGCCTGGTGTGAAAATTGTAAACCACGGGAAATCATCTTCAGGGCTGCCGACAGTGGGGTTCGAACCCACTATCTCTCGTATGCAAGTTCACAGCTGCGCGCCACTAACCGCACGGCTAACTCGGTCGGTGTGGTATTATTATTATTATTATTATTATTATTATTATTATTATTATTATTATTATTATTATTATTATATCAATTAGAAGTTGGAAGGACCTTCAGGAAAACGTTGACCAAAGAAAAACATCAGTCATTGTCAGCCATCAATATTAAAGCTTATCTAATATTGTAAACAGAAGAGACATTGATTTAAAACGACATAACATGACAGTGACAAACTGAATTCTGTTCTTGGCGTTCACTAGAAATACATGGTAATGTTTTCAATTATTCCTAGAAATCGATATGAGACCCGCCATTATACTCGCCATTCTTACGTCTGTGATGAGAATTTTAATTGACTAACTTATCGCTTCAGAATGACCTTTTTAACTATTGTATTTTGCACTGAGCAGACTAACCAAAGATTTAATGGCTACGTTTATGGACAGAGTCTGTACTGACTGCGAGAGGGTCAAGGTTTAACTCCAGTCACGGCAATTCGGGGAAATTTATGGTAAATGTTCACATGCGTTGCTGAAATTTGGCATGCCCCTACTGAAGAAATGAAAAGCCAAGTTTGCAACCATTCCACTAACTCAGCAACCTTATCTGCTTTCCCCGTCAAAAAAATCAGTTTTTGCATAAAATATTACTTGCCACTGGCCCGGTTTTATCAACGTGGGTTAAATATACTGCGTTTGTTAACTTAGAGTTAATATTTTAACTCATTCTCCTGAGTCACGTCTTTCACCAAGCAATTTGGGCAGAGGGTTTACTAATTAACCCTCGCCGGAAACAGCTGCCGTACCGATCAATGAGGCAGTGACTAAAAATCAGAGATTATTCTTACGTAGTTCTTTTGTTTATTTCTTGCGCGGTATTTCGTTTTCGTGCTCAGTTCCGTGATAAATTTTATTCTTTCGTGATCATGATAGAACTGTTTGCAGTGATCGAAAAATGAAAGAAGTTCAGACGAGAAATAGGGGCACGAATTTTTCTGCTTTAGAAAGAAACATTATTTATTGTATTAGCCACCAAGTACCAAAGCATTATAGAATGCAAGAAGACTGACGGTGTAAAATTAAAAGAAAAGGACACATGGGAAAGAAATATCAGGGTAATTTAAAAGCATTGTGATGTTTGGGACATCACTGCATGTATTAAATTATTGAACTATATAATTAATTGATAAGATGTATATATTTAATCACTGGTAGGTCATTTTTAATATATATATGTAGGGTTTTAATCATCCATTTCACATCATCATTTCATTTCTTTGTACCGCGGCTATAACGTATTCTGAACGAACAACTTATTGTGTAAAGTATTTCAACATCATTCATATTAATAGCTTGCAGTAAATTTTCCAATAGCCGTAGTGAGGTGACCAAGTCAGCAGGCTAATTTCAGCCCATTACCAGGAAATGTACGTCATCAAGGTTACGAGAGACCTTACCCTCTCCACCTTATGAAGAGACAGTTGAAACATTATGAACGCCTACTTTTCGAAGTTCGCTACCTGACGCTTTATTTCAGCGGGAAAGTTCAGCCTATGTGAATGAACGTAATGAAGCAAGATGATAGATTAACAGCAATACATAGGAGAAGGGATGAGACCTCGAATCTTACTGGACCATGTGATATGGTTGATGGAGGGAGTTTTTGACGGCTATATACTCGCCGACAAGAGTTGGGGAGGACATTCTTACTCGTATTCACATTCAGATTCACACTCGTACTCGTACTGTTGGAAGACACTCTTACGACGATTCTACGTCTGCACATCGGAGAAGATTTAACTTATTTCACTTCGCATATGAGTAGTATACTACTCAAAAGTTACTCTCATTGGGACCTGTTATCACAATGGCGAGAGGTAAAGTCAACGGGAGACCGGTTTTGACTGGTATAGGGCAGGAGAGCTGTTGTTATGAATTTAGTTACGGTACTGTTCCGTAATACGGAGGAATACAAGTGTATTCTCTCCATGAACATAACCCATGGTGGTTTTGCATTTAAAATTAGGACTCATTACGACTTTATGTAAGGAGTACAGTAGGAAGTGTTAAAGGCAGGAAAAGTCTTTACGAGAGATCCATCAATCATCAGCTTCCAGATAACAGAGTCTACAAATGGTGAGCTAATGGCATAAATTACTGCAAGTCTTCGCGCAACAGTACATTTTCTTACAGTTTATTTCATTCAATTTTTCTTTTGTTTTTGTAAGTTCAGATTTCGTTAATACGCCGTTACGTCACGTTTTTCATCCTAATAAATAGCTGCTTTAATTTGTATTTTCTGAAATTATTATTAATGGTCATTAAATTCCAAGTTAGAGTACTTAATGATTTGTGTTCCGTCACCCCACCCCTGGGAGTATTTTTGAGTCTCATTACGTGTTATTGTTATTATTATTATTATTATTATTATTATTATTATTATTATTATTATTATTATTATTATTATTATTATTATTATTATTATTGATTATCAACTATCGTTTTCAAGCCATAAGCTTGAAGGCTGGCGCCCACAGGATATTGTTTATGGAGAAATAATGAGAAATCATTTATTTATACTAATATTAAGGTGACCTGCCACGTCATAATTTTGTCACACATCTGTGGGCCGAGTGGGTACGTCACAGCATTGCCCACGCTACAGGCTATCTTGCAACTATATAACTAATTTTGAGGTTAGAATCGCTGATTACTTGAAAATTGACAGAAAAATAACCCTTGTTGTCTCCGACCATTATATAAAACGACCCTGTGGTATTAAGGCTTAATACAATCAATACCTTTAGTCTAGGAGAGAGAATTTCATCGACGACTTTACTGATGACGATCTTTGACAGTCTATACCTCATCAGAAATTGTTCTTCAGATAGATTTTGAAAGTCGTTCTTTCTTATCATAGCCCTATTTCTGATAAGAACACCATTTAACTAATCTAAATAAAGTACCTCTGCATCAAACACATGACTTACGGCGGCCATTTTGCTTTTAACTTGGAGTTAGCAGTTTAGCCTCGGTGAAAGGAGGGTTTAATTTAACTCCGGCCTTAACCTATAGTTAAAAATAACCCTCCTTGATGAAACAGAATGAATAGTCACATTCAGAATTAAAACTGTATAACTCGGGATTAAGGTTTAACCCACGTTGATGAAACCGGCCCATAAAGAACAGAAAACGTCAATGGTCAAAAATCAATTAATCCAGATGATCTAAAATATATCGTACTATTCGTGAACTTTTTCTTGAGCCCGAGTTTTACGGGGTGAGGGGTAAGGAGGGAGGGCTCACGGTTCCGGTTATACTGCCAACTGGATGGAAATGAAATCTGAATTGAATCGATAATATGATCGATCGATATGAATTTTCCAAACATTTATTATCTTACGCCAACAACTCTGTCACACATACATTATTTAACATTATATAACATTTCTCGATGCGAATCTTGTTTCTAGCATGAATTATACAGTTTGGCTTTGCTGTGTAAACAACATCAGTACTCGTTCGTAAAGTGTACGCCAGATGTCGCACAGCGATGCATAGTTTGTGTTTCAAAGGTTGCCTATATGGATGTCGAAGATAACCGAGGTCTACCGATTCAGCACTAGGGAGCTCAGGGCTCAAGAAAAGGTTCGCCTATAGTACAATTAAAGGCAATCACGAATTTGGTGGAGGAAGTCAAGAAGGATGCAGAAGAGATTGGAATCACAGCAGAGTTGAATCGAAAGGGAAAGGTGTTCAAATGTCGAATGGAAAACCTCAGAGAAACAGCTAAATTGTGGCCCCAACTGGCAATATACGAGAAGAAGAGAAAGAAAGAAAGAATGAAAAATAAGAAAATGATCGACCAGAAAGACCCCGACGCGGTTCGTCGTTCGCCTAATCAGAGGCAAAAAATAAACTGTTGTAATGCCATTCTAGTTACCTTCCTGAGAGGTAAACAGTATAATAATAATGAAAATGAAATCCACAGCCTGTTTCCAGTCATTCGACCGGGTCAGGAATGGAATGAATGAAGCCCCCATCTAGCGGTGAGGATACGAATTGCGCCGGGTGCCGAAGTCTGTCGCACTCCTCTGGGGCAATGATTAATGAATGGCAGATGAAATGAAATGATATTGGAGAGTGTTGCTGGAATGAAAGATTACAGGGAAAACCGGAGTACCCGGAGAAATACCTGTCCCGCCTCCTCTTTGTCCAGCATAAAACTCACATGGAGTGACCGGGATTTGAACCACGGAATCCAGTGGTGGGAAGACTGCGCGCTGCAGCCTGAGCCACGGAGGCTGTAATATCAGTTGTTTACCTGGCCTGTAATATAATAATAATAATAATAATAATAATAATAATAATAATAATAATAATAATAATAATAATAATAATAATAATAATAATAACCGAGCGAGTTATCCATGGGGTTGGGGACGCGCAGCTGTGAGCCTGAATTCGGAACCTTGAAAATGGTTTTCCGTGGTTTCCCATTTTCACACCAGGCAAATGCTCGGGCTGTACCGTAGTTACGGCCACAGTCGATACCTTCTCAATCCTAGCACTTTCCCATCCTTCCGTCACGGAAAACCTTTGATATGTTATGTATGTAATTTGGGTATTCAGCCCGAAGGCTGGTTTGATCCTCTGCAGCTCCGCCAACAGCTGTCATAAATAGCCTAGGCGTCACTGAGGAGGCATACTAGGGAAATGAGGAGTGAGGTAGTTTCCCGTTGCTTTCCTCCTCGAGCCAGCAGTTGCTATTCCATATCAGTCTGCCAAGCCCACTGAAATGCATGCACCAACCGATCCTATGAGCGATAGTTTCACACCATTCATAACAGGGACTGGCTGCATTGATATGTTATTGCGACATTAAACAAGAAGCAAATAATAATAATAATAATAATAATAATAATAATAATAATAATAATAATAATAATAATAATAATAATAATAATAATAATAATAATAATAATAATAATAATAATAATAATGTTTCGTCCCTTGCAACTACTGACAGACGCTAGTGCGTAGGAATCTTGGTCAGTAGGTGTCTTTAATGTACCAGAAGCTAATTACACGAAATAGTCGAATTTAAAAACCATTCCCTCATATAGGGTTGGCGTCAGGAAGGATATTCTGCCGTGAAACAGGACCCAATCCACAAGAGCGGCAGAGTTCGCACCTGCGACTCCACCGATATGGGAAAAGTGGTAGAAGAAGAAGTCGAACTTAAAAACCCTCAAAATGCCACCGACGACAGTCAAGGTCGAACCTCCGTGAGAATAGAACGCCTGCGACAAAGTGCGCCACGCACCTTTCTTTTTCAACACCACCTTCCCACGTTTGTGTGCAGTAGGTGGAGCACCCATGTTAAGTTTAAGACATGACCAGAGGTTCATTGTCGCGTTGGTCCTAATGAAAAGCCCATCCAAAACAGGCGGAACTCGAAGCCGGGACTCTTGGCTTGGTTACTGAGCGTATCAATCAATCAATCAATCAATCAATCAATCAATCAATCAATCAATCAATCAATCAATCAATCAATCAATCAATCAATCAATCAATCAATCAATCAATCAATCAATCAATCAATCAATCAATCAATCAATCACTCCGAAATGGCAAAGCTGCCGGACTAGATGGAATCTACCCAGAACTACTAAAACGCTGTGGTCCAGCTACAAGAACATGGCTCGCTGCATTCTTCAGCTCCATACTTAGTCAGGAAGACTTCCCCCAATCTTCAAAAAGTCAAACATTATTGCCCTTCTGAAACCAGGAAAGGATCCAACTCTCCCACAAAGCTATCGACCTATAGCTCTACTCTGCGTCACCTACAAGTTATTAGAAAGACTCATACTAAACCGAATAGCACCAGCCATCGAAGCATTCCTTCCAGTTGAGCAAGCAGGATTTCGACCCGGCCGTGACTGCAGTGATCAAGTACTGTCCTTGACCACATATCTGGAGGTTGGTTTTGAGAAGAAATTGAAAAGCGTCTCTGTCTTCTTAGATCTTACAGCTGCATATGACACAGTCTGGAGGGAAGGTCTTATGATAAAACTGATTAAAGCTGTTTCTTGCTTAAAAATTACTACATTAATTGACGGAATGTTAACCAACCGACTATTTCAAGTTCACTCAGAACACAACATAAGCAAATTCCACAAAGTCAACAATGGTCTGCCTCAAGGGTCGGTTCTATCTCCTACTCTCTTCAACTTATACATCCACGACCTGCCTGAAACAGTGTCCCGAAAGTTCATACATGTGGACGATATTTGCCTTACAATTCAACGACCCAACTTCGCAGAAGCTGAAATAGTTCTTAACCGAGACCTTGAACTGTTGGATGACTACATTCCATCCCAACCCACAGAAAACGGTGACATCTACATTCCATCTGAACAACGCAGAAGCAAACTACCATCCAAGGGTCTTCTTCAAGGGTCATGAACTACAATATTGTGCCAATCCCAGTTACTTAGGAGTAACATTGGACAGGTCTCTTACGTACAAAAATCACCTGCAGAAAACCGCTAACAAACTAAAAAGTCGTAATAACATTCTCCAACGACTGGCTGGAACTTCTTGGGGAACGGATGGAAACACATTAAGGACAACATCTCTGGCTTTGGTCTATTCTGCAGCAGAATACTGCTCTGGTGTCTGGCTTAACAGTGCTCACACACAGCTAGTAGATTCACAACTTCGTCAAACCATGCGGATCATAACTGGTACACTTCGTGCTACACCGACCCAATGGTTACCGGTTCTCAGCAATATACTACATCCACATATCAGGAGACAGAAGGCCCTTTTTCAGCTATGGACCAGAATGCTGAAGAATGAACATTTACCTGTTCATGAGGATATCAGACAGAAATGCACACGCCTTAAGTCTCGCCAGCCTGCTTGGAAGACTGCCGTGAAGATAACATCCAGCGACTTCAACCCCACCTCTAAATGATTAACAGAGTGGTCTTTTTCCCCACCTCGGGCAGTAGTGGATATTAATAACCCATCCACAAAACTGGCAGGCTACGATCTGCCACGCTGCACCTGGAGTAGACTAAATCGCATGAGATGTGGAGTTGGTAGAACAGCATCTACTTTACACACCTGGGGCTGGTCAGTTTCTCCATACTGTGATTGTGGGGAGGTTCGACAAACAATGAAACATGTAGTGCAGGAATGTCCACTCCGTGCATTCACTGGCACCATGGAAGACCTCAACTCAGCAACACCCGAAGCAGTGAAGTGGGTGGCGGGTTTGGACATTCACATTTAGTGAGATGTACATCACTTGCACCCAATGTGTATATACGAACTGTCAGAGTTGATAGGTGGATAGTGATGAAAATATATTGTGTTTTCTTCTTGTTCTTTCAAACTTTGTAAATTGCTTTCTTTGACTGTATCGATATTGTAATTTGTATTTACTTTATACTCATCTTTCACTGGTTGTATAAATAGTTTATAGGTTGTCATTATCCATCGTACGCCAAATAAATAAATAAATAAATAAATAAATAAATAAATAAATAAATAAATAAATAAATAAATAAATAAATAAATAAATCACCACTAGTCTGCATTTAGGGCAGTCGCCCAGGTACGAGGAGCCTTATCAGACGTTTACCTGGCCTTCTCTTAATTAATTTCAAAGAATTTGGAAATTTATCGAACATCTCCCTTGTTAAATTATGCGAATTCCTATCAACGAACATTTGACGCAATATGTTTTCTCGAATTCCAACTCTGTCTTCATATTATAATCTTCTCTACGTTTAAAAACTCCACTCAAACTTATTCGTCTTCTATGATCGTCATTTCACGCCATCTCTCCACTGAAAATAAAATGAAATGGAGTATGGCTTTTAGTGCCGGGAGTGTCCGAGGACAAGTTCGGCTCGCCAGATGCAGGTCTTTCGATTTGACTCCCGGAGGCGACCTGCGCGTCGTGATGAGGATGAAATGATGATGAAGACGACTCATATACCCTGCACCTGTGTCAGTGAAATTAACCAATTATGGTTAAAATTCCCAACCCCGCCGGGAATCGAATCCGGGACTACTGTGACAAAACGCCAACATGCTAGCCATTTAGCCATGGAGCCATCTCTCCACTGACTGCACGGAACATAGCGCTTAGTCGAACAGCTCCTGTCCTTACTCCCAAGTCGTTCCACCCTTAAGATCGCAATATTTTCGTAACACTCTCAGCAATTAACCAGAACAAATCGTGATGCTTTTCTTTTTATCTTTTACAGCTCCCAAATCAAGAGGCTAGACTACAGTCCAAGTATATAAGACGTCCAAACGTTTCCTCTTTTTCTTGCGGTTAATGCTAAGAGAGGTATTAATCTCGCTATTTTGTCCTAGAAAAATCCTTCTTCGGACCAGTCTGTAAAGATATGGAAAATAACCTCAAGGATCAGCGCTAGGACCTGCTCCGCGAATGTGGAGCATTGGGACTTGTTCACCCACTGTAGCCTGACCCTGTATCGAGGTATGTGCACCCTGCACGCAGCTTTCTACCATAACTCCAAAGTGTCATCTTGCTTTCTAACAGTGATGTAACCAGCGAGTCGCGAGCTCGACCCTGCGATATCCGCTAAAGGGTAAGAAGAGCTTCCGCAAAGTGAGAACGAGTTCTTCCATCCGTCAACACTGAATTTCGTAACTCTTTTATAGTGGACTACTTGCATGTCTAACGGCAAGGAGTGATTCATATCAGCCTGCGGGCAGAAACAGTTCCTCTCCATCTTGAGTCTGTCCGCAGCTGAAGTTCTAGACAGCACTGCCCAGCCGTGTCCGTACAGGCCATGAAGATCCTTGGAGCAGAAACGTAAAATGTCCCCACTACCTGGAACCTCGGCACTAAGGGAAATAGAGTGGTTAGTGTTAGACTCGGCCATCTTTGCTCGAAGGAATTCACATAGTACTCAATTTTGTGTAGGCTGACAAGGGAATATTCCTAAAATACAGTTCGCAGTGCAAAATGTAATACATTCCGTTTGGAAGAACTATTACAGACATGTTTAAGAAATGTAAGACTGTAAATAATGCGCAAAAATGATGTTTTCTAAACAGTCAGCACGAGCAAATCTCACAATGAAAGGTCATACAGTAGAGCAAGCGTCCTCCTTCAAATACTTGGGCACCATGCGGAACGACCAATGTGATTCCAAAAGAGAAATAAATTTTAAAATTGAGTAGGCATGGAAATAATTCATCACCATGAAGAAATTTTTTGAAAGGTCAGATCTCAATCTTCAGCTACAAATCCGCATGATCTGCTGCTACATATTCCCTATTCTCATATATGGATGTGAAAGCTGGACCCTGAATCCAAGCACTGAAAAATGTATAGATGCCTTTGAAATGTATCTGTATCGCCGTCTCATGCGCGTACCTTGGATATTGAAAATTTCAAATGTCGAGGTCCTTCATCGGAAGAAAAAGCAAAAAGAGCTGTTACTTATTATAAAACAAAGGAAAACACAATACTTAGGGCATGTTATCAAGGGCGAGCGTATAAATTATTACAGCTAATTATTGAAGGAAATATACACGAGAAAAGGTCCGTTGGTAGACGGAGAATTTCATAGTTAAAGGACATTCAAAGATGGTACAGATGTACACCAGAAGAAGCTTTCCATGTTGCATTGCCAAGATCAGAGCTGGCTACGTGGATCGCCATAAGACAGTGTCTTATGAAGAGGAAGAAGAAGAAGAAACAATGCGCAGGAAATAATGGAATATTCTACCAAAATTCACAGGGCTGATTGCAGAAACGGTATTTAGACGATGTCTACGGTTAAACAATGCCTAAGTATGGCTGCCGCATTGCAGAGACGTTATTTATTCACTTAGACACTGTCTAAAACCGATGTTCAACCGTCCAGGTTTAAACACTGCTGAGCACAGAGGTTATGTACCATGAAACATGTAATTTGTATTATCATGTTGCGACGATTCGGGGAAGAAAGGTTAGTCCGACGGACTTTCTGTGGGTCGCCCGCTGCTAAATCACAGCAATTCATTTGACAGGTACGGGGAGATAGAGCTTAAAATAAGATTTCGCTTTTCGGGAGACTTGTTTCTTGAGACTGACAAAGGGACAGTCCGGTAACTGTCATCTTGAATACAATTCCTGGCAACCGATATATTTTATTATACATGGGGTGATTTCACGTCGACTACATACATGTCAGAATTACTTGTCCCAATCGTCAGAGTGCTGTCACATACATCAACCGGGATGGAATCAATTATATTTACTGCCAAGTAAGCACATATAACAGTGAAAAGTACAAAGTAGGTTATATGTGGTTTTTGTATGTATAATCGCCACGCTAATTCAAGCTTTCGGCAACTTTGAGATAGGAAAAGGTAAGTGGTGGTGATGGTGGTGATTATTGTTTAAGAGGAGAACTGGGGAAGAAGAGACGTCGCCATAATAACAGCTCGAGTATTTGCCTGGTGTAAAAATAGCGAAAAAACGAAAAACTATCTTCACGGCTGCCGATGATGCGTTTCAAACCTACGATCTCCAGAATGCAAGCTACATCTGTATGGCCCGTACAACACATTCGGTTACACATTACCATTGTTTCATCTTCCCTTCGTCGAAGCTATTTACGAGTAGATTACACTCACCGTAACAACGCTATAATCAAAACTACACTTCCCCGTACGGTGGCGTGTCGCTTTAGTGTCGAAAATATTATGAGAATTAATTTCCACCGAAAGCGATATTCTTATCTGTGGGCAAGTCATGCTCATGCTTAGCCAGCGCTTAGCCTTATTTGAGTAATGTGTAGGAAGTCGAACAGCTGACTGGCGTTCGGCGCGCGCACCGACGAATTTCATTGGTTGCGACAAGCAAAGAGTTGCATGAAAGATACTCCTATCTCCATTTTCAAACCAATATTGAAACTTTAAACGATGTCTAGTTAAACACCGGCTGAACATTGTTTATGCAATGGAAGATCGAGCTCGATTTAGACGTGGTTTAGGTAGACGTTGTCTAAAGCTTAAAACTAGTCATCGTTTCTGCAATCAGCCCACAGTATTTGGATCTAAACGAGACATATTGTTAAGAACCTGCTCCATCCGGGTGAATCACCTCGGCTAGGCAGTGCAATGTCTCGTTATACTGTACAGCAGTTTTATTGCGGAGGAGGTGCCAAGTTTCGCAAGGAAGTAAACACTTCGTAAAAATAACACTATCTTGAGTCTCAACAAATGCGGTATATAAAGGTGGCATATATCAAATGTATACAAAACAAACAATTCACAATTTAAATAGCATTAACCATTTTAATTTTGAAAAAATGTCTTAGCAGACAAAGTAGGGGTCTCCCAATTATAATAAACGTAAAAGTAAGCAATTTCCTCAATTGTGCCGAAAATCGAAGGCTAAATGGCCAGGAATGGTTTCAAATTGTGAGTCTTGATAGCTCCATCAAACTAAAAAACAAATTTCGAATAAACACTTCCGGCCTAAATTCAGTTCTGAAAAAACAGCCTAAAATCGAGTGTTTCAAGTTATGCAAATCCTAGCCAAATTAACGTATTTACATAATTCTTTCTGTAATGTGTTCCTTGGTTCAATGCCCTCAGACGTTTTTTTATTTTTTGAAAAATGTCCACACCGAATGTTGTTATAAGGATTAAGTGAAACTTAACGTTTTAAGAGGAAGTACAACTGGGCAACCATCCGCTATATAACACTAATCAGAGAGAAAAAATGGACACTTCGAAAAATGAAGGTATCGGCCAAAGAAAGACAAGAGCCACGAAGGGCATGAAAATGAAAGACTTCCTAGCCCTCGCAAAGCTAATAGCATCGGGGTCGGAAAAGAAGAAGAGTTGACCAAGAGGAGGTCGGATAGATGAAGGTGAGGAGCCTGGCACAAGTAAGTGGAAGCAATGTCAGGACTCAGCTGAGGGCTCCGTGGTCGCCAACCCACGCTCCAAAGTTCAGAGCCCCTGGGGGCCGACTTGATGCGTCGCTCTAGCTAGCACCTGATAACGATGATTAAGGAAAGGATTGTAATTTTTAGGAATAAATACAGAATACATTTTTATTATATTTTATTTACCTAAAATTCGTACAAGACACTCATTGTAGGCTACATACAGTATATGCATAGATGACACCTTTTCACATGAATATCGTATCACGCGTTGAATTCACACCAGCTAATAAGCAAAAAAAGCTGAATATTAGCTGTATTAATCACACATATTTCCAGCCCTTGCCTCCGGTGAAGACCTTTGATCCAGCACCTAATTTTTAATTCTAGGCTCAGAACCCTACTAGTTCAGAATTATATATATATATATATATATATATGCTATTTGCTTTACGTCGCACTGACACAGATAGGTCTTATGGCGACGATGGGATAGGAAAGGCCTAGGAGTTGGAAGGAAGCGGCCGTGGCCTTAATTATGGTACAGCCCCGATATTTGCCTGGTGTGAAAATGGGAAACCACGGAAAACCATCTTCAAGGCTGCCGACAGTGGGACTCGAACCCACGATCTCCCGATTACTGGATACTGGCCGCACTTAAGCGACTGCAGCTATCGAGCTCGGTAGTTCAGAATTCTGATCGCGGGACTAAACCATTAATACGGTTTAGAACTGCTACAACATGCTTCTATAAGTTAGTAGGATTGTGTAACGTAGAATGCAACCGGAGCTGGGTAACGTACCTCAGGGCTGGAAAACAAGACTTCTCACATTAATGGGAAACACCAAATATATTCATTACGTAGATCGAAAGTTGGGTGTCCCGCTCATCATGTTTATAAACGGATCTTCAGATGGAGTGGCTTCTAGAACATACCTTAAGGGAGGCTGGGACTGAGTTTCGGTGAAAAAAGTAAAAATTATCGATTTTTCAATTTGTGCATATTACTGTAGGCCGGACTCCTGCGGATCATTTGGCGGTGGTATTTTTCCGGTTCCGCCATTTTTAAAGTACTAGCGTGACATTTAAATGTCCGGTTGAGTCCCCATCCACTAGCTTTTACTTTCGAAAATGTGTTTTTTTCATAAATACATTTTCAGGTATTTAAAATGTTCAAGCCGAACCAATTTGGTTTCAAATTCCATGAGAATTTCATGGGTTGTTAACACCTTATATTGTCTTGATATTAACAGAAGGAATTTTTTATAATGTTGATACCTTAAAAGCGGTATTTTTTAGCTTAATTTGAGAAAAACATAAACACATAAAACACATTTTTTCCTCACATTCATGGACTACATAGCCGACTTTCTCTCTGTTAAAATTCTTTCCATACCTTGAAGTGCCTGTACAGCAGTTTTAAATGTGATATTTGAAGTAACTGTTCAGCTGGAGCATTTTTTATGTTTATCGATTAAAAAAAATTTAAATTGTAAGTGTTAATTTCTCAGAAAGTTCTGTTGCTATTTTCCTGAAAATTGGTATATGGCCTTCTTTCACCATTAGGAGATCACAAACCCAATTTCTTTCAATTCTATCAATTATTACTATTTTTTTTACAAATTCAGTCCTAACTTCCCTTAAAGGAATAACATTTGAAATGCCAGACATTATTCACTAAGAGTTTTAAGGTGAGTCAATGCATAGTTCCACTTATGCCCGTATAAATTCATTCGCTGTGTCCTCAAAATTAAAGAACGCCTGAGGGTATTGAACCAAGGTACACATTACAGGAAGAATTATGTAAAACAAGTTAATATGGCTAGGATTTGAATAAAACAGGAAACGAGCAAAGATACAATCGATTTTAGGCTGTTTTTCCGGAACTGCATTTAGTCCGGAAGTTATTTTCGAATTACTATCAGTTTCACAGAGCTATCCAAGACTCGCAATTTGAAACCTTTCCGGGTCCTGTAGCCCTTCAACTTTCGGCACAATTGAGGAAACTTTACGTTAGCGTAGTTTGAGAACCCCTACTTTGTGTGCTAAGAAGCGTTTTCAACATTAAAAAGAACAGATAACTTAGCCACTTTAAATCTTCTTCTGTGTTGCCTGTACACATACAGTAAACACGATCTAGACCCACCAATCGTCCTTCCTCCAGAAGACCTTGCGACCTGGATCACGGTCATGAGCGCACCAAGAATTTCCGGAATGCAGGCGTTGGAAATAAAACGAACCGAAGCACGCTATTTGCACCTACCCGTGTGCATAATGAGACCTGGCTTACGTAACAATGTGACTTTCCCACGCTCAACAAGTGGGCAAACCCATGGGCATTATTACATGATACTGTTTACGGATCGTGCTTTGAGGGAAACCAATTACCATCAAGTCTGTTTACAGGACATGCTAAGGAACACCCAGAGACACTTTGACGTACCCTACCGTGATGCGTATCAGTTTCAAGGATTAGCAGATTTTAGATTCAGAAGGTTAAATGGACTGTATCGCTATCCAAGGCTTTTGATAGGGTAGATCATCAGATATTACTGACAAAAAGGGGGCAATTGGAATAGACGAAAGAGTGGTTGAATGAGTGGCTACATTTCTAGAAAACAGAACTCAGAGAATTCGAATAGGCCTAAGCGAAGCGTTATCTGATCCTGTAATGATTAAGATGGGGTTCCGCAGGGCACTGTCATTGGACCTTAATATTTATATATGTACATTATATAAGTAAAGATCTGGAATCACAGAGTTGCAGGATTGTGAGCGACTGCAGGGAAACTTAAAACAATGTAGTGAGTTCGACATCAGACAATTGCATGAATGTAAATGGGATGAAAAGTCAAGTTATAAGTTTCCCAAGAGGAAAAGTCCTCTCAGTTTTAATTATTGTGTTGGTGGCGTGATAGAATCTCATGGGGAAAAAGTAAGTACCTAGGTGTTAAATAAGGGATGATCTTCATTGGTGTAATCATATTAATGAGGTAGATAAGAAAGGCTATATATCACTTCACATGGTTATGACAATATTTAGGGGTTTTAGTAAGGATGTAAAGGAGCGGGCGTATAAGTCTGTGGTAAGACCGCAGTTAGAGTACGGCTCCAGTGCATGGGGCCCTCACCAGGACTACTTGATATGAGAAGTGGAAAAAATTCAAAGGAAAGCAGCACGATTTGTTCTGAGTGATTACCGACAAAAGAGTAGTGTTATTAAAATGTTGTAAAGTTTAGGCTGGGAAGACTTGGGAGTAAGGAGACGAGATGCTGGACTATGTGGCTGTTTCGAGTTGTCAGTGGTGAGTTAACGTGGAATGACATAAGTAGAAGAACAGGCTTGAGTGAGCTTTTAAAAGTATGGAAGATCATAATATGAAGATGAAGCTGGAATTCAAGAGAACAGATTGGGGGAAATATTCATTTATAAGACGAGAAGTAAGGGATTGGAATAAATTATCAAGGAAAATGTTCGATAAATTTCCAAGTTCGTTGAAAATATTTAAGAAAAAGCTAGGTAAACAATTGATAGGGAATCTGCCACCTAGGTGATAGCCCTAAATGCAGACCATTGGTGACTGACTGATACAGAATATACTTACCTCTTACCCATCGAGTGAGCACGCGGTTTGTGTCACGTAGCTGTCAGCTTGCATGTGGCAGAAAGTGGGTTCGAATTCCACTGTCGGCAGCTCTGAAGATGGTTTTCCGTGGTTTCCCATTTAGGAAAAATGTACCTTTATTAAGCCCCGCTCCCAGCTCTTTCCTATCGCGTCATCGCCATAAGACCTGTCTGGGTCGGTGAGACGTAAAGCCAATTGTAAAAAAAAAAATCCTTTCATGTCTGTTACTTTAATTTATGAATAAGATATCCTGCACACTGTAAAAATAAAAGAGCTTGCAAAAATTAATTAATACCTTGATTAAGATTCTATTTTAGTATTTTTTATTTCGATTGTTTTGTCTTCACAGTTCTTCGAATCTATGATTTTGTATTGATTTAAGGAGAGTTATGAACGAAATGTAGCAATTTTTAAAATCAAAATTCGAATTTTTAATTTTAACCTTAACAATCACCCACTACCTCCTTTTTCAATCCCGTTATCAGTTTTCCCTTTTGCCATTTTTATAGCTCTCAAGGCCGCTAATAAAGAGTAGAGTTTCGGCGTATATAGAGCAAACCCACTTCGCCTCCTCTCACGCTGTCAGACCACATTAGATTCAAAGTACGATGGGATAATCGAATACTTTCAATAATCAAATAACTCCATCCGATAAAATAATCGAATAAAATAATCCAATGAGTTGTAGTGATGGCATAATCGAATACTTTTAATGATCGAATAACCTCCATCCGAATAATCATTTTATCGAATAAATAATCGAATAAAATAATCGAAAGAGTTGTAAACATCATTCAGTTGTAGCGATGGCATAATCGAATAGGTACTTTTAATAATCGAATAACCACCATCCGATTATTTAGATAATCGAATAAATAATCGAATGAGTTTCAAATACAGTACTATTCAGTTGTATCGCATAGAATATTCGGATGCGCCATGAATCAATTTTTCGTTTTAAGTGTGTCGGACGAATAATCTCTTTTTTTTTTTTTTTTGCTAGTGGCTTTAAGTCGCACTGACACAGATATGTCTTATGGCGACGATGGGGTAGGAAAGGCATAGGAGTTGGAAGGAAGCGGCCGTGGCCTTAATTAAGGTACAGCCCCAGCATTTGCCTGGTGGGAAAATGGGAAACCACGGAAAACCATGTTCAGGGCTGCCGACAGTGGGATTCGAACCCACTATCTCCCGGATGCAAGCTCACAGCGCGCGCCTCTAACCGCACGGCCAACTCGCTCGGCACTAATAATAAGGATGATTTAATGTAAGCTACGTGATGCACGTCTGCATCCCTTTTTTCTACTCAATCTTACGTCCTGCTGTGGGTGGGGATGGTAGCATAACATCAACGGTATCCCCTGCCTGTCGTAACAGGCGACTAAAAGGGGGACCAGGGACTCTCAATTTGGGTTGGCGACCACGGTTCCCCTAGCTGAGTCTGGCGTTGCTTCTACTCCTCGCTCTTACCTTTCCTGTCTGATCTCCCTTGGTCAACTCTTGTTCTTTTCCTATCCTGACGGTATGAAGTTTTCGAGTCCTGGGGAGTTTTTCATTTTGACCCCCCTTCGTTGCCCTTTCTTTTGCCGATGCCTTCATTTTTCGAAGTGTCAAACTTCTTCCATTTTCCTTCTGATCAGTGTTAATAGACGATGGTCACAAAGTTGTTGTTCCTCTAAAACCAATAACCATCACCACTTAATCTTACGTAGCAGGAACGGAATCTGACAACCCTCTCGACCATCTGACTTGTGCAGTGAGTTTTTAGTAGAGATTTGTTTAATATGAAAATATTGTTTTAGTAAAAAATTGTATATATTAAGTTAAAATGAAATTGTCTTCTTTATTATTAACACAGTACAATGGAATCATATTTTCTATTCTTTTCATTGATTAATTTGAATATACTGGGACCTTTCCCACCATCCCCCATAGCTCATGGTACCATGTGCCAACAAAGAGGTGACCCTGTCGGGTCATGAACACATGGCACCACGCTCCACGGAAGGCGATGGTCAAGGGACCTTTTTCGGCCTGTGACGATTCCCTCTCATTGGGATTGAATAAGTAATCCACTCACATGAGAAGTCAACGCCCTGCGGCCTAGCAAGGTCACTGCTAACTCTCCCGTTCCTAAGATCTGAACCCCGGCTACTCAGAGTCGCAGACCGTCCGCGGCGATAAAAAAATAAAATATCTTACAACTAACTTAAAGGCATAACATGAACGGAAGAGGTTCTGGATGCTAACTATCGGCAAGAAACATAGGCACGAATAAATTTTCTGATTATTTAATTCACTCCCGTTGAACATATTTACAATCTATAACCTTGAACTTCAACGTTAAATTACATCATAGAATTTTAATACCAACCACGGACAACCTTGTCCGGGCTGCCACCCAAGTGAAGTTTTTATCCCCATCATTATAAGATTCATAATGTGGTCTATTGACATACACTGTTGAAATTTATAACACAAAAACAATCACCTATTCGGATTAAGCACATGGGTGTTCACATTTAACTTCAAACAACTCGGAGAAATTTGAGTTGCGTTTATTACGCTCTTGGTTGATCAACTTGGTTTCGAGTTTGCGGACACGATTATTTTACCTGCTGAGTACGGTAAACACTATTATAATGAACCAAACTTTTTACAAAATTTTATAAGGAAACTATGATGTTACGGATATAAATATTCCCGGGATTAATTCCCAAATTACATATTTAAAACACAGCAAGTTACACTAATTTACTCTAAGATTAGAGTGGCCACCTACATCGAACATAACACGAGAAATATAATATTTAAAGACATTAAAAAAAAATCATAAAATGATAAACGACTTCACGGCGTCGCAACCTCTCGCAAAAACATGAAATGCACATAATTCTTGTTACTGCTAATCACCTCATTTGAGGACTAACTATACACATTCTAGGGCCTGAACCCTCCACTCAAACGAACTACCAAAGGATTTTTCACGAAGCCTCAATTAAACAAATCAATTAGCATCAAAACAACATCCTATTTACACTATTATCACACCTGGAAGAGAAAACACAAATATAACATTTTCCATACATGGTAACTGCATCTGGATTACCATTAGCCGTCGTTTGTGTGACTGACTCCCTTTTGTCATGTCCGAGGTACGAACGGGAGACCAACAGGTCTCTCGAGTCGGGGAACCTGAAAAATCAAGACCCTATCTATCGCTTCTCCATGTGTATGAACTAAGTGTTACTGCATTCATTCTTTCTTAGCCGTATTAGATTGTGGTAATCGATTAACAAAAAAAAAACGAAACCTTTACTAGCAGAGCGAAACAGGGATTGAGGAAAAACACTTCCTTGAGACGGACGGCCATACATTTGCCTTTTCAGCAGTTCTGGTTTGACCCGTCAAGCGAGCTCGACCCTCCCGGGGAAAGCTGCCATAAATTCCCTTGTCAACCGCCCTTATGCCGGCCACATACTTCTTTCTTTAAAAACCCAACATTAGTGCGTTTACAAAAGCCTATTCAGTGGGCCAATTTATTCACGCGAACAAAATAACCAATACAAACAGGTGCATAGAATTATGCTCAAACCCGCTCAGGTATTCTTCATCAGACCAATCTCTCAACCTTTGGGCCGTGACATGATTTTACTCTCTCTCTCTCTCATATGAGTCCGGAGTTCCATCTTCGTGCCTCCCATAGTAAAACTACCACAATCCACGGGCTAGCAAACTAGAGTTTAATAACCTCACAGAATTTACTAATAACCATAGTCGTAATAATCACAATAATGATACTAATAATAATAATAATAATAATAATAATAATAATAATAATAATAATAATAATAATAATAATAATAATAATAATAATAATAATAATAATAATAATACGGACTATGTACCTGACATGAAGTTATAATTCTTTAATAGATCGGCATAAGATTATCCGACCAAACTGATTAATTTAAATGAAATCAAATGGACTACCAAAAAGGTATTTAAGCAATCACACAAAAAAAAATATTTTCTTTAACGGGGCACTAGCTAGAGTTGGTAGGGTGGACATTTGTACCTCGGTGCCATGACTCTTCACACACATATTGGACAGCAACGCCTTACATTATCATGCATAAAATCCAACTACTTTACATTAAAACGAGTACTTCATCTATCCAACTTTATCTGGTTCACAGGATATATGGCAATGATTCTTACGTCATCTTAACCTGTCTTCTTCCACATATCTCTCCCAGAATGAAGGCTCCTTTGTTACCTCAACGAAATTAATTAACCTTTTCCCCCCGTCTCCTCTGACAGTACTCATAAAACAAGGATATAATCATGCTCGTGCAATACAGACAACTAGATGGGAAATTCATACTCTATTCCTAATTTGTTTCCTTCCCAAACAACTTTAAAAGGTTAAACTAAAATGAAAATACCGACCACTCTAATCTTCCTATAATTATTCAATTTAACATCATCCCATGCTATTCCTATATTCTGACATGATTTATCTACAGGGAATATCAATATCATAAGATCATAATTTTGTACTCAACATGTTGGTCCGTTGTCCATCGTCCGTCTCTCGAGCCCCGAGGAGGGCTGCCTTGTAGGTCTTAACCCATCCTGCTGAAGTGGGAGATCGCTGGTTCAAGACGTTCCATGATGCTCCTGGAATAATCCATAGCGTTGGGGTTTGACCACTGAAATGACACTGTTTACACTTTTCTTTACAAAACTTCCTCCACTCGCGTTACAGGCAAATTTTTCCCTTTTATTGGTATGATTGCGATCTTTTGCGGAATGAAAGTTGCATATTTATTAATTTGATGCCGGACGCAGCTATACTACCTCAGTCCGACAAAGAAAGTACAGAAATCACGGTTCCGTCACTGCAATAGTTTATTAAACTGAATTAACGTGACATTGGGTTCCTATATTTATTTCAAAACCCTGTCTCGTACGTCTGTTTCTCTGTACTTCTACAATTACGCCGTCATTCAGCACGATAACTTGGTACTTGTTTTCTGTTTATATCATATTACACGGAATTTCGTGCTACCTTTTTTTTATATGTCTACCTTCACAAAATTCAAATTATTCCTCACACACCACGGACTCTCTTTACCACGGGAGATGAATTGAAGAATTGTTTTCTCCGTCCGAGATTCGGCACATCACGGCGTCACAGTTTCGCGATGCGAACATACGACGTAATTCACGTAATTTTGTGGCGCGTTGCGAACAATCTGTAATTCATACAGCACTATCGCTCCGTTAAGTTCTCTACCGACAATTCGTATGAGAAATTATACATATTTGCACTCCCGTTTATATCAACATTTCTATACAAAGAAAAGGCAAGCCCGACCACAAATCGGCCGTGTGGTCACCTCGTAGACTCCTCAAAGACTGGCCTTCACCCTCATATGTGCAGGCAAATATAAAGGCTCTCTAGGGTGGGGAATGCTTGGGAGACATCTTCCTCCTACACATTTTAGTTTTCCAGATCCACAAGGCTTACGAATCCCAGCGGTGCGGCAATTTGTGTGGCCAACTACTCCGAAATACACGCTGTTATGCGGAACTCGGGATGATCGGTGGATTTGTCGTAATTAATTCCAATACAATCGGGGTGGGGGTAGTATTCGCTAAGAGTATTTGGCGACCCTGTAGGCGTGGGGACGCCGAGGAAATTACGTAACCATTTGAAGATGCATATTCGTAGGTGAGATTATTCTACCTTGATTTTTAATTTTTCCATTCATCCAATAATCCTCTTATTACTCTGCCGTATGTTTTCTGGTTAGTTTAGCCTTTATTGAGCAGAAAATACCCCTGAAATCGCCCCATCGCTTTGGCATCGCTGGACGTTAGCTTTTGTTTTCAATATGGAGTCAGCAAAATTGTATTCTTCTTCCCCTTTTTCCATGATACGCGCGCAGTTCGGGAGTTTTTCTAAGCCACCCCCTGGGAGATCTAGGCGCCTCTCTGTCGCGAAGTGTTATGCAATATGACGCTACTGCCAGCATCCAAACAAAGGAAGCTACAAGCCTACTAATTCCTTAAATATATAATTCTGAATAATTATTCATGTGACTATACGGTCACATCTGCCCCTCCATTGGTTTCAAGAAATTTGGAACGGAGTTACGAATTTCTTGGTTTAAATCTTGCTTTAAGGAACGTCTCCTCTGACAGTACTTAATCTTTGAGACTCAAATTTCAGCCAGGCATTTTCTCTTTCGAGAAGGAAACATATCCGTCCCAAGGCTTCACGCTTCTGATACAATCCTAGGCATTCTTCACAACACTGGTCATCTTGGTTCTCCTGCTCGACCGTTGACATCACGTGGACCATTGCATCCTCTTGAACGTCCTCTTCCTCGTCCAATGGATCCTCATCTTCTTCTCTCTCCAGATCCTCTTCCTCTTCTTCGGTGTTCTCATCCACCTGATTTGCGTCTATTCTGCCGCTTCCTGGAGGATGGTATACTTTCAAATTTGCGGCGTTGTATACTGTCTCAGTTGTGCCGTCCATACTCTGGACCTTGTACGAGTTATTATCGAGATTTTCGATGACCCTATACGGCCCAATGTATAGCTCCGCAAATTTGTGATAGATTTTATTTGCGGGATCGGAGATCGCTGGTCGTTTAACAAGGACGAGTTCACCAACTCGTAGCGGCCGATGGTACCTTTTCCCACGCAGACGTCGTAATCTCTTTTCCGCCTGTCCCTTCAAATATTCTGCCGTCGTTTGGATGCAGAGTTCCGCGGATAAACGGGGGTCTTGGGGACATTGGATCACGTTCACCCAGGGTCTCTTGGGCACTTCATCGAAATGAACGACGCTTGGGATCATCCCAGTTGATTCGTGGACTGTCCCATTAACACACTCCTCAATGATAGGGAGGACGTCCACCCATCGCCAATGTTGACGGGAACAGTAGATTCGGCAGAATTTGCCTATTTCCCGCATGATCCGCTCAGCTGGATTAGATTCGGGATGGCGAATCGAACTCAAATGATGCTTCACCCCTAGCCGTTCAATATCCCTTCTAAAAGCTCCGGAGGTAAATTGGGAACCGTGGTCTGTTAAAATACACTCCGGTTTACCCATCCTCGGAATGATTTTATTCTTTATCTGATTTATGACAGCTCTGGTATTTGCTTTTTGTACAGGGCAAAGTTGGATGAACTTCGAAAAAACATCGACGCACACCAAAATATGCTGTATTCCGCGTCGTGCCTTGGGCAAAGGACCATAAAAATCTAGCGCGAAGAGCTCTTTGGGCTCCTTCGGCAACAAAGGTCGTGGCAGTTGTTTGAGCAAAAAGGTGTTGTGTTTCACCCGCTGGCATATATCGCACGTCATCAATACACGGCGGACAATCTTCCTCAAATTTTGCCAAATGAAGGTTTCCTTTAACGTAGATACAACCTTGTCGATCCCGGCGTGACCAATGGCTCGGTGGGCCAACCAGATTAAGTCTTCATGTAATACGGGCGGCACTACAATCCTGTATCGAGTGTGGTTATCATCGACAAATTTGTGTAGAATCCCATTGAAGTAATTGTATCGTTCTGCCCTCTTCTCTATTTCTGAGTACTCGGCGGTACCTGGTTGTATCTTCCGCTTGAAGAACTTGATCAATTTCCCTGTTTCCGGATCTCTTTCTTGCTCCTCCCCTATAGTCCTCAACTTCTCTAGCGTGGCCTGGTCTTCATCTTCTAGTTGGATGTGGAAAATGGAAGTTTCGCTGGGGTCCGGGTTTCGACTCAATGCATCTGCGATAATGTTGTTTTTCCCAGCACAATGCTCTACTGTTAAGTCATACTGCTGGACGAAAAGACACCAACGATTGACCCTTTCGCTCGTCATTGTCGACTTGAGCATGAACGTTAACGCTTTATGGTCCGTCCGTAAAACAATGGGGAAGCCGTAGATATACTTCCGCCAATGACCTAGGGCTGTGACGATGGCCAACATCTCGAGTTCAGTCACTGTGTATTTGAGCTCGTGAGTTCTCAATTTTCGGCTCATAAATGCCAGATATGTGATCTTTGGTCGTGCCTCCGGGTCTTCTTGGTACAACACGGCACCGACCCCAATTTTCGATGCGTCCGTTTGCACGATGAATTTCTTTGAATAATCTGGGTAACCTAATTTGACGCTGTTGGCGAGGAGTTCCTTCGTCTTATCGAAAGCAGTTTCGCATTCCTCGTTCCACTTCCAACGGTTATTTTTCTTTAGCAAATTTTGGAGGGGTGCTACGACTTCGGTATACCCAGGACAATGATCAGAAAAGAAGTTACAGATCCCTAGAAATTGCCGAACATGCTTGACCCTAGTTGGTCTTGGAAAGTTTTGGATTGCTTGAATTTTTACGGGGTTTGGGATCACGCCATCGGCATCAATCACGTGTCCCAAAAATAAAATACTCCTTTGACAAAACTGTGACTTTGACAGGTTGACTTTAAAGTTGTTTCGATCCAGATCGAGCAAGAGTTTCCTGATCTTCTCGAGATGATCCTCGACTGTCTCAGACGCCACCAGAATGTCATCAATGTACCTTACAGTGAATGCTTTTACCTCGTCGCTAAGGTTTCTATCAAGAGCTCGGATAAGAGCGGATCCCGCGTTCATAATGCCGAACGGAAGACGATTGAAGACGTACGTCGTTTGGTCAAACATGAACCCAGTCAAAATTTTGGTCTTCGGGTCTAACTCTACGTGATGAAAAGAGGAAGTTAAGTCGACCCCAGAAAACAATTTCATATGCCGAAATTTCTTCAGGATGTCCTTGATACAGGGGGCTTGATCATACTCGGGGACTAAGCGCTTATTAATGGCCCTCGCGTCAAGGCAAACGCGAAGGGACCCATTCGCTTTCTCCACGATTACGAGTGGGTTCAGAAAAGGTGTTGGTGACTTCATAATCAAACCACTAGCCTCCATCTCGCTAATTATTTGACTGACTTTGTCATGATACTTTTCTGGTACCGGATACGGGCGTTGCTTAAATGGTTCCCAACTGTTTACTACCAAGGTATACTGGAAATTTGGGATCTTCCCCGGTCTTGAACCGAAAACTTCTTTGCATTGCTCTAAAATTTTGAGTAATTGATCCTTCTCATTTTCCCCAATTTTGGCTTCATGAATTTTTCCTTGAATGGTTGAATCCAACGATGGTTCCTCTTCTGTTTCCAATGCGGCGATTGTCATTCCAGATTCCTCAAAAACGTTGTGGCACATTCCGTCCACTCCTATCCAGTTTTCCTCTCCCTCCGTGTTTCCTGAACAGAGCTGCGTCATCCAAATCCTTTCCTCGGTTTCTAAGTCTTCACAATCATTTAACTTTATCTCAGTTTGGGCCGAATCCAACTTTAAACAAATTTCGTTTGTTTCCATATTGATATGGGCTTTATATTCCCTTAGGAAATCTGAACCGATGATAACATTATATTCCATTTTGGACAAAACAATGAACGGGTGGGAAATAATATCCTTCCCAATCTCCAGATCCAAATACGCTTGACTATTGCAGATCGTGGTCCTGTCAGGGATTACCCCACGAACTTTGACATTTGATATTGGGATAACCGGGATTTCATTCTTGGATTGAAGTTCTTGTAATAGTATTCTAGAAACGACGCTCACGCTGGCTCCCGTATCCACAAGACAACGAACTCGGACCCCATGAACTCTGATATAAATCACAGGCAATTCCCTCACGACCTTGATGTCGGTTTGAAACTTATCTTCCAATAACTCATCAGATTGTACAACCCACGTGTCGATCGTGATCACTATCCATGACAATGTTTGAGGGTCGATAGCCTTCGAAAATTCGGCTATCTCCTCATCTAGTACTTCGGCTTTTTTTTTAGACGATCTCCCTCAGCTGCCTCATATTCTGGCGCACGGGGATCTAATCTACTTTGACTTGCATTGTGTTGTTGCAATGCAAGGCTTTCAGCCCCTTTACATTCGGTCGTCTGAGTTAATCGCCTAATGGGCTGCTCCCATATGTCCTTAACATTTTGTGATGCATTTAGCTCCCGGACGTACTGTTGTGACTCCCTTTTTCTGTCCTGAAGGTCGCCCTGGTAGTATTCCCTACGCTGTTGGGAATTTCCGTCATTGCGCGGTTGCCATTTTGGATATGGTCGACGCTCTCTATTATTACCATTTTGCTTATAAGCCGGTCTATCATATTTACGTCTGGACTCTTCCCATGGTCGAGACCTCCACCTCGCATCTCTTGGGTTTCGGTTCCCAACGTACAGCTCCCGTGTACTTGTTCCCTGATCTTTCTGGCTGGTTGGATTAGCACTCCCTTGGCAATCCAAAACGTTGACCATCTCTGTCTGCCTAGTTCGTATATGCTGCCCACTGGACGTTTGGTCAAGGTGCCGCAACACCTGTTCCATTTCCACCGCCGTCTTTACGTTCGCGGCTATTAACATGCGTTGAACGTCGGCGGGAAATTGCTTACTAATGGCTGCCATTAGCTCAATTTCTGCCGGGGGATTGTCTAGTTCTCTCATCTTGACTAGCTGCCCAGTGAAGTACTCACAGAAGCGCGTTGGGCCAGTCATGGAGTACCGACGAGAGTACAACTCCAATCGCAACCCCTGTTGAGTCTGCATTCCCCAATACTTATCCAGAAATGCCCTTTTAAAGCTCTCATATCCATCAAAGCAGTACCGGAACGCTTGGAACCAAACGAGGGCCTGGTCTTCCAAAAACCTTTCCACAACCCTCAATTTTCGCTCTGGCGTTATCCGATTATCGGCCATATATCCGTCCATTTCGAGCAAGAATTTCTTTGGAGTCATGTTTCCCCCAGGTTTAAACCGTTTCGGCTTATCTTCCGCCATCTTCATCATATTGTAAATGGGTATTGGTTCAATGGGAATTGACGTCGAATTGTGCATTTGCGTTCCAGATAACTGTTCCTGACTGGTATTAATCCTAGCAAAAAGACCTGTTCCTTCCGGCTCCACCTTCATTTCGAAAGGGTTAACGGGGCTCGATTTTATCGGACTGAACTCCTTTCCCTTTCCGTGAAAATCCTCCCGTACTTTCAATTTTCCTACCTCTTCTCTCAACTCTTGGATGAGGTTTTCATGGGTATCTACCCTAATTTTCGCCTTCTGGATTTTATGGGACCAATCCTCGATTCTATCTGATATTTGGTCGTCCCTCTTATGAACCTCTTCTCGGATCGAAATTATTTCTTCGGTCGTTATTTCTTTGACTTTGGATACCTGCTTCTCTATTGACTCAGCAAATTCCTTACGCACCGCCACGGCTTGATGTTGCACATCACATAGTTTGCTCTGAGCCTGACATATCTCCCCCTTAGTTGCTTCAATCTCCCTACTGGTAGTTTCCTGATATGCCACTGTCGCTCTAATGTGTTCCTCGAGTTGCTCCGCCATACTGATAGTTTGGGCCTCAATACAACCTACACGCTCAACCGCTGTGTTGATCATCTTGCCAAAAATTTCCTGTTTTTCCTCTACACCGTCTACTCGCGCTCCTAATTTCTCGGTAACCTTCTTACAACGTTCTCGATCGACTTTAAGTTGGTCAACTAGTTCGTTCTGACGTTCAGTCATTCGCTCGAACCGCTCCTCAAAGTCACCTAGCCGTTTATTGATCTCCTCTCTCCCTTCCTTGCATTCCTCCTGTACCTTCTCTATCATTTCTTTAATGTTTACCTGAATATCCTCACTAGTCTCATTTAGTTTCGCCTGCATGTCTTCGTTATTTTCACGCATCATTTCTTTCATACCCTGCATGTCCTCGTTATTCTGATTAATTTTCGCCAAAATGCTTTCGCTATTACCGCGAATCATCTCCTGCATCCATTCTTTCATCTGTTCTAATTCCATTACGAACACAATTTTCATTAAATGAGCCCCCCTTTAGACTCGAACTTAGGACCTGGGTCAATTAACCCGAAACCAAGTTTTCTTCAAGGTTGTTTCCCCACTCAACTTCGAAAATTTCTACAATTTAATAGAATGAAGTCCAAAACGTAGCCACAAAACGGAAACGCTAACTCGAAGTTGCCTAACATTTACACCCCTGTTGCACCGGGAGCATAATCAAAATTAAAGAATGTAGCCATAATACTTAACGATAAAATTTTGAATACATTAGCTATCCGAAATAAAATACCAACACAGGTGGTATATGCCAATAAATTAGGTCATCCTTCCAGCATTGAGGCAGATACACCTGATACAATGGGTAATACCGTCCCAAGACTTTCCGTCTGAAGCCTAATCTACTGCATCTTCAGAATCAGCTCAAAGGCCTGAGGTCACCTTGGCTACTCCACGGAGAATCTAACTCGTCACATGAATTAACACTCACTATTAGCAATGAGGCCTATTGCAAGTAGTACCTCCTGACTAATACCCATGAATATGGTTACCTGAAGTGTATCGATATTCGTTTTCCTCAGATTCGGGAAAATCATTCCATTGTTTCCCGGATTCAATAGAATCCTTTATTAATTTCTGGGTACGTCAATTGCTATGAATGACCGTCATGGTTATTGCCGTAGTAATAATAATAATAATAATAATAATAATAATAATAATAATAATAATAATAATAATAATAATAATAATAATAATGATAATAACCATGACATACGACAATCTTCGCCGTACACGTACAAATTAAATTTTACTGTCACTCGTCATTCATTTTCACCTATTGGTCCAATCATGTGCATCCAGTAATATGAACTAAATCAGTTCTTTATCATAATTGGCCATTCCTACAAATTTTTAATTCTGGCATTACCATGCCATGCGCCCATTTTTCAGAAAATTTAAAATCCGAAAATGCCTACCGAAAAAACCGAAAAATCCTACTGGAAATGCCGAAAATGCCAACACGAAGGGCGCCATATGGGACCTTTCCCACCATCCCCCATAGCTCATGGTACCATGTGCCAACAAAGAGGTGACCCTGTCGGGTCATGAACACATGGCACCACGCTCCACGGAAGGCGATGGTCAAGGGACCTTTTTCGGCCTGTGACGATTCCCTCTCATTGGGATTGAATAAGTAATCCACTCACATGAGAAGTCAACGCCCTGCGGCCTAGCAAGGTCACTGCTAACTCTCCCGTTCCTAAGATCTGAACCCCGGCTACTCAGAGTCGCAGACCGTCCGCGGCGATAAAAAAATAAAATATCTTACAACTAACTTAAAGGCATAACATGAACGGAAGAGGTTCTGGATGCTAACTATCGGCAAGAAACATAGGCACGAATAAATTTTCTGATTATTTAATTCACTCCCGTTGAACATATTTACAATCTATAACCTTGAACTTCAACGTTAAATTACATCATAGAATTTTAATACCAACCACGGACAACCTTGTCCGGGCTGCCACCCAAGTGAAGTTTTTATCCCCATCATTATAAGATTCATAATGTGGTCTATTGACATACACTGTTGAAATTTATAACACAAAAACAATCACCTATTCGGATTAAGCACATGGGTGTTCACATTTAACTTCAAACAACTCGGAGAAATTTGAGTTGCGTTTATTACGCTCTTGGTTGATCAACTTGGTTTCGAGTTTGCGGACACGATTATTTTACCTGCTGAGTACGGTAAACACTATTATAATGAACCAAACTTTTTACAAAATTTTATAAGGAAACTATGATGTTACGGATATAAATATTCCCGGGATTAATTCCCAAATTACATATTTAAAACACAGCAAGTTACACTAATTTACTCTAAGATTAGAGTGGCCACCTACATCGAACATAACACGAGAAATATAATATTTAAAGACATTAAAAAAAAATCATAAAATGATAAACGACTTCACGGCGTCGCAACCTCTCGCAAAAACATGAAATGCACATAATTCTTGTTACTGCTAATCACCTCATTTGAGGACTAACTATACACATTCTAGGGCCTGAACCCTCCACTCAAACGAACTACCAAAGGATTTTTCACGAAGCCTCAATTAAACAAATCAATTAGCATCAAAACAACATCCTATTTACACTATTATCACACCTGGAAGAGAAAACACAAATATAACATTTTCCATACATGGTAACTGCATCTGGATTACCATTAGCCGTCGTTTGTGTGACTGACTCCCTTTTGTCATGTCCGAGGTACGAACGGGAGACCAACAGGTCTCTCGAGTCGGGGAACCTGAAAAATCAAGACCCTATCTATCGCTTCTCCATGTGTATGAACTAAGTGTTACTGCATTCATTCTTTCTTAGCCGTATTAGATTGTGGTAATCGATTAACAAAAAAAAAACGAAACCTTTACTAGCAGAGCGAAACAGGGATTGAGGAAAAACACTTCCTTGAGACGGACGGCCATACATTTGCCTTTTCAGCAGTTCTGGTTTGACCCGTCAAGCGAGCTCGACCCTCCCGGGGAAAGCTGCCATAAATTCCCTTGTCAACCGCCCTTATGCCGGCCACATACTTCTTTCTTTAAAAACCCAACATTAGTGCGTTTACAAAAGCCTATTCAGTGGGCCAATTTATTCACGCGAACAAAATAACCAATACAAACAGGTGCATAGAATTATGCTCAAACCCGCTCAGGTATTCTTCATCAGACCAATCTCTCAACCTTTGGGCCGTGACATGATTTTACTCTCTCTCTCTCTCATATGAGTCCGGAGTTCCATCTTCGTGCCTCCCATAGTAAAACTACCACAATCCACGGGCTAGCAAACTAGAGTTTAATAACCTCACAGAATTTACTAATAACCATAGTCGTAATAATCACAATAATGATACTAATAATAATAATAATAATAATAATAATAATAATAATAATAATAATAATAATAATAATAATAATAATAATAATAATAATAATAATAATAATACGGACTATGTACCTGACATGAAGTTATAATTCTTTAATAGATCGGCATAAGATTATCCGACCAAACTGATTAATTTAAATGAAATCAAATGGACTACCAAAAAGGTATTTAAGCAATCACACAAAAAAAAATATTTTCTTTAACGGGGCACTAGCTAGAGTTGGTAGGGTGGACATTTGTACCTCGGTGCCATGACTCTTCACACACATATTGGACAGCAACGCCTTACATTATCATGCATAAAATCCAACTACTTTACATTAAAACGAGTACTTCATCTATCCAACTTTATCTGGTTCACAGGATATATGGCAATGATTCTTACGTCATCTTAACCTGTCTTCTTCCACATATCTCTCCCAGAATGAAGGCTCCTTTGTTACCTCAACGAAATTAATTAACCTTTTCCCCCCGTCTCCTCTGACAGTACTCATAAAACAAGGATATAATCATGCTCGTGCAATACAGACAACTAGATGGGAAATTCATACTCTATTCCTAATTTGTTTCCTTCCCAAACAACTTTAAAAGGTTAAACTAAAATGAAAATACCGACCACTCTAATCTTCCTATAATTATTCAATTTAACATCATCCCATGCTATTCCTATATTCTGACATGATTTATCTACAGGGAATATCAATATCATAAGATCATAATTTTGTACTCAACATGTTGGTCCGTTGTCCATCGTCCGTCTCTCGAGCCCCGAGGAGGGCTGCCTTGTAGGTCTTAACCCATCCTGCTGAAGTGGGAGATCGCTGGTTCAAGACGTTCCATGATGCTCCTGGAATAATCCATAGCGTTGGGGTTTGACCACTGAAATGACACTGTTTACACTTTTCTTTACAAAACTTCCTCCACTCGCGTTACAGGCAAATTTTTCCCTTTTATTGGTATGATTGCGATCTTTTGCGGAATGAAAGTTGCATATTTATTAATTTGATGCCGGACGCAGCTATACTACCTCAGTCCGACAAAGAAAGTACAGAAATCACGGTTCCGTCACTGCAATAGTTTATTAAACTGAATTAACGTGACATTGGGTTCCTATATTTATTTCAAAACCCTGTCTCGTACGTCTGTTTCTCTGTACTTCTACAATTACGCCGTCATTCAGCACGATAACTTGGTACTTGTTTTCTGTTTATATCATATTACACGGAATTTCGTGCTACCTTTTTTTTATATGTCTACCTTCACAAAATTCAAATTATTCCTCACACACCACGGACTCTCTTTACCACGGGAGATGAATTGAAGAATTGTTTTCTCCGTCCGAGATTCGGCACATCACGGCGTCACAGTTTCGCGATGCGAACATACGACGTAATTCACGTAATTTTGTGGCGCGTTGCGAACAATCTGTAATTCATACAGCACTATCGCTCCGTTAAGTTCTCTACCGACAATTCGTATGAGAAATTATACATATTTGCACTCCCGTTTATATCAACATTTCTATACAAAGAAAAGGCAAGCCCGACCACAAATCGGCCGTGTGGTCACCTCGTAGACTCCTCAAAGACTGGCCTTCACCCTCATATGTGCAGGCAAATATAAAGGCTCTCTAGGGTGGGGAATGCTTGGGAGACATCTTCCTCCTACACATTTTAGTTTTCCAGATCCACAAGGCTTACGAATCCCAGCGGTGCGGCAATTTGTGTGGCCAACTACTCCGAAATACACGCTGTTATGCGGAACTCGGGATGATCGGTGGATTTGTCGTAATTAATTCCAATACAATCGGGGTGGGGGTAGTATTCGCTAAGAGTATTTGGCGACCCTGTAGGCGTGGGGACGCCGAGGAAATTACGTAACCATTTGAAGATGCATATTCGTAGGTGAGATTATTCTACCTTGATTTTTAATTTTTCCATTCATCCAATAATCCTCTTATTACTCTGCCGTATGTTTTCTGGTTAGTTTAGCCTTTATTGAGCAGAAAATACCCCTGAAATCGCCCCATCGCTTTGGCATCGCTGGACGTTAGCTTTTGTTTTCAATATGGAGTCAGCAAAATTGTATTCTTCTTCCCCTTTTTCCATGATACGCGCGCAGTTCGGGAGTTTTTCTAAGCCACCCCCTGGGAGATCTAGGCGCCTCTCTGTCGCGAAGTGTTATGCAATATGACGCTACTGCCAGCATCCAAACAAAGGAAGCTACAAGCCTACTAATTCCTTAAATATATAATTCTGAATAATTATTCATGTGACTATACGGTCACAATACGAAGAGCGTACTATACAGTTCTACACTTTATTTTTTGTACCCCCAAGTATGGTTCACATTTCACTTTTGAAGGTGGTGACGTGTAACTAATGTCTTGTTCAACCGTTTGGTAGCAGCACACGCACAGGGGCCAACGAATGCACTCGTCATAGGCATTTCATACAACACTGTCAGCGTAGGAGTAGACAACATGGAAAGCAACCGTCAGGGACAGCGCTGTACGACTTGGTTCCTATGGAATGAAGACGTGACCACTCCAGAAATTCATCGGCGCTTGGTGGCAGTCTGTGGAGGACATGCGCCCTCACGGAAAACAGTTTACAATGGGTGGAAGGTTGGAAAAAAGGGCGCACATCGGTGGACAAGCCTAGCCATGAAGTCGGCTGGATCTTGATCATGGGGTTCCTAAAGTTCTCTGCACACGTCCACACGCCTCTGCTTTTCTTCTGCAGGCAAGAGTCAAGGCACCCACGTGGATGACACCTTCTCCAACTGTAAGTGGCGCTGCACGATCCGCTGCATTTGTTTCCTTGGATGGCCTGTTCGACCCGGGCAGTGTTAGCTGGTGTTGACACTGTCACATCTTCCAAACTTCCATCCAATTGTAAACTGTTTTCTGTGGCGGTGCATGCTCTCCACAGACTACCACCAAGCGCCGATGGATTTCTGCAATGGTCACGCCTTCTTTCCATAGGAACCAAGTCGTATAGCGCTGTCTCTGACGGTTGCTTTCCATGTTGTTTGCTCCTACGTTGACAGTGTTGTTATGAAATAGCTATGACGAGTGCATTCGTTGGCCCCTGTGGGTGTGCTGCTACCAAACGGTGGAACAGGACACTAGTTACACGTCACCACCTTCAAAAGTGAAATGTGAACCATACCCGGACGTACAAAAAATATAGTTTAAAACAATAGAGTACGCCCCTCGTATAATGTACCCTTTAAATTCTTAGGGTTATGGGTACAATAAATAACAGCAGAAAATATACACAATAACTCAAACGGTGGCAAAAATAGGCATTAAACTACCAAATAGGCAACGGAAGCTAAAATAGCCACAGAAAAAGGCAAAATAAAAATTGGTCCTAATGTTCCCAAAGGTAAGGAAACATATTTGTCTCTATTTGACACTTTAATATAAAAACCCAAATAAAAAGGCATTTTGCCTAACTTCTGGGTTCTACTCATTAACACGTGCTTGTGTTTTAAATTTGGTTCTGATAAGTAGTAAACTGTAGAAGTTCAACATTTCATTCATGACTGCCCTTAAACACACCATCTTATCCCACGCTTCATTGTGAGGTGCGGGATGCGGAAAAGATGGCCCTCATCCTGCCACAGTAGATCTGTCTGCCACAGCCACCGCCAATGCCACCGCTGACTCAGTTTGCCTTGTCTATGCTACATGAAAGATTAGTAGAGGTAAAATCAAAACTGTAAAAAGTTGTCAAATTCCATCATATATATCATGGGAACCTGCATATGGCAGGGAGAATAATTATTATGACGGGCTGTATATTGCTTGCTTCGACGATGAACTCGCCGATTGGGGCAGTAGGTAATGCTGCTGTAACCTACCGCAATAGCCAGTGTGAAGTGAAGGGCAAGGCCCGTGTAACCGCAGATTGTTGGCGACCTCATTTCCAAGAGCCTCAGGCTGTCTTATTGATAGTAGCCCAGTAGTAGTGTAGTGTTGGTTCAACGTTCACTGCACAGCAGCGTGCACATTTGAACTTGGCGAGTCCACGCTTGTATCAGATCTGCGTATCTGCATCAAGAATTGATATGCGATCACGATACACTAGTCTTTTGACAAGACTGCCAATCCATCCATCACCACTGATCTGCATTTAAGGCAGTCGCCCAAGTGGCAGATTGCCTATCTGTTGTTTACCTAGTCTTTTCTTAAATAATTACAAATAATTTGGAAATTTAATGAATAACTCCCTTGGTAAATTATTCTAATCCCAAACTCCTCGTCCTATGAACGAATATTTGCTCCAATTTATCCTTTAGAATTCCAATTTTATCTTCGTATTGTGATATTTCTTACCACTCAAATTTATTCGTCTGCTAATGTAATTCCACGCCATCTCTCCACTAACAGCTCGGAACATACCACTTAGTCGAGCAGTTCGTCTCCGTTCTCCCAAGTCTTGCCAGCCCAAACTTTGCAATATTTCCACAACGCTATTCTTTCATCCAAAATCACCAAGAACAAATCGAGCTGATTTTCTTTGGATTTCTTTCTATTTCTCGAATCAAGTAATCCTGGTGAGGGTCCTATACACTGGAACCATACTATAGTTGGGGCCTTACCAGGGACTTACATTCCCTCTCTTTTACATCCTCAATATATCCCCTAAATACCTTCATATCCATGTGCAGAGATCTGTACACTTTATTTACAACACCGTTTGTGTGATTACCCCAATGAAGATCTTTCCTTATATTAACACCTAGGTACTTACAGCGATCCCCATAAGGAACTTTCACCCCATATGTGATCTGCCCGATCTGTATCACTTACGAGAAGGTTAGTTTTACACTCATCGGTCTTGTAATTTTCAGTTGAGTGTTGGCTCCGATATAGTGGCAATAGCTCTCCCGCTACTGTTGGCCACTGCGAGCATCTTTTTCTACTTTTCGATAAGTTTCCCAATGTCATTCGCGATTTCTTCCCATGCGTCATTATTTTCCAACCAATTTCAATGGTGCGGATCCTTTGGGTCGTATAAAACGGTATTTTGCTGATAATAACTAACAGTACACTAAAGGAGATCTTATCCTTCCTACTGACACTCCGGATTCTATGATTTACTCAGATAAACAGTACAAAGGTTTAGGTGTTTTTAGAGCAAGCTGGGAAGCCTTGATTCAGAATATAAACAACTGCAACATTCTGAAACGGGAGGAGAACCAATATACTGAAGCCACTAGAAACCTAGATGAAGAAATTAACAGATGTTTAACCGAGCCAACTATGGGTCAGAAGGCCAGCGCCTTAACCGTCTGAGCCACTCAGCCCAAGTACACCGGAAATGATTAGGTTAACCCAATGAACGGCCCTGGAAATGCTAACATAATGTTGACTTAACACAATGATGGTAACCTTAGTAATGAAGAACAGGCACGGTGAGTATGACACCAAGAAACTCAGAAATAAATTACGAGAATCTGAATTTGAAAAATGGTGTCAGTTGAGAAGTAAAGGTCAGCGGGTGTGTCTGTACAAGGAGTTCCCTCCTGCAAACCGCTGGGTTAGAAACCATGATGGCCTTTCTAGCACGGAGCGGAGAGATGCGCTGAAAATGGCATGTAACGTTGCACCTGTACCAGGAAGGTCCCTTGACCGCTGCAGAAGATGTAGTGAGACTGAAACATTACCTCACGTCTTGTGTTTCTGCGCTTTCGGTGAAGCTCTTCGAAACACTAGACATCACAACATCAGGTCATCCATAGCACAGACGCTCCGTGAGAAAGGATATCAAGTGCATGAGGAAGTCCATAGCATCGGAGTAAATGGCAGCACGAGAAGGATTGATGTGATCGCAATCAAAGGGAAGAAAGGATATATATTAGACCCCACAGTAAGATTCGAAACACACTCTGACCAACCAGACGAAGTGGACCAAGAAAAGAAGTCTATCTACCTGCCCACAGTGCCGTATTATAAGAATAAATACGAACTGAGGGGTCTCATGATCGGTGCGAGAGGGACAATCCCTAAGAAGACGATAGAATTGATAAAGACCTTTAACATCTGTACCAAGGAGTTCTTCGACTGCGGGCTGAAAGCGCTCAGGGATTCTCTTTTGATACTCAGACACCACTTATACTCGCCAGACTGAGTCATAATTTACTTATTTTTATTTTTGAATGAATTTGTTTGTGTATTCCTTGTCTTTGTCAGCCTCCAAGTGGAGGAAGATTATGAAAATTTAAAATAAAAAATCAACTGCTGAACTTTTACCATGGACTACTTTGAATCTATTTCTTTTAGATCGGAAGATCCCAAACAAAGGTTGATACAAAACTAGAGGAAGTCGAAAGGACGATGAATAGTGAAGAGTGACTGCACACGAGGCGATGATACGGAGTGCTGTTCTGGGGAACTCTCCGTCCACACTGTCTGTATTAGGGTGACCAACCATCTCGCAAAATGCGACAAGTCTCGTATTTTAAGGTATTTTGTAAATGTGGAACGTCATTTGTCCCATAATTGTTTCGTTTTCTATCTTAACGATACGCAACTGTCCTGCCATCTAGCTTCAACTAAACATAGCGTGACCGTTGCCAACAGTATGATCTTTGGAGAAGCATTCCGGATGTACCTTCCGACTTCCGAGTTACCGTTAGTCCGTGGCAAGACCACCTACAATATTATCAAACCTGAATGCATATATCGATACGTGACAAAATGGCTGCTACATTGGGCCAAGTGCAGCTGGCGTGTGGAGTCAAGACCGACTCCAATCCTCAGACCGTAATATAAAAACACCATGGCGGCCGAAGTAGCCGGATTGCTGGGATTGGCTAACGCAAAAATATCACGTACATTGGCGGTAATTTAACACGATACATGTAACATCATAGGTAAAAATCACTTTTTCACATATGAAAACGCTTTGCCAACAAGTTCGCATCACATACAGTCAACTACAATCACATATGAGTCTATTGGTATCAAAAGGAACAATCTCCACCTTCCTGCACATTACAGTGGTAGTGATTTTTTTTACCTAATGCATTTCTATTCACTCTATTTGGGTGATTTTTGTCTTATATACACAACAGACAGGCTGTGAGCGAGTAATCAAAGAAAACCTACCATATAATTAATGGTTAATTAGGTATTTTAAATTGTATTTCGGAGATTGTCTCTTTTGATACTAACTTTCAGATTTTAGATTTTTCATACCAACATGTAAGGAGATTGCTCTTTTTGCTAAAAACTTACAGAATTGTGATACCTACACTATTTTTTTACGCTAGATTGAAAGGTCAAGAATGTCACTATAATGTACTGTAAATTTATTTAAGAGTTACAAAAGTGATGAATAATATTACCTAGACTGAAAAACGGAAGACCACTAGCACGAAACCCATCAGTATAGATTTCCAAACAATCTTATTACCAATACATTCAATATAGGGTAACATAAAATTTAAAAATGAACATTGTCCTTCAGATAGTCAGTAAAAAGAAGGAAGAGAAGTCTCTAAATTAAGGATGGCTGTTATAATAAAGTGCCCTGTGTTTGTGATCTTTTCATATGGATACTGACTATACAAGAGTATATAAGTCCATTTTCCAATTTAATTTCTACCTGGTAAAAGAAATTTACTGACTGAATGTTATTGCCACTTTCTTTGCAACAAGTGATTTCCATTTCCTATGATCGTGAGTCTATTTCCTCGCTTTTGTGGGTGACAGGTGTCACGTTTTGCGGTAGCATGTCCATCACAGAACACACTGAAGAAAGCTACAGTTTGTTTTGGTAATATAATATGTTCGTGCACGTTCATATACTTTCAAAACACCGAAAATACCTCCAGTATTACTCTAAAACTGAAAAATAGGCATGCATAAGCAAGACAGTCTCAATTTATAACTCAATTGAACCAATAAGTTAGCACTCACATGGCGTGAGCAGAAAGAGCTGATTGGTAGTTCTGGAGATTGTCCCTTTTGATACCAACAGATGGCGGAGATTGTTCTGTTTGAAATTCACACTGTACTTTCGTGCTCTGAAACGATGGGATTTTGTTCTTTTTGAAAAAGACAAACAACATAGTTTTAAAGACAGCTATTAATACAATACAACGGTATCAGTAACTCATTTCCAACGAAAAGTGGAGACTGCTCCTTTTGATACCAATAGCCTCATATATTCTACTAGAAAAGAGAACAACAAGCCGATTATTTATAAATTTCATTTAGTCAAATAACGTTTTCTCTTAGATTTCACTTCGCTGGACAGATGAAAATGCATGATAAAACTGTTAAAATGATATTTATAACATCATTTTGAGTGTTTCAAAATAAATTAAGGTGCCATGTTTCTCAATTTACTTGCTTTCATGAGAACTATGAACCATAATTTGTTGCCTTTGTTTTGAAGTCGTGGACAATTTCTTATATTCACCACCGAATAAAAGAGAAGTACGCCCGAAATAATACTGTTATTGGCTTTAATCCCACTAACTACTTTTTACGGTTTTGGAGACGCCGAAGTGCCGGAATATATTCCTGCAGTATTTCTTTTACGTGCCAGTAAATCTACCGACATGAGGCTGATGTATTTGAGCACCTTCAAATACTACCGGACTGAGCCAGGATCGAACCTGCCAACTATGGGTCAGAAGGCCAGCGCCTTAACCGTCTGAGCCACTCAGCCCAAGTACACCGGAAATGATTAGGTTAACCCAATGAACGGCCCTGGAAATGCTAACATAATGTTGACTTAACACAATGATGGTAACCTTAGTAATGAAACGTTCGGACACTACAGATATAATAGGTTTTTACACATTAAAGAACACGAGTGCAAAATCTCTTGACTCTAAACTTTGATACACTGACTGACAGAGCAAATGCAACACCAAGGAGGAGTGGTTCGAAAGGGATGAAAATTGGGGAAAAAACAGAGACGGCACGGACGAATAATTGATGTTTATTTCAAACCGATATGCAGGTTACACAATGCGCACGGCATCGACTCAGTAGGATGTAGGACCACCGCGAGCGGCGATGCACGCAGAAACACGTCGAGGTACAGAGTCAATAAGAGTGCGGATGGTGTCCTGAGGGATGGTTCTCCATTCTCTGTCAACCATTTGCTACAGTTGGTCGTCCGTACGAGGCTGGGGCAGAGTTTGCAAACGGCGTCCAATGAGATCCCACACGTGTTCGATTGGTGAGAGATCCGGAGAGTACGCTGGCCACGGAAGCATCTTTACACCACGTAGAGCCTGTTGGGAGATGCGAGCAGTGTGTGGGCGGGCATTATCCTGCTGAAACAGAGCACTGGGCAGCCCCTGAAGGTACGAGAGTGCCACGGGCCGCAGCACATGCTGCACGTAGCGGTGGGCATTTAACGTGCCTTGAATACGCACTAGAGGTGACGTGGAATCATACGCAATAGCGCCCCAAACCATGATGCCGCGTTGTCTAGCGGTAGGGTGCTCCACAGTTACTGCCGGATTTGACCTTTGACCTTTCTCCACGCCGACGCCACACTCGTCTGCGGTGACTATCACTGACAGAACAGAAGCGTGACTCATCGGAGAACACGACGTTCCGCCATTCCCTCATCCAAGTCGCTCTAGCCCGGCACCATGCCAGGCGTGCACGTCTATGCTGTGGAGTCAATGGTAGTCTTCTGAGCGGACGCCGGCAGTGCAGGCCTCCTTCAACCAATCGACGGGAAATTGTTCTGGTCGATATTGGAACAGCCAGGGTGTCTTGCACATGCTGAAGAATGGCGGTTGACGTGGCGTGCGGGGCTGCCACCGCTTGGCGGCGGATGCGCCGATCCTCGCGTGCTGACGTCACTCGGGCTGCGCCTGGACCCCTCGCACGTGCCACATGTCCCTGCGCCAACCATCTTCGCCACAGGCGCTGCACCGTGGACACATCCCTATGGGTATCGGCTGCGATTTGACGAAGCGACCAACCTGCCCTTCTCAGCCCGATCACCATACCCCTCGTAAAGTCGTCTGTCTGCTGGAAATGCCTCCGTTGACGGCGGCCTGGCATTCTTAGCTATACACGTGTCCTGTGGGGCACGACAACACGTTCTACAATGACTGTCGGCTGAGAAATCACGGTACGAAGTGGGCCATTCGCCAACGCCGTGTCCCATTTATCGTTCGCTACGTGCGCAGCACAGCGGCGCATTTCACATCATGAGCATACCTCAGTGACGTCAGTCTACCCTGCAATTGGCATAAAGTTCTGACCACTCCTTCTTGGTGTTGCATTTGCTCTGTCAGTCAGTGTATTTAACCACATGGACGAGCTTCTGTTCGGTGTAGTCTGCTTGATAACAGGTAACCACAGCATGAAGTGGAAGGTGTTGGTAGTGTAAAACCCTGCGTTGCAAACCCAGCTAAGCCCTCCAAGTCACTACAGTATTTTCTCTATGTAACAGTATACATATTGCTCTATCTATCATACTTATAAGTTCTGTTATACTCCAAGATCCAGCCAAACATTTCCGCAGGCAAGCACAGAGTATTGTAAAATACACTTGCATCCAAATCAATCGACACTTTAAAGCACATAGACGATGACGGAATATCACAATATCAATTATATTCTATTTAATAACTTTTTTGAGGAACACGAATAGGCTCACCGTTCGAAATTAGAGAAAAGTCTTCCCTAACCTCAGACTTATTCTCAAAATAATGTATTCACACTACAGTTTTGTCATCGACTTCAAAATAATCATGATACATATTCCTAATCCATTTCTCTCTTCATGTTTTATTCCGTATAAAATATAAGACTAGTTGTATGAGAGGCATTGCCATAGTTAGACTTAAACCTGGTTCACAACACGATCAAAATAAACACATTCACACATTACTGCGCATGATTACAAATCCCAAGTGTCCACTGACTCATATAAATATACTCCCACACTTATATTCTACAAATAAACTAATATTTATCGTCAAGTTTAATGAAATTACGCCGACTACACATAACAACAAACCAAAACAAACCCACATTTCCAACATATCCCGCTACTCGATTCGCCATCTTTGAACAATCGAGAGTAGCATTAAGGTCCGAAGATTGGAGTCGGTCTTGGTGGAGTCATGTTTACAGCCAGTTTGGTGTATATCGCACACGTGTGTGGTTAGTTGCTACTGTGCCAGCTAGAAATAATCATCACAGGACTCTGGGATAAATTTGGAATGAATATGGAATGTGGCATGATGTTATATACATGATTGCGAAGTATGCTTACTGAACTTCATATTGCAGCGATAGCGATGTCATGAAGTCGTATCCGGTTGAGACCGAGAGAATCCCGTAGCTGTACAAGAAATTTAGGGATTGTGCCTCGAGCACTGATCATGAGTCCATGGACGGAGATATTGTCTAGGTGATATCTGTCGTTTTAGTAGTTCACGGTTGGCTGGTAAATCGACTTCTTCCCTGCGTCCACCTCTTCGGCCTGGGCAACGTGTGACTCGACGCGTATTGTGGGATCTAAGATTGGTCCTTGCTTGCTACCTGGTTGATAGGCTATCATGTCAATACAGTTACTCCCACCGGTCGCCAGAAACCTCTTCGTACACCGTGAAACTATGATCCTTCAGCGAGGCCGCGATCATGTGTCGTATTGTATGATGGCTTGAATTTCTCAATACCTCCCCGTGAGGACAGGCACCCAGGACATGGGCATGAGTTTCGTGAACTCTGTGGCAACGCGACGGAGGGTGTTGTCCTGAAACTTTCCCAGCACGGAGCGAATGGTACACACATTCGCTGTCAACTTGATGGCCTCTCTCCATTCCGCACAGGATAAGCCTCGGTGATCGCTTATCCATTTGTTCCCTGGCGTGTATTCCTGGAAGAGCCCAATACCCTCTCCTTTGTGCGGCAGTTTCGTCCATGACTGAACTTCTCTGTCTCGTAGTATCTGTTGGACCTTCCTTACATTGGGAAGATGGCTGCTTTTGGACATAACCTGATCATTCATTTCTATGCCTAGATCTTGCAAATAAATGTACTCGTAGATCAAATTAATTAATAAACTGGCTGCGGACACTAAGGAACTCCCGCAAAATATTTGTTTGCTTGGGCATGACTTCTTAATCATTTCCTAATTATATTTGTTTTCATATTACAGCTACTTTCTGCTTTTTTGTTCAACGTAATTTTAGAGAAATTGAAAACAGGTGCCATTCCTCACAAAGATGTCTTTATAATGTAATTTTCCAGCAATTTATTTCGCTTGTATACTTCAAGATATGCAATAACTTTCACTCCTTCGCGGGGTTCTAATTATACCACGTTGAGATTAGTAGGCTCGTGATGGAAAGTGGAGACGACGTGGGTGACGGAAGCGCTTTTTACGGTGATCTACCTAGTGCGGCGCCAACACTGACAACACCCCATAATTATGAGCAACTTTCTTACGGCTAAACTTTCAACTCTATTATTAACAGAGGTGTTCATTATTCGACTTCTTGCTTCACAGAAATTCCAGAAGGTGGTTTCAGTGAAGTTACTGTTTTAATAACATCTCGCATTTTGGGCTTGAAGGCAATCTGGAGAGCGAGGAAGAGACTCCCGCAGGGCTAATAGCTCACGTGGTAGAACGCTGGCCGTCTGAGCTCAACTTGGCGGGTTCGATCCCTGCTCAGGCCGGTGGTATTTGAAGGTGCTCAAATACGTCACCCTCGTGTCGGTAGAGTTACTGGCACATTAAAGAACTCCTGCGCGACAAAATTCCGGCACCTCGGCGTCTCTGAAAACCGTAGAAGTAAATAGTGGAGCGTAAAACCAAATAACATTACTATTACCGTAATTAAACCGCCTGAATCATTAATTTTTATTTTATTTTTGCAATTTTCTTTACGTCGTCCCGACACAGATAGGCCTTACAGCGACGATGGGATGGGAACGGCCTAGGAGTGGAAAGGAATCGGCCGTGGCCTTAATTAAGGTACAGCCCCAGAATGTGCCTGGTGTGGAAATACGAAACCACGGAAAACCATCTTGGGGCTGCCGACAGTGCGGCTTGAACCTACTATCCCCAGATACAAGCTCACAGCTGCGTGCCCTTAACCGCACGGCCAACTCCCCCGGTAACGATTTATTTAACATTTACATTACTGTACTGTACTTCATTCGTCAGACTATGTGTTTTTGTTCCTAGGCAGATGTACTTTACATCAGTGGAGAAAAAAACCACAGGGTGAAGAAAGTGGAAAGGAAACGGCCGTGGCCTTAATTAAGGTACAGGTGCCTTCTTATGCTGTTTTATTCCCGAGCCCCAATTTTGAAGTCTTTCCCTCCCCAGCTCGACCATTTCAGCGATTTCAAGGATTTGTCGATTTTGCTAGGTATCTTGGGGGTATCCATTTTTTTGGTACCAAGTTTCAGCATTTGCCTGGTGGAGAAGTGGGAAACCACGGAAAACCACTTCGAGGATGGCGGAGGTGGGAATCGAATCCACCTCTACTCATTTGACCTCCCAAAGCTCAGTGGACCCCGTTCCAGCCATCGTACCACTTTACAAATTTCGTGGCAGAGCAGGGAATCGAACCCGGGTCTCCGAGGGTGGCAGATAATCACACTAACCACTACACCACAGAGGCGGACACATTTGATATTTCCAAAAATAAATTAAAACTCAGACATAGACGCCCAAAAGAGATTTGGTTTACTCCGTCTACTAATAGGCCTAGTGTAAAACGGAACGATGAAAACTGACGAGCAAGCAGCCAGATGGCGTAAAATTAAAATGCATGCACACGATAGCTAACGATATTATTATTATTATTATTATTATTATTATTATTATTATTATTATTATTATTATAGACAGACAATACTGTGTTTGTCGTTCTTTTGTTTCCTTTAAGGATCACACGAAGTAACAATCCTACTTCTTCAAGACTTCCGGCTATTCTCATTTATTATGTTTACCGAGTAGAAAGCTGCGCCGTAGACAGCCCCCTCGCTGACCACTGTACTAATTGTTGGTAGGAGCCGTTCGAGAAGGGGCCGTGAGCTGTGGAATGTTATAATTACAAGGAGCCGACCCTCGGCTCGACCAGCAGGGGTGCTGCTCGCTGTTCAACACGCTCTGAAGATGAGTAATACAACCAGCAAAGCTCAACAACGAGACATTATCCTACGAGTTACTATGTTACATCTGTACTATTAGGTCATTCCATGTTAAGAAAACAGTATTGTTCTTATAACAACAAGGTTGCCAAATCGAACGGTTCTACTAAACTGAATCATGGGAAAATGGCAGCACATTTATAGGTAAAACTCAGTATTTAATTGCAAGATACCGAGCAAATGAGGGGTTTAGTGGGGGCTCATTTTGGGAAAACGGTGGCAAAAGTTAAAATGCGCTTAATAAACAACTGCTAAATAACAACACTAAGAACGAATGTCCGCCTCTGTGGTGTGCTTAGCGTGATTAACTGCTACTCCTGGAGGCCCGGCTTCGAATCCCTGCTCTGCCGCAAAATTTGAAAATTTGTACGAGGGCTGGAACGGGGTCCATTCAGCCTCGGGAGGTCAAATGAGTAGAGGTAGGTTCGATTCCCACCTCATCCATCCTGGAAGTGGTTTCTGCGTGGTTTCCCACCTCTCCAGGCAAATGCCAAAATGGTACCTAACTTAGGGCCGCGGCCACTTCTTTCCCTCTTCCTTATCTATCCCTCCAAGTCTTCCCATCCCCCAACAAGGCCCCTGTTCAGCTTAGTAGGTGAGGCCACCTGGGCGAGGTACTGTCATCCTCCCCAGTTTTATCCCCCGACCCAATGTCTCACGCTCCAGGACACTGGCCTTGAGGCAGTAGAGGTGGGATCCCGCGCTGAATCCGACGGAAAAATCAACCCTGGAGGGTAAACAGATTAAGAAAGAAAGAAAGAAAGAAAGAAAGACAGAAAGAAAGAAAGAAAGAAGGAAGGAAAGAAGAATGTTAAGTAGTTATTTTAAGAACTTACGAGCAAAATAGAAAAATGCCTCATCCTTTTTTTATGATGCAATACAAAGTACATTATAATATTCCGTAATCACGAAGTATTATGTGTGTCTAAGAGGGCGGTGTGTTCACTCTGTGTAGGTTCATAAGAGCAATAGTGTTTTCGTAACAATGAATGATCTTGCTTGTTGCTGCTTGTTATTTAAAGGGGCCTAACATCGAAGGACGTCTATAGTATTCTACGAGAAAGAAATCGCTCGACTTACCTAAGAATAGGACGTGGTATGGTTGCAGTAATGTAAAACTGGTCCCTAAAAATCAGACGTAACCGTAAGTAAGACATATCAGTGAATAGTTCTTTAATAAAATCACTAAATATTACTTAAACAAGCAGTACTTCAAAAGGTATCTCGCACACTATCCTCGTCAACGAGCTGGACATCAAGCGATCCAGGCCGCTAACATTGTCACATGCTGTAACCACCGGCTCCACGGTTGAATGGTTAGCGTGCTGTTCTTTAGTCACAGGGGTCCCGGGTTCGATTCCTGGCAAGGTCTGTAGTTTTAACCATGATTGGTTAATTCCGCTGGCATGGGGGCTGGGTGTGTATGTCGTCTTCATCATCTTTTCATCCTTATCACGACGTGCAGGTCACCTACGGGAGTCAATTCAAAGAGACCGCCAACTGGTAAGCCGAACTTTTCCTCGAACACTCCCGGCACTAAAAGCCATACGCCATTTCATACCAAAGACTCGCCAAATGTTTATATAGCAATAGCACTTACCCTACCGGAGTAGGCAGAGGGGTCTTGAAAAATGAACTGTAATCCTCATCCAGTTGGGTTTTAAATACACTATTCGTCCACGCTATTATTCCGTGGAATTAACCAATTAAGGTTTAAATCCCCGACCCGGCCGGGAATCGAACCCGGGACCCTCTGAACCGAAGGCCAATACGCTGACCGTTCAGCCAACGAGTCGGACTACTTTACTGGAGAAATTGCAGAATGGTATGTAAACAGACTTAGAGGAACAGTTCAAGATGACAACAAATCCGAAACAAAAGTAATCGAGTGCAGTCCGGTGATGCAGGGAATACTAGACCGTATTTGGAAAATTGTTACTTGGGTAGTAGAACAACTAACGATGGCAGAAGTAAGTAAGTAAGTAAGTAAGTAAGTAAGTAAGTAAGTAAGTAAGTAAGTAAGTAAGCAAGCAGGCAAGCAAGCACGTAAGTAAGTAAGTAAGTAAGTAAGTAAGTAAGTAAGTAAGTAAGTAAGTAAGTAAGTAAGTAAGAAAGTAATTAGGCAAGCAAGTAAGTAGGCAAGCAAGCAAGTAAGTAAGTAAGTAAGTAAGTAAGCAAGCAAGTAAGTAAGCAAGTAAGTAAGTAAGCAGGCAAGCAAGCAAGCAAGCAAGCAAGTAAGCAAGCAGGCAAGCAAGCAAGCAAGCAGGCAGGCAAGCAAGCAAGCAAGCAAGCAAGTAAGTAAGTAAGTAAGTAAGTAAGTAAGTAAGTAAGTAAGTAAGTAAGTAAGTAAGTAAGTAAGTAAGTAAGTAAGTAAGCAAATAAGTAATTAAGCAAGCAAGTAGGTAAGTAAGCAAGTAAGTCAGTAGGCAAGCAAGTAAGTAAGTAAGTAGGCCTAAGTAAGCAAGCAAGTACGTAAGTAAGTAAGTAAGTAAGTAAGTAAGTAAGTAAGTAAGTAAGTAAGTAAGTAAGTAAGTAAGTAAGTAAGTAAGTAAGTAAGTAAGTAAGCAAGAAAGTAAATAATTAAGTAAGTAAGTAACTAAGTAAGCAAGCAAGAAAGTAAATAATTAATTAAGTAAGTAAGTAAGTAAGTAAGCAAGTAAGTAAGTAAGCAAGTAAGTAAGCAAGCAAGTAGGCAAGTAAGTAGGTAAGTAAGTAAGTAAGCAAGTAAGTAAGTAAGTAAGTAAGTAAGTAAGCTAGTAAGTAAGCAAGTAAGTAAGTAAGTAAGCAAGCAAGTAAGTAAGCAAGTAAGTAAGCAAGCAAGTAAGCAAGCAAGTAGGCAAGTAAGTAAGTAAGTAGGTAAGTAAGTAAGTAAGTAAGTAAGTAAGTAAGTAAGTAAGTAAGCAAGTAAGCAAGCAAGTAAGTAAGTAAGTAAGTAAGTAAGTAAGTAAGTAAGTAAGTAAGTAAGTAAGTAAGTAAGTAAGTAAGTAAGTAAGTAAATAAGAAAGTAAGTAAGCAAGTAATTAAGTAAGTAAGCAAGTAAGTAGGCCTATGTAAGCAAGCAAGTAAGTGAAAAAGAAAGTAAGTAAGCAAGTAATTAAGTAAGTAAGCAAGTAAGTAGGCCTATGTAAGCAAGCAAGTAAGTAAGTAAGTAAATAACTGGCTGAGCGGTCTGGGTCACGTAGTATCAGCTTGCATTCGGGAGATAGTGAGTTCAAACCCCGCTGTCGGCTGCCCTGGAGATAGTTTTTCGTGGTTTCCCCATTTTCACACAAGGCAAATGCTGGGGCTGTACCTTAAGGCCATGGCCGTTTCCTTCCCACTCGTAGCTCTTTCCTATCCCATCGTCGGTATAAGACCTATCTGTGTCGGTGCGACGTAAAGCAAATTGTAAAAATTAAATTTAAAAAATAAGTTATTACTCTGCACTCAGAATCACCCACACCTCAGCAACTTCCGTACTGTCAACTGTCATAAATGGACTGAGACTTCGCTGGAAGTTATATTTGGCTGGCTATACATTGTAAACAAACAAAACGTTTGATTAGCAGGCTGAGAGCAAGGGGAACGTCTTTGCTTTTACCGAGGTTGTAGTTTGAACTATGTAGTTTACCGTAGAAGATCCATAGCTGGGCATGTCAAGGATAAAGAAAGATATGACGCTGTGGAAGCTGATGCCGTGATAAAATAAATTAATATTTCAACATGCTGGCGGGAGAACGGAGAAAAGAATCGATACTGGTACCACGCACTTCCTGACGAACGCAGACCTCAACTGGTGATCAATAATAACATTAGGAAGTGGAGAGAGCTTGAAAGGGTTATGTGGGCTGCCTTGTTTAGGCGTTTTAAGACGTGTCTGGGTCACCTCAAAGGACGCAGGTTTGATTTCCCGTTAGGAAGAAACAAAACTTCTACTTCCATTATAAACAGATCGTTCTGGAAATCACTTAGCTGACAATTGAAATGAGGAAGGATGGGAAGGGGATAGGACTGGGAAGGTAGTGGCAAGGCCCCAGTGGCATTTGTCTTGTATGAAAATGGGAAAACCACGGAAAACCATCTTCAGGGATGCCGACGGTGGAATTCGAGCCCACCAACTCCCGAATACAAGCCTCTGAAAATCGACAACTGTACCTAGGTTAGAACTGAAACAGTGATTTTCGAAAATGAACGAGGTGACCTAGCTTATTCTGAGAACCATGTTCATACTTTTATCGTGTTTTATCCGTGAATGTGTTTTGTGTCGCAATTTCTAGTAAGAAGCCTGTAATTGAGAGCCAAAGCATCTCATATTACTTTTTTCCTTCCAGGAATGTGAAAGCAATGCGGTCAGCAAGTAAGTCAGTAGTGTCACTAGTAAGAAGTATTTCAGATCATTTGTGGGACGGAAAGGCGAGAGTTTGGTCAATTTTTTAAACGTACCACTTAAGAAATCTTTCAGACGAGCTGCAGACATCGCTTTAAGCATAGTACTTTTAGCATGCAATGAAGCAACAACCTCTCATTACAAAGAAACGGTTCTGTCTTACAAAATGAGGTGCATTTTGCATTTAGTTAGACCCAACATAACACGAGATTATTTACAAGGTTTAATAGGTAAGAATAATTCAGCAAGTAACTAAAAACAACTGCTATTCTACAAGTGTGAGACAGTATGAGCAGACTGAACGATGTTCAAATAAATTACTGTTAAATATTTTAGTTATTATTCCTAACATCGGACTGTTATTACCTACCTCTTTCCAGAATTCATAAGTAATTCCACTAACAGCACTTGATTTACACCCTTTCCTTTCATCATTGTGTCTAATACTTCATCCGTAGTTATTGGATAGTCTATTACAGGCAGAGTGTACCCCACAAGTCTAAGTATAAGGTAAGGGGCCATATTTCGTACCCTTAGCAGATTTGGACTGAATATTTTCTCTACTTACGGGCGAGTTACAGTGAAATTGTTATAACGTAAGGTAGTCAATATATTATATAAACACTACAAAAACTAAAGTACCAAAAATGTGTTCGTAATTTCGTCCCCCACCAAATTTACGAAAAGTACAATTAATTTTAATATATTTTTCCAGTCTAACCTTACCAAACACCTTCCCTCTAATGAATTACTTGAAGGCTATTTATGAAAATGTTTTCTTGGTATTCTTTTTAACATAGTCTTTAAGCGTTGCTCAGGGGATGTTGAACGCTTTACATGCACGTTTGAAACCCATTATATTGTCCCTCACTGCCTTAATAGTCTTTTTCATAACGTCCTGATTCCATTGCTTGCGTTTTCCCATCTGAAAATAATAATAAACTTCATAAATAACAAATAAAATTAAGGGGGGCGAAATTACGAACATTCCTTGATTTATTATAATGGCCGCTACAGTAACTCACGCCAACTACCTTACGTAGCGACTACACGCCAGGAACTACACCACACGACTGAAATGCAGTCCAGTATTTCATACACATATCAGTGCTCAGTCTAGGAATAACAGGCTTTTAATTTGAATGCTGCACGAACTCAGCTCAGCATGAAAGATGAATCCTCCTTGTACACGGAAACTAAACGTGGTGCACACAAGCAACTCTTACAATAAAACAATGGGATGAGGCTAAGCGTCTGCGCGCGGCTAAATATTAGATACCAACCATGCAAACTGGAAATCCCTAGGGTGATAAACTTAGGTGCAGGGATGGAATCTGGTCCCACTATCTTACCAGTCTGAGTTTTATTCATTTTCAATACATCAAGAGCCCCCCCCCCTCAACAGTCCCTTGAAATATACTATCCACTCCTCATCCCTTATGCTGGCTTGATTACTGCTTTTATATTCTTTACAGATTATGCTTATTCTGTTCCAAACATTCTTAGTTTCGCTTTCTTCACAATACCTGTTTAATAATAGTACCTCTTTGGGCTGCCAGTTCATTTTTTTTTTTTTTTTTTTTTTACTCATTAAATCTTTGAAATCCTTCCTCATTCTGCAGAAATCTAACCTTATGTCGACTGAAGGATATCCCACTCCTATACACTTCGCAACGCCGTGTCTCACTGTACTGTGTGCCTTGTGGGTGGGGCAGTAGAATAACACGCACAGCATCCCCTGCCTGTCGTAAAAGGCGACTAAAATATGCCCCAGGGGCTCTGAATTTTGGAGTGTCGGTTGGCGACTACGGGGCCCTTAGCTGAGTCCTGGCATTGCTTCCACTTACTTGTACGAGGCTCCTCAATTTAATCTGTCCTGTCCTATCCGACCTCCCTTGGTCAACACTTGTTCTTTTCCGACCCCGACGCTTTTAGGTTTCCCAGGGCTAGGGAGCCTTTAATTTTCACGCCCTTCGTGGGTGGCCCTTGACTTCCTTTGGCCGATACATTCATTTTTTGAAGTGTCGGATCCCTTCCATTTTTCTTTCTGGTTGCCTAGTTGTAGGTCTACTTCCTCTTGAAACAATAATCACCACCACCACTTTCACTGTATTGCTAAGTACCCTGTCATAATACGGCGAGGGGATGATCATCATGGTCATAATAATGTTCCGAGCCGGACTCGTTAGAGGGGGTGTATATTTAATTACATGTGTTAATGTCTTCTAAAACACACAATGTTAAAACATAATTGCACAACCAAACTTCAAGGATTAAAACTATATTAGTGATATAAAACCATAAGATGTATTTCATTTACTGCACGTCTGTCCCCTGCATGAGTTCCCTTCTGACATCGCAAGGAGCGAGGTTAGGATCTGATTGATCTTTTAATAATGAATGTTAAATTATTTATATTTCTATTATTTGAAAAGTATTTCCCGATTATCTATTCCACCTCTGAGAAGTTTATGTATACAGTATATTTTAGTTTCAATGTTACTTTTTTCACGGCTCTGCCACAAAATTTGAAAAGTGGTACGAGGGCTGGAACGGGGTCCACTCAGCCTCGGGAGGTCACCTGAGTAGAGGTGGGTTCGACTGCCACCTCAGCCATCCTGGAAGTGGTTTCCCACTTCTACTCCAGGCAAATGCCGGGATGGTACCTAACTTAAGGCCACGGCCGCTTCCTTCCCTCCTCCCTGCCTATCCCATCCAATCTTCCCATCCCCCACCAAGGCCACTGTTCAGCATAGGAGGTGAGGCCGCCTGGGTGAGGTACTGGTCATTCTCCCCAGTTGTATCCCCAGATCCAGAGTCTGAAGCTCCAGAACACTGCCCTTGAAGCGGTAGAGGTGGGATCCCTCGCTGAGTCCGAGGGAAAAACCAACCCTGAAGGGTAAACATATTAAGAAGAAGAAGAAGTTCTTTTACGCGCCAGTAAAACAACGAACACGAGGCTGACGTATTTGAACACCTTCAAATACCACCGGACTGAGCAAGGATCGAACCAGCCAAGTTGGGGTCAGAAGGCCAGCGCCTCAACCGTCTGAGGCACTCAGCCCCACTCTTGAATAATAAAGTGGAGAATTGGACGTTCGACTGTTCACCCAATTACGCATAATACGGAGCAGTAAGGTGGTATGTATGCAAACGAAGTCTTGATGCAGCCTAAAGAAGGAAAAGGGCGCAGGCGCACACTTCACCTTGAATTGTACCGACAATGGCGAGGCTTGCTGGAATGCCAATGCCATATTCTAATAGCCGCCGCTGCTGCTGCTGCTGCCGCCTGCGAAATGGACTGCTGGTGTCAGAGTAGTAACACATGAATGAGTTGCAGTCCTTCAACGTGTCGACTGGTCACTTATCAGTTTATTTATTTTCCCCTATAATCCCCAAGCTGACAAATTTGCCACACAAACTATCAGAAATATGAAACTCTAGTCATCAAGTATTTCTTTTCTATCCACTGAGACACATTTGTCACACCATGTTTGTACGAAGCTTCTGCAGGGCGGCGAGAGAGAGAGAGAGAGATAGAGTGGTGGTGATTTTTGTTTTAAGAGGAAGTACAACTAGGCAATCATCCTCTATATAACACTAATCAGAGAGAAAAAAAATCCGACACTTTGAAAAGTGAAGGTATCGGCCAAAGAAACGCAAGGGTCACGAAGGGCATGGAAATGAAAGACATGCTAGGCATCGAATGTTCTAATACCGTCGGGGTCTGAAAAGAACAAAACTTGGCTGAGACAGGTCGGATAGGATAGATGAATGTGAGGAGCTTGGAACAAGTAAATGGGAGCAATGTAAGGACTCAGCTGAGGGCCCCATGGTCACCAACCCGCGCTCCCAAATTAAGAGCCCCTGGGGCCCTTTTAGACGCCTCTTACGAAAGGTAGGGGATACCGTCGGAGTTATTCTGCCACCGCCACTCCACAGGGTGGGGGTGGGGGGGGAGGAGACAGAGTGACAGGTTTTAGGGGCAGCACAATCTTTTACAGATATGGAAAATAAATATAATATTTACAATCGATGAATTAAACTTTACAGCTGAGGTTTTGTATAAATTAAGATATCTGAAGTCCGCCTCTGTGGTGTAGAGGTTAGTGTAATTAGCAACCACCCCCCCGGAGGCCCGGGTTCGATTCCACGCTCTGCCACGAAATTTGAAAAGTCGTATGAGAGCTGGACCGGGGTCCATTCAGCCTCGGGTGGTCAACTGAGTAGAGGGGGGTTCGACTCCCACCTCAGCCATCCTCGAAGAGTTTTCCTCCAGGCAAAACCCCGGGATGGTACCTCACTTAAAGGCCACGACCGCTTCCTTCCCTCTTCCTTGACCATTCCTTCCAATCTTCCCGTACCCCCACAAGGCTCCTGTTGTGCATAGCAGGTGAGGCCGCCTGGGCGAGGTACTGGTCTTCCTCCCCAGTTGTATCTCCCGATCCAAGGTCTCACGCTTGAGGCGACAGAGGTGAGATCTCTCGCTAAGTCCGAGGGAAAACCAAACCTACAGGGTAAACGGATTAAGGAAAAAGAAGAAATATATCTGAGAATATGACGGAATTACAAGGAACCTCGCTGGCCACACATGCATCTGACAGCATTAACAAAACCGCTAACAGTGGCAAGTGGAGAAAGACCTTTCTCGAAGTTTAGTCTTATAAAAAACTTATCTGAGTTCTACCATGTCTGGCATGCGGGTTAGCAATGGTGTCAACAGAACACTAATTGACTGAATATTTGGACTTCAACCAAGTCATAAGAGAATTCACTGATGCCAAAGCAAGAAATATATCTTTTCTTGAAGGTATGTTAGCAGTAGAGGGTGAATTTTGGCATATTTGTATGTGTTCTTTTTTTTAAGATATAATTTGCCAATAAGAAGAAAAGGCGATTCATGCTATTTGAAATAGAATGGCTGTTTCATCATGCATATAAATACATATACTATACGGAATACGCGCATAATGACATACGTGCATATAAATGCATAACTGCTGTTTTTTATTATTTTGTATAAAACAACACAGACTATAGGACTATATTGATATTCAAATCGGTACAACAATGAAAATAAATGGATATGCAAAATATTCCATTCGCCGTCAAAAGCCTTTACAATGCATTGTTGTTGTGTCGGTACGACGCAAAGAAACTTGCAAAAATTTTTGTTGCTATTTGCTTTACGTCGCACCGACACATACAGGTCTTATGGCGACGATGGGACAGGAAATCCTACGAATGGGAAGAAAACGGCCGTGGCCTTAATTAACATACAGCCCCAGCAATTGCCTGGTGTGAAAATGGGAAGCCACGGAAAATCATCTTCAGGGCTGCCGGTAGTGGGGTTCGAACCCACTATCTCCCAGATGCAAGCTCTCAGCTGCGCGCCCCTAACCGCACGGCCAACACGCCCGGTACACTTGCAAAAAAAAAAAACAGAACATAATATTTACGTGTCAAAAGGCATGTATTGCTTTTCACGCTCCATTAATTACTTTTAATGGTTTTCGGAGACGCCGAAGTGCCGGAATTTCGCCCCACAGGTGTTATTTTACGTGACAGTAAATCTACCGACACGAGGCTGACGTATTTGAGCATCTTCAGATACCACAGGACTGAGCCAGGATTGAACCTGCACCGAGCTCGATAGCTGCAGTCGCTTAAGTGCGGCCAATATCCAGTATTCGGGAGGTAGTGCGTTCGAACTCCTCTGTCGGCAGCCCTGAAAATGGTTTTTCTGTGGTTTCCTATTTTCACACCAGGCAAATGCTGGGGCTGTACCTTAATTAAGACCACGGCCGCTTCCTTCCCATTCCTGGGCCTTTCCTGTCACATCGTCACCATAAGACCTATCTGTGTCAGTGTGACGTGAAGCAACTTGTACAAAAAAAAAAAAAGATCGAACCTGCCAAGTTGGAGTCAGAAGGCCAGCGTCTGAACCACTCAGCCCAGTAAAAGGCATGTCAAGTCTTTCCTAATAGTCTCCTGACGAATGTAATTTACCTGTCATAAGGTAGGCTATGTCAGGTAATTCCTTAAAATCTCCTGACGAATTCAATTTACCTGTCATAAGGTAGGCTATATCAGGCAATTCCTTAAAATCTCCTGACGAATTTAATTTACCTGTCTCAAGGTAGGCTATGTCAGGTTTTTCCTTAAAGTCTTCTGACAAATTTTATTTACCTGTCATAACGGAGGCTGTCAGGTATTTCCTAAAATTCTCCTGACAAATTTAATTTACCTGTCATAAGGGAGGCTGTCAGGCATTTCCTAAAAATCTCCTGACAAATTTAATTTACCTGTCATACGGTAGGCTATGAAGCCTCCGTGGCTCAGACGGCAGCGCGTCGGCCTCTCACCGCTGGATACCGTGGTTCAAATCCCGGTCACTCCATGTGAGATTTGTGCTGGACAAAGCGGAGGCGGGACAGGTTTTTCTCCGGGTACTCCGGTTTTCCCTGTCATCTTTCATTCCAGCAACACTCTCCATACTCATTTAATATAAATCACTTTGGGAGTGGCGACCCCGCCGTAATAACAGCCTATATCTGATTCATTCATTACATCCCTGACCCGGTCAAAGACTGGAAAACAGGTTGTAGGTTTTCATTTTCAAGGTAGGCTATGTCAGGTATTTCCTAAAAGTCTCCTAACAAGTTTAATTTACCTGTCAAAAGGTATGCCAGGTCTTTCCTAGAAATCTCCTCACACTCGTACACTATGCATTAACACACCATTCGTTATTGAATAGTGCATAAAAGTCGCCTTTAAAGGCGTCATTTTCTTCTCAGTTACTCGGTGTTTTCGGTTCACCACAATCAGCTGATCGAGATTATCCTTCAATAAACTGACGGCAGTGTCAGATACAGGATCGAACCTTACTGGCCTTTGCCTTTTAAATCTAGAGCTAGCAGAAATATCCCTGATGAACAGGTCTTCGCACGTGACCTTATTTACTTCATTAACGATGCCTTGTATACACTGATATGTAAACTCCGCTAAATACAATTCTGCAACTATAACAACAGTCACGCAAAGCGTCCTTCAACCCACGCGTATTCCTGTTATTACAACATTGACCAACACTACAAGGTCTGTGAATGACAATTCTAGGAATACCGTTATCACAGTCATGGTCAGGAAATATATAACGGCTCCATGTTCTCCTTCCTGGGCAATTCCTATTAAAAAAAAACAACTATGTTTTGCTTTTGCCAGTAATTCAGACTACAGTCTTATGATGTTCCTTATGCTTCTAGGCGTCAACCCTGCGTTCTAGTACATGCGTGTAAGTTACGTACTACTGTATAATGTATATCAGTAGACTAGCTTCTGGAAACACAATCCAAGGAAAAGAAATCGAGACAATGAGATTTGCCCATTATATTGTTCTTTTATTTGAGTCTGCACAAGATCTGAAAACGAATAAATCCAAAACAAATGGAATGGAGTGCAATCGAACGAAGCCAGGTAATGCAGGAAATATTAGATTAGGAAATGAAGTCTTGAAGGAAGTAGATGAATACTGTTACTTAGGTAACAGGACAACTAACAATGGCAGAAGTAAGGCCGTAAAATGTAGGCTAGCACAAGCAAGGCCTTTCTTAAGAAAATAAATTTCCTCACTTCGAACACTGATACAGGAATAAAGAAAGATGATTTTGAAGACTTTCGTCTGGAGCGTAGCACTGTATGGAAGTGTAACATGGGTAATAACTAGCTAATACAGAAGAAGAAGCTTTTGGAATGTGATGTTACAGAAGAATGCTGAAGGTGAGATTGGTAGATTGTATCACGAATTGGTAAGAAGAGAACGATTTGGCGAAGTGATAGGACACATCTTAAGACAGCCAGGACTTGTTAAATAACTCAGAACAACTAGCAACAAGGATGAGAAGGTTCCACCTATTCCATCGTATCATATCGTATCGTAGTCCGTTTACCCTCCAGGGTTGGCTTTTCCCTAGGATTCAGCGAGGGATCCCACCTCTACTGCCTCAAGGGCAGTGTCCTGGAGCTTCAGACTGTCGGTCGGGGGATACAAGTGGGGAGGTGGAGCAGTACCTCGCCCAGGCGGCCTCACCTGCCATGCTGAACAGGGGCCTTGTGAGGGGATGGGAAGATTGGAAGGGATAGACAAGGAAGAGGGAAGGAAGCGGCTGTGGTCTTAAGTTAGGTACAATCCCGGCATCTGCCTGGAGGAGAAGTGGGAAACCACAGAAAACCACTTCCAGGATGGCTGAGGAGGGAATCGAACCCCCCTCTACTCAGCTGACCTCCCGAGGCTGACTGGACCCCGTTCCATCCCTCGCACCACTTTTCAAATTTCGTGGCAGAGCTGGGAATCGAACCCGGGCCTCTGGGGGTGGCAGCTAATCACACTAACCATTACACCACAGAGGCGGACATATAATATGTTAATATTATTTATTATATAGGGACTAGATTCGACTCTTGTATTGGGTCATCTTCAGCCTTAAATTCTTCTTACCGGGCGAGTTGGCCGTGAGCGTAGAGGCGCGCGGCTGTGAGCTTGCATCCGGGAGGTAGGGGGTTCGAATCCCACTGTCGGCAGCCCTGAAGATGGTTTTCCGTGGTTTCCCATTTTCACGCCAGGCAAATGCTGGGGCTGTACCTTAATTAAGGCCACGGCCGCTTCCTTTTAACTCCTAGGCCTATCCTATCCCATCGTCGCCATAAGACATATCTGTGTCGGTGCGACGTAAAACCCCTAGAAAAAAATCTGCTTATTTTCCTACCGCGGATGCGAACTGCGTAGCACATGTGGATTTGCCCCTGTTTTACGGCCAGATGCCCTTCCTGACGTCAACCCTCTATGAAGGGATGTAATCACTATTGCGTGTTTCTGTGGTGGTTGGTAGTGTGGTATGTTCTCTGAATATAATGAGGAGAGTGTTGAAGAAGAATGAATCAGAAGCGATTAAAATCCCCCGACCCGGCCGGGAATCGAACCCGGGACCATCTGACCAAAGGCCAGTGCGCTGACCATTCAGCCAGCGAGTCACGCCATCTTCAGCCTTCAATGATAAATGGAGAACATTAAGGGCCGAATTCATAGACAGCACTTATACATAAGTGCCCCTTATAAGCCAGGTTTCATTTCATATTACCTACTTAAGTGTCCCACTTATTGCTACAAGTGGACCTCCCACACACACTTAAGTGACTCACTTATGTTGCAACAACGTGGAGGATAATGATTTTGCTTGAATATGTTGCATTTCATTCACAGAATGCTTTCCGTGCACACAGTAGAGATGGAAAATCCTGTCGAAATATAATGTGACCAACAATTTAAAGAAGGTTTCGTTTTAGTAAGGTGAGAGTTATGAATATTCTTGTTCCTTTGACTGAGAGAGTGAACATAACCTCTGGAGGACTCAACTACCTCACCTTTAACGTTGTTTTGATATTTTATGCCACCTCTTAATTTCAGGTTATTGTTGTTATTATTATTATTATTATTATTATTATTATTATTATTATTATTATTATTATTATTATTATTACTATTATTATCATCATCACCATCATCATTACCGGTATTTCGCTTAATTAATTGGAAACGTGTTACAGATGATAAGTTATCAAGACTGTCGGCCTACGGAATAGTAAAGAAGTTATAAGAAAAATGAACGTGTTGCACCACCATTGATTTTAAGGTTGATTTGTGCTAATTATATCAGGTTATCAACCAATCATTTGCCGGATTATATCAGAAGTTTCTGAAATTATGGCATCGCACATCAAAACATACTATTTACGTTTTATTGGAGAAGTAATTAGGCCTATTACAACATAACGGTTACGGATATATTTGTCAAAACCTTAAAAGCGCTGTAAGGCTAGATATTCTACAATTTTATTTATTTATTATTATTTTATTTTTTTGCTAGTTGTTTTACGTCGCACCGACACAGACAGGTCTTATGGCGACGATAGGACAGGAAAGGGCTAGGAGTGGGAAGGAAGCGGCCGTGGCCTTAATTAAGGTACAGCCCCAGCATTTGCCTGGTGTGAAAATGGGAAACCACGGAAAACCATTTTCAGGGGTGCTGACAGTGGGGTTCGAACCTACTATCTCCCGAATACTGGATACTGACCGCACTTAAGCGACTGCAGCTATCGAGCTCGGTTATTCTACATTTGGATGAACATTTGTATATGTTCGAGTACCTGGATAACTATATACATATTATATTAAGAAGAAAATTAGACTGGGCATTTTCGTAGTTTGCATTGTTCACAACAAGTTTTTCCCACGTCATTCATATTCTGATGGGAAACTGCGTCGGTCTGCTTGTTCTATATTATGTGTATGTTCTTGCAGGTGCCGTCTCAGCTCGCTGTTTTGCTATCCATTCTGGTAACCAAATACAATATAGACGATCTTTTAACCTCAAAAATGTCGCGCGCGGTTGTGCGATGTCCTTCGATAAACAAAGCGCAATAGATCATCCCACAATTCGGTAGCCAGAACTACACGATCCAGGAAGCATGGGCATAATATACAGCATTGCTACATCTCCAGTGATTACTTACTGTATCAATGAATGTGCTCTTTAAGTGCTGTCTATGAAATGTAAACTCACATAAGTGAATACTTATTATAAGTGATCCCTTATTACATAAGGGTTCCACTTATACATAAGTGCTGACTATGAATTCGGCCCTAAATGTAACTTGAAAACACGAACACTTAATATAACACCAATGGCATGTCTTGAAGCGTTGATGAAATATGTTGTGGTTACACATGGGTCCATTAAAATTGATATGACTTGCACGTATGTCCAACTCTTTTGTGTCACTTTTTCTTTTAAGATAATCGTAGTCTTAATATATTATATTAAGAAAGAAAGATAATATGTAAAGAAATTTTAAGTAGTCAGAAGTCGAAAGGGCATCGGGTAACAATCATTACTCCGTTTGAGTTGCAGGTTAGTGAAAATCAGGTGACTAATGTTCTTTATTGGTAATATATCCTCGTCAGACGCAGATCAATAGAGATCTATAGAGCTAATTCCAAGGTCATGTGACGCACCCGCACCTACAATACGAAGTAATATATTATTATGTTTCAGTCTCCTCTTCACTGCTGTTCCTCGACGAGCAGAATATAAATGAGTACCTACCTTATTATTGGAGTTCCTGGAAGGATGAATATCCAGCACGAAGTAGATTAGTAACGCTACAGTCAGAATAAGGGTCAAGGCCTGCTGGAACATGCAGCATGGAACACAACGCACGCGGTCAAATAGATCTTTATCAGTGTGCACTTAACAAAAATTCAGACATCCTTTGCGAAACCATACTCAAAGGGTACATAGAACATAATACGATGATAATGTATTTCTTGTTTATTCACACCCCTAATTTCTAAGGACCGAGCTCGATAGTTGCAGTCGCGTAAATGCGGCCAGTATTCAGTAGATAGTGGGTTCGAAGCCTACTGTCGGCAGCCATGAAGATGGTTTTCTGTGCTTTCCCATTTTCACACCAGGAAAATGCTGGGGCTGTGCCTTAATTAAGGCCACAACCGCTTCCTTCTCACTCCTAGCCCTTTCCCATCTCATCGTCGTCATAAGATCTACTGTATCTGTGTCGGTGCGATATAAAGCAACTTGTAAAAATAAAAATTTCTAAGGGAAATCTCTTATCAATCAATCAATCAATCAATCAATCAATCAATCAATCAATCAATCAATCAATCAATCAATCACCACTGATCTGCATTTAGGGCAGTCGTCTAGGTGTCAGATTGCCTATCTGTTGTTTTCCTACCCTTTTCTTGAATGATTGCAAAGACATTGGAAATTTATTGAACATCTCACTTGGTAAGTTATTCCAATCCTTAACTCCCATTCCTATAAACGAATATTTGCCCCAATTTGTCATCTTGAATTCCAACTTTGTCTTCATAATGTAATCTTTCCACCTTTTAAAAACACCACTCAAACTTATTCGTCTACTAATGTCATTCCATGCCATCTCTCCAATGACAGCTCGGAACATACCACTTAGTCGAGCAGCTCGTCTCCTTTCTCCAAAGTCTTCCCAGCCCAAACTTTGCAACATTTTTGTAACGCTACTCTTTTGTCGGAAATCACCCGGAACAAATCGAGCTGCTTTTCTTTGGACTTTTTCCAGTTCTCGAATCAAGTAATCCTGGTGAGGGTTCCATACACTGGCACCATAGTCCAGTTCGGGACTTACCAGGGACTTACACGCCCTCTGCTTTACTAGTAAGAGTTCCAAATTTCAGTAATGTGAATTTTCAGTTTAACATTACCACGCTTCCGATACCGCTGGGTTAGAAACTGGTTGAAAATAAAGTGTATGTTCGACAATACTGCACATCACTTAACAAGTCGGATTACGTGAAAATGAAAATCCACAGCCTGTTTCCAGTCATTCAACCGGGTCAGGAATGTAATGAATGAAGCTCACGTCTAGGGGCCAGGAGAAGAATGTGCCGGCTGCCGAAGACTGTCGCACTCCTCTAGGACAATGATTAATGACTGACAGGTGAAGTGAAATGATATTGGAGAGTGTTTCTGGAATAAAAGATGACAGGGAAAACCGGAGTACCCGGAGAAAATCCTGCCCCGCTTGCGCTCTGTCCAGCACAAATTCCACATGGAGTGACCGGGATATGAACTACGGAACCCAGCGGTGAGTGGCCGGCGCGCTGCCATCCGAGCCATGGAGACTGGATTACATGATAGATGATATGTTATTCAAAATAATTTGGCGTACAGCTTAATCATTACTTATACCCATTCTTAACAAGTAAAGAACTTTACGAAGAGGCAAGCGAGAAGGAAAGAAAGAAAGAAAGAAAGAAAGAAAGAAAGAAAGAAAGAAAGAAAGAAAAAAGTGTGAAAAATTCAGTACATTAAACCCACTGGAGCGTTAGGATATGTAACTATAAAATGAAATGGCTGGTCTCGAAAACGACTGGGTATTATAAAATGATTGTCTGTATGTTTGTCGTAATTTTGAACATTGGCCATAAATGACATCAATTCCGTGGATAAAATTCGAGATACGTTCAACGTAACATGAAATATTTTGATGGAAGAATAAGATTTTCATAATTTATTTCTTATATTTACAACGTACTAAGTCACATTTCAAAACAATCTCAGATTTATTTCATAAAAAAACTAATAGTTTTGTATTGCTTTAAAACTTTCATGGCTAATCTCATACAGCTAACCATCGTGTGTGAAGGTCGCACATTTTATCGCAAATGGTAAGAACTACAAACTCTATAGATAACCCAAGAGCCCTGCATCGCTAAAACAGCTCTTTCTCTCTTAAAATTTGGCATTAGGTTGTATAGCATAGATATAACTGAAACTTAATCACACAATAGTTAATAACAAAACAAGCCTGCCTGGTGGCTATAATCGTTAAGTCTATATGGCCTCACACGGTGGTCAGCCGGTTCGAGTCCTGTTGGTGGAAAAAAGAAAACTTACTATCAGAATGTTGGCCGGCAGAGTAGAAGGAACGGTGTACAATTTATCGTTATTAGACTGCGTGCCAAAAGCATGGATTCAATTCCAAACCTCTGAGCAGAGTTCATATGCAGTGAAGGCATATGCTACTGTCATATCACATTGTTGATGGTGACTCGTCTGTCGGATGGAGACATTTAGCCTTGAGTAGACCCCTTGGTGTTATTCGACACGAATAGATTATGGGCGGGCACTGCATCCCTACATCATTACTATCATAAATTAAATAAATAAATAAATAAATAAATAAATAAATAAATAAATAAATAAATAAATAAATAAATAAATAAATAAATAAATAAATAAATAAATAAATATCTGACTACGAGAAATGGATTATCTCTTTCAGATATATCAGTGAGTAGATACCTTAATATCGTAATATTAAGGTAAATGCTTGGTGTGAAATTGAGAAACCACGCAAAATCTATTCAGGGCTACCGAGAGTAAACTTCATACCCACCGTCTCCTACATAGAAGTTACAATTATACGACGCGTACTGCGTAGCCAACCTGCTCTGTATTATTTTTCTTCGTTATGCCCAATTAAGCCGGCTTCGTGGTGTAGGGGTAGCGTGCCTGCCTCTTACCCGGAGGCCCCGTGTTCGATTCTCGGCCAGGTCAGGGATTTTTACTTGGACCTGAGGGCTGGTTCGAGGTCCACTCAGACTATGTGATTAGAATTGAGCAGATAGCGGCCCCGGTCTCGAAAGACAAGAATAACGGCCGAGAGGATTCGTCGTGCTGACCACACGACACCTCGCAATCTGCAGGCCTTCGGGCTGAGCAGCGGTCGCTTGGTAGGCCAACGCCCTTCAAGGGCTGTAGTGCAATGGGGTTTGGTTTGGTTTTATGCCCAATTAAAGAGCGCGTTTGAATTTTTTAGTTTGTTCTGATGGCTTATTCTTCTTCTTCTTCCAAAATATCTCCATGAATTCGCTGTGGTGATTTTTCCGTTCTTCTGTCCACTGTTTTTCAGTGGTCGTTTTAGCTTTTTCCACAAATGTTATTTGCAATCAGAATTCCAAAGAGTTTACGATTTTTTATGGTATCGCCCGTAGCGTTTATTTCTTGTAAATCCTGCTTAATTTCTTCCAACCAGTTACTCTTGACATTCTTTACGCCAGTCTATTATTGTTCATTTTACAGATGTGACCATAAAATTTCAATCATCCCCTACGTACGGCATTAGTTAACTTATCTGATCAACAAAAATGCACTTTGGAATTCTTTCTTTGATCAAAATAGCTACACTGCCCTAATTTTGGGTCTAGAAAAACGAATATGACATCAGATTTTGTTTGTTAGCTCTAGTTTTTAACATATATTAATTTCAAGTAGAAATACTAAAAATACACTTCGAAATTCTTTCCTTTCCGAAAATAGCTAAACTACCCTAATTTTGGGTCGAGAAAAGTGAATGAGACATCTGATATTCTTTAGTAGGTCTAACTCTGGTTGTATATCTTCAACAACCTCATCAACGTAAACGTCTTCTTCTTGCTAGTCGCTTGTTCTCCTTTTTCTGGGGTCGTTTCTTGTCACTGTCCAACAGTAGTCTGCGAACATAGAAGTGTTCTATTTTCCCTGATATTTTCCTTCCTTTTGCGAAATGTCGTGACCGAATCGCTCTCCATGTTCATCACTGCAGCACCGCAGTTGTCAGGAGAAATCGAGATGAGAATAAATGGTATCTCACATGTACACAGAAACTAAAAGATATTCAATATAATTCGATATCTGAAACAAGCTATACAGAGTAAATGTCAGAAAACATCAGCAAGAATGACCAATTTCACAAAACATTAGTAAGAATGAAAAATTTCACAAAACATTATCAAGCATGTCTGATGGTTCCTGCACTATCTCTAGACTCCAAGTTTTCCTACCAGTTATAAAGATTACCCTTAAACATTCACTGCTCTGGTCAGATGTGCCAACACCATCTCCAGGCGTCAAAGGCTATATCTGAGAACCAAGAGCTAACTGAAAGTGTTAAATGTCATTTTCGTTTTTTCTACGGTGAAATAAATTAAAAATAGCTATTTCAAGTCAGGAAGATTTTCACTGGTGACCAGTGTAATTAACAAAAATTCTTAAAAGGAAATAAACGACAGCAAATGGGAGTTAATGAGACTGAAGGTATCTGTGTTATAGAAAGACATGCAGAGTCGTGCAACTTTCCGGTTGACAGAAGAAATCAATAACCTTGACTCTGTTGGACACACACCTATTGCAGGCTGGTGGAATGTACGCGTGTGGGTGGAAATTCTTGCTGTGAAGTATGCATGTTTGTGAGACTTTGTGCTGTGACGTACGTCTTGCGCAAGGCGATGCTATCTTTTCACTTTAGAGAATAGGACTGGAACATGCATGACTGTTATAGCATGCGACGTTTCGTAAGACGCCCGCCTCTTCAGATTATATCCTGTAAAAAGCGTGGTATTAAGAAACTCTTAGAACTCCAGGTGAAGAAAGAGAACACCGTTGATGTGTTTATTTACCGAGACATTTAAAAAAAATCAAGATGGCTACTAATTACAATAATACCAGTGTAATTTATTGTAGATTCATCTTTTACATTTAATCATTTGTCTAAGAAAGAAATCATTATCTTATTTTTCGGGGCTATTGTGAAATGTGTTTTGGTGGAGAATATGATAAGAAGAGTCTGCCTCTGAGGTGTACTGGTTAGCGTGATTAGCTGCCAGCCCCGGAGGTCCGGGTTCGATTCCCGGCTCTGCCACGAAATTTGAAAAGTGGTATGAGGGCTGGAACGGGGTCCACTCAGCCTTGGGAGGTCAACTGAGTAGAGGTGGGTTCGATTCCCACCTCAGCCATCCTGGAAGTGGTTTTCCGTGGTTTTCCACTTCTCCTCCAGGCTTCTTACTTAAGACCACGGTCGCTTCCTTCCCATCCCCCCACAAGGCCCCTGTTCAGCATAGCAGGTGAGGCCGCCTGGGCGAGGTACTGGTCATTCTCCCCAGTTGAATCCCCCGACCCAAAGTCTGAAACTCCAGGACACTTCTCTTGAGGCGGTATAGGTGGGATCCCTCGCCGAGTCCGAGGGAAAAACCGACCCTGGAGGGTAAACAGATTAAGAAGAAGATATGATAAGAAGAATGTTTACAATATATCAAAATCATTATGATAATGAGCTTTTCGGTATCAAGTTTAACATAGGTTGTGTAATAAATTTCAATAGTGAAATGAAATGAAAATTCTCAGCCTGTTTTCAGAAATTCAACCGGGTCAGGAATGAAATAAAAAGAGATCCCATCTAGCGGCGAGGATAGGAAATGTGCCGGCTGCCGAAGCCTGTCCCACTCCTCTGAGGTTGTGATAAATGACTGAGAGATGAAATGAAATGATACTGGAGAGCGTTACTGGCATGAAAGATGACAGGTAAAACCGGAGTACCCGGAGAAAAACCTGTTCCGCCTCATCTTTGTCCAGCAAAAATCTCGCGTGGAGTGATCAGGATTTGAACCACGGAACCGGCGCGCTGCCGCCTGAGAACAAAATCGACCAAACTCCATGGCGCAACAGGCCCGAAGAGCCATGGTCTAACAAGCGATCGCTGCTCACCCGAAAGGCCTGCAGATTATGAGGAGTCGTGTGGTCAGCACGCCGACTCCTTTCGCCCGTTATTCTTGGCTTCCTAACCCGGGGCGTCATCTCATCGTCAGATAGCTCAACTGTAATCACGTAGGCTGAGTGGACCTGACCTGGCCGGGAATCGAACCCGGGGCCTCCGGGTAAGAGGCAGGCACGCTACCCCTACACCGTTGGGGTCTCAGCCAAGGTGGCTCCAAATTTCAATAGTATCCCTCACACAATGGCGCAGATATTGAATATGATTTTTTCGAGAGAAAGTTAGTGGTTTTTAAACATATATCATTACTGCACAAAGCAACTCTGTGAGTAGAAACAAAATATTAAAACAATTGTATGATTATTCCGCAAACATAACGTTTATAAGTTTGCATCTAAACAAATTAAAATTTAACACCGGAGAACATCAACTTGTTCGCATAATAACTGAACTGAAAAACGGAAAGTCCGCCTCTGTGGTGTAGTGGTTAGCGTGATTAGCTGCCACCCCCGGAGGTCCGGGTTCGATTCCCGCCTCAGCCACGAAATTTGAAAAGTGCTACGAGGGCTGCAACGGGGTCCACTCAGCCCCGGGAGGTCAACTGAGTAGAGGTGGGTTTGATTCCCACCTGAGCCATCCTGGAAGTGTTTTACCGTGGTTTCCCACTTCTCCTCCAGGCATATGTCGGGATGGTACCCAACTTATGGTCACAGCCACTTCCTTCCCTCTTCCTTGTCTATCCCTTCCAGTCTTCCCATCCCCCACAAGGTCCCTGTTCAGCATAGCAGGTGAGACCGCTGGGCGAGGTACTGGACATCCTCCCCAGTTTTATCCCGACCCAGAGTCTGAAGCCCCAGGACACTGCCCTTGAGGCGGTATAGGTGTGATCCCTTCCTGAGTCTGAGGGAAAAACCGACCCTGGAGGGTAAACAGATAAAGAAGAAGAAGATTACGGCTATATTATTGGCATACTCAAGATTACATAATGAATAATTATCAATATTGTTTTTATTTATGTAGCCGGGCTGAGACGGTTGAGCCACTGGCCTTCTAACCCCAACTTGGCAGGTTTGAAATTCCGGTACCTCGGCGTCTCCGAAAACCGACGAAACGTATTTAGTGGGACGTTAAAAACAATAACGTCTACTTATATATCTACGTTCCACGTAATTAATCAAAAAATAACACGAATGAAACTTTTTGAATAATTTTGGAAAATGATTAAAGCGAAATTCAAGCGATGGGGAAGATCTGTTTTGCAAAATAACGCGAAAGAGAAAAATCGTACATAAATTAATGCGAAAAAGTCATCTCTAGTCATGTTACTTCTTTTTTTTTTTGCTATTTGTTTTACGTCGCACCGACACAGATAGGTCTTACGGCGACGATGGGATAGAAAGGCCTATCGATGGGAAGGAAGCGGAAGTGGCCTTAATTAAGGTACAGCCCCAGCATTTTCCTGGTGTGAAAATAGGAACCACGGAAAACCATCTGCAGGGCTAGTGACAGTGGGGTTCGAACCCACTGTCTCCCGGATGCAAGCTCACAGCTGCGCGCTCCTAACCGCACGGCCAACTCGCCCGGTGGCATGTTACATAAACCGAACAGTGTACAACAATGTTCTTGGCTGAATGGGCAAGACCCCGGTAGCCATAATTAATCATAATAAAAAGGTAAAAAAATACGAACTTCGGCTACCCCTAATCTCAGTAACCGTGCTACTTGTACCGGTCCATAAATTCAGAGAACAGGTAACCTGTCGATGTTTCTGTTTTATAAAGCACAGCCTTACAACATCTCATTACGCGTGACACACATAGTACATAGCAATTAGAGAGAAATTAAAAATAAATATGATCGGTTTAGCCCGAAGGATCAGCCTGCTACTTATAGCATTCTCAGAAATTGTATCTCACCCCCCTTTCTCTTCCGCACTACCTACATTACCGAAACATTTGGCTCAGACGATCCGGCAAGACTACAGTTTTGTTATTAGTTTTGAATAGTAATTACAACAGACTTTCAAGCATGTTGTGCTACTTCACATTAACATCAACGTCGAGTTGCGTTGGAGCGTGGCTAAGGAGGATTTCCAAGGCATTGTCTACTTCAGTAATATTTCTAGGTAGGTTAGGTGGTGCCGTAATAAATGCAAAACATGACCTTTACGGAACCAAGACCATAATTCGATTGTTTATGATTTATTTAGCTAGTTGGCTCCGTAGTGCGCTCTTGTATCTGCAAGCCAGCTTTCGTAAAATAGATTCTTAGCCATTGTTGGCAGTCCTATAGAGGATTTTCCACGGTTTCCCATTTTCATACCAGGAAAATGATAAGGGTCCGCCTTGTGGTGTAGTGGTTAGTGTAATCAGCTGCCACACCCGGAGGCCCGGTCCGATTCCGGGCTCTGCCACGAAATTTGAAAAGTGGCACGAGGGCTGGAACGGGGTCCACTCAGCCTCGGGAAGTTAACTCAGTAGAGGTGGGTTCGATTCCCACCTCAGCCATTCTGGAAGTGGGTTTTCGTGGTTTTCCACTTCTCCTCCAGGAAAATGCCGGGATGGTACCTAACTTAAGGCCACGGCCCCTTTCTTCCCTCTTCCTTTTCTATCCCTTCCAATCTTCCCATACCCCGGCAAGGACCCTGTTCAGCATAGCAGGTGAGGCCGCCTGGGATAGGTACTGGTCATCCTCCTCAGTTGTATACCCGACCCAGAGTCTGAAGCACCAGGACACTGTCCTGCCTTTGGATCCCTCGCTGAGTCCGAGGGAAAAACGACCCCGGAGGGTAAACAGATAAAGAAGAAGAAGAAAATGATAAAGAAAAATATATCTTCACGAAAGCTTTCGTGGTAAACAAGTTTCGCTCACATCATACAAAACAACCCATGTTTTCGATAATAATAATAATAATAATAATAATAATAATAATAATAATAATAATAATAATAATAATAATAATAATAAGGTCCACCTCTGTGATGTAGTGGTTAGTATGATTAGGTGTCACCCCCAGCAGCCCGGGTTCAATTCCCGGCTTTGCCACGAAATTGCAAAGTGGCACGAGGACTGAAACGGGGTCCACTCAGCTTTCGCAGGTCAACTAAACAGAGGGGGTTCGATTCCAACCTCAGTCATTCTCGAAGTGGTTTCCCACTTTACCTCCAGATACCTAACTTAAGGCCACGGCCTCTTTCTTCCCTCTTCCTTGCCTATCCCTTGCAATCTTCCGATCTCCCTCACAAGTCCCATGTTCAGTATAGTAGGTTCGCGGCTCCATTACTAAATGGTTAGCGTGCTGGCCTTTGGTCCAGAGGTACCCGGGTTCGATTGCCGACCGGGTCGGGGACTTTAATCTTCACTGGTTAATTGCGATGGCTCGGGGGTTCGGTTAGTGTGACGTCTTCATCATTAGAACTCATTACAGGTCCCCGTTCTCATAGACGCGCAGGTCGCCTATACGGCGGCAACCCGAAAGGTACTGGTCCTCCTCCTCAGTTGTATCTCCCGACTCAAAGTCTCACGCTCCAGGACACTGCTCTTGAGGCAGTAGAGGTCAGATCCCTCGCTGAGTCTGAGGGAAAATCCAACCCTGGAGGGTAAACGGATTAAGGAAGTATAAGATGAAGAACAATGTAGCTGAAAGCCTGTGGTTTCGAATCCCACTATCGGCAGCCCTGAAGATTTCGAAAGAAATGCCTAACTTTTAAAATTGAAAACCACCTGTATTAATCTGGATTCGAACAGGATCACCGTGGTGAGAAGCCTGTGGCGATGCCACTCTGCTATTGCGCTCTCCAACAGTCAATAAACTGGTATTGTCATTTAGCTTTAGCTGTCGTGTTTTCCATCCAATTCGGAGAAGGCCAGATCGCCGTGTATATTTCTCTAGTCCAAAATGTCCAGTTATTCAGCAGCATTGTGACAGCGCGAGATGAACAAAGAAATGAGGAATCCCTAGTGTAAGTTTACCAACATCGTTCGATAGCCTCAAGCCTTGAAGTTTATGACAGAAAGCTTTCGTGTCACTGGGAAGGTATGCGGAACACTGAAGTCCTCTAAAGAGGATTATAACAAAGAAAATGAAAACCAAACATACAGATATGATAGATTCACAATTAAGCTTGTTGCATACTAACTAAATGAGCCTCAAGATCGACAATATTCTTCTTCTGCTTCTGACCTTTTTCTTATTACTTGGGGTCGGCAAGACGTGTAGATTAAGATCAGTTTTACGGCTGGATACCCTTCCTGTCGCCAACCCTATTTGAAGGGATAAGTTTACTATTGCGTGTTTCTGTGGTGACTCGCAGTGTGATATATTGTGGGTTTTTCTACAATCTGGTTTACGTAGCACTGATACAGATAGGTCCTATGGCGACGATGAGATAGGAAAGGGCTAAGAGTGGGAAGGAAGCGAGCGTGGTCTTAATTAAAGTACAGCCCAAGCTTGGTGTGAAAATGGAAAACCACGGAAAAATCATCTTCCGGGCTGCCGACAGCAGGGTTCTGCCGAACGACTAGTTTTATGGCCGGATACCCTTCCCGACGCCAACCCCATGTGGAGGGAAATATTCACTATTGGGTGTTTCTGAATGTAGTAGTGTGATATCTTCTTCTTGGCCTTCGTCTCAATTCACTGGGATCGACACTTGACATGGATGACTCAGTTTTACCACCAGATGCCCTTCCTGACGCCTATGTGGAGGGATGTATTCACTATTTTTGGGGCGGGGCTGAGTGGCTCAGTCGGTTGAGGAGCTGGCTTTCTGACCCCAACTTGGCAGGTTCGATCCTGGCTCAGTCTGGTGGTATTTGAAAGTGCTCAAATACGTCAGCCTCTTGTCCTTAGATATACTGGCACGAAAAGGAACTCCTGCGGGACTAAATTCCGGCATCTCGGCCTCTCTGTAAAACGTCAAGAGTACTTGGTGGGACCTAAAAGCACTAGTGTTAACCATTTGCAGTGATGGTTAGCAGTGTATTGTATAACGTATATGAAGGTCCCCAAACTAGTGTTAAAATTCCCGTCCCGGTCGGGAATCAAACCCGGGGCCCTAAGAACTGAACACTTCAACGCTGAGCGTTCAGCCAAGCAGCCCGACGGTATTATTACTAAAAGTTCAAGGTTAGAAACATATTTCACACGTTAACTGTCCACGACGTATCCGTCGGCAACAAGAACACGACGGTAAATTTTATGAGCTATGGTGATAATGCTAACTGAACGTTCACTTAGAGAGTCATAGATCATAAAAGCGATACGTAGATATTAACAATATTATTTGCATCAATCAGACTGCCCACACCTGTACGATGATTTACTACATCACTTTCTTGTGGGCATTTTATTGCAAATAAATCGCATGAATTATACGCGTATGTAGTTAATCAATGAAGAGTGATACATTTACAGCAATGTGATCAGCTACCACCTAGAGTGACTTCAAAACAGGAAATCTTTCCAGATAATTAGTAAAGGTAAACGCCCAGTTGCCTTGAACGGATTATAATTTCAGTGCTATAAAAGACAAACAGCCTATCACAATGCGGCGTATTACAACACACAAGTATTCATAGATCATTACTAAAATACAAGGTTTGCCTACAATGAATACAAAAATTACTCGTTGAGATTAGGATCTAGGTGCGGATTTCAGCAGGAGGAAGCTGGCTGGTCCCTTGCGGTCTCCTGTCCCATATGTATTCCCCACCTTTGTCCCGTTTCTCTACGTGGTTGGGTATTTAAGTTTTAACCATGGCGAATAATGGAAATTATTGTTGTACTCTTGTTGTTGTTCAGTAGTTATGTTTTAACTTCATTTTATTATAACGTATAATGTTAAGCTAGTAGTAAGCTCAACCCATAGCAGTGTACAACGTAAGCCGTAGTGTAAGTACTGGAAATACTGCCTCTGCGGATCCGTGGTAGAGTGTCGGCCTGCGGGTTCAAACCCGGCAGAGATAGTCGGATGTAGTCGGATTTTTGAACGGTGGTAAAAAGTTCATTCGACACTCCATGTCGTACGATGTCGGCATGTAAAAGATCTCTGGTGATACATTTGGTATTTACCCGACAAAATTAATTAAATCTCAGCCATACACGCCCAAGAGAGATCCGGTTTACTCTGTCTGCCATCTAGCGGACCTAGAGTAAAACGGAACGTCGAAATTGACGAGCAGACAGCCAGATGGCGTCAAATCGAAATGGCTGCACACGGTAGCTGAGGCCATACGATTATTATTATTATTATTATTATTATTATTATTATTATTATTACTTAAGTTGTGTATAAATTTGTATATGATGATGATGATGCTGGATTTGGAATGTTTAACTAGTAGTATTTCTTGTAATATTTTCTCTTCAGGGCATTACTTGTTGTACTCTTGTTGTTGTAGATGCTGTTGTTGTTGTTGGGATCTTATGTTTTAACTTTTACTTATTATCACACTACTATAAGTGACCATTGCCACCGGGATATTTCCCAATTGCGATGTATTTGTTAATAATAATAATACCAGACCTAATAATAATAATAATAATAATAATAATAATAATAATAATGTCCGCCTCTGTGGTGTAGTGGTAAGCGTGATTAGCTGCCACCCCCGGAGGCCCGGGTTCGATTCCCGGCTCTGCCACGAAAATTTGAAAAGTGGTACGAGAGCTGGAACGGGGTCCACTCAGCCTCGGGAGGTCAACTGAGTAGAGGTGGGTTCGATTCCCACCTCAGCCATCCTCGAAGTGGTTTTCCGTGGTTTCCCACTTCTCCTCCAGGCGAATGCCGGGATGGTACCTAACTTAAGGCCACGGCCGCTTCCTTCCCTCTTCCTTGCCTATCCCTTCCAACCTTCCCATCCCTCCACAAGCCCCTGTTCAGCATAGGTGAGGCCGCCTGGGCGAGGTACTGGTCATACTCCCCAGTTGTATCCCCGACCAAGAGTTTGAAGCTCCAGGACACTGCCCTTGAGGCGGTATAGGTGGGATCCCTCGCTAAGTCCGAGGAAAAAACCGAACCTGGAGGGTAAACAGATGATGATGATAATAATAATAATAATAATAATACTCAAAAGATAAACACCCACAAGTTGATCCCAAGAAACCGACGGCAAGAAATTTGAAGTCCGCCTCTGCGGTGTAGTGATTAGTGTGATTATCTGTCACCCGTGGAGGCCCGGGTTCGATTCCCGACTCTGTCACGAAATTTGAAAAGTGGTACGAGGGCTGGAACGGGGTCCACTCAGCCTCGGAACGTCAACTGAGTAGAGGAGGGTTCGATTCCCACCTCAGCCATCTTGGAAGTGGTTTTTCGTGGTTTCCCACTTCTCCAGGCAAGTGCCGGATGGTACCTAACTTAAGACCACAGCCGCTTCCTTCCCTCTTCCTTGTCTATCCCTCCCGATCTTCCCATGTCCCCACAAGGGCCCTGTTCAGCATAGCAGGTGAGACAGCCTGGCGATGTACTTGTCCTCCTCCCCACTTGTATCCCCGACCCAAAGTCTCACGCTCCAGGACACTGCCCTTGAGGCAGAAGAGGTGGGATCCCTCGCTGAGTCCGAGGGAAAACCAACCTTGGAGGGTAAACAAATTAAACACTGTAAGTAAGAGAAAACACTAACTACTTTTACGGTTTTCGGAGATGCCGAGATGCAAGAATTTTGTCCCACATGAGTTTTTGTTTTACGTGCCAGTAAATATATCGAGAGGAGGCTGACGTATTTGAGCACCTTCAAATACCACCGGACTGAGCCTGGATCGAACCTGCCAAGTGTGGGTCAAAAGGCCAGCGCCTCAAGAATCTGAACCGCTCAGCCCGGTTACAACGAAAGGAAAATCATAGCAAATACACATTCGCCTTTTGAAATAGGCCCACTTAAGTGACACCTAAGTTAGAATGAAACCCTAAATCTTATCTAAATCGTAAACTTAGCTTAATTCTTATTCAATGAACTTAACAATAGATGCGAAAAGCAGCTATTAAATTTCAAAGTTGTACCTTGAGAGGTTTCAGAGGTACAAGTTCATAAACATCTGTCAATTGTAACGTTATGGAGAAAGTGCATACCAACTTCTCTTAACCCAGTAGCATCAATATGGACGGAACAATTATCCGCTCCGAGTCATAAACATCCAGCAGTAGAAGGAACAGGGCACGGTGCCAAAAGCCGTTAGTTACATGGTCTGCAGAGAAACACAGATTTATTGGTCATTATGAGACCTTTCCCGCGCTCAGCCAACTGCTGAAACACGTTAGACACAGCGCGAAAAGCACAGGAAATGGTCCTTCTGTCTTTTGTTGCTCTCTGCCGAAATGTAAGCTGATGATGGGTTTAAAGCGGACTTTGTTAGTCGCGGTACGAAAATATATCTACCTTGTTAATATTACATATTTACTTACGGTGTGCGATTCGGGAAATCCAGATTGAGACGTAATATGCCAGAGACCGCCGCTAAATAAATACATCGAGAAGAGTTACCAATATTTACATAGCTCATTTATGAGGACAGTTCGCGCTAAAGGATACAATAAAACAGGATGGGTGCCAAGTTGTAATTTATTCTTTAAAGCCGTAATCGTCGCCAGTAATCACGTATTTGCAGCATTACAGCGTTAATACGAAAAATATAAAATTAAGCGATTTCCTCAATTGTGCCGAAAGTTGACGGGCTAAAGGAGTTGGATAGCTCTATCAAACTAAAAACAAATTTCGAAAAATTACTTCCGGCCTAAATGCAGTTCCGGAAAAACAGCCTAAGATCGGTTGTTTATTTACTCGTATACTTTATCATTCAAATTCTAGCCAAATTATTTATATAATCCTTTCTGTAATGTGTTCTTTGGTTCTATAACCTCAGGTGTTTCTTGATTCTCTTTTTTAAATGTCCGCACCGAATGTAGTTAAAAGGGCTTAAGTGAAACTCTTCATTTACTTAGATTAGCGCTCATAGTGGTGTTTAAGTGAAACAATGCATTTAATCATATTAGCGCTCGTAGTGGTAGAAAAAGGCAAACTGGTACCGGTAATTTAATCCACGGCCGACTTGATGCGTCGCTCTAACTAGCTCTAGCAGTGAGGGATCCAGTCGGTTGTATCTAATCGACCGGATAACAATGATTAAGATAAGGATGGTAATTTTTAGGAATAAATAAAGAATAAACTATATTCTCACACCTTATTATATTTTATTTACCTAAAATTCGTAGTTTATTTCCCTAGGATGTTTTCAACATTGAGTTGCACCGAGCTCGATAGCTGCAGTCGCTTAAGTGCGGCCGGTATCCAGTATTCGGGAGATAGCAGGTTCGAACCCCCACTGTCGGCAGCTCTGAGAATGGTTTTCCGTGGTTTCCCATTTTCACACCAGGCAAATGCTGGGGCTGTACCTTAATTAAGGCCACGGCCGCTTCCTTCCCACTACTAGCCCTTTCCTGTCCCATCGTCGCCATAAGACGTATCTATGTCGGTGCGACGTAAAGCAACTAGGAAAAAAAAGCCAACAACATTGAGTTGCTTGCCTGAAGGGATAGAACTGTGGACTCTTCTTTTGCAACAGGTAGCCTACTCTTTCATTTGTCAATTGAGACGTAAAACATAATCAGAATACTTAGTTATATAACCTTTCCCCCACTCAGTCCTCTCTATTACGGATGAATTCTCGTGGCTAGGTTCTTACGTAACCTGGTAGCACCATACGCGAACACTGTTCCTGAACTTGACAATGACAGATGATCCTTGTCCTTGAGAAGGATGTGGAGGTGGTTTGTTATATTTCAAATGGCTTCATAATTGATTGTTTTTTTTTTACCAATTTCACCATGTGTCTTGTGTGTTTTGTGATATAAAATGGCACGGCAAGAGCAAAGCTTTGTGCCACGGAGTAGCCGACCGTTGCTTATGGAACCTTGAAATAGGAACCTGCTCGCTTTATTGTTGATCGTGTTTATAATTCGAGACGTGACAGGGTGTATCTTACGGAATGACCGGTCAATAAGACTATAAAGTGGTCAGTGCCTGCCACAGGTTGATCTGAACTTAGCAGTTTGAAGTGAGAGGGAGTGACGTTGAGTACACATCAGCTGTTGATCTGACGAAGAGTTCCGGGAAGGAAGCACGAGCAGTACATTTAATTCCCCTAATATTGGTGGTTAAGCCTGTAGCTATTTCTCGAATGATTGCAGTACCGGTACCTGTTCACATGTCTCTTGGCACAAGTCAGGCTAAAATGTAACTTCCACTGAAGTCTCGGTCTAATGTACGGCTGTGACAGTATGGAAGCTAATCAGTAATGACTAAGATCAGAATTTCGCCAAGAATGCCTATTTTTATCCTCAATCCAAAATTATAGGCTCATTAGTCTAAAATCTGTTTCAGTAGATTTGTGAAGAAAAGACGTGGACTTTATAGTGCCAATAATGCCTATTTTGAATATATTTGCATGTAAAGGGCCTAAAACGACAAATATTTTTTTAATCGTATTTTTCGACTCATCTCTCATCATCATCATCATCATCATCATCATCATCATCATCTGTTTACCCTCCAGGTTCGGTTTTTCCCTCGGACTTAGCGAGGGATCCCACCTCTACCGCCTCAAGGGCAGTGTCCTGGAGCTGACTCATCTCTACTTTGTTAATTTTCTTTACCAGGTAGCTGTTGAAAGCGGGCATTCTTTGCAGGTAGTTACCAAAGGCAGGGACTTAAATGTATTAAATCAATCAATCAATCAATCAATCAATCAATCAATCAATCAATCAATCAATCAATCAATCAATCAATCAATAAATCAATAAATCAATCAATCAATCAATCAATCAATCAATCAATACTGATCTGCATTTAGGGCAGTCGTCTAGGTAGCAGATTCCCTATCTGTTGTTTTCCTAGCCTTTTCTTAAATGACTACAAAGAAATTGGAAATTTATTGAACATCTCCCTTGGTAATTTATTCAAATCCCTTACTCCCCTTTCTTTAAACGAATATTTGCCCCAATTTTTATTCTTGAAATCCAACTTTATCTTCATATTGTGATCATTCCGTCCCCACTATGGCATACTAGTGAAAGTGACAAACTAAGGAATCTGTAGTTCTGAAGTTTTGGTCTATATTTTATTATTTAAGTTATGTAATGTTTAACCGCTGACAAAGTCTCACATCTGCAGGTCGTTCTGTATGGCTAACACATAAAGCCAATCATTAAATATGCAAACGTATTTGACAAGTGTAATCACAAATTCTTTCAGCTCTCCTAATTTTTTGATAATTTGCAGATTCGTTAGTTTGCTAGCTTCTTACTTTTAAAGACACCACTCGAACTTATTCGTCTACTAGCGTCGTTCCACGCCATCTCTCTACTAACAGCTCGGAACATAACCACTTAGTCGAGCAGTTCATCTCTTTTCTCTCAAGTCTTCCCAGCCTAAACTTTGCAATATTTTTGTAAGACTAAACTTTTGTCGGAAATCACACAGAACAAATCGAGCTGCTTTTCTTTGGATTTTTTCCAGTTCTTGAAAAGTAATCCTGGTGAGGGTCCCATACAATTTATGTGATTACCCCAATGAATATCTTTCTTTATACTGTATTAACATCTAGGTAGTTACAATGATTCCCATAAGGAACTTTCATCACCTCAACGCAGTAATTAAAAGTGAGAGGACATTTCCTATTTATGAAACACAACCTGACTTTTAACCCCGTTTATCATCATACCATTGCCTGCTGTCTATCTCCCAACATTATCGAGGTCATTTTGCAGTTGCTCAAAATCTTGTAACTTATTTATTACTGTATTCAGAATAACACGTCGCAAAAAGCGTATCTCTGATTCCACTTCTTTACTCATATAATTTATGTATATAAGAAAATATAAACGTCCAATAATACTGCCTTGAGTAATTGCCCTCTTAATTGTCAGATAAAGCTTCGCCTACTCTAATTCTCTGAGATCTATTTTCTAGATATATAGTCACCCATCCACTCACATTTTTTCTAGTCAAATGGTACTCATTTTTGCCAGTAGTATCCCTTGATCTACCCTATCAAATGCTTTAGATAGGTCAATTGAGATACAGTCTATTGGACAACAGCATTCTCTCCGTCCTCTGGTCCTGCTTGGAGTGAGCTGGCCTTGAATCTGCACCCTGCACTGGCCAACCCCAAGATTTTCAACGGTACGTACATTTCGTCCAATTTTGAACAGCTGCCTTCCAAAATAAATCAGTTGGAGGAGAGAAAATTACCTCTAGTGAAGGCGGTAGGGATTGTTTGTGAGGTGGAGGAGACCATTGCTAACCTTAATGGAGCGATAGGAGATGAGATCAGTGCCAAATTTCACAGTATAATGCTGAGGAACCCCAGCTGGAAGGATGCTGTGGCCATTGCTGCTCTTTTCGAAAGGAAAGACAAAGTATCACCACCAGGTTTCACCACCGCAGAGCTAGCTGTTCTTACACACTGTCTTCTGACCTCACGGGAGGTGGAATGGTTATTTTCTCAATTTTATTTAAAAATATATTAGTTTTACTGTTCAAAATTCGGGACAGTATCTGGTTGTCCATCGTAACATGTGCTGACAAGGATTCATGTGACATAATTGTTATCTGGAAGAGAAGGACATAAAAATTCCCCACTCTACAGGCAATCACCATCTCCGTGACAACTGTCGAAATAACTTGTGCTGCTGATTTGAACCACAAAATGTACTTCAAACCTTCTACAATAAGTCCTACCCCATAAATATAATCGTGTTAGAACTAGAAGAAAATAACATTTTAGATATGAAATTACGTGTTTTATTTTACTTTTTCCTGTAAAGATTACATTACATTAGATATGAAATACTGTTCCTTTCTCCCTGTAAATATAATATTAGAATAGTTCAGATATTATGTAATTAGACTAGTTTAGATACGAAATTATGTTTTTTATCTACTTGTTTCTGGTTAGGATTAGTTATGAAATACAGTAGTATTTCTTCCTCAATTTAAATATAATATTAGAATAGTTTATATATTAGATTATTAGACTGATTCGAAACATTGAAAAATAAACACATGTAAACAACTGCCACTGTAATTGGGATTAAGAAATCCTGTAGTGCGCAGTAAATAAATAAATAAATAAATAAATAAATAAATAAATAAATAAATAAATAAATAAATAAATAAATAAATAAATAAATAAATAACAGTACCTTCAATTGTGTTATTATTATTGTTATTATTATTATTATTATTATTATTATTATTATTATTATTAATAATTTTAATCTTTTCCTGATTTTGGTGAACACTTGTCCCTTAGCGTAAAACTTTTAACTGAGAACGAAGTGGCATGATTCACATATTGACGGTGTGCAAACACTACCTCGTACAGGTCCTACCAAAAGTTTAAGGACAGCTGCATATTTCATGAACATGATTCCTGTCCTTAAACCTTTATTCTCAGTCATATGATTGTTTACAGGGAACTAGAAAATATTTAGAGCAAAATTGCTGAAAATTTCATTAAAATATCGTTCTTTGTTTCGAAGTTACTATGTTTTAATGTACTAATAATTGGAAAGAAAATAGCTGTTTTTTAATAGTTGAGGAGCTCTGGATAGTACAATATGGGAATTACATTAATAATCTTTGTTATGGAGAAACACAGATACCTGAACAATATTTATAATTGTAATAGAACAGCTGAATATGTTTCCATTTAAAAATATCCCCTGTTTAATAGCTCGCAATAGAACCACAGAAAGTGGTAAAAGAACGAACATTCCTTGACGTTGGCTGGACAGGAGGCCCCTGAAGCTACAGAGATCGTTTGTGTGTTACGTTGCATTGTGTATATCCCGCTACAAGGTAACACAGAAATGATTTCGATAGGTCAACGAATGTTTCTTTTTTTTTACCACTTTCTTTGGTTCTGTTGCGAGTTATAAATTTGAAATATTTTCATCATCATCATCATCATCATCATCATCACCTGTTTACCCTCCAGGTTAGGTTTTTCCCTCGGACTCAGCGAGGGATCCCACCTCTACCGCCTCAAGGGCAGTGTCCTGGAGCTTCAGACTTTGGGCAGGGGATACAACTGGGGAGAATGACCAGTACCTCGCCCAGGCGGCCTCACCTGCTATGCTGAACAGGGGCCTTGTGGAGGGATGGGAAGATTGGAAGGGATAGGCAAGGAAGAGGGAAGGAAGCGGCCGTGGCCTTAAGTTAGGTACCATCCCGGCATTCGCCTGGAGGAGAAGTGGGAAACCACGGAAAACCACTTCCAGGATGGCTGAGGAGGGAATCGAACCCACCTCTTCTCAGTTGACCTCCCGAGGCTGAGTGGACCCCGTTACAGCCCTCGTACCACTTTTCAAATTTCGTGGCAGAGCCGGGAATCGAACCCGGGCCTCCGGGGGTGGCAGCTAATCACGCTAACCACTACACCACAGAGGCGGACTGAAATATTTTAAAATGGTAATATATTCTGTTTCTCTATTAGAATTACAAATATTCTATAGATACGTTTGTTTCTCCACAACAAAAATTATTACTGTAATTCCCATATTGTATTGTGCAGATCTCCTCAGGTATTAAAAAAATAGCTATTTTCTTTCCAATTATTATAAACAAGAACTTCAATAACTTCGAAACAAAGAGCGATATTTTCATGAAAATTTCAGCAAATATTCCTCTAAATATGTTCTAGTTCCCTGCAAACAATTATATGCCTGAGACTGAAAGTTTAGGACAGGAATCATGTTCGTGAAATATGCAGGTGTGTTTAAACATTTTGTAGGACCTGTATCCCACAATTCTCTTCCTATCCATTATCCTCCTTAAGACTGCTCACGCCTCCCAGCCACACATGGATATGCAGTCAATCAGAACGGTATTTGTTATGTTCATTTTTCTATGCCAATAGGTAAAGAAAAGTGAATCTTATTGCATTGTACTGAAGGAATGTATATTTTTGTCAAGTACAGCCAAATCTCGATATCTCCAACCTCCATTACTTGAATTTTCAGTATCTCAAAGTAACTTAAATTTCCCGGCCGTTTCTCCTATTCTTCACGTGTATTTATTTCTCTATTACTCGTCTACACGAATTTCTCGATTTCTCGAAGCAAACATCTCCTCCTTTGAAGCAAAAAATACCCTGTAGGCCTAACCTGTGCAATATGAACTGTGCAATACGGCATTTGTGGTTTGTGAGGAACAGTGAACAAGTGAAGAAAGGGTTAAAGTAATGCTGGGAGCTAATATGACGGGAACAGTAAAACTAAAACTTCTAATGATCGAAAAATCGACGAAGCCTCGCTGTTTATCGGCTGTCAATTAATTACCGGTCACGTACGAAAGCAACCCACGAAGTCGCGGATGACAAGCTCACCGGGCGAGTTGGCCGTGCGCGTAGAGACGCGCGGCTGTGAGCTTGCATCCGGGAGATAGTAGGTTCGAATCCCACTATCGGCAGCCCTGAAAATGGTTTCCCGTGGTTTCCCATTTTCACACCAGGCAAATGCTGGGGCTGTACCTTAATTAAGGCCACGGCCGCTTCCTTCCAACTCCTAGGCCTTTCCTATCCCATCGTCGCCATAAGACCTATCTGTGTCGGTGCGACGTAAAGCCGCTAGCAAAAAATTAAAAAAAAATGTCCAGCTCCACTCATGAATCTGGACTGCGTGGTATTGACGAGAAGTTTCAGCGTGAAGGGAGGAAAGGTTTACCAGTAACAAACAGAGGAGACTAACGGATGTGTTTTTCCCAAATGTGTTAACGGAGGTACGTTTCTTGTTTCCCTACTGAATGTACTGTATCCTGTCTTCTAGAAAGTTACTATAGTATGGGTTATAATTAAACTTATGTCGTAAAATGTTTGCTTGTATATTTTTAAATACTGTTAAAAACGATGTATACGGTATGATTCAATTATGTATTATATAGGATCAAAAACGGTATTCTCTATATCACGCAATAAAATTTAGCTCCCGAGGTGAGCCGAGATATCGAGGTTCCACTGGACTTACACACTCCTAAAGTATAAAGGTTCATTTTCCTTTATACATCAAATGAACACAACGAACGTTGCTGTGATTGACTCCATATCCATGAGTGGCTGAGAAGGTGATCAGGCTTTCTTCCTTTCTTAATCTCTTTACCCTCCAGGGTTGGTTTTTCCCTCGGACTCAGCGAGGGATTCCACCTCTACCGCCTCAAGGGCAGTGTCCTGGAGCGTGAGACTTTGGGTCGGGGGTAAAACTGGGGAGGAGGACCAGTACTTCACCCAAGCGGCCTCACCTGCTATGATGAACAGGGGCCTTGTGGAGAGATGGGAAGATTGGAAGGGATAGACAAGAAAGAGGGAAGGAAGCGGCCGAGGCCTTAAGTTAGGTACCATCCCGGCATTTGCCTGGAGAAGTGGGAAACCACGGAAAAACACTTCGTGGATGACTGAGGTGAGAATCGAACCCATCTCTACTCTGTTGACCTCTCGAGGCTGAGTGGACCCTGTTCCAGCCCTCATACCACTTTTCAAATTTCGTGGCAGAGCCGTGAATCGAACCCGGGCCTCCGGGGGTGGCAGCTAATCACACTAACCACTACACCACAGAGGCGGACTTCAGAAGTAAATTACGAGTAAAAATTACTAAAAACGTAATCATTACAAGTAATTCAATAACTTTTATTTTACCTCTGTCACTACAGAATCCATACAACGAATAAGTATCAAATTTATAAATATTTTCGCGCAAAATATATTCCCACAGAAAATTATTCTTTGTAAACCCAAGGTTATTCTTAAAATCTAATGTAGGAAAGATTGTGAAGAACGTTATGGAAGAACCAGAAGAACTCGCCGTTAATAATGCACATTAATTTATCACTGTAAACACAGTGCGTTGAAACCTTCCGGGGAACACGATATAAAATTAAAAGTGATATGTGGTCTCCACAGAAAATTGTACCTATCTGAGAACATTCACGATCCAGATGTATTGTGCTCGTGATTGCCTGAAGGTCGCCGAGTACCTACTCAGGTAGTTTATAACGCATGGTAATACAGAGAATCCTCCTGGTATAATCGCATTTACCTTTGAGGAAGCATGGGGTAATAACAGAGCATGTAACTGCGGACATATTAGCAGAATCGTCAGTGAATCAAGAATAAATATCTAACTAGTTCTCCTTTTTATGTGTTTAGTGAATTACAGCAACTCTTTGCTCAAGTGTTAAATTTGTTTGGATAATCTTGAACTTCATTACTAAACTGTCGTTTTGAACATAAAACAAGAAAATTGTCAGCTTCTTGTAGTATGGACTTAGGGTGCAAAATGAAAGTTTTTACAAGTTGCTTTACATCGTACCGACATTGATAGGTCTTATGGCGACGATGGGATAGGAAAGGGCAGCCATCTTTAGGGCTACCGACAGTGGGATCCAAATCCGGATGCAAGCTTATAGCCACGCGCCCCTAACCACACGGCCAACTCGCCCGGTCATTATTAATGTTAATGTAGTTTTTGTTTCTTCTGCTGTTGTATATACACCAATATTAAACCTTCTTCTTCTTCTTAATCTTTTTACCCTCTAGGGTCGGTTTTTCCCTCGGACTCAGCGAGGGATCCCATTTCTACCGCCTCAAGGGCAGTGTCCTGGAGCGCGAGTTTTGGGTCAGGAGGTAAAACTGGGGAGAATGACCAGTACCTCCCCCAGGCGGCCTCGCCTGCTATGCTGAACAGGAGCCTTGTGGGGGGATGGGAAGTTTGGAGACAAGAAAGAGCGAAGGAAGCGGCCGTGGCCTTAAGTTAGGTACCATCCCGGCATTTGTCTGGAGGAGAAGTGGGAAACCACGGAAAACCACTTCCAGGATAGCTGAGGTGGGAATAGAACCCACCTCTACTCATTTGACCTCTCGAGGCTGAGTGGACCCCTTTCCAGTCCTCGTACCACTTTTCAAATTTCGTGGCAGAGCCGAGAATCGAACCTGGACCTCCGGGGGTGCCAGCTAATCACACTAACCCCTACATCACAGAGGCGGATATTACACCTTGTCATTGCATGTTTAGTGGCACTATCAGTTAATCATGCTTGATTCTAATGGATGCCAGTAATAAAATACTTTAAAAGTGAGGGCCTATGCCATTTATAAAGAAACTGCGCTCGTCGATTCTTCTGCGGTGCGAACTGTTCACTATTTCAAACGCTACATACTAATCACTGTTGAACAAAAACTGTCCAGAACTTATGCTCTCCACTCCGCGAACTATAAACTGAAATTCGAAACTACTCGAAAGCCTCACTCTGTGAATGATCACCAGAGATGTTACATGAGGTTAAAAGAATACAAGTGAGTTTGCAATAACATCGCCATAACACCTTATTCTTTTTTATTGCGGACATGTCAAAGTTAGCCCCTAGCTTGACATTTTAAAATGCACTGAAACGTTCACTCCCTCAAGGGTTCACTGACCTTCAAAACAGTTCCCAATACTCACTGTGAGGACTGAGAACGAATTAGCCCCAGTGTCGGGATAAACGTAGAAAACATGGAATACAAATCATACTTTCATTTTCTCATATCATTAATCACTTCAGAATAGTGGTAGTCAGATCTTAATTTGGTCCCAATAAATGAATTATCTAAAATATAAGTAATATAACATTTCTAAATTCTTTATGTCCGCAAAACTGGCGGGGCTAAGCACCGCTCCTGACATTTACACACTGCTAACAGTAAGCAGAAGCAACAAGCGAGTGACTGTAAATACCATGATCATAACCAAGGAACTCCATGTTTACATGAAAGAAAAAAAGAAAAAAAGAAAAAAAAACTTGCATTGCCTGCGATTAGAACCAAGGTTGCCTAGCTCAGAAGCCAGCGACTATGTCATACGGCTATATGTCATGCACATTCACGCTGGTAAGTGACACTCGCCATGCTATCTAAGGATATCTCCATACATGTGTATATTAAATTAAACAACAAATATGCTGGTTAACAAAATTACATTCCAGTAATACGTCCATTACAGCTGCTCCCGCTGTTGTTTAGAAGGATGAACTCGTCAGCTTTGCGACCAACAGGGCTTCCTCTTGTACAAGTAGAAAACACATTATAAACAAAGGGTCTTAACTGACGAAAATCTTGGAGATATACGAGTCCAGACTTAATAATAATAATAATAATAATAATAATAATAATAATAATAATAATAATAACAATAATAATAATAATAATAATAATAGGCCACCTCCGTGGTGTAGTGGTTAGCGTGATTAGCTGCCACCCCCGGAGGTCCGGGTTCGATTCCCGGCTCTGCCACGAAATTTGAAAAGTGGTACGAGGGCTGGAACGGGGTCCACTCAGCCTCGGGAGGTCAACTGAGTAGAGGTGGGTTCGATTCCCACCTCAGCCATCCTGGAAGTGGTTTTCCGTGGTTTCCCACTTCTCCTCCAGGCGAATGCCGGGATGGTACCTACCTTAAGGCCACGGCCGCTTCCTTCCCTCTTCCTTGCCTATCCCTTCCAATCTTCCCATCCCTCCACAAGGCCCCTGTTCAGCATAGCAGGTGAGGCCGCCTGGGCGAGGTACTGGTCATACTTCCCAGTTGTATCCCCCCGACCAAAAGTCTGAAGCTCCAGGACACTGCCCTTGAGGCGGTAGAGGTGGGATCCCTCGCTAAGTCCGAGGGAAAAACCGAACCTGGAGGGTAAACAGATGATGATGATGAATAATAATGTTATTGGCTTTAAGTCCCACTAACTACCGTTTTACGGTTTTCGGAGACGCCCATGTGCCGGAATTTAGTTCCGCAGCAGTTATTTTACGTGTCAGTAAATCGACCGACACGAGGCTGACGTATTTTAGCACTTTTAAGTACCACCAGACTGAGCAATCGTCTGAGCCACTCAGCCCGGAGCCAGACATCATGTTAGCCCTCGTAAACCGCCTAGCCGTTTAACACAAGAGTGTGGCATCTCACCCACCTCAGTGCTGAAATTCTGTACTTTTTCCCTGTGAGGTTTCCACAGTGTACAGGCTAACTGTTGCAGATTCTGTCGCTCGTATTAACTTCTGCCGGTCGGTGCTAAAATCCGTGAATGACGGAGATTTTCTTCGCTTTTGAGGAAGCACAGTGGGTACATTAATTTTCAGAACACTCGACTATGGGACAATGAAAATCCCCACGCGATACAGGAGGTACCTCTTCATAATACGAAACTGGGTGCGAGTCAACGAGTATGGCGGCGACCTCGGGAGAGGTTCAAGTCTTCCAATGTTTTGGAGAGGCATATGAGTGTTACTCCTGGAGTCATGGTGTGGGGAGCTATCGGGCATGACTTCAGGTCATGACTGGTAGTGACTGAGGGAACTCTAACGGTACGTCACGGACGTCCTGCATCCTCAGTTGTTACCTCTCATGCGACAGTATCGTGGTGCCATTTTTCAACACGACAATGCTCGTCCAATCACGACACGTATCTCTATGAACTGTCTGCGAGAAGTTGAAGTACTCCCGTGGCCAGCAAGATCCCCACATCTATCCCCGATAGAACACATGTGGGACCAGCTCGGACGTCAACTCCGTCCCAGTGCCAATATCCAGGATATCAAGGACCAGTCAAAACATGTGTGGGCCAACTTGCCTCAGGAGAGGATACAGCGGCTTTATGACACCCTTCCGAACCGAATCAGTAAATGCATCCTGGCCCGAGATAGTGAAAGTCATAATGATAAGTGGACTTGTACTGCCAAGTTCTTTGTTAATTTGTCTCGATTTTGTAATAACATGACATGCCCTCTCAACACGTGAAGTTTCATTTCGTTACCTCCTCCCCTTCTTCAACACATTTCGTTTCCTCCTCCCCTTCTTCAAAACGTGAAGTGTCATTTCGTTTCCTCCTCCCCTTCTTCAACACATTCCGTTTCCTCCTCCCCTTCTTCAACACATTCCGTTTCCTCCTCCCCCTTCTTCAACACATTTCGTTTCCTCCTCCCCTTTTTCAACACGTGAAGTTTCATTCCGTTTCCTCCTCCCCTTCTTCAACACATTTCGTTTCCTCCTCCTCTTCTTCAACACGTGAAGTTTCATTCCGTTTCCTACTCCCATTTTTCAACACGTGAAGTTGCATTCCGTTTCCTACTCCCCTTTTTCAACACGTGAAGTTTCATTCCGTTTCCTCCTCCCCTTCTTCAACACATTTCGTTTCCTCCTCCCCTTCTTCAACACATTTCGTTTCCTCCTCCCCTTCTTCAACACGTGAAGTTTCATTTCGTTTCCTCCTCGCCTTCCTCAACACGTGAAGTGTCATTTCGTTTCCTCCTCCCCTTCTTCAACACGTGAAGTTTCATTTCGTTTCCTCCTCCCCTTCCTCAACACGTGAAGTGTCATTTCGTTTCCTCCTCCCTTTCTTCAACACGTGAAGTTTCATTTCGTTTCCTCCTCCCCTTCTTCAACACGTGAAGTGTCATTTCGTTTCCTCCTTCCCTTCTTCAACACGTGAAGTTTCATTTCGTTTCCTCCTCCCCTTCTTCAACACGTGAAGTGTCATTTCGTTTCCTCCTCCCCTTCCTCAACACGTGAAGTTTCATTTCGTTTCCTCCTCTCCTTCTTCAACACGTGAAGTTTCATTTCGTTTCCTCCTCCCCTTCTGGGTGCTTCAATTTTTTTGTCAGGCAGTGTACTTGGTTTGAAATTACGGGAACCCAATCGTGCCGTTTGCGTCGCATTTACCTCTCACACGAAACAAACCAGTAAAAATGCAAGATAATTCAATAAAATATATCGACCAACTGCAAAGAACCAGTCGCTGTAGGCGCAGCAGAACAAATTCCTGCGGCAGTGATCATTCTAGTCCGCCCCTGTGGTGTAGTGGTTAGCGTGCTTAGCTGCCACCCTCGGAGGCCCGGGTTCGATTCCCGGTCCTGCCACGAAATTTGAATTCCCACCTCAACCATCCTAGAAGTGGTTTTCCGTAGTTTCCCACTTCTTCTCGAGGTAAATGCCCGAATGGTACCCAACTTAACGCCACAGCCGCTTCCTTGCCTATCCCTTCCAATCTTCGCCCCCAACCCCACACGGCCCCTGTTCAGCACAGCAGGTGAGGCCGCCTCAGCGAGGTACTGGTCCTCCTTCCCAGTTGTATCACCGACCCAATGTCTCACGCTCCAGGACGCTGCCTTTGAGGCGGTAGAGGTGGGATCCCTCGCTGAGTCCGAGGGAAAAACCAATTCTGGATGGTAAACATATTAAGAAAGAAAGAAAATAATTATTCTAACGCAGCGGCCAGAAATCTTAAGTGCGCGCCTAGTCTAAGTCAAAGCAATGTCAGACTCTGCTAGCCCCATCGTAACCACTTCCCTCTTGTAAACCTCGTAGGGGGGGAGGGGGATTATTCCTTTTAATCAACTTTTATGTCAGGCAGGGATCCTTTATTGTTCGTAGTTTACATGCGTCATTTACTGACAGGCATAAAATAACAGAGAGGGGTTCATTCAGGTCGATCAATCTCACACTGTAGTGAGACTAGCAATTCAATATCCCTGGAACTTGAAATTAATTACAGCCAATATGATATATAGAAATTGTAGCCTCCGTGGCTCAGGTGGCAGCACTCCGGCCTCTCACCGTTGGGTTCCGTGGTTCAAATCCCCGTCACTCCATGTGAGATTCGAGCTGGACAAAGCGGAGGAGGGTCAGGTTTTCCTTCGGGTACCTACTCCGGTTTTCCCTGTCGTCTTTCATTCTAGTAACACTCATCAATATTATTTCATTTCATTTGTCAGTCATTAATCATTGCCCCAGAGGAGTGCGACAGGCTTCGGCAGCCGGCACAATTTTTATCCTCGCCGATAGATGGGGGCTTCATTCATTACTTACCGAGGCGGTCGAATGACTGGAAACAGGCTTTGGATTTTCATTTTTTCGTGATATAAAAATGAGCATTTCCAAGACTAGAATGAGGAACAGTAAGAACCTCAAGAAGAGAACTAGGGCCTGCAGTGCACTTAAAGTCATCCTGGAACTGGTTTCTCGTAGCTGTCCACGTCCAATCTAAAGTCGTAATATTAAAAGAAGCGCTTTTACATGGAGCGAAGGGAGGGTGCGTTTACTGCCTGCCTGGCAGGACAGAAGGGAGTAGAGTTATGGTTGCTATGGAAACGGGGGCGGACCCATTGCGGTTGTCGTGGAGACGTGCGTGCTGTTCGCGTGGAGTTGCCAAACCTTTCATTTCTCAGATCCGTGGCGCATGTTAGAACAGAATACAGTGGTCTGAACGAATACTTAGGCAACACCGCACAACGGCACTACGGTAGGCCCTCCCTCCTGCGCTAGCAGTCAGAACGCTTCTTTTAACATGGCCACTATAAGTGAAATCCAGGATAGTTCATGAGTATTATGTAATACCGGGCATTCGGCTGGAATGGATACTTGTCTCCAAATAATTAAATTACACTACCAGCATCTCACACGACACCCTGCGGGTAGGGGTGGTAGAATTACACCCGCGGTACCCCCTGCCTGACGTAACAGGCGACTAAAAGGGCCCAAGGGGCTCTGAATTTGGAAGCGTGGGTTAGCGACCACGGGCCCCTTAGCTGAGTCCTAGCATTGCTTCCACTTGCTTGTGCCACACTCCTCACTTCCATCTATCCTATCCGACCTCCCTTGGTCAACTCTTGTCCTTTGCTCACCCCGAACGAGGGTTATGAATACCATGATGGTTACAATGAATTGGTAGTTTATATCAGTTAGAGTTTGAATAATCAATCATTTAGGGAAAAAAACCGAGGAACCCTTACTAACTTTAGTCAACTATACTTAATTCAATCAAATACTGAAGATCAATGGTATAACAGCATTCGAGACGTAGGGAGTCTTTCATGTTCACGTCCTCTATGACCCTTTGGCCGATACCTTCATTATTCAAAGTGTCAGATCCCTTCTATTTTTTCGCTCTGGTTAGTGTAATACAGAGGATGGGTGCCCAGATGTACTTCCTCTTAAAACAATAATCACCACCCCCACCACCTCGCATATGAGACGTTGGAAGTGACTGACTCATACTGTAGAAGTGTTGGCTTTCTGATGACGATTCTGGCTCAGTCCGGTGGTATTTGAATGTGTTCAAATATCTCAGCCTCGCCTCGGTAGATTCTCTGGCACGTAAAAGAACTGCTTGAAATAAATTCCGGCACTTCCATGTCCCCGAAAACCTTAAAAGTAGTTAGTGGGACGTAAACCATTATTATTATTATTATTATTATTATTATTATTATTATTATTATTATTATTATTAACAACGCCTGTTGTCAGTTCCTCATGGATGGAATATTTTTACATTAATGCACAGGCCAGAGCAAAGTGAAGCCTCCACTGAAGTCCCAGTCTCATCCATGGCTGTTTCTGATCCAGTGAGGAAAGCAATGTCAAATTACCTCACTCCTCATCTTGTCTTATGCGCTTCATTTTGAAGCAGCAATATCTTTTTCCCCCTTATAGCCGCACAACCATTGGTAGTGCTATTTGAGGATCCAAACAGCCTCTAGACTCACGACCTAACAGATATTATTGTTATTATTATGAACTTTCTTTCGTTTATTCCGTTACTTCTGGAGTTGCTGGAGTCACTATGGATCGTGAGTTTGGCCAAGGGATTAAGACCGGATCGTGAATTTTCCAAGTCAAAATTTCCAACACGGGATCCTCCAGAGTTCAAATCTCGCTCGGCCGAGAGAAAAGTCAACAGCTAAAATAACCAAACCAAACCCCATGGCACTACAGCCCTTGAAGGGTCTTGGCCTACCAAGCGACTGCTGCTCAGCCCGAAAGCCTGCAGATTACGAGGTGTCGTGTGGTCAGCACGACGAATCCTCTCGGCCGTTATTCTTGGCTTTCAAGACCGGGGCCGCCATCTCACCGTCAGATAGCTCCTCAATTCTCATCTCGAACCAGCCCTCAGGTCCCGGTAAAAATCCCTGACCTGGCCGGGAATCCAACCCGGGGCCTCCGGGTAAGAGACAGGCACGCTGCCCCTACATCACGGGGCCGGCAGTCAACAACTAAGTCTTGCACTAATTACACCCTCGCGCTATCTCTCTCCCTATAAGACAATATCGAGTACGTCCCTCGAGCATTAAAAAAATCTCCTTTTTTTAGTCAGCGCGGTCGCTCCCGAGCCGTTTCTCCCCAGGGGGGAGCAGAAGGTCAAATCACAGACATAATGCGGCAGCTAGACTTCTACGATGGGAATGCTTCACCTACAGTAAAAAAAGGAAAAGAAAAGTTTATTCATCAAGAGCCTTGAGAAACTGGTAGTAACAAGTAGAGAGAGGATTTTTAGGATTTCAGAACGTTTCTTGATGTTCTTTTTAATAAGCATAATAATTTATTTCTAGAATTATACATCCAAAACATTGTTTTTGTTAAAAAATAAATTAGGATCAACTTAAGATGTTTGTGTTCAACTTCTGCAAGAGGTGGCGAGCAAGTGGTAAGGGGCGCGCACCTGTGAGCTTGCATTCGGGAGATAGTGGGTTCGAACCCCACTTTCGGCAGTCCTGAAGATGGTTTTCCGTGGTTTCCCATTTTCACATTAGGCAAATGCTGGGGTTGTACCTTAATTAAGGCCACGGCTGCTTCCTTCCAACTCATCGCCCTTTTCTAACCCCATGGTGTTAATTAGGGTACAGCCTAAAGTGAAATGAGGAAACCACGGAAAACCATGCTACCGGCAGTGAGGATCGAACCGACTATCTCCTGAATGCAGACTCACAGCTACTTGACCCAAACCGCATGGCCAACTCGCTCAGTATTATGCAAATTGTTAACAACGAATTATATGTTGCATAACGTACTTCTTTACTGACAGACTTGACAAAATATTAGTTTGCCATCTGTGGTAAAAATCTGAGTGATTGACGTAACAAATGTCCCTGGAGTTCACTTGGTGACCATGCTATACGAAACCCGAGATTCTACAGGATGCTAACAATCGCTTTAGAACCCTAAAAGAGATAAGAGGAAAGAAATCTTCCGGAGATCTTAATCATGTAAGACAAGAAAGGGCTGAAGAATTGTTGCCAGAGGTATGTCAATGACCTTACGTAGTGTCACTTTCACCAAGACAAAAGGGCTCCCCTCCCACTCTCTCTCTGTAATACGTTGATATATATATTCCTAAAGCAATATGCAATAAATAAATAACAATGTCTCTCTGGCGTGAGCTATTTTTAGATCTTCATGTTGTTGTTTGTGTCATCAGTCCGTAGACTGGTTTGATGCAGCACTTCATGCCACCCTCTCCTCTGCTCAACTTTTCATTCCTACGTAACTACTACAACGTACATCTGCTCTAATCTGTTTGTCATATTCATACCTTGGTCTTACCACCTACACTTCCCTCAAAAACTAACTGAACAAGACCTGGTTGTCTTAAGATGTGCCCTATCATTCTGCCTCTTCTTCTGGTCAAATTTCGCCACATTTCGTTTTCCTCTCACCAATTCCTTTCAGTGTCCATTTTTTATTGGATCTACTCGATCTCATATACAGCATTCTTCTGTAATACCACATTTCAAAAGCTTCCATTCTCCTTCTTTCTTTCTTTCTTAATCTGTTTACGCTCTAGGGTTGGTTTTCCCTCGGACTTCAGCGAGGGATCCCATCTCTACCACCTCAAGGGCAGTGTCCTGGAGCGTCAGACATTGGGTCGGGAGATACAACTGGGGAGAATGACCAGTACCTCGCCCAGGAGGCCTCACCTGCTATGCTGAACAGGGGCCTTGTGGAGGGATGGGAAGGAAGCGGCCGTGGCCTTAAGTAAGGTACCATCCCGGCATTTGCCTGGAGGAGAGGTGGGAAACCACGGAAAACCACTTACAGGAAAGCTGAGGTGGGAATCGAACCCACCTCTACTCAGTTGACCTCCCGAGGCTGAGTGGACTCCGTTCCAGCCCTCGTACCACTTTTCAAATTTCGTGGCAGAGCCGGGAATCGAACCCGGGCCTCCAGTGGTGGCAGCTAATCACACTAACCACTACACCACAGAGGCGGACCTCTTTCTTTCTGAGCGAGTTATCGTCCATGTTTTACCTCCATATAATGCCACATTCCAGTCTCCAAAAACATATTTCTAATTCTTATATCAATGTTCGAGGTGAGCAATTTTCTTTTCTTAAGAAAGCTCTTCCTTGCTTGTGCTAGCCTGCGTTTTATGTCCTCCTTACTTCTGCCATCGTTAATTATTTTACTACCCAAGTAACAATATTCGTCTACTTCCTTCAAGATTTAATTTTCTAATCTAATATTTCCTGCATCACCTGACTTAATCATGTAAGACAAGAAAGTGCTGCACTCCATTACCTATGTTTGGGATTTTTTTAATCTTGTACTCCTTCAACAAGACTCCGTCCATAATACTCAGCTATTTCTTCAGATTTTGTGTGGACTCAGATAGAATAACAATATCATCGGCTCCGTAGCGTAACGGTTAGTGTAATTAACTGCCATCCTCGGAGTCCTGGGTTCGATTCTCGGTATGGTCGGGAATTTTAACAATCATTGATTAATTTCGCTGGCACGACGGCTGGGTGTATGTCTCGTCTTCATCATCATTTCATCTTCATCACGAAGCGCAGGTCACCTACGGGAGTCAAATCAAAAGACCTGCATTTGGCGAGCCGAACATGTCCTCGGACACTCCTGGCACTAAAAGCCATACGCCATTTCATCGGCAAATCTCAGAGTTTTGATTTACTCTCCTTGTATTGTAATTCCTTTTTTTCGAAATTCCTCTTTAATTTCCTTTATCGCTTGTTCTATGTAAACAGGTCTTCATATCCAATTGAATTCTTGTGCTGTTCTGAAGGCTGCTATTGAATTAGAAATCTTTAATTTGTCTAAATCTCTTATTACGCTTGCTCGCTTAGGCATTTTGAAGAGCCAGTTTATCACAATCAGGAGTAATAAATACTATCTGATGACAATTTATTATTATTTTTATTTATTAATTCATTTATTTATTTATTTATTTATTTCGTAAAGGGCACCTGAGCCATGGCTCATATTGGTGCAATATATATCTGATATACGTGTAGCAGAATTAGGAGATAACACAGAATCTTAAATGTTTTACATGAGAATAAACGTAAAGTGAGTTAAACTCATTATAGAGGCACGATACATTTAACGTATACATGTTACATAGTCAAGATATCTCAGATGTTCATAGCATCTTATGTAAATATTCTACAAGTTTCTGCTTAAATACAGTAGCCCAAATGAAGCAGCCTGTCGAATATGTTCAGGAAGTGAATTATACACATGTCCTGAGTAATACGATACAGATTTGTTGCCATATTTAGTTGAGTTAATTAATTCAATGTGGATTTTATTGATACCTCTTGTATTGTATGAATGTATGTCAGAATTTGTCACACAAAATATTGGAGTGAGCCAGATTATTTAACAATTTATAGACCATCACAGCTTTCTGATGTAAAGCCTCAAGTGGAAGAATATTACAAGGTTTGTATAGATAAGCTGTTGGTGTCAATGTAGGTAGTTTAAACAGTATTTTTAATGCTCTATTGTGTAGGATTTCAACAGTCTGAAAGAGCTCTTTACTGCAACATGCCCTAATATGCAACATATAAAGTATATGACTTTGAAGAAGAGCGTGATAAATATTTTTTAGTAGAGTGTTAGTAAGTTTATTAATAAGTTTAATTATTAATAACCTGAAACATGCCTCTCTTTTAGCATTTCCAGACCAGTACTTCAACTAACCTCAACTTCAACTAACAACTAGGCTGTGTAAACGGGGACTCAGTCTCGAACGAGTCTCAAATCTGCTAGCGTATCGTACTCAGTTCGAATTGAGTTCCATGTAAACGCGGATCGTATTGAAATCGTATTGTAGACGACTGCACGCACATTTCCATTATCCAATCTGTTATTCATTTTAACTCATAATCGGCCGATTGGATCTACAGGAAATAGAATCTCGATAAAATGACGAATTATCCTCTACAAAAATTGTTTCAATACATCGATAATAAACATACTAGGCTACTTCACTTCACAGGGCTATTTGAAAAGCACGCATGAAAATAGAAACCTTAATTGATTACGCCGCGATAAGTCATATTGATCAAAGAATATAAGTGATATCGATATGTATATATATTTACAAGTTGCTTTATGTCGCACCGACACTGATAGGTCTTATGGCAACGATGGAACAGGAAATGGCTAAGTGTAGGAAGGAAGCGACCGTGGCCTTAATTAAGGTACAGCCCCAGCATTTGCCTGGTGTGAAAATGGGAAACCACAGAAAACCATCTTCAGGGCTGCCGTCAGTGGGGTTCGAATCCACTATCTCCCGAATACTGGATACCGGCCGTACTTAAGCGACTGCAGCCATCGAGCTCTGTGATATCGTTATTACCGCGGTTCTGTATCGTGTATTTATGTTGATCTTGTTTTCCGGATTCAATGCGCTACTCAATACTATTAGTACGTTTACATGCAGGATTCAGATCGATCTGAGTGCACTTCCCGTATTGAAAACGCCATGTAAACGGGGACTCAGTTCGAATTGAGTTCCATGTAAACGCGGATCGTACTGAGATCGTACCAACGACTGCGCACACACTCCATGTTTGTTCTGACAAAATTATCATCATTAAAGTTCTGTCGAAATATAATATTGCACCAATTACATTTAGAATACCACACACACTTTCAAAACTGAAAATTATCTCCTGGACTTCTACTTCATTTGGCGTTTTTAACTTCTAAGAGGTGATATCGATTTTACTACAATTCTACATCGTCTGTATACGTCGATGTTGCCTGGCGGATTCAATACGATACTCAAATACTACATGTAAACGGGGATCGTATTCAATACGGTAAGTGTACTCAAATCGATTTCAATCCCCATGTAAACCTAGCACACGACAAGGCGAATGTCTCTAACGGAAGGAATACTGTGCTAGACAAGTAAATATTATTGCTTTGACATAAATATTTTATCCGAGTGCGTGTTAATCTGTTAAATAGCACATCTATTGAAATATTAGCATGGAAAAGATTTCACGCTGTGTCGTTAAGAGACGTTCTCTCAATAAAGACTGGCGAAAATGACGAGAGTCTCGAAGGAAAGTTGCAGAATTCTAAGGCGGAACAATAGTTGGCATTCTCAGATTAGAAACCCGGTGACGTTATGTAACGCGAAACTCGAGTGAAACTGCCGAGAAGCTGCCATTAATTTGTGTGTCTGGTTGCATAGTTCCCAGGGAACAGCAAGCTGATTTTTCTCTTAACGAATGTTTGCACATACGAGACAAATCTCGGCTGCTTTCATCTATTTCAAGCAACAAATATACCATCATTCTCAAGTTATTAGACTCAAAAATGCAGGGTAAAAATGAATAAACAGTAGGCCTTAGCTCCTCTGTCTGAATTTACAAAATAAATATACGGAAGGCACATTACATTGCCAGCATTGCACATGCTTCAGCAGAGCCATTCCGGTTGGTAACACCACTTTCGGCGTATAAAGAATTCTCTGTCCATTCAAATACAGCAGTGTATTTAGCGAGAATAACCTTATATTATTTGCAGACTACCATTTAATATACATCCCACTTTTACTTAATTCTTTATTAAGATTACCAGACGAGTAACTTCAAATCCAGTAAAAAGTCATAAAAGATTTGTTAAGCAAAATAATTCAAAAGATACATTTAGTTATCTTGTAAAGCCCTGAGGCTCGCTGTGTAACTAGTATTGAAACAGCTGACACATCAGAATGTCGGTGAATATTTTCAAACGTCGAAACAAAGCGTGATTTAAAAATAATTTCAAGAATTCTTGAATGCATTTACAAGTTCAATAAATTGTTTGCGATAATATTCCCCTTACTGTAAACGCAAATGTAGAGAAATGACAATTAATTTACGGAAAAGGTAATCCCAATGAACGTCAGAGGAAACATCGGTTCATGTACTATTCATTATTGAAACTAGATTAAGCATTATTAAGACATAATAATAACCTTAATACAATATTTGCCAAGACAATGAAAAATGAACTAATTTTCATGAACATGTTGACTGAAAAATAAATTTTGCTAAGATTTAACTACATAAGCAAGCAACATATATTTCTAGCACATTGTACGTCTCAATATTAGAGCTATTTCTATTTGCAAATGAATAGCTAATCATAGACTGACACTAATAATAATAATAATAATAATAATAATAATAATAATAATAATAATAATAATAATAATAATAATAATGGCACGTTCATGTTCGGTTATATTTAAAAATTGATGCCTTCTTATTAGATTAAAAGTTAGAAATCTCAGATTATTATTACGACAAAAAATCGGCTTTTATCCCTTGGAACAATAACTGAAGATTCTAACACAATTTCAGAATAAATATGAACTTTAAACTTAAAAGCATACAAATTACAATGGCCCTTTCTCATAATTTCCAGTTTTGTTTACGAGAAGGCAATTTATTCGGAATTTAAAAGCTAGTTTCAATGGACCCAATATATCTTCCTTAATACAATACAGTACAAATAGTATTTACCTTATCTCCTGCGGGTGGCTCGTCAGTATAAATGCATAACGTCGATTTCTTCTCTGTCTGGAACTTCATTTCACATTCCACCAGATAGAAATAAAACTAAAATACACGACTCGTATTGTTGTTACGTCTGATTTCCTTTATAGAAAAACAAACAAACACACTTCACATATTAAACACTTCATAATGCACATAACACTGGCCAGAACACTGTCAATGGAGCACTTGGCGATGACGCGCGCGCGCGACCTCAAATGTTGCAACAGGAATGCCGGAGTAGTTCTGTTCGAAAAGTTAGCCGAGCCCCTCCACCGCGCGCAGGCCACGCTACCTGGCGGGCTATCGCATAAGGTGTGTGCTCTCTGCTTACGCGTGACCAAAGAAGATGCGTGCAGGTCCAGTCCCATCACGGACTGGTGACTCAAGACGTACTCCCTGCTGCGGCCAGCTCCATCAAAATGCGGTGGAGGTTGATGCGCGCCTGAATCAGAAATCAATTACTCCGAAAAGGAAAAGTAGCTATGCAAATTAACCCTAAATACTTGCGTCCGGTTTTCAGATGGCGCGAATTCTATTTTACCTCAAAATTTCTCCTTCGTGAGTCAATACGGATACGTCCGGTCACGTAATCATTCAGCGCTAGAATTCAAATAAATTGACCTTTGCAAAGCAACAATCAACCAGGTGATCACGAGATGCAACTTGGTGAACATGTGTGTTCGTCTTACAGATACTAGGAGATATAAATGCTTGCAATTTTCAAGAAATAATTTTGTAATACAAATATAATTTGTGTTTTGTTTATAGCAGTGAAAGCCTCCGAGGCTCAGGCGGCAGTGCGCCGGCCTCTCACCGCTGGGTTACGTGGCCCAAATCCCGGTCACTCCATGTGAGATTTGTGCTGGACAAAGCGGAGGCGGGACAGGTTTTTCTTCGGGTACTCCGGCTTTCCCTGTCATCTTTCATTCCAGCAACACTCTCCAATACGATTTCATTTCATCTGTCAGTCATTAATCATTGCCCCAGTGGAGTGCGACAGGCTTCGGCAGCCGGCACAATTTCTATCCTCGCCGCTAGATGGCGGCTTCATTCATTCTATTCCTCAGCCGGTCGAATGACTGGAAACAGGCTGTGGAATTTTCATTTTGTTTATAGCAATATAGGCACTGACATTTCACTTTATCGTAAATAACTGCACACATCTATACATTTTCTAATTGATTTTATGCGATGTTATATGCTAAACATGTTTGCTTAATCCTTATAATCCTTCCCTTTGTCCGCGTAGCAGTACATTGAAATAAATCCTACCGGTTAATTAATCATGAAAAGAAAAATACCTTTTTCAGACTTTAACAATGAAATTTGATAGAGATCTCCTAGAGGACCTGGGTGTTAATGTCCCTTTCATGGTAGCCATGGTAAAGATAAAGAAATACAATCGAATTTCGATATCTCGAACCTCCTTTACTCGAATCAAGACCAACTACAATTACATCAGACCGTAATCCAGAAGAAACATGGCGGACATCGGTGTGCGATATGAGAGGTTGAGGGGAAAGTTATGCATGTTCATTTCGAGTCACCTAAAGAAAATATCACAAGTCAAACGTCATGAAATGCAACTCACTAACTCAAAATATGAATAATTAAACACCAAAAGTAGCGTTATCGCGTATTGTAAGTCTAAATGTAATTTCAGGGGGGAAAATAATTGTATCAACGTCAGGTTGAAACAGACACAGAGTATAAAAATATTTCACATATGAATCTCCGGTCAGCAAATAAGATATATAGATGTCAACAAAGTACATTATTAACCTTACATGAAATACTATGTAACACTACAATTAACCACAGCCCATTATGTAAAACACGTAAACAAATTTCTCCAATAAAATTTCAACCCCCCTGTATTGTTGAGTAGGTACAAGCGATATACACATGGCCATCTAAAACACTCGTCAACTTAAAACTCACCAGAATTGATGGCATAATTGTATTTTATATAAAAAAACGTAATCCTCACGTTCACTCACGGGAAATGGGGTTAGGTTTAGTTTACTCATGTTCATTGTAAAACATTGAAAATTAATTACATCATTCTTCCACTACCGTTTAAGATAATTTAGTCTCTAAATTATAAATCTTGGTCATGATTTTCTGGATCTTTCTGGGACTGATTTAATTTTCTCTGCAGTAAGGTACGTTGGCTGATAGGGCAAATGCTAGGATAGGCATCATTAGTTTTAACTTCGGAAGTTTGCGCGGCACTCGAATGAGATCACCACCTTCTATGGGTAAATAATATCTTCCCTGATAATACATTTGATTTCAAAAATTATAAAATGATTAATGTACACAACATTATTAGTCCTATGATTCGGATCGAAGTTTTCCTTACGAATGCTCTTAACCCAATTTTGCCGTAATACTAGGCCTTCTGGAAACGGGAACACTGAAGTTCTTACTTCACACAGCACATTAAACTATAAACATATTGCATACGAAACTAAAAATGAAGAAACCGGGCGAGTTGGCCGTGCGCGTAGAGGCGCTCGGCTGTGAGCTTGCATCCGGGAGATAGTAGGTTCGAAACCCACTATCGGCAGCTCTGAAGATGGTTTTCCGTGGTTTCCCATTTTCACACCAGGCAAATGCTGGGGCTGTACCTTAATTAAGGCCACGGCCGCTTCCTTCCAACTTCTAGGCCTTTCCTATCCCATCGTCGCCATAAGACCTATCTGTGTCGGTGCGACGTAAAGCCCCTAGCAAAAAAAAAAAAATTCTTTCAGAGAAGAACACGAGAATCAACATTAACCTAATCACCACCGATATTGTTAGAATAAATCCGCTCTTTAAGAACAAACAACTTATTACGGCACTAAAAGAGGATCTATAACTTTCTTAAGACTAAAAATAAATATAATGTACTATTAATAATATTCAAATTTCCGTAAATATTTGGTAAAAACACGACTTATACAAATCAAAACAAAGGCATGCTAGCACTTCAGCTGCCGCCATTATAGACAGTTTCGATAGGTCGGTTAAGGTCTGAGATATTGTAGTTGGTCTTGCTCGAATTTTCAGTAGCCTATCTCGAAGTAATTTAAATTTCCCGATAATTTGTTCTATTCTTCACGTGCATGTATTTCTCTGTCACTCGAAATTCGGTTACACGAATTTCTCGATTTCTCGAAGCAAACGTTTCCTCCGTTGAAGCAAAATAATACTTCGTAGCTCGAATTTTATGCAATGTTAACTGTGCCTTACGGCATTTATGGTTTGTGAGGAACAGTTAACAAGTAGAGAAAGGTTTACAGTGATGCTAATATCACGGGAACCGAAAATCTGAAACTTCTAATGATCGGAAAATCGGCGGAGTCTCGCTGTTTCTCGGATGTGAATTAATTACCGGTCACTTACGAAAGCAACACCCCTCCCCCCCTCCCCACCCGAAGTCGCGGATGACAAGCTCCATTTACGAACCTCGGCTGCATGGTATTGACGAGAAGTTTCAACGTGAAGGGAGGAAAAATTAACAGTAACAAACAGAAGAAACTAACAGATTTTTTCCAAAGGTGTTAACCGAGTTATGTTTCTTGTTTCACTAGTATATGTACTGTATCCTGTCTTCTAAAAGGTGATTATAATAAGGGTTATAATTAAAGTGCTGCCATAAAATTGAGTTTGTTTGTATATTTTTAAATTCTGTTAATGTATTCATTATAAGCCCGCAGATACACATGATTCAGTTATGTGCTATACATGCTCAAGAACGGTATTGTCTTTATCCCGAAATTTCGATAACTCGAAATAAAATTTAGCTCCCGAGGTGATTCGAGATATCGAGGTTTCATTGTACATTTTAACCGTTGCCTACGTTATAATACAAGGCCTGGAAATAGAGCCCGTAAAACGCTGTGGAAGTGATCACACTGAAGTTCAGTGCTGGGCCGCTAGGGACGCTTTCTTGCCCCCTCTCTACCAGGTTCGCGCCTTTAAACGTGTTTATTAACTCAGTTGGTTGTGAATGTATTATGCATTCGTCTGATGTTAAGCATTCGCAGTTCCAGTCATGGTTTATTCACGAGAAATTTCGTTTCACAAGTTTCCAGTGAATGTTCAATGTTCGAAACATTATACCCTATAGAGAAGTATTACGCATAAGATACGACTTCCACCTGATGAAATTAGGTTCCTAAGTTTTGATCCGAGTTACGTCATAAGAATCGGGCGATCCCAAAATTCGTTATTGGACTTTTTTGTAAACATTGCTACCGTGACCGGCGATCATATGAGAGGCTTCTTCGAACTCAGAAATCTTAAATTAGGAAACCAACCAGAAAAATAACTTGCCCAACAAATTAGGAGAAAATGAATGTAGCAAGAGCTAAAAATACCGTATTGTATTCTCCTCCCCCCCCCCCCCCCCCGGAACAATCTCTGGTTTGAAAAGTATGGAGGTGGTTTGTCCCGAGAGCATTAAATACAGTTTAAAATAAATCATTTGTTTTATGGAGCATTTTATGAAATTGTTCGATGGGCATGACGTCTGCAACACCACACATGGGACATATTCCAAAAATGAGAACAAATGAGCATCTTTTAGTACTGAAGATGAACGCCTCAGTTGGTTAATTAATGATTTCCTGTCATATATTAAGGAGCCGGCCCCGTGGTGTAGGGGTAGCGTGTCTGCCTCTTACCCGGAGTTTCCGGGTTCGATTTCCGGCCAGGTCAGGGATTTTTACTTGGATCTGAGGGCTGGTTCGAGGTCCACTCATCCTACGTGATTAGAATTGAGAAGCTATCTGATGGTGAGATGGCGGCCCCCGTCTAGAAAGCCAAGAATAATGGCAGAGAGGATTCGTCGTGTTGACCACGCGACACCTCGTAATCTGCAGGCCTTCGGGCTGAGCAGCGGTCGCTTGGTAGGCCAAAGCCCTTCAAGGGCTGTAGTTCTATGGGGTTTAGTTTTTGGTTTGCAATTATATTAAGAAAATTCAAATTCATTCAGAGAAACTAAAAAAAGATTTATGAGGCAAATGTATCAGGCATAGATCTTGACTACCCAATCCACTGTGTCCTGCGTAAAATACCTCATAAGTACACATTTGCATTATGCATTGACGAGGAACCTAACAAGCGATGATATCGAGCTCTTCTTCAGCTACCTAAGACGCCAAGCGGAATACAATGGCATTATGGTTCGTGTGGCGAAAGAACAAACAGACTGTAAAGGCTGTTTGGAACATATCTCTTCTCCAGCTATTCAAAGTCCATCATTGGGTCTTATTCGTTTTCAAGATCGAGGAGCCCTCAGATACCGAAAATCATCGTCTGTGGCACTTCTGCAGTGAACGGCGAATTTGTCACCTCCGCTACGCAGTACTTGCCCAGAAGAGAGTTACTAAAAAGTGTACGTTTTTTTTCGAAAGACATTTTCAACAGTGAAATTAAGTGTAGAAAGTGTAAACACGACAAACCAGCTGTTTTTCTACAATGAAAATTTCTGAGACCTCTATTAGACAACATTGTTTCGAGCCACCCAAGTAGAAGAGAGAAAGTTTTGAAACTGGATAAGAAGCCCCTCAAAAGGAAAGTTTTGAAACTTCAATAACATATCCAAGCCAATGCAGCACCGCTCTATAAATAAAGTACTGTCAATACTCGCAAAAACATTCAGCTCTTTTTATTTAGGATATAATTTACTCATTGACATATACGGCCTTGCGAATACAACGGTCAAGAACGCGATCCTAGCGGCTGAATGGTGAACTAGGATGCTACCCGTTTCCATCAGTGCATTTCAAGGCCTTGTGTTATAGCGTAGGCAACGATTTTAACACACTTTCTTTTTACTAGTTAAACACGACAAACACAGGATTCAGGTGACGGTAGGACGAGAAAGGTCTAGGAGTGAGACGGTAGCAGCAGTAGCCTTAATCTTAAGGTACAGACCCATCATTCGCTTGGTGTGAAAACAGGAAATCACAGACATCCATTTGCAGAGATCCCACTGGAGTTCGAATTGTGGAGGTGAAAGTACAATATACCCTCCCCTATTCGTCACACACAGCATCTGACATGGTAGGTATGAAAGGAGAAAAAGCCTAGTGAGTTATCCGTGTGGTTAGGGTCGCGCAGATGTTAGCTTGCATTCGGGAGACATTGGGTTCAAACCCCACAGTCGGCACCCCTGAAGATGGCTTTCCGTAATTTCCCATTTTCACTCCAGGCAAAAGCTGGGACTGTACCTTAACTAAAGCCTCGTCTCCTGCCTTCTCAATCCAAGACCTTCCCAGCCTTCCGTCGCCGAAACCATCGATGTGTTAGAGCGACGTTAAACCAGTAGAAAAAAAATCGGTCTCAGGCATACGATTTTTTTTACAGGAAACTAGAAAATATTTAGAGGAACATTTGCTGAAATTTTCACTAAAATAACACTCCTTATTTTATATTACTATTAGGTGATGTACCCGTGCTTCGCTACGGAATTCTACATTGTATACAGAATTCTATGTTAAGTAGTGTACACCTTGTGAGCAAGATTGTATTATACTGCATAGCAACGTTACCCTAGAAACGCGACGGGGAAGTCACCAAACGTCTTTTCTCATATGAAGACTGGGTTAGGGAATTTTCTTTGTGATGGTAGGTCTGCTTGCCTATTCTGTCACAATCAGGTTGGGGAGTTTTCATTATAATGGCAGACACTCACTCTCCACCTCCTTTTTTACATTCTCAGAAAGACTGCCTTAGTGGTTTTCCCAAGTGAAATGAACATAGGTCATTACAATAACGTCAGTAGGAATGGCGCGATTAAAATCAATATGAAATACTCGATCAAATTAAAAAACAACACATTTTCTCGCTGTTAACGAACAGTACTACGCTGCCGATCTAACAGTCCAAAGTTCCAGAGCTAGAATGGCCAAGCCGCACAGCCTTGATCCGTGAACACTCTTCGTCTTTTTTCGTCTGGGGGGGGGGGGGAGGGGGTCGAATACCGGGGAGTCCCAGGAGGACAAATCTATGCCCTTTTACTAATCTCTTTCCTAGGAGTACCCGATGAGTCGGAAAATCTCATTTCACTACACTGGTGGCGGAAAAATCTATCTGACTTGGAGGCAAATTTTTCCTCCAAGCCAGAGGAGAAAACCCCTCTTCACTGCTAATTTCGAACAAAATGAATGTAGAATTCAATAAAAGTGAAGAGGAAGATGATTTTCTTAAGTAACGTCTCTTTTCAGGGTTGAATTTTGAATTATTAATGAATTGTAGTGCTGTAATTTGGAATAGGCTTAAATTGTAATTCTAAACCAGGTCATACTACTTATTACTAAGTGAGCCTCTGCCAAATCTGCACACTGCTCATTCAAAACAGCGCATCAGAGTAGGGAGTGAATAGCTGGAATGCTGATGAATCAGTGTGTTACATACCAGCAGTATCAGACAATGTATGAACCAGAGGAATGGGATGCTAAAGAAAACAGTTTTTTAACTCCCCAGCTCTTTCCCGCCAATATTGAGTCAGGCTGTTATACTCGGTACACAACAGTATCAGAGTTGAGGGCACGATAAGAGGCAAAGAACATCAGAACAAACAATGGTCAATATAATGTTATTGTTGATCACTGTTATGAGCTTTCCATATTGTAGGCCTTCGCATTTAGTTTCCTTCCAGCTCTGAAATACTACTCTTAACCCTAGAATCATGAAGTCCCTCCAGGGTAACACGAATCATAAACTTTCGTCTGTCAGACTACCAAAAAGAGAAGCGCTTTAATAAGCATAAACCCAACATTTTACACAAAATACAGAATATTAAACTTAAAACTACCACACGTAGTGATGACAATAAACTCTGGTCAGTTTTTCTTCAATAGGTACATTCAATGCACTGTTTTGCCTGGTGATGAAGACAAATGTGCTTCGCCATGTCTTACAAAGGAATCGGAATGTTCTTTTTTTTCTTCTATGGACAAAACGCACAAACGTTTCTTCCTTCAGCAGTACCTGATTAAGGCTCTTCAGGAATGCCATCTTTTCCAAGAATTTCAGCAATGGTCCTCTTCAGGCTGCTCCTCAAAGTTGGTGTCTGAAGTCTCTCTTGCAGCTTTGGAGCCATTAGCATTTTGGATATATCCTTTGAAAACTCTCGCCTTGAAAGTGGCTTTTGACCTTTTTGAACCATCTTATGCACATAAATAATGTATCCATTGGCAAGTGATGTATTAATCATACTATAAAAGATACACATTGGCCATCTCGTTTTTCTTGAAGAAGACATCAATGCTGACATTTCATCGAAAGTGTCCACGGCACATTTAGGCCCATTGTAGTTTTCTGCCATATCTTTTTCCGACTGGCTGCTATTGTTCCTACTTCATGGCATGTAGAAAGGAGGATTAAATTCTTGTTTGGTTTTCCTTTATAGGATACCATTGTTTTTATACCATCATAACAAAACATGGAGGACCCAAGCTTTCTTCCCTTGACTGTTTTCATCTCTGGTGGTATCTGTGGCTTGTCGTTTCTCTTTGTTCCAATGATTGTCAGGGTATGGTCGCAATGCAGAAAATCAGCCAGACGAATTGAGGTGAACCAATTGTCGGTCATAATATTTCTCTTTGATGCATGTATTGGCCGGGTAATTTCATTCACGAAATACATTACCACTAATGTCTCCTGAAGAGAGTGGTTCTCTGTCTAATTCAGAAAACACTGCCGTTATGAATTCATTACCGTGCGCTAGATGTTTCTGTTTCAATATCCTATTAAGCTTACGTATTACGTACAAAAACATTACTGTAATAAACCAAATAGTAACACTATTTACAGCTATGTACAAATCACGAATACTTTCACAAATCATAAACTTTCGTCTCTCAGACGACTGTCATATCGCAGCGAACAAACAACAGGACCTTAATGCTTGAAACCAAGGTCAGCATAGATTGTTGATAGCTGGGGAAGAATAGATGGAGGAGGAAGGCACAGTTCATTAGCATCTGGAAATTACCGCGGAAACTACAGGGGTGCGTAGTCTGGGAGACGAAAGTTTATGATTCTAGGGTTAACACAGTCGTACGGTAAAACTGAATAAAACATAAATGATCATAAATTGTATTCTCTATAACTGTTGTTATGTAGTACTATTCTGTAGGAGCAATAACGAAGGTATTTAAAAATTAAATTTTAGGAGCCTACCCCTAAACTACCATTTCACCCAGGTTCAGTAAAATTGTTTATAGCTTAGACTACATTTTTTTCTTCCCCAACTCTATATACCGATTTTCATTAAATTCTGTTCACCCATTTTCTCGTGGCTCGGCGTTGATGTGGACTTAGCAACAAAAATCGAAATTCATGAATTTCAGTGTTATCATAGCCGGTACGGTAAAATTGTATAAGACATAAATGATCGGAAATTTAATTCTATGTAACTTTAGTTATGTAGTATTTATCGACAGGACCACTTAAAATATAAATATTTGAGAACTGAATTTAAGGCCTTCCCCTAAACTACCATTTCACTCAGCGTGAATAAAATGATTTATAGCCTAGATTATAGTGGCTCATCCCCCGATTTTACATACCAATTTTCATTAAATTCTCTTCAGCCGTTTTCAAGTGATGCGTGTACAGACAGACAGACAGACAGACAGACAGACAGACAGACAGACAGACAGACAGACAGACAGACAGACAGACAGACAGACAGACAGACAGACAGTACGGAAAAGAAAAAAGTGCGTTTCCTTGTTAGTGTGGACATGAACGATACAGAAATACCACTTTTTTCAAATTCTGAGCAATGTACAGACAAAACTCTTCTTTTATAAATATAGATTTTTTCGTTTATAAAGGTTGAAAAGAAAATAGCTCTTTTTAATACTTGAGGAGATCTGGACAGTAAAATATGGGGATTAAATTAATAATTTTAGTTATGAAGAAACACAGATACTTGTATAATATTTAATAGATAAACATAATATGATTCCATTACAATAATCCCCCAATTTTATAGCTCGCAATAGAACCACAGAAAGAGGTCATTAAACAAACATTCCTTGAACTTGGGTACACAGGATACCCCTCAAGTTACCGAGATCGTTTGTGTGTTACGTTATTGTGTGAGTATCTCGCTACAACGTTACACACAAACGATCTCCGCAGCTTGACGGTTCTCCTGTGCTCCCTAAGTCATGGAATGTTTTTTATGACCTCTTTCTGTGGTTTTGTTGCGAGCTATAAAACGGGGGATTTTTTTTAATGGAGCCATATTCTGTTGCTCTATTACAATTATAAATATTATAATATTATCCCCATATTGTTACTGTCCACATTTCCTCAAGTATAAAAAATAACTAGTTTTCTTTCCAATCATTACGAAAAGAAAAACATTAGTAACATAAAAACAAAGAGTGATATTTTAATGAAAATTTAAGCAAATGTTCCTCTGAATACATTCTAGTTATCTGTAAAAATCGTATGTCTGAGAACAAACGTATAAGGACAGGAATCATGTTTATGAAATATGCAGGTGTCCTTAAACTTTCGGTAGGACCTGTACGAAAAAAGTTGGATAATCCGAGGAATAATTTTTGTTCCTGGACTTCTTCCCAGTTTATTGCGCTCGGCAATTAATGTGCTCCGGGCCAATTTGTACGGCCGTATGCCCTTCTTTCCTCCAAACCCACGTGAAGGATTGTACTCACTATTGCGTATTTCCGTACTTGTGAGCAGTGTAGTGTGTTGTAAGCAGATGAAGCTGTGTGTATTGGGATGAACATAAACACCTAGTCCTCGAGCCAGATGAATTAACCATACGAAATATAACTCCCAGGTCCAGCTTCGAATCGAACGTAGGGACTTCTGTACCGAATTCCAGTATGCTTACTATTCTGCCAAGGAGTCAGACAATCCTCCGAAGAGATATATAACGTTCGTTATAACACAGAAAGGAATGTAAAATAGTTTTATTTCATAAAATGACGTAATCGCCTTCTTTCTGTACTCAAAAGCGTACTCTTTACTTTGCTGTTTTAAACAATTTATATCATTTATTTAATCCGCTTACCCTCCAAGTTGGTTTTTCCCCCCGGACTCAGAGAGTGATCCCACCTCTACCTCCTCAAGGGCAGTGTCCTGGAACGTGAGACATTTGGTCGGTGGGATACAACTGGGGAGTAGGACTACTACTTCGCCCAGGTGGCCTCACCTGCTATGCTGATCGTTGTCTTAAGTTAGGTACCATCCCGGAATTTGCCTGGAAGAGAAGTAGGAAACCATGGAAACCACTTCGAGGATGGCTGAGGTGTGAATCGAACCCTCCTTTACTCAGCTAATCACGTTAACCACTATACCACAGAGGTTCATAACAGACATTTTTGTAACACTACTCTTTTGTCGGAAATCACCCAGAACAAATCGAGCTGCTTTACTTTTGATTTTTTCCAGTTTTTGAATCAAGTAATCCTAGTAAGGGTCGCATACACTGGAAACATACTCTAGTTGGGGTCTTACCAGAGACTTATATGCCCTCTCCTTTACATTCTTACAACAACCCCTAAATACCCTCATTACCACGTGCAGAGATCTGTAACCTTTATTTACAACTAGTAATTACCCGCGGCTTCGCTCGCGTGGATTTCGTAATTTGCTCAAAGTAATCGTTTCTCGGCATTGTACTAAGACATTATCTGAAAATTCCTAAAGTATAAAAACTCCCCCCAAAAATTGAGTTTCATTTACCCCAGAAATTCTTTGTAAACCATGTTTGTGGTTTTACCTTTTCGGGCTAAGACGACCATGCGTCATGGAACTGTACGTGAGAAAAGGTCTTCTCCCAAGTCGAAAAAATTAATACATGTTTCTTTATTTTAGAAGGAGATTGCAAATACCTATTACCACATCTGTAACATTTTCTGTTTTTAGATATACATAAGTATCCTCATAAAAAGAAATCAACCCCTTGATCAGTTCTTCCCCCACCCTCACCTCCATCTAAGTGTATTTTCCGAAAACAAAAATACATGTTTCTTTATTTTTAAAAGAGATTCACAATACCAGTTTTAACGTCTGTAACATCTTCAGTTTTTAAGATATAAGTATCCTCATAAAAAATAATTCAATTATTTTTCACTTTTTTTTTCACCCCCTGGTAAGTGCCTTCTCCGAAAACAAAAAGGTACAGGTTCCTGTATTTTTAAAGGACTTTCCAAATACCAAGTTTATTGTCTCTAACATGTTAAGTTTTTTACATATAATGTAGATATACCGGTATTCATTTTAAAAATTTACCGCTTTTTCAATTATTTTCAACCCCGTAACTGGATTTTCCAAAATCAAAAACATACGTGTTTCATTATTTTTAAAGGAGATTCCAAATACCAGAGATTTTTAGTTTTTGAGATATAAATACCCTCACACAAAGAATTCAACTAATTTTTCAATTCATTCACCCCCCGTAAGTGGATATTCCGAAGACAAAAAACACGTGTTTCTTTACTTTGAAAAAATATATCAAATACAAATGTTCATGCCTCTAACATCTTCAGTTTTGAGATATAAGTATCCACATAATAAGAGTTAAACTCCTTTTTCACCCTAGCCCGTTAAATTGATCCCCCCTCCCTCCAAAAAATGCGTGCCATGTTTATATATAAATAGCAGATGCCTTACAAGGCTGCACTCGGCTAGAAATAGCCACACTAAATTATTATTATTATGTTTATATATTTTTAAGCGAATTTTCCGAAAACCAAAAAAAAAACTTGTTTCTTTATTTATAAAGGAGCTTTCAAATGTCAATTATCACGACTGCAACATGTTAAGTTTTTGAGATATACTGTAGATACGCTAATTTTAAAAATTAACTCCCTTTTACAGTTCACCTTAAGTGGATTTGCCGAATTTAAATATTTATGTTTCTTTACTTTTACAGGAAATTTAAAATACCAGTTTTCAAATCTGTTATATGTCACGTGTCTGAGATAATTTGCAGATGTAGTCTTTTTAAAAATTCGCCCCATTTGTCACTCCTGTTCACCCCATATTCATCGGATTTTTCAACAACACTAAAATACGTGTTTCTTTATTTTCAAAGGAGATTCCAGATTTCAATTTTCAAGTCTTTAACATCTTCAGTTTTTGAGATATAAGTCTCCTCATAAAAGGTGTTCAACCCATTTCCCCCCCTTTTTTCACAACCTTAATGGGATTTTCCGAAAACAAAAAATCATGTTTATTTTAAAATGGGATTCCAAATGCCAATTTTTACGTCTGTAAACTTTTAATTGTTTGAGACATAGATCTCCTCATTTTAAAAATTCACCCCGCTCTTCACCCCTTAGCTACGGAATATCCAAAAATCCTCCCTTAGCGAGCACCTACATGTTAATATGTATGTATCCCCAAAATTTCATTTCTCTATGTCCAGTAGTTTTGGCTCGGCAATGATGAATCTGTCAGGAAAAGTTATTTTATATATATAGATCATATTTATGTGATTTTCCCAATGCAGATCTTTCCTTCTATTAAGACCTAGGTACTTACAATGATCCCCAAAATGAACTTTGAGTAATTAAAACTGAGAGAACTTTTCCTATTTCTGAAACTCACAACCGGACTTTTGACTGCGATTATCGTCGTACCATTGCCTTCTCTTTATCTCAAAACATTATCGGGGTCATTTTGCAGTTGCTCACAATCTTGTAAGTTATTTATTACTCTCTACAGAATAACATCACCCGCAAAGGCCTTATCTCTGATTCCACTTCTTTACTCATATCATTCATATTTATAAGAGAACATAAAGGTCCAATAATACTTAATTATTACAGGGTCAGATATAGATTCGCGTACTCTAATTCTCTGAGTCCTATTTTCTAGGGATATAGCCACCCATTCAGTCACTATTTTGTCAAGTCCAATAACACTCATTCTTGCCAGTAGTATCCCATGATCTACCCCATCAAATGCCTTGGATAGGTCAATCTCGATACAGTCCATTTGTCCTGCTGAATTCTGGATGTCTGCTCTATCTTTCTGGAACCGTATACGTTGAGCTTCAGTGGAATAAACTTTCCTAAACCCGAACTGCCTTCTATCGAACCAGTTATTAATTTCGCAAACATGTCTAATATAATCAGAAAGAATGCTTTCCCAAAACTTCAAGTAATGCATGTCAAACTGACTGGCCTGTAATTTTCAGCTTTGTGTCTATCACCCTTTCCTTTATGCTCAGGGGCTAGTACAGGAACTCTACATTCATTTGGTATAGCTCCTTCATGAAAACAATAATCAAGTAAGTACTTCAGATATGGTACTATATCGCAACCCATTGTCTTTACTTTGTCCCCCGAAACCTTATCAATTCCAGCTGCTTTTCAACTTTTGTATCGTACGGTAAATGTCATTGTTATCATAGGTAAATTTTAATGCTTCTTTAGTATTAGTCACCTCCTTTATCTGGACATTATCCTTGTAACCAACAATCTTTACATACTGCTGACTGAATAATTGTGTCTTTTGTAGATCCTCGCATACACACTCCCCTTTTACATTAATGATTTCTGGAATATCCTTCTTAGAACCTGTTTCTGCCTTAAAGTACCTATACTGCACCCGCCCCCTACCTAAATGGCACCGGCATGGAATCTACAGGGTCGCACATGGGTCAAGAAGTATGAAATAAATAGGCGCTGAACTAAAGTAAACTTAAAGGCGTACAAGGGAGGAGAAGCGGGGCATATTGTGCCCTTTTAAAGGCAACAACTGCGGTGATCTCTTCTTTCTTCTGTGCGCCGGCTGCTCCTGTAATAAATGACATGTAAAATCATACTCACCACTGCATGTAGACTCTTCTTTCTCAGTCGTGCCCGTCCGTTATCCCCGGAGAGGCCACCCGCTGATAAAGGAGTGAGGGAATGAAAAGAAGGGGTAAACTAACTAAAATGACGGTACCCAAGACTGAATTAAAAATTAAATAAAAGACTGATTTATTAAATAAAAGCAAAGTGCGAAAATTGAACGTAAATTGAACTAGTGAAAAAATGTAAACAAATGAAATAACAGTGACTAATAAAATATTAAAGAGTAAGGATCTGCCTTGCAAACAATCATAAACTGCCTAAGTAAACTGACTGAAGGTCAAAACACCTTAATTAAAATATACCAGACTCTGTTGACACTGTCTTCAAGTTAAATAAAATGACTCAGTTTAAAACTCTGGTCAGAAAGACCACCTTCTTGAAATACACAAAATTACATTACGGAGAAAGATATCTCCCAAATAAATTTAAAATAGTTAACTCACAATAAAGTAAAATTAAATTCTGTTATGCCATCAAACCACTGACTTATAGGAGTTATAAAATGTTTAACACATGTTGCTCATTTGGTAAAATACCCAAATTTAAATAATCATGGACTGCACTAAGCAAGTGTATTACTTAAGGAATAAATTCGAAGAAAACAGAACAACCATGAACATCACACTTCATTTCCGACATAACCATTATCTTATACAAAACTTCATGATTAAACCAAATTAATTATCGAAACATCACTCTGAGTGTATCCAACCACTCATCTAAATTTTAAACTTCATTTGCATGTCTGTGATAGACTGGACTTCTTAAAATAAACAGAAATTTAGGCCAAATGCCTGATGTTAACATTATCAAATGATAGCGATCCTTGTACATTAAAATTTCTATAGAATTTTGCCGCTGACTGCGTTTCATTATTAATTCATATTCGTGGTATCACCACTAGATGGAGGCAGATGCCATCTTATTTACCATTTATTGCGGCAGTTTTATACAATTGGTTTATTTAAAGATCGCTTCATTTCAAAATAAAAATGTAGTGGATTTTAAAAGAAAGTTTGGTAATTACTTAGATGCCTGGTATGAGCATACCACTACCATTTCGACTGTGACATAATCGATGATCCAATAAACCTAACATCTGAAATGGTATTTACATCATTACATTAATTAACGGAGAAACACTGCTCCGACAAAAATATACAGAGATCAAAAAAAAACTAGCCTAGCTACACTTATCTATTTACATCACATCAAATATAAATAATTCACATACGCTTGCGTCCTACAAATAAACAGTAAAAGTACAAACAGAAAAGAAAACAAATAAGCAAACTGGATCCCACCATCGCGGCCTACTGGAAATTAAAAGGATAGAAAGCGCAAAACAAACTCGGAGTCACCAGAAAAACATCCCCCGCTGCGAGTAGCAAAATGAAATACTGCGAATTTGACGGCAATCTCAAACTTCAGACGATAAATGTCTGGACATGATATTATTTAACCTTGATGGACAAATTACTGTTACTTCACGTCATCCGTGACTTTACATAAATATTCAAAACACATTGACTCGTCGCTCTGTTCACATTGTACACTGGCTAGCATTTTATCGAGCATCTACTTTCCCTGGAATTATTTAAACAAATACAGGCTCCTGCCTGTAGTATCGTAACCCATGTCGTAACACATTTAACACACGTGGTTAAACTCTTTATTTCACCATTCTTTTTACTCATTAATTCGCGACGTCATTATTATTCATTATTCTCACAACACAGCCTCGCTCGTATCCGGCGGGCACAAATATCTGTCGTGCACATTACGGCTTCTTACGACAAATCAAGACATGGTCCCAATATCATATTTCCATCATCAACGTAGCTCATCAGGGATATTAATCATCTAGCTCGATCTCTCGATCATTCACTGTTAACACATCACAAAAATCACAGAGCTGACTCGTCAATGGCGCTCACCGTTTCTATCAAACAAAGAATGACGAGATTGCCTCTCAAAACACAAATGTTGAAACATGCGCAACCGCAACTACCCAGAAATAAATATTCGCGTCTACCAAAATCGTCGCAAAATACGCGGGATAAGTACAATCAAAACCGGACATCAGAAGGATGATTCCGCAACATAAAACAAGCTGAAATGCGCAAAAATAGCAAAATAAACATTGAAATCATCGCGGTGGCGTCCCCAAGATCAAAACTCCAACAAAATCGACTCAAAACCAACGATCTAAAATCATGATGAATAATAATAATAAACTGACATTACACTCGTAGATCCAGTATCAAAGCTGCCTAACTGTCAAAGTGACATACTACAAAATCAACCATAAATACACGCAAACAAACATCTACTTAAACAAAGTGCACAAAATAAGCCTATCTGAAAGTGCAACATAAACATTATTATTATTATTATTATTATTACTATTATTATTATATTATTATTATTATTATTATTAGCAGTATTATAAAACTGTGAATTATTTACAACCCTACCTAGTACTCTAAACTACATTGATCATCGATTTTGCCACGGTCCTACATATTTATTTACATTATAATGATGCTCATACCTGTGATGGTGGAGGCAGGTCGGTTCACCCACCGGCCCCGGTCATGGTGGAAATTAGAATTCCATCTTCAAGCTGATGTGGTATTCCAGATTTTTACACACGCAAATTTGACACATTCTTGCCATGCCGTGACACACGTTTATATTAGCATAAACACTCGTATTTCTCTCACTCCAGTGAAAGTTAGAAAATGCCACTGCAGACTCCTGCCTGTTGTGTAGAAGGATGGTCGCCTCGCTATCTACCTGCAAAACACCTGCTGGCCTGCTCGCCGATCCCTCAGCTCTGTTTACACTACAGCTTACAGTACATTCACCCTACTGGGACATAACTGTCTCCTCAAGGTTGACTATTGCGGTCTCCATTGAAGAAAGTCAATCACCTTCCTGTCTGTCTTTACTGGTTTCTCCCCGTAAACATCTCGCTTGCCAAACAGTTTGTAGAATGGTAGAAAACAAGCTAAAATACAGTTTATGTTGTGGAGAAAATTTTATACTGATCTCACATGTAACACTCCCTGCTGGTTAGAAATGTTTTTATGTAAATATGCTGAAAAACATGGACTTGTTTCCCTCGACTAGTAATGTGAGTTCATTTGAGTTGAAAGTGTAATTCTTGCCTACTCTCCCTGAATTTACAGTAAAAGTCTGTGAAAATGTTCATTTTCTGAAATGCTATTCTCCCAAGTAAATAATACAAGGCTTTCTAAAAAATGCCTACAAGTGTCTAATCGCTTTCTTACCAGCCAAAATAAAGCTGACTAAATGCATTTGCTGATACACTCTGTCACTCTGTCGAACGTAAATTCACTGAGAATACTGAAATAACACTAAAAGTACTCAAGACAATAGCTGAAAACTGAGAACTCTGAAGACACTGAGATGACTCAAAACACTGAGAATACTGAACGACTGAGAATTCAGAACGACTGAGAATTCAGAACGACTGAGAACTCGAAAACACTGAGAGAGTTCAGAACGACTGAGAGCTCGACCCTGTGGTCGCTGGGTTTTGTAGAAATTCCTCCCACCACCTGAAAATAGTCCCGTGGAAGGGATGTGGCGTAATAATCTAGTCCTCGGGAGCGCTTTCTCGTACATCCGTAGGTTATGGTTTTCAAAATTTATATGCAAAACTTCCTAAATTTTGTCCGACTCCCATGTGATATTGCGCCGCGGGAAATGATCATAGGATAATCCACACGACGGTGCGCGTCACTGGTGTTATTTTCTTCCGGTGGATGGCCTCATCCTGCCATGACAGCTCCTTCTTCTAGATCCTATTACTCCTCCGTGTGAAGTTGAATTTTAATAATTAGGCACTAATTAACCACAGATTGGTACTGATAATTCACCAAATATTATAAAGAAGTCAGGACACTGTTTTTCACTACCACATCGGGCTTCAGATCGCGAGATACTGACTGTAGATTTCCCGGTATGACAGCTCATTCAAATTTAGAATTTCCTGATTGGCTGAGACTTTCGCGCCCTTCCAAACGTGGGTGCATCCGCTTCCTCCCAAGAATTGGCGGTTATAGTCGTTGCCCCCCTATTGTCCTAGCAAAGTAGGTCAGGCTTCAACGCGTGCTTTTCTCGTGAGAGCGAACCGCAAGTCGCCACTCCCCGGCGGTGTCATAAAATTTATTGGAAGGATGGTTTACAATTTGGTCGTGCCTAGAGACGAGTTTCATGGATTCTCTCGCCGTCTGACTGGCGCCAGAAAGTTCCTTTGTGACTGCTAGTTTCACAGCCTCACTGTGGTATCTCATATGTGAAATATTCAATTTAATTGTGAATTAAATTAGGCCAAATTCGCTTATGGGTGCAATATATAACTAAAAATGATAACACATTCGAATTAAAATATTTAACTCACAAACCGGTTTATTCAACCTTAATGATGATGGGAAATGACGCACTAAATAACACTAATGAATTACATTAAAGTTTATAAATGTTTGTTGTGGTTTGTTCGGTGGGCATCTGTCCGTTATACTTGATAGAAACGAGTACGTTTATCGCGAAGCGATGTATTGTGGCATATGGCGAATGGAAATTTCATCATAATACTGAGGCTATATTATCACTAACACATAAAACTAACATGCGTCCGACAACACGTCTGAGCAATCCCTATTCTAATGAAGACCTAGATTTCCCAATGAAATGACGTAAAAAATACACACATATGATACAACACCGGGGTTCGAACCGACCCTCGCTATTATAGACATCGCCACGCTGATGGACAGAACCACCACTGACCTTATGTACAACCACACATGACATAAAGAACACATAAATGATACATGATATGCAACAAAATACGTAAAAGGCACTTTGATATTCCTTCTGACGCTGTAGGCCTCCAGTGCCTACGTTGAGCATCGAACTGACAACCTCTTGCGATGAAGGCAGGGGTCTGTAATCCCTATCTACATTATACTCGAGTAATTAACAATGATTCATTGGCAAACCTGATCATTATCGGCCGGGTCGCTTGTTAATTATTACACTGCTCTGCCGTGTTAGGTAAATCACATTATTTCGCCGTTCCAAGAAGCCAACTTCTCTTTAACAGCACTGTCGCTCCTTCCTCAGCTTACGGAACGCCCGCACAAAAAAAAGGAACACAACTGGGCCAAGGCCAGACGGCGGTTCACCACCCCAAGGGTAAACACCCACATACAGGCGTAACATTTCCTTTCAAACGGAAACAGTAACACTTCACTCGGAGGTACATCTACAATAAACTGCGGTCTTGAAAGACTCGCGCAAATCACCTTGAATTCAACACATATTGACCCAACAGTATCACGTCATTCTTACAACGCGACTCCGGTATTATAATGGTAATCTTTGCCCGATTGTTATTATTATTATTATTATTATTATTATTATTATTATTATTATTATTACTCCTGCCGTCCTACATGGCTTACCCGCTCCATCACTCTTACATGGCCATCGTGCGGAATCTATTCAGCAATTACAACACAATTAAGCACTCGCGCGCCAATTAACATCTGATTACTGATTGCTAATTAATCGATGGTCGGCACATGGCTACTTTATCGTCACACGGCACTACATTCATTAATTAATTAATATTCACGCGAATGGATATTTGACACACGCTTTAGGATCACTTCCTGGTAAATTTAATCACATAATCAATTTACTCTTATCACTCCCTATCTAAGTATTTCAACGGTTGGAGTTTTTGTGGCTGTCAATTTGGCCGCTGAGCCTCGTAGTTACGTGCCTTACGTACTGTAGTACTTACCGTTTTACATACCATACACTTATCAAATTAATGAATACTCTAATAACTACTCTCACTGCACTCCCATAAACTAATTATTCCTGGTATTCTGACGCAAATAAACAAATAAATCTCCCAGGAAAGAAATAATTGAATGAATCTCTATCCCATGCAAAGCTAAAGTATTATATTCCCTTAATTATTTACACTCAATTACTCAGACCTGTCGTCGGTTTCCTAAACTAAAAATTAATAACTACGCGCCCATTCCGGCGCTCTATTTCAACAGGACTACATCTTTAATCTGTTATAGCGTCAGTTTACAATAAATATTCCCATCCCTTCTATGCATGCCAGATATTAGAACTTTGTACTCATCTCTATCACATGATGACGCCTTCGTCAGCTCGGGAGGTCCATCCTGAGCTTACTCCTCCTCCATGGGCACCACGGTGATTACTTCATTTTCCATTCCATCTTGGAGTTGAAGATCCATTGTTCGATTCTGGTGGAGCCGCTGGCAGCTAATCCTGTACACACACAACGTCACTGTTTAATTCACACTTCGGTTAACAGCGTTCACTGTGAACGTCCGGTCACGATCTCGTAAGCTATTACGTAGTCCGCGGTTCAGTACCGAATCTCGTCTATCTCTCGGTTTTCCTATTCACTCTGCTGCTACGTCAGATTATTATACTATCGTAATGATAATAATATTACTTTACACATCACGGTTTTCTAAAAAGTTAACACAGGCGTCACAGAGATCAAAACAATACACTGTTTATGCGAACTGTATTATTTCACTTAAAATAGGAGTTAACTTCACTTGAACAAAGAACTAACGAGGGCTTAACCGAGCATAGCTTCGCCGTCGATAAGCCGCTAACCCCGAATGACGCTTGTCCCTTACTGCAGTAGTTTTTACAAGGGAGCGATACCCCTTCCACTAATTTGCGTAGCGCCTATTCCCGGCGTACTCGAGGTATAATAGTACGGTTAGTCGGTGACCAGTATTTAGTTGATGCGATTGAGACATAACCACTCAATTATCCTTCAGTGAATCTCTTTAAATTAATTAAAATCTCTCCTGCTTCCCCCACCATGCGTGGTGAACTCCCTTCTTCGAGGACGTGTCGTGAGAATAAACAGATGGCCCAGTACTTTTCCACGCAGAAACCACACAGTATTCTTTCTTCTTCTGAAAGTTATCACGGAAGAGGACATTAAACACTCTAAATAAATGTCCCAGTGACATTTATCCCTTTTAAATCGGGAGATGACCCCCTAATTCGAGTTTCATTAATTTTCTAGATCGTAGGTAATTAAGTTGGCCAGTCCGAGTCCAAGATGGCTCCTATATTTCGTTTCGAAAAGTTAGTTTCCCCTCATTCTGTGAGTCTTGAGGAGGGATGTCTTCTCTCGAGTGATGTCACAGGGAATCCCCATTCATAACCCCTCCCGGGTCTAAGTTGGCTTGGCTTCATCTGCGGGGCCCCCGCTACACAAAGGATAATACTGCGCAACAAGTCGCAGACAAAGAAATCTCGTAGAATAATTTTAAAAGACACAATTTATCTATCTCAATGGTATGAATATTAATTAGTTTCGGTATGACCTCTATTAATGATATGAATATTAATCATTTTCAGCATTCTTTCCCTTAAATAGCATTGCGTGCGTAATTACGGAAATCAATATCAACCAAAGGTCCTTGGATCATGCCCCTGTCGGTTTCAATACATACTCTTCCATTTTCACTAAGACCGCCAATTATGCTTTCCATCATGTTATCCTTAGCTGACTTCATTGCTAGATTCAATTTCTTAGTAAGTTCCTTCAATTTCTCCTTACTTCCACAGCCATTTCTAAGTCTATTTCTATCCAACCTGCACCTTCTTACGGCTTACAATACTACGGGTTTAGCTCGCTACTAGGTTAATATTGCAACATCCTGTTATACAAATTCACACATACCTTAAGTATTTAAAAAATTTACACTATGACTTAAACAACAACAACTACAATTACAATGAGGTTGATCAAGAAAGGTGGGATAAGAAAGTGAGAAAGGCTGTCACAAGTAACTGGAAGCAATGCCCGATTATGGCGGGGTTCTGTAATCTACGTTTCACGCTCTCAAGTTGAAAGTAGGAAAGTGATTGTTCTCATTGAAAAATATGCGATAATGTGTATGAACTTCATTAAGTTAAATGCCCATTAGATAATTATCTCAAAAACTTTCCATACTCTTATGCAACTCTGATATTGATCAAGTGTTTTGTTTGTAAGAATGTTGATGAAGATACAGTATTTTAGAATATCAACTACAATGGTGATTATTAAGGCATCTTAAGATGCACATTCAATTAACGTTACAGTAAGTGCATCGTATCAAGATTGCAGTCCCTGTTACGTACTGCAAAGCTTGTTCCTTGGACGGCAGCTGCAGGTAGGCTTCAGCTTTACCGTGGCTCTACGCCTCTGCACTCGGGAGACGGAGAGAGACTGGTGCCTAGCATCGGATGTTCTGAAAATGGTTTTGCGTGGTTTTCCATTCTCCTGCATTGAGGCGAATACTGCGACAGTTTCTAGTGTAGGCCACGGCCGCCAACCCCCTCAACTTCTCCGCACATCTCCTTCACCGTAACAAATACCCTCGCCTGAGAGACGGCGTCACCGTCTAAGGGTCCCGCCTCCCACTTCAAGGGTGGAATGAAAACGTGCCTGTCTCTTACCCGGACGCCGCGGGTTCGATTCCCGGAGAGGTCAAGGATTTTTACCTACAACAGAGGGCTGGTTCGAGGTCCACTCAGCCTACGTGATTAAAATTGAGGAGCTATCTGACGGTGAGATGGCGGCGCCGGTCTGGAAAACCAAGAATAATGGCGGAGAGGATTCGTCGTGCTCACCACACGACACCTCGTAATCTGCAGGCCTTCTGGCTGAGCAGCGGTCGCTTGGTAGACCAAGGCCCTTCGGGGCTGTTGTGCCATGGGGTATTATTATTATTATTATTATTATTATTATTATTATTATTATTATTATTATTATTATTATTATTATTATTATTATTGTTTAAAGACACAGTTTTCGGAGACGTGATGGTGACATTAGAAACAGATTAAGCCTGAGAAGCTCGCAGTCGCGGACTTAGTAAGGTACGGCTGCTGCATTTGCCTGGTATGGAACTTGCAAAACCATCTTCAGGGCTGCCGACGGCAGGGTTTGAATCCTCCATCTCCCGAATGCCAGTTTACAGCTACGCAACCCGTTACGCAAATTGAACTTGATCGATGCGTCTTTAACTATGGAGGGAAGTGTGTCTTTGCTACTTAAAGTATTGAACAGAAAACACGCTCGTGGCGAAACAACCCATTAGGGACTTGGCCAGCCAGATGGGCTGCAGATAATTCAGTATCACGTGATTATTCCTCAACCAAATCGCTTTAATTTTTTGACCAGGTCCACTGTCTCTCGTAACAAATAGCTCCTCAGTAGGTCTCCCGAGGCTGAGGGAACCTGACCGGGTATCGAATTCGGGTCCTTTGGACAACACGCAGTCTACCCCAACGACACTGGCTTGCCGTTAAAGTAACTGATAATATTGTGTAAAATGGAGGAAGGAGAGGAAATAGTATTAGTCATTGCTTGAAATGTGTATGAAAAATCAAAGGAATCCACAATCAGGATCAGCGCTCAATTCGAACCTTGGCTCCCTCATAAATGGAAGTCATTATTGTAATACTAATAATAATGTAATTTGCTTTACGTCCCAATAACTACTTTTACGGTTTTCAGAGACACCCAGGTGCCGAAATTTAGTCCCACAGGAGTTCTTTTACGTGCCAGTAAATCTACCGACACGAGGCTGACGTATTTGAGCACCTTCAAATACTACCGGACTGAGCTAGGATCGAACCTGCCAAGTTGGGGTCAGAAGGCCAGCGCCTCAACCGTCTGAGCCGCTCAGCCCGGCGAGTTATTATTATTATTATTATTTTAATTATGATTGTTATTAACAAATTAGGCGGTAAAGGCGTGCTCGGTTTGCCCGGAAGGACGTGGGTTCGAATCCCCGTCAGGAAGTTGTAAAATTTAAGAAACGAGATTTCCACTTCCGGAGGTGCATATGGGCCTGAGGTTCACTCAGCCTACACCAAAAATGGGAACCAGGTTAATTCCTGGGGGCAAAGGCAGTCGGGCGTAGAGCTAACGACTCTACCCCATCACGTGCCGAGCATAACAATGGTGGAAGTCTTTACCTTCCACACCTCCAAGGGTCCTCATGGCCTGTACGGAGGTGTCTTTCTCTTTGTCTTTGTCCATTAACAAATATATCGCAATTGGGAAATACCCTGGTGGCAATGATCACCTACAGTAGTGTGATAAAAAGAAGTAAAGTTAAAACAACAACAACACCAAGAGTACAACAAGCAATTCCATGGAAAGAAAGTATCACAATAAATACTACTAGTTTTGACAATCAAAATCCAGCATCATCGTACACAAATTCACACACAACAAGTATTTCCAGTGCTTAACACTACGGCTTACAATACTATAGGTTCAGCTTAACATTACAACACCGTCATATACAAATTATCTATCTTTCTTAATCTGTTTACCCTCCAGGGTCGGTTTTTCCCTCGGACTCAGCGAGGGATCTCACCTCTACCGCCTCAAGGGCAGCGTCCTGGAGCTTCAGACATTGGGTCGCGGGATACAACTGGGGAAGATGACCAGTACCTCGCCCAGGCGGCCTCACCTCCTATGCTGAACAGGGGCCTTGCGGGGGAATGGGGAGATTGGAAGGGATAGACAAGGAAGAGGGAAGGAAGCGGCCGTGGCCTTAAGTTCGGTACCATCTCGGCATTTGCATGGAGGAGAAGTGGAAAACCACGGAAAACCACTTCCAAGATGGCTGAGGTGGGAATCGAAGCCATCTCTACTCAGTTGACCTCCCGAGGCTGAGTGGACCCCGTTCCAGCCCTCGTACCATTTTTCAAATTTTGTGGCAGAGCCGGGAATCGAACCCGGGCCTCCAGGGGTGGCAGCTAATCATACTAACCACTACACCACAGAGGCGGACATACAAATTCTCACCTACCTTAAATAATTCAGATGCCTTAATACTACAATTAAGTGGGTTGAGCGTTGCGTTAAAACATGACACCATCACAACATAAATTTACACACAATTTAAATCAATCAATCAATCAATCAATCAATCAATCAATCAATCAATCAATCAATCAATCAATCAATCAATCAATCAATCAATCAATCAATCAATCAATCAATCAATCAATCAATCAATACTGATCTGCATTTAGGGCAGTCGCCCAGGTGGCAGATTCCCTATCTGTTGTTTTCCTAGCCTTTTCTTAAATGATTTCAAAGACATAGGAAATTTATTGAACATCTCCCTTGGTAACTTATTCCAGTCCCTAACTCCCCTTCCTGTAAATGAATATTTGCCCCAGTTTCTCCTCTTGAATTCCAACTTTATCTTCATATTGTGATCTTTCCTACTTTTATAAACGCCATTCAAACTTATTCGTCTACTAATGTCATTCCACGCCATCTCTCCGCTGACAGCTCGGAACATACCACTTAGTCGAGCAGCTCGTCTTCTTTCTCCCAAGTCTTCCCAGCCCAAACTTTGCAACATTTTTGTAACGCTACTCTTTTGTCGGAAATCACCCAGAACAAATCGAGCTGCTTTTCTTTGGATTCTTTCCAGTTCTTGAATCAGGTAATCCTGGTGAGGGTCCCATACACTGGAACCATACTCTAGTTGGGGTCTTACCAGAGACTTATATGCCCTCTCCTTTACATCCTTACTACAACCCCTAAACACCCTCATAACCATGTGCAGAGATCTGTACCCTTTATTTACAATCCCACTTATGTGATTACCCCAATGAAGATCTTTCCTTATATTAACACCTAGATACTTACAATGATCCCCAAAAGGAACTTTCACCCTTTTGAGGATGATTGCTGGAGTCTATTCCTGAAACATCTTACAATTTTTGGAAAAGGCTCTAAGACAGCTGCGGGTAGTGCATTCCAATCATAAATTCCCCGATTTAGAAACGAGTATTTACCATAGTTCGTTTTCTGCGATCTACCTCCTTGTGTACTATACCTGTTTCGCCACGACTCGGTGTTAAGGACGATGGAATGTAACTAACCTCTTGCCCTCGAGAATTATATAATGTTACTTTTATCTAAATAATCAAGCCTTATCTCACTTAATAATCATGTGGCGTTACCGTGGGACATCAGGCCTGTACACTGCTACCTTGGTGAAGTAAGTTTTGTGGTGTTATGTAAGTAAGCATTCCTTACGTGACTTTACCAAGAACGACAAAAAGACAAGATCTATATTATTATGTATTATGTATTACGTTCGCCTCTGTGGTGTAGTGATAAGCGTGATTAGCTGCCACGCCCGAAGGCCCGGGTTCGATTCCCGGCTCTGCCACGTAATTTGAAAATTGGTACGAAGGCTGGAACGCAGTCCACTCAGCCTCGGAAGGTCAACTAAGTAGAGGAGGGTTCGACTTACTCCTCAGCCATCCTCGAAGTGGCTTCCATGGTTTGCTACTTTTCTTCCACGCAAATGCTGGAATGGTACCAGTACCTAACTTACGGCCACAGCCGCTTCCTTTCCTCTTCCTTATCTATCCCAATCTTGCTACCCCCCCTCAAGGCCCCTGTTCAGCATAGCAGGTGAGGCCACCTGGGCGAGGTACTGGTCATCCTCCCCGACCCAGAGTCTGAAGCTCCAGGACACTGTCTTTGAGGCGGGAAGGTGGGATCCCTCGCTGAGTCCGAGGGAAAAACCGACCCTGGAGGGTAAACAGATAAAGAAGAAGAAGAAGAAGTATTACACTTCCTTCCGCGGAAGCAGAAGAACGTTTCCAGTTTGCTATGCTGTTGTGTTATGCTTATCCACCATTTGACTCAGAATGGGTTGTGAAACATCAGAATATTAGAATATTTTAGTCTGTGCGAGCCCACCTGTTGGCCATGAACGTTGAGGCGCCAATACTATTTAGTCTGGCGCCGTGGTTAACCGGTTCGAGTCCCATCAGAATGTTAGCCAACAGTGTAGGAGAGTTGGTGGTGGTATATAATTTCTAATCACTAGATTTACTTACTCCATGGCTCTACGGTCCTTTAAGGACCTTGGCCTCCTTGACCACAGCTCTCCATCTTGATTTGGTTTCTGAACAATACGTAGTTTTGTGGTAGTGGAGTTGTTAGCCCCACGTACCAACCCCCAACCTGGAGGACCAGGGTATCACTCTTAGTCTGGATCATCACCTTCGACCTGTCCGGCATGGGTGACCCTACCAGGAGCATATGCTCCCGTCGGCTTAGCTCTAAGGATCATTTGAACACGTAAGCCTCCAAAACACCCGGCAAAATGTACTTTGCCTTCGTCAAGGTGGTGATACCATTGGGAGGTTAATCACTAGATAGCGTGCCAAAAGCCTAGGTTCTATGCTGAGAAATTGGCATCAACCACACTTGGTGATTTCAGCCGGTGGCGCCGCCGCGTACATGGCATGGCACGATCCTCTCAGCTCAGATGTCCGTGTTCAAATTCATTCCCTGGTGAAGTTCTTCTTCTTTTTTTGCTGGTTGCTTTACGTCGCACGAAGTTCTTTTTTAACACTTTGCTTTACGTTGCTATGACACAGATACGTCTTATGGCGACGATGGGATAGGAAAAACCTAGGAGTGGGGACGATGCGGCCGTGGCCTTAATTAAGGTCCAGCCCCAGCTTTTGCTTCCTCTTCCTTAATCCGTTTACCCCAAGCGTTGGTTTTTCCCTCGGACTCGGCAAGAGATCCCACCTCCACCACCTCAAGAACAGTGTTCTAGAACGTGAGACTTCGGGTCTCTGGGGTACAGCTGGGGAGGAGCACCAGTACCTCGCCCAGACGGCCTCTCATTTTATGCTGAACAGGAGCCTTGCGTGGGCGATGGGAAGATCGGAAGGGATAGACAAGGAAGAAGGAGGAAGCGGCCGTGGCCTTAAGTTAGGTACTATCCCGGCATTTGCGTGGAGGAGAATTGGAAAACCACGGAAAACTACTTCAAGGATGGCTCAGATGGGAATCGAATCCCCTCTATTCAGCTGACCTCGCGAGGCTCAAAGGACCCCATTCCAGCCCTCGTACCACATTTCAAATATCGTGGCAGAGCTGGGAATCGAACCCGGGTCTTCTGGGGTGGCAGATAATCACACTAACCACTACACCACAGAGGCAGACTGCCATTTCATATACCCGGTTCACGTTGTTTCCGACCACCTGTATACTCATTGGGGGGTGCCTGGCCGAGGCGGTAAAGGCGTGCTCGGTTCGCCCGGAAGGACGAGGGTTCGAATCCCCGTCAGGAAGTCGTAAAATTTAAGAAACTTGATTTCCACTTCCGGAGGTGCACATGGCCCTGAGGTTCACTCAGCCTGTACCAAAAATGAGTACTAAGTTAATTCCTGGGGGCAAACGCGGCCGGGCATAGAGCTAACCACTCAACCCCATCAAATGCCCAGGTTACAGATAGTGGAAGCCTTTACCTTCCACCCCTCCAAGGGCCTTCATGGCCTGTTCGGAGATGACTTTGACAGTACACTCATTAACCGCTACCACATCATGATGGACGTATGAAGACTTCATGTTGAGCTTTTCCCAACGTCCCAAACTGTTCGGTTTCCCCCCATACAAAACGTAACACTTGCTATATCTTGTCTATAACTCTTCACTAACCTGACATACTTGTCAAGAACTCGTTCTTTTTTCTCGCATACGTAACCATACTTCCTGTCTTGGCACTCTGTCGTCTTCTGCAAGTCGATCTATAAGATTAAGTTATTATTTTCTCTGGCACTTTTTCCACACCGTGGAGGAATCGCGGGTACGGGCTGAGTCGTACACATGTGGTCTTGACCCAGTTTTCCAGCTGGACGTCCTTTTTTATTCCAACCCTACGTGAACAGATTTTTTCACTTCTGCGTCTTTCTGTAGTGATTATTAATGAGGAAAATTATGTTTATATGAAGAGATGTGTAATGAAACCAGAATCGAACCCGGGAACCTCCGCAAAGCTTACCGTTCAGTCAAGGACCGGCAAAAACGAAGGTCTCCTTGTTTCCCTTCAAAGGTCTCAGCCAATTGCCATAGACTAAAGATCTTCCTGGTACGAAACCTGCATAATATCTTCTTCTTTCCTGACCTCTGCTCTTCTGCAGTTGTTGAAGTACTCTATCACTTTTCTTTCCTCCAATAAAGAAAATTGTGGGTCTCTTCTATTCATGTGATATCTCATCCTTTTCATATGACGTACTCGCTAAGTCTCATTGAAAGTTAAATTCTTAATCTTCCATCTTCTAACACAGGGCCTCTCAGGGTGCATGCACCAGTTCATTGCGCGGCAAAGGTACAAAAGATGACTTCCCCAGGTTGACCAGAGAGCAGACTCCCACTCCTCGATTTTGAGCGATAGTGCTGTCTCTCTCTTTCCCTACGCCTGTCTCGCTCGCTCCGCTTGTCTCACCCCCCCCCCCCCCCCAACGCACTTGGTCTTCAGCGCTTTACCATCCAAGAAGATTTGAGCCGAGCTTAGCCGAGTCGCTCCGAGACAAAACGTTGGTCCGAACCGAGCCGAGTCAGGCCGATGCACAGTGTACAGAACCTCTCAGCCTCGGTTTGCACGCGTGAGATTTTAGGTGTTTGAGATGCCCTGGTCTAACACTTCCACAAGTTTTCCATTCAGCGCCAGTCCTACCACTACGGTATTTTCATCCATGACGACTAAAAGAAGGACCAAGGGCTCTCAATTTGGGATAGTAGGTTGGTGACCACTGTTCCCCTAGCTGAGCCTGGCATTGCTTCCACTTATTTATGCCAGGCTCGTTACATTTGTCTTTCCTGTCCGATCTCCCTTGCACAACTCTTGTTCTCTTCCGACCCCGACAGTATTAGGTTTGCGAAGTCTAGGGAGTCTTTCATTTTCTCGTCCTTCATGGGCCTTTAGTTTCTTCCCCCCGATATCTTCATTCTTCGAAGTATTATTTATTTATGACAGTTTCTGTGCAAAAATATGGAAGATCTAGAGAAAAATGGTGAGCCTCCATTTGCACATAAAATGTCCCCTAGACATATCTTAAGATTAGATATTAATTTCAATATTTACATACGGTAGTTTACAAAATACTTAGAAGTATACGGCAAGATGGAACCGATAACAAGAATTTTAAAAAGATAAGATCGCTGTTTTATGGGAACATATTCCGTATGAACAATGACCGGCTCACAAAGAAAATCTGGAATTCTCTAAAACCAAAGGCATCTAAGTTGAGATGGTTCCAAGAGTGTGAGAAATATCTGAGACAGGGTTAGTTTCAGAAGGATGGGGAAAAGCTCTCAGGGTTTTATGGTGGAGACAGAACCCAGAAGACGGAGAGGCTCTGTACCAGAGGAGCGGAAGAAATCGCTGATCGATGGGCTCAAGAGATACTGGCAGGAAGTCTAAGCCGGCAGATGAACAAATCATAGACACTGAAAATGAGATTGGTTCTTAACACGCAGTCCATAGAGGCTCAATTCGAAAAAAAGGAAAAAATAATAATACCGTGTAATATGTATACTTAATTTATAATTTCTGTGCTTACATACTTCCTTTTACTCTGTCAGTCTGCCATTCACTCATTCATTTTCTACTACATCGGCGGATAAATAGTGGGCTTCGGCCTACAGGTAGCCACGGCTGGTCCGTGGTCCGGCAGCTCAGCACTACGACCGACCAACCGAGTCGGCTGTCCTGATAATGGTTTTCCGTGGTTTTCCATTCTCATGCACTAAGGCGAATGTAGGGATAGTTCCTAGCATAGGTCACGGCCGTTAACCTCCTCACCTTCTCCGAACATCTCCTTCACCGTATCACATCTTCCTGGCCTGAGAGATGGTGTTACGATCTAGGAGGCCCGCCGTCCCCTTCAGGGACTGAATGAAAACGTTTTAGTAGTACTATTAACATATTTCCTTCCACTCTACCAATCGGTAATTTTCTCATTCCCCCACATGCTCACAAACACATGCAGGAGTTCCATTAAATTACATTTTTCGTTTATATGTATAGGAAATTTTGAAAGAGGTAAGGTCATGGCATCCCCTGACAGCGAGTTCCATGGCTTTGGGGAACGCCAGAAGAAACCCTTCTGGAAGACAGAGGTACGGGCGGAAGGCGGACAAAGTGTTTCTCCTCTCTGAGCTGAGCGATAAACAAGCAATACGGATGAATTTCTGTAGAGGCAGAGAGGGACTTCCGGAGGAAGATCAGGTAAGATTGTTCGGCTATTGTCTCAATGGAAGGTAAGCTTATTGGATGGGAGGGGATGTGACTGTTAATTAGCCTTTCGGCGCGGCGTTACACTCTCTGCAGCTTACTCATATTCTCCGCTGTTTTGGGATGCCAGGCAGGTAGACCATACGTCAGTACGGGTCAGACCAAGTAAAGATAAGCTGACCTTAATTCTGTGGACTGAAGACTCTTACATTCCTACATAGGAATCCCAGGATTTTTGTTGCCTTGCACCTTACCTCTATATACAGGGTGGTCCACTTAAACGTTTCACCGCAGATATATCTGGAAAAGCAAGAAATATTGAAAAATGACTCTCACAGGCATAAAGGCAGGGAAGGGGCTAATTAAAGTAAATACTATGAGCCAGTCTAAAACGTAGGAAAATAGTATTTTCAACATCAACTTACGTTGTTTTAAATAGACACCCTGTATTATTTCGTAATCAATCGTTTATATGAAAAATCACATAAGTAATGGCGTTTGTTTCATCGCAATAGGTCAATTACATCCCGAGATATTGCAACGTAAAGTTGACGCTTGAGATAAACGAAACGCGCAGCAGTTGCTATTCATTTGGTATAGCTCCTTCAACAAAACAATAGTCAAATAAGTAGTTCAGGTATAATACCGTATCTGAACTACTTATTTGACTATTGTTTGGTTGAAGGAGCTATACCAAATGAATAGAGAGTTGCTATAGTAGCTCGTGTGTGTAAAGGAAAGGGTGATAGACATAAGCTGAAAATTACCAACCAGTAAGTTTGACATGCATTGTATGTAAGCTTTAGGAAGGCATTATTTCTGATTATATTAGACATGTTTGCTGTCAGTGGAGAGATGGCGTGGGAGGACATCAGTAGACGAATAAGTTTGGATGGTGTCTTTAAAAATAGGAAAGATCACAATATGAAGATAAAGTTGGAATTCAAGAGGACAAATTGGGGCAAATATTCGTTTATAGGAAGGGGAGTTAGGGATTGGAATAACTTACCAAGGGAGATGTTCAATAAATTTCTAATTTCTTTGCAATCATTTAAGAAAAGGCTAGGAAAACAACAGATAGGGAATCTGCCACCTGGGCGACTGCCCTAAATGCAGATCAGTAGTATTGATTGATATTGATTGATTGCACATCACGAGTCAAGCACGAATCTCACGGTCCTCTTACTCGCGATATGATTGCCGTACTACGATGCGACAGGCACTGTACTTAATGCTATTTGCACTGTTATCAAGAGGGATGAAAATAAGAGAATTTCGTTACAGTAACTTTGCTGTACGAATTATGTACATTCTGAAGTAGTACAGTACAGAGTACTGCAATATACTATGTAGGTAAATAAAACACGCAAGAGAGAAACCGTTATTTACATATCCTCTTGCTGTGGCAGGAAAACCTTCTCTTATTTTCATCCCTCTTGATAACAGTGCAAATAGCATTAAGTATAGCGCCTGTCGCATCGTAGTACGGCAATCATATCGCGAGTAAGAGGACTGTGAGTTTCGCGCTTGACTCGCTGCGCGTTTCGTTTATCTCAAGCGTCAACTTCACGTTGCAATATCTCGGGATGTAATTGACCTATTGTGATGAAACAAACGCCATTACTTATGTTAATTTTCATGTTAACGATTGCGCACGAAATAATACAGGGTTTCCATTAAAAAAAACGTAAGTTGATGTCGAAAATACTATTTTCCTACGTTTTACACTGGCTCATAGTATTTACTTTAATTAGCCCCCTCCCTGCCTTCATGCCTGTGAAAGTCATTTTTCAATATCTCTTGTTGTTCCAGATATATCTGCGGTGAAACGTTTAAGTGGACCACCATGTATTCCACTTTAAATTGCTCCAGATAGTTATGCCAAGTAGTTTGAAACTAGTGCACTGCGGAATTATATTTCTTTAGTTTATAACTACTAGGGGACCCGTGCGAGAAATCTCGCATGTTCATAAAGTATGTAGTGGAGTAGCCCCTTGGTGAAGTAAGGGATACACAAATCAGTACAATATTAGACAGTCTTAAAAACCACTTAATGTAATCTTTGATTTTTTAACATTTATGGTATCCACTTGAACGGAAGCAAATGCAAGTGCATTATTATACTGACGAATGTTCCGGAAGTAATTTTTGGTTTTACTATCATTCTTTTCTTAATTGCTAATTAGAGCATATTATAATGGCATAAAACAGGCGTCCCAGTCGCCAAAATGTGAAGTGGACAGCAATGATAGGGCGTATTTTCGTACGGCAAAAGTATTTACAAATCGCACACTTCGTACAATTTGTTTAAAAGAAATTATCGATATTTATGAAATGAGAGTGCAATTCGTCACTGCTAATGTCTATTCTCTTTCTTTTGAATGCTCATTTGTCACGATCGGTTACTCGTGAGCGCCGCAAAACGGATCTATACTACTGAAATAATATATACGAGGGACTGGATTTCTGAAACTATTCGTTCTTATATATTTACACTTACATGCAGGCTATTTTCCTATTGCTTAGTGTTAAAAGAGGAGGTTGTCAAGTGGTTAAACAGTAATCACCACCATCAATTGCGACCGCCAAGTCTCTATTATCTCCTAACTTGTCCACACTTGCAACAGTTTTCCATTTTTCGCTACTTTCATCGTTGCCACTACAGCACAATTGGAATGTCAACACTGCCGCCTTCAGAAGGCTTGTCCCACGGTAGCTAAGGCCATACGATTATTAGTGAAAATCAACAGCCTGTTTCCAGTCATTAGACCGGGTCAGGAATGGAATGAATGAAGCCCCATCTAGCGGCGAGGATAGGAAATGTGCCGGCTGCCGAAGACTGTCGCACTCCTCTAGGGCAATGATTAATGACTGACAGATGAAATGTTAATGGAGAGTGATGCTGGAATGAAAGATGACATGGAAAACCGAAGTACCCGGAGAAAAACATGTCCGCCTCCGCTTTGTCCAGCATAAGTCTCACATGCATTGACCGGGATTTGAACCACGGTATGCAGCTGTGAGAGGCCGGTGCGTTGCCGCCTGAGCTTCGGAGATTCCATACGATTATTCATAGTAGTGTTATTTGCTTTACGTCCCACTAACTACTTTTACCATTTTCGGAGACGCCGAGGTGCTGGAATTTAGTCCCGCAGGAGTTTTTTTACGTGCCAGTAAATCTACCGACACACGGCTGACGTATTTGAGCACCTTCAAATGCCACCGGATTGAGCTAGGATCGAACGTGCCAAGTTGGGGTCAGAAGGCCAGCTCCTCAACCGTCTGAGCCATTCATCCCGGCATTATTATTATTATTATTATTATTATTATTATTATTATTATTATTATCATTATTATTATCATTACAGATAAGTAGATACTTCTTTGTTTACAATTGGGTTTACGTTCCACCGACAAAACTAGGCGACGATTGGAACGAAAGGCCTAGGAGTGGGAAGGAAGCTGCGGCCTTAATTAAGGTACAGCCCCAGCATTTGCTTGGTGTGAAAATAAGAAACCATGGAAAACCATCTTCAGGGCTGCCAACAGTGGGATTCGAACCCACTATCTCCCAAATGCAAGTTCACAGCTGAGCGCTCCTAAGCGCACGGCCAACTCACTCGGTCAATTAAGTAGATTTTCCATAAATAATTACACTGTAGATTAGAAAAACATCCCTTAACGCCATCAGTAAAATGAAATGGCGTATGGCTTTTACTGCCGGGAGATCCCAGGACGGGTTCAGCTCGCCAGGTGCAGGTCTTTTAATATGACTTCCGTAGGCGACCTGCGCGTCGTGATGAGGTGAAATGATGATGAAGACAACGCGTACACCCAACCCCCGTGCCAGGGAAATTAACCAATGATTGTTAAAATTCCAGGTCCTGCCGGAAATCGAACCCGGGACCCCTGTGACCAAAGGCCAGCACGCTAACCATTTAGCCATGGAGCCGGACAATGCCGTCAGTAACAAGACTACTTGTTATTCCAACAATGGAAGTCGGCATGTGTTTGTGAGAGTGCCATTTAACAATGGAAATTTGTTAAGTCTTAGTTCTCTCAAGATTATTCCCAGAATTTAGCTGGCCGTTCTCTTGAAATAGATAAGAGAATTGTTATGAGTCGTAGAGGATGAGAACCAGGAGAATGAGTTCTCCCACACCTACCGTTCTAACAAAGTATCATTTCATGGCTGTGATCATGTTAATTTGAGATACTTGATAAATGTATACTAAATGAATAGATTTAACAAATCGTATACATTGAATGTTTTAACGTCCGCCTCTGTGGCGTAGTGGTTACCGTGATTAGCTGCCACCCCCCTGAGGCCCGGGTTCGATTCCCGGCTCTGCCACGAAATTTGAGAAGTGGTACGAGGGCTGGGACGTTATCCACTCAGGCTCGGGAAGTCAAGTGGGTAGAGGGGTGTTCAATTCCCTCCTCAGCCATCCTGGAAGTGGTTTTCCGTGGTTTCCCACTTCTCCTCCAGGCAAATGCCGCTTCCTTCCCTCTTCCTTTCCTATCCCTTCCATTTTTCCAATTTCCCCACAACGCCCCTGTTCAGCATAGCAGGTGAGGCTGCCTGTCTTGTCCTCCTCGCCAGTTGTATCCCCAATCCAAGGTCTCACGCTCCAGGACACTGCGGTAAAGGTGGGATCCCTCGCTGAGTCCGAGAGAAAAACCAACCCTGGAGGGTAAGTGGATTAAGAAAGAAAGAATGTTTTAACACACAATGATACAAGACGAATTAAATCAAACCTTAAATAAAGGCATAGTTCCCATCTCAAGGTCCTATTTCGCTGAAACTGACCGTCGCAGCAGCCGGCTGCTGTTCGAGAGGACAAGAAGTCATTTTTGATGCGAGGTTTGCAAATACTAGTGCCGTTTTCAGCACTAGAATTCATCACGAGTAGGGCTCAATTTTCACACACATGAAGGTTTCCTATCAGGTGTCAACTCAAAAGGCCTGCACCAGGCCTCGCCGGAGGCCATGCGATATCCATATATTTAACACACAATGCTGATTTTTGTGACAGCGATTTTGAGAGAACGGCTCAACCGATTGACATCGCAAAGCATTCGGGTCTGTAGATTTGCAGAGTGCCTTTAAAAGCATGAACATGCATTGCAGTATATTTTTAAATTATTAAAGAAAAATGTAGTATTCCGATTCGTCAAAGTGCTCGCCAGCACCTCAAAGCCGCCTGAACCGTGAGAGCGCTGATAGGGAAGGTGGAAGAGAGTAGGCACGTATGCGCATTCAGACGTCTTCCTGGTCAGTGGACAGGAATAGCCGCTATCTTGCTGCCCAACGGTTGAACAGTGCATATTACATTCAACATTACCCCAAATGTTATTGAGAGTTCAGTAATTGAATTAAAATCAGATTACAAAGCATTTATTTATAATTTTATTAAATACTCTCCTCTTTGACCATTATTCAAACAAGCCGCTTACATAAAAATATGCACGAAAAACCATATAATAATGAAATTCACTTATTTATTTTATTTATTTCATGTCAGAGTGTTGAGAAACTTAAAAATATAAATAAGGTATTATATACAAATAAAACAGAATACATTTTATGTCACAAAACATGTTTCACACAATGTCTGCCCAGAAATGGGCAACAGAAATTCCCTCTTCAGTGGCTTGAATCAAGTCTTGAAGTGTACAACGAACAGGGCAGGACTGACAGTCATACAGGTGTTGGGTAGTTTGTTGCTCCCCACAATCGCAGAAGTCTGACTGATCTTTCAGATAACCCCATTTTTTAAGGTTATCCTTGGATTTACCTACTCCACTCCTCAAACGATTAAGTGCCTTCCAGGTTGTCCATTCCAAATGATGACCAGGGGGTGGAGATTCAGAAGGCACCATCCAATCAGAAAGATGCTCCATTTTTGTTCGCCACATATCACAACGTGCTGTTCTTGCTGGTTTATCCAGAGCCTTGGAGACATTGAGGAAACTTTTCCTGGACTTCAGTCTTCTGGGTGGAGGTCGATGTCCAAATAACGGGTGGTTGCTTGTGAGATCCACCTTCGACCTCTCTTGCCTTGCAAACACTTCTCGCCGAATGTCTGGAGGAGAAATACCAGCCAAGCAGTAGAGTTTGTCAGTGGGAGTAGGTTTCAGACACCCAGTTACTATTCTACATGTTTCATTAAGGGCTGCATCCACCCGCTTCGTATGGGCTGACCTAAACCATACAGGACACGCATACTCAGCTGCAGAAAAACTCAGAGCAAGAGCTGAGGTTCTTAACAAAGTTGGATGGGCTCCCCATTTGCTTGAGCCAAGTTTACGGAGGATGTTATTTCGGGCTGAGACTTTCTGTCCAGAATTAACACAGTGTTTCTTGTATGTTAAGGTCCGGTCTAAAGTGACACCCAGGTACCTAGGTGTAAAACAATGCTCCAGTTGCTTACCCTCCCACGTCACGCACAGCTGTCTAGTAGCTTCTCGATTTCGAAGATGAAATGCACACACCTGGGTCTTAGTCGGGTTTTGCAGTAGCCGGTTCTTCTGATAGTACACTGAAAGTTCCTTAAGTGCATTTGAGAGCTGCATTTCAGTGGTTTGAAAGTCGTCGCACTGGACAGCTAAAGCCAGGTCATCGGCATAAATGAAGCTTCTTGTATAGGAAGGCCTTGGCTGGTCATTTGTGTAGATGTTAAAGAGGATTGGCGAGAGGACGCTGCCCTGAGGAAGTCCGTTCCGTTGGTCCCTCCACCTACTGCACTTTCCTTGAAACTCAACAAAGAACCGGCGATTCTGCAGGAGAGTTTCAACAATCTTCGTGAAACCATAGTCTCTGGTGAAGTTATAGAGCTTGGTGATCAAAGTTCTATGGTGCACTGTGTCGTATGCTGCTGTAAGGTCCACAAATACCACACCTGTGATTTTACGTCTTTCAAACCCATCCTCTATGTGCTGAGTTAAATTGAGCACCTGTGAAGTACAATTCCTTCCAGATCTAAAGCCCGCCTGTTCTGGAATAAGAAGGTGATCTACTTTAGATGTGAGGCGCTCAAGTAGGATCCTCTCAAATATCTTATATAGGTGACAAAGTAATGATATTTGCCTGTAGCTCTTAGGATCTAATGGATCCTTACCTGGCTTCAAAATAGCTATCACTCTAGACTTCCTCCATACCTTAGGTATCTGTTTACTCTGCAGGCAATTGTTTAGAAAATCAACAACCCACTTCCTTGCTCTGGAACCAAAATGTTTTATTTGTTCCACTCTCATATCATCCAGACCTGTAGCCTTGCCAATTTTGGATTTGTTTATGGCTTTCTCTAATTCCACTAGGGTGATATTATTAGTGAGGTCGCTAGACTCCTTATCTATTTGGCGTTCTATTTTAACTCTATTCATATAACCCCCTATTTTTCCATTAAGCAAAAGTTGATGAGCAATGGCATCTGGGGACAAATTGACGTGTACAGGGGCTTTTGTGAAGTCATTATTAAGCCTCTTTAAAAGTCGCCAGGCTTTCTGACTACTTTTAGACATGTCCAGCTCTTCGAGGGTAGATATCCAACGATTTCGTTTATCTTCTGCTAACATTGTTGTCAACTCTAGACCTTTCTGCACAGTCTCTTCGCCAAAGGGATTCGTCTCAAATAGATCAATGTATTCAGCCATCAGAGCTGAGGAATGTTGATTGAGTCCAGGAACATAATTCATTCTACAACCTCTGGGAATTGACTGTCTGGAGCTCTTGTTCACTGCATCTACAAACAGATCGTAGTCAGTCATAGAAATACCTATATCAGATACACCATCTTCCAGATATGCAGTAAACTTGTTCCAGTCTGCTTTCTTAAAATTATATCGCCTGCGGAAAGGTACGCTCATAGGACGTACCGCAGCAAATACCTGACACATGATGGGTCTATGCTGTGTGTGTGGTATTGGGGTGCCGATGTTCTTTATACACTGCTGAGCAATTCCTTCGCTAACAAAGATTAGATCAGGGTTATAACCTCGTTGCCAACGCCCGCTGTTAAAAGAAGGAGGAAGTTTAACATCGTGTAACAGTAGCATCTGGTGAGTCTCAGCCCATTCCAGCACAGCCTCTCCATCTTCATTCTCATGTTCATATCCCCAGACGTTGCTTTGGCTGTTAAAGTCACCAATTACAATGTGGACGGCTTGATTGTCGAAATTCCTTGGTTTCTGGAAATGGAATGCAGAATTTGGTGGTTTATATATAGAGGAAACAGTGCAATGATTTAACTCAACTGTAAGGAGTTCTACGTCAGCACAGTCAGATATATCAGTGGATAGGACTGCTATACCAGGTTTGACAAATATTGCACTTCCATGCTGTTGACTTGGTCTCTCTACCACTAAACGCATGCCAGAAATTCTTGGCCTGCTCTGATTATTGTCTCGATGGGTTTCTTGTACACAAAGGACATCACAGCCATGTTCCTTACATAAATACTGCAAGAGTTCTTCTTTTACAAGGGACATTCCTTCGATGTTTATAGACATAATCGACAACTGTGGTCCTGAAAAGGACCTTTTTAAAATCATCTTTCAACACTTCTGGAATGGAAGAATTAGCCGGTAGATATGTGCACTCTCTACCGTTTCCAGGGAGCACCGTCAGTCACAGTCTGTTTAATCAAAATTAACTGCACAATTTATTCTGTGGCTGCACACGTGGAGGTTTCTTCCGCGCTCCCCTGAAATTCACTAATTTTTTGTAATAAATCGCTAACGGCGACTACTCCGCTGTAGATGGTGACGGATCAAATGTTACGTAACTACCAACCAGAATTTTAGCACATGACTATATCGTAATTACAATTTATAGCAAAACGTTTACTTCTGCGAAAGATGTCTTCGTTCCTCGAAAGTTGCCATTCTTAATTAATTTGAAAGTCATTGGGCTTATACCGGGTAGTTCAAAACCGTACACTAGCATCAACAGATTCATACTGAAGATGAAAGCTAGTTACTTCAATTTCCTACATAATTCTTGAAATCCTTGGAATTAATGGTTTTCGAACACATATTTTTATTCTAAAAAATGGAGCCATAGTAATGTTCCTTTGAAATTGGAACGTTTCCCAACGGCTCTTAAACGGAACCCTATTGGAGCCTAATTGAAAGAAGTATGTACGAAAATTGTTTAGATTTGGAAATAATAAGTGGAGATAAATCTCGACAGAGAGCTCTAATCCCTCGAATTGATTTAACATTGGATAAAACACTTCCATTTTATTTTCAAGAGGCATGAATTTTTAATTCGCTTGGCATTTTGTATCACGACCAATAAATTCAGGGGGTCGTGAAGGTCTCTATTTTTTCTGCCATCGCCGGTTAAATATTGCAATGTCAAGACATCGATACTTTAAAGTTTCAGTACAGTAGTGCTAAAAGGTAACTGTAACATAAAAACTTCCCAGTCTGTCAAAAACACAGCAATTTCGATATAAATTATAACACTATAAACATACCTGTAAAAATACGCACTATTATACAAAGAAAGGAAAATAAAAGAAAAATAACAATTGTGTATAATAGTGTGTATTTTTACAGGTAGCCGGACTGAGAGGCTCAGACGGTTAAGGCGCTGGCCTTCTGACCCCAACTTGGCAGGTTCGATCCTGTTTCAGTCCGGTGGTATTTGAAGATGCTCAAATACGTCAGCCTCGTGTCGGTAGATTTACTGGCACGTAAAAGAACTCCAGCAGGACTAAATTCCGGCACCTCGGCGTCTCCGAAGCCGAAAAAAGTAGTTAGTGGGACGTAAAGCAAATAACATTAATTATTTTTACAGGTATGTTTATAGTGTTATAATTTATATCGAAATTGCTGTGGGTTTGACGGACTGAAAAGCTTTTAAGTTACATTGTACTAAGTCGACACTGGAAAGTATGGTTTCATTCTCAATAAATAAATAAATAAATAAATAAATAAATAAATAAATAAATAAATAAATAAATAAATAAATAAATAAATAAATAAATAAATAAATAAATAAATAAATAAATAAATAAATAAATAAATAAATAGTAATTGAACACCGAGTAATTGGCTGCGTGGTTTGGGTCACATAGCTATCAGCTTGCATTCGGGAGAGAGTGGGTTCGAACCCTACTATCGGCAGCCATGAAGCCGGGAAAATTCTGGGGAAAATTCTGGGGAAAATTCTGGGGAATGGAACTTAAGTAAGGCCACGGTCCCTTCCTTCCTATTTATAACCATTTCCCCTCATATCGTCGCCGTAAGACCTATCTGTATCGGTAAAATTAAAAAAAAATGTAAAACATAAAGTACAAGAAATGTCGTATCTAAGGAAATCATTCAATAAATATTCCCCTATTGACCGCCATGTCTTGATGAGTTTCGGCTATTTGTTATTTACACTCGAATCTCAATACCTCGAACCTCAATACCTCGAATTTTGAGTATCTCGAAGTAACTTCAATTTCCCGGCCGTTTGCCCTATTCTTCACTTGTATTTATTTCTCTATTAGTCGGAATTCGGTTACATGAATTTCTCGATTTCTTGAAGCAAACGTTTCCTCTCTTGAGGCAAAAAATACTCTGTAACTCGAATTTTGTACAACATTGACTCTGCAATATAGCACTTGTACTTCGTGAGGAACAGGTAACAAGTTAAAGAAAGAGTTACAGTGATGCTAGGAGCTAATATGACGGGAACCGAAAACCAAACTTCTAGCGATCGGAAAATCGGCGAAGCCTCGTTGCCTTACGAGTGTGAAGTTACCGGTCACGTACGAAAGCAACCCCGGAAGTCGTGGATAACAGACTCCACTTACGAATCTTGGCTGTGTCGTTCCGAACCGAGTCAGTCCAATATAAATAACAGTGTTTGTCACAGCAATAAATGTTATTGAAAAGTATGTGGAAGAAAATAATGCTAACACTAAAAACAGAAGAGACTAACGATATTTTTCCAAAGGTGTTAACCGAGGTATGTTTCTTGTTTCACTACTGTATGTACTGTACCTGTGTTCTAAGATGTTACTTTAATAAGGGCCATAATATAAAGCGATGCCGTAAATTTTTAAATAGTGTAATAATTAATGTATTCAGTATAAGCCCGTAGATACACATGATTCAATTATTCAAATCTGTATTCTCTATATCTCCAAATTTCGATAATTCGAAATAAAATTTAGGTCCCGAGGTGATTCGAGATATGAAGGTTCCACTTTATTTGCACTACCGCGTCACGCGCCCGTCATTAAAACCGGGGCAGAAAGATTCCATCAACGGAGTATGAAGGCACACTTTTCTTTTTGGCGCATTACCGTTTATTATAAGGGGGAGTGAGATAGAGATAGAGAGAGCCTTAGGATCAGGAACTGCGGGATGAAAGCTGTCGGCCTCTTCCCGTACAGTGGATTGGGTAACTCACTATCTTTATGAGCCCACTTGTTGGCTTCAGCTTCCTAGGGCTTTCTTACATAAATACTCTAACTGGCTTACGGAGGAAACAAAACCTCTGCTTGCATAACACTCGGCCATCGTCCACACCGGCGTTTGATAGGGTAAATTATCGGAGACTACTGGGAAAAATGAGTGCGGTTGGAGTAGACAAAAGAGTGACTGAATGAGTGGCTATATTTCTAGATAATAGAACTAAGATAATTAGGGTAGGTGAAGCATTATATGATCTTGTAATCATTAAGAGGGGAATTCCTCAAGGTAGTATTATTGGACCTTTATGTTTTCTTATATATATTGAGCCCTGACAGCAATCCCTGTGACCATTTTGCACATCTCAATTCTAAATCTCAGTGTTGGGTTACGCCACGGCAAAGCAAAACAGTCGAAGATCCATGAAGCCTCCACTCTAGGGACGTGCAAGTCCGACGAGTCGGGTCACAGGTTTATATAGTGGACTGGTAACAGTATAGTTTAACGTAGAAAGTAATCATCATTTCCTGCCTAAAAAATACGTAAATATTCCATAACAGACTGTCAAGAGATCTAGGATATTGGCATATTCATCAAGATACATTGATAATTATTTCATTTTATCCTAAATTAATTAACTATCCTAGTATTCCTACGCTACATCAAATGAGAACTCTGTGAAAAGTTTCATTTATGGAAGGATTTTCCGTTTAATGACTTCAAAAAAAAATGAATTCAAATAATAGTTACACAATGAGCAAATTAATAGCAACACAAACGGATATAGAAAGGAAAAATGAATATTACGTTAAATTGAAATAAACACCTAACTTCTTGCTCTTGTTACAAAGAAATTATAACATCGTCAATCAAGAAAAAATCGAAAACAAAAGAGACAAAGTGTCCCACTGCTGAAGGCTTACAGTGAAAGATCTATTATCCATCACACATTTCGAAATAAATAACTGGGAATTATTGAATCGTCCACGTCAGAATGCTGTTCCTACTCAAATATGTCATAGTATTCCGTCATTCTCATTTAAACCATCGCACTGTTTATCGGTAAATTATCTGCCTAACAACTTGAAAACACCGTTATTCTAAATTCATAAATCATCATAAATGCAAGAGAAATGTTTGAAAGATACAGGATCGTAGCATAATATGTCACCCATCAATACCATGCACTTAAAGACAGACTCGATCCTCTCGGACATTCATCGAAGACTGCATCTAGATAAAGAACATCAATAGACACTGCAACATCTACAATAACCTTCTCTAACTACGTTGATTCTGCGCCTCCGGATTCCACTGCGAAGTTTGGCCTGAAATAACTACATCAGCACTAGGCATCAACTCAAATGATCTACAAAACATCCAACTAGCAAAGAAAATGATTTACTTACCATAGGAGATCATATTCCCTTTACGACATGTCTCAATATCTTTACGTTACCGTTTATTTTGTGAAGATCCTAAACATTCCCTTAATACCGTGCGCTCTGGTCAATCTTGTATTTAAATAGGATAAATGAGACGACCATCTATTAGTGTTCATGAGTGCAAAAATCCTATAACACTATCTTAAATACGGCCTCGTGCCTAAATAAATCATTCATCACAACGACATTAAAATTCACGCATGACCAATACAATTCCTATCGCCAAGACCATCATCAGGACCTTCACATAGCATCATCATAAAATACGCAATCCTAATGACACGTCTATAACTATCCACATTTCATTATCCACATACATATTTTCAAAGATCCTACCGTATCAAACACCTTATCACGTCACATAAAACGTCATGCACGGCGAATTCACAACACCTAGGAACAATCTATTCAGGCATTTCACGTCAAAGACTACCAAATATGTTGCCGCATTAACACTATATCACCACAATAATATCGCCATTTCATTATCAAACACCATATTTCTACACAAGCACATGATATTTGAAGACCATAGAATCGCACGTCGCAAATACCGAGCTCCTCCGAGGTATTTTGAGCCACGAGTTGGGTTAACGTACATCACAATAACATTATTACGGCACCAGTACCATCGATGTCAAAAAATCATTCCGTAAAACCTTGCTAGAAGACATTAAAAGAAAACTCACACGACCCATCGCCTATTATCACAACATAGTTTGAATCATCGCACTAGACGCAACGATCATAATTAATACAACGCAATGATTAACAAATAACGGTCGCCTTCAAGTTGAAAATATACATGTCAAATCGACATTTAAAATGAATACTACTCTACATCTAAAATAAGCAACTACATGGCGGAATATATAGACGATATTTAAGTACTCATCCTGGGTTGTTGCTCCACGACGGTGTCACCTTCCATGTTCAGCTCTCAACTATTAATATTATCCATTAGTGTCCATCACATTCCTGGTCAGATCCTTCGAGGTCCCTTTATTTTAGTTGTTCATGTTAATACGTGTTGTCATCTCGTGTCTATATTCCATAAACGTTGGTTCCATGTTACCTGAAACTCAGAAATGTCTATTAGGACAGAATCATACACCTTGATACAATTTTTACAGTTCAACTAACACACTTGCCTTTTCGTTTTCGATAACAAGATATCTTGTTTTACAATATAATATGTGTTTATAATATGCCAATATCTCGTTAATATATCTCCTCAATACAATCTTTCTCCCCACGAATTTTCGCTTTCGATCCCTCTAAGCACAGATTGAAAGTCAACTTCTTCAGAGACAAAGCAAATTCTACAACAACATAATCATCGCAGACGGTTTGCTTTTTAGAACTCTTCTATGCTTCCTGCTCCCATGTGTTCTTGACAATTGGAAACATTTGACACATAATGCGTAACGATCTCGTATAAATCAGCTGTGCTGGTAAAGGAACTTATTTAATAATTGGTGCCTCGTATTTTGGTTGGTAATCGACAGTTTCATTCTTCATCTCGATCGTTGAATCGTGCGAGGTTAGATGTACAAGGCATGGCATATAAACTTTGCTTATTCCAAATCATTCACACATTCCATGGCCCTCAGTAACATTCTGTCATTGATATATTCTGCCGTTCCTACGCATTTCAGTAACTTTACTTGAGGAATGTGTATTATTCATTTAATCCTGCCCTATGTTTCACGATGTTTTATTGTCTACCAATATTTCCGAGACACCACGAGGTTTAGAGCTTGTTATCAATCCGCCAATATCTTCAATTCAGCGATGCCGTTCACATAATTAGACAAGCCAATTGAATTCAAATTCTCCTGGAGGTGTGATAACCGGACATAAGATTTCATTGACATTATTTCTCAACATAAACTTCCAATGTGTTCACCAACCTCATCCTGACATACATTGGAAGGTTATAATATAAATGATATGAGTAAAGGAGAGCCTCCGTGGCTCAGACGGCAGCGCGTCGGCCTCTCACCGCTGGATACCGTGGTTCAAATCCCGGTCACTCCATGTGAGATTTGTGCTGGACAAAGCGGAGGCAGGACAGGTTTTTCTCCGGGTACTCCGGGTTTCCCTGTCATCTTTCATTCCAGCAACACTCTCCATTCTCATTTCATAGCATCTATCACTCATTAATTTAAATCACTTTGGGAGTGGCGACCACATCGTAATAACAGCCTATATATGATTCATTCATTACATCCCTGACCCGGTCAAAGACTGGAAAACAGGTTGTAGGTTTTCATTTTCATGAGTGAAGGAGTGGAATCAGAGATAAGGTTTTTTGCGGATGATGTTCTTCTGTATAGAAAAATAAATAAGTTACAAGATTGTGAGCAACTGCAAAATGGACTCGATAATGTTGTGAGATGGACAGCAGGCGGTGATAAACGGGGTTAAAAGTCAGATTGTGAGTTTCACAAATAGAAAAAGTCCTCTCAGTTTTAATTACTGCGTTGATAGGGTGAAAGTTCCTCATAGGGGTCACTGTAAGTACCTGGATGTTAGTGCAGTATAAGGAAAGATCTTCTTTGGAGAAATCACATAAACGGGACTGTAAATAAAGGGTACAGATATCTGCTCATGGTTATGAGGGTGTTTAGGGGTTGTTGTAAGGATGTAAATGAGAGGGCATATACGTCTCCGGTAAGACCCCACTGGTTCCACTGTATGAGACCCTCACCAGGATTTCTTGATTCAAGAACGGGAACAATCCAACGAAAAGCAGCTCGATTTGTTCTGCATAATTTCCGAAAAGAAAGAGTAGCGTTACAAAAATGTTGCAAAATTTGGACTAGGAAGAATTGGGAGAAATCAGACGAGCTGCTCGACTAATTGGTATGTTCTGAGCTGTCAGTGGAGGCATGGCGTGGAATTACATTATAGAGGAATAAGTTTGACGGGTGTTTATAAAAGTAGGAAAGATTACAATATGGAGATAAAGTTGGATTTCAGGAGGAAAAATTGGGACAAATATTATTTATAGGAAGAGGAGTTAAGGATTGAAATAATTTACGAAGGGAGATGTTCAAAATTTCCAAATTCTATGAAATTATTCAAGAAAATACTAAAAAGCAGATAGGAATCTGCCACCTGGGCGACTGCTCAAAATGTAGATTAATTGCTAGTTTGTTGTTGCTTATTGTGTAAGGGGGCCTAACATCTAAGTCATCTGCCCACAGATTGATTGATTGATTGATTGATTGATTGATTGATTGATTGATTGATTGATTGATTGATTGATTGACAGACCATTTCACATTCCATAAATAGTGATTGAGAAGATGCTGAGAGTCAGTGATACAAGTGGATAACTCAACGTTCTATCATATTAACTGTCCTTTACTTTTACCAGAGGCTGACTAGCCGAAGCGGGAAGTAGGTGTTCGGTTCACCTGGAAGGACGTGGGTTCGAGCCCACGTCAGGGAGTCGACAAATTTATAAATGAGATTTTCAATAGCGGAAAGTCACATGATCCTGTGGTTCACCCAGCCTACACTAAAAATGAGAACCAGGTTAGTTCTTGTAGGTGAAAGTGGCTGGGCCCAGAGCAAACGACTCTGTTCCACTTAGCGGCGAGGTAATGAACTGAGGAACGTTTTTTCCAAAAGCCGGTAACTACAAGACACGACAGGTAGATTTTAGGAATTTACTTCTCTTTTCTTTCCACCAGAAACAGGACTTCTTCTCTATGACGTTTCCGCATTTCAAATGTTAATTCTGATATTTTCCAGGTATCACTCATCTTCAGGGTCGGTAATAAATGACGAATGATAGCTATGAAGTGACCTAAACTCCTCTAAAATTGGCCTAAATAACCCAAAAATTTGAAGGAAAATGTATATTTACCAAAAATAGTAAATTTATGTGTTATCCACATTACGAGCCTCCGTTGGCTCAGGCGCTGGGTTCCGTGGTTCAAATCCCAGTGACTCCATGTGTGATTTGTGCTGGACAAAGCGGAGGCGGGACAGTTATTTCTCCGGGTACTCCGGTTTCCCCTGTCACCTTTCCGTTCCAGCAACACTCTCCAATATCATTTCATTTCATCTCTCAGTCATTAATCTTAGCCCCAGAGGAGTGGGACAGAGTTCGGCTGCCGGCACAATTCCTATCCTCGCCAATAGATGGAGGATTCATTCATTACATTCCTGCCCGGTTGAATGACTGGAAACAGGCTGTGGATTTCATTTTCATCCACATTACCTTTAACTCGTAATGGAGTGAATACAGTTAATGTTTCATCAAATACAACTACCATTAATAATAATAATAGAAGATACAGAAATACCTGAGACAATAACATTTCAGCCCTTCTTTTTTGTTTTGTTTTGTTTATTAAGAAGTGAATGTAACTTAACATCTTTTCGGTCTGTCGAAAACACTAGTTAAAACATAATATATACCACCACCTCTTCTCACAATACGCCCAAAGAACTGGAGGTTTTTTGGTTGACATGGGGAGGAAGGCGTTTGGAGATATTAAGTTCTTTGATAATGGAGGCATTAGTTCTTTCTTCGATCTGTTTTAAGAGTAGCATTCTGCGCCAGCATAAAGCTCGAATGCACCAATACTCAGTTTGTGTCTAGTGGATACCAGCATCATTTTCACATTCTATGTTGGAACTGTAACCAACCCTTTCAAACTATTGTATGACGTTTCTTTCTCACACTCTGTTATATTTATGGACAAAACATGACGGTCTCATTACCTGGAAGTGGGCTGGAAGCGAGCAGTCAATCACACCCTGCAACCTGCTGAGTTACCGAGTTCTAAGTGATCTTGTTTGGTGTTGAGAGATGGCCAAATCACTTTCTTCAGTCTTTACAATTCCTTCGTGTCGAGTGCAGTGGACGATTTGGCAACTCCGGCTATACTAGCCGTAGTAAATCCTATGAGCCGCTAATAGACACCGGGCTGCAGCTGGAGAGTAGTGGTGTGAGGCGAGGTCGTCATATTTTGTCTCCAAGTATCCCTTAAAGTCACCACTCTTTCAAACATGTTCTACCTCCTGAAACCTCCTCTGTCGGGATATGATATTAAAGTTACGACGGTGAACGTATGCCCAGGCGGCAGCCTCTCATCCTAAAACGTGGCCCACCCTAGTGATAATGAGAGTTGTCAGTCGGTTTCTTTCCTCTGACACAAGGGGTGCGTGTTGTTCAAAACGCAAGTGAGCTCTGTCATGGTTTGCCGCCTCCAAATTATTGCATGAAGCTAAGTGAAAAGCAATACACTTCATAAATATTAATTAATGAAGCAAATAGTACAAGACTTTCAAACAGTGAATAAAGTACGTGCGAATGGTCTGAGCTGGAAAAAAAAAAAAAAAGAGACTGACGTCCATTTAATAAGAGGTGCATTGGCAACAGAGCTGTGAGGATTTATGTTGGCGAATGAGAACTTCCATTTCCGCCACAAATCACGCCCTGCTGGTCAAGGGAGGGGCCAGGAGATCAAAAGTTATACCATTTTCTCTGCCGCCGACTGAGGATTGGTTGCCCATCCCAAACTATACTTTCGTTTACTGTGCCTCCACTCTGTTTGTTACTAACGTTCTAGCATGACGCGGAAACAAAAGACAAGAAATCAGTGTTTTCACCGAAGGAAACAGCACCAAATCACCATAAATGCATCAGATATCGGACTGTGTTGTAACTTTCTTCGTAGAAATCATAGTTTGCGAAAACTCCCATTTTGCATATCCTATAGACTAAGTGTGTGAAGTAACATTGTATGAAGGAACCACTCTAGCAGCCAGAAAAGCAGCGAGCATCACTAGAAAGAAAGATTTAAAACCTCAATTTCCAAAAAAGTTGTAGTTACCGGATTTTGAAACAACGATACTCAATTGTGGAAGCATCCGCTTCCCCCTGCTCCAGGAGCCTCCATGACCTATACGGCCGGGCTGAGTGGCTCAGATAGTTGAGGCGCAGGCCTTCTGACCCCAATTTGGCAGGGTCGATCCTGGCTCAGTCCGGTGGTATTTGAAGGATCCTGAAATACGTCATCCCCGTGTCGGTGAATTTACCAGCACGTAAAAGAACTCCCGCGGGTAAAAAATTCTGGCATATCGAAGTCTCTGAAAACAGTAAACATTTGTAGGTTTTTTTTTACAAGTTGCTTTAAGTCGCACCGACACAAATAGGTCTTACGGCGATGACGGGACTCGAAGGGACTAGGAGTGGGAAGGGAGCAGCCGTGGCCTTAATTAAGGCACCATTTGCTTGGTGTAAACATGGGAAACCACTGAAAACCATCTTAAGGGCTGCCGACGGTGCGGTTCGAACCGACTATCTCCCGAAAACTGGGCAATGGCCGCATTTAAGCGACTGCAGCTATCGAGCTCGGTAATGTGTACTTAATGACGTAAATACCAATAACACTATTGATCTATACAGAGAGTTCTTTCCTATTTTTTTTTAGGTATATTTACTCACTTATTAGGGGGACGATAGCATGCATTAATATAATTTTTTCCGAACAAGACTTACAGAAAGTGGCCAATTGCAATCACATAATTCATGAAAAACTAAAAGATAGCTAAACCCATGGCGAAACAGCCCCGAAGGGCCACGGCTTATCAAGCGACCGCTGCTCAACTCGAAGACCTGTAGATTACGAGGTGTCGTGTCGTCAGCACAACGAATACTCTCGGCCGTTATTCTTGGCTTTCTACACAGGAATCAAATAACAAGGCGTGATAAATATTCTCCCGGTCTAGAAAGCCAAGAATAACGGCCGAGAGGATTCGTCGCGCTGACCACACGGCACCTCGTAATCTGCAGGCTTCGGACTGAGCAGCGGTCGCTTGGTAGACCAAGGCCCTTCGAGGACTGTAGTGCCATGGGGTTTGGGGAGGGGGGACAAATATTCGACGGTATTTAACCCTCGTATTGACTGCTTTAGTTTCGGATGTACTTTAAGTTATAAACTGCAGAACACTACTAAATGGCCAATGAACTTTGGTGTTAGACCCCATAAAAATAATCATCACCATCGTCGTGATATTAGTAAATTCCAGGTTCATAACCTACCACGTTCACACCCTCCATGAAGAGGGTAGCACAAAACATTCTGTACTATCTCTCCAGACCTCACTCCACCCTGGGGTCCTTAGCTGTGTCCTGGCATCTTTTTTTCACTTACGTGCGCCAGGCTTCTCGTTTTCCTCTATCCTATTCGACCTCTCTTGGTCAACTCTTATTCTTTTTCGACCTCGATGGTATTAGATCTCCGAAGTCCAGGAAGTCTTTAATTTTCACGCCCTTCGTAGTCCTTGTCGCACTTTGGCCGGTACTTTCATTCTTCAAATTGTGTGACACCTTCGATTTATTTCTCTGTGATTAGTTTTATGTAGAGGCTGGTTGCCTAGTTGTACTTCCTCTTAAAACAATAATTTCCACCACCACCACACCACCACCACCGAGACCTCCCTGTTCTGGATTGTCGTTGCGAGAAAATTTCGAACACAATGGCTGAGAACTGACCAGTGGAAGAAAGTATTCGCATATTTTCTTCAGGACTCGAGTTGACTCCCATCACATGATCAACGACTCCGTTGTTAACATTCCATGTCCGTCAGAGGATTTCATGTTTTATCCCTGGGAAAGTTTTGGATCGCTTCCCAGCAATTTGTTGGGTCTAAATGTCAAGTATAATATTTTATGAGCTACCAAAGGACACGCATGCTGTAAGACCTTACCGGACAGGATGACAGTCTAGTCGTGAAAGTGTGCAACGGAGCGGGAGTGACTATTACATAACACCGGAGATAGTTATGACCAGTTACACAGGAAGGAATGTTGGAATGCGCGTCTAGTAGGTAACTTTCGTTTCCTAAACTTAACCACCCACTAACTTCAAGTTGTTTTCGTACGCCATGATGAGCAGATTTCTTCTTCTGCTAAAACATATGTCAATAATATAATTCCTTGTATTTCCGCTTTGCCATTTTTAGATTAATAATAATAATAATAATAATAATAATAATAATAATAATAATAATAATAATAATAATAATAATAATAATAATAATAGATCTTATGATTACCGAAGTCATGTTAAAGAATGGTAATACCGAGCTCGATAGCTGCAGTCGCTTAAATGCGGCCAGTATCCAGTATTCGGGAGATAGTAGGTTCGAACCACACTGTCGGCAGCCCTGAAAATGGTTTTCCGTGGTTTCCCATTTTCACCAGGCAAATGCTGGGGCTGTACCTTAATTAAGGCCACGGCCGCTTCCTTCCAACTCCTAGCCCTTTCCTGTCCCATCGTCGCCACAAGACCTATCTGTGTCGGTGCGACGTAAAGCAACTAGCAAAAAAAAAAAAAATTAAAAAAAAAAATGGTACAGCCAAGTCCGTGACCAAAGACAGAACTAAGAGGTTCCAAGTTAAGATCAACACCAGGAAACCGATTCAGATATCAGAGGAGGAAAGAAGGACGAGATCAGATAGAATGAGAACTATTGAGAGAAAAAAGAGCACAAGCATCTAAGAGTGACCGAACTGACGTACCCCAAAGATAGGTGATTCGAAGTGAATAATAATAATAATAATAATAATAATAATAATAATAATAATAATAATAATAATAATAATAATAATAATAATAATAATAATAATTGTACCGGGTGGTACACCTCCACGCCGCTTATTTAAAATTTGCGCCAATTGAAACTCCTCTGCTGGAGGAAGTCTGAACTTTATCTACGGTATTAATTTTCAAGTTTCTCAGAAGATGTCACTACTTGGAAATTTTGGAGTTTTTGAACTGGGTCATTTTTGATGTATTTTTGTTTTACCTGTAGTAAGAAGTGTGAACTTTCTCTTCTAGAGGACACTACTGAAAAACTACAATGGTGCACCCTAGTGCGAAGTGAAAGAACTGTTTTTTGGAGAAATTTTTTATTTCAAAAGTTTGTTTCTTGTTAAATTTCTTTCTGTTATTGTTTAAGTTGGCTGTATACCCCTTTATTTCCCCTTGTTTTGAATTTAGCCAATCCTGAATTTCTCGAATTAATTTTCCACCAATAATATGTTTCTTCTTCGTATTGTGTAGGGGTTTTCTTGGTGAACCAATAAAATCCTTGTGGGAGGGTGTTCTCATTCCAAAAACGCCTCGAACTTTCCGCGAGAGTATATACACTGCTGATTTTCGGGTCTCGGTGCCACTTCAGTACCATCTTTCAGTGTGTAAAGTACATAGCAGGGGGCGGGAAGCGCCTCTTTCTTCGGGCAGCAGTTCAACAACCAGGTAATGGCCACTTAATAACCTCTTTTCTTGCTAGCTCAGCAGTTTAACTCTCGGGGCGGGTCCGAAGCGTTTCCACCATGTAACTTTCCCTAAAATGTAAAGACACTTTGTATTTATTCTATCTTTTAAGCTACATATTGGGATAGAGAGTGCTTAACCCTCTCGAGCTCCCACTCATATTGTTTCGAGGTGAACTTATTTCTCACAACCGATTCTTCCTTAATGTAATGTAAATTGTTCTTTTCTAAAGTCACCTCTGTAGTATGGGATTAGCCCTTGCATTTGTGGCCTAGAGCCAGATTAGGTTTTAAAACAAATGCATTACGAGTGCAGATCGCCTCCTCTCAAGTTGGTATTTTAGAGGCCATGTAATTAACCTTTTCTCAGTAGGTTGGGTATTTTACCCCTGTGTTTATGTCCTTAGAGGACAGCTTGAAGGTGGAATTTGGTGTGGCCTTTGACAGGCTTAAAATTTGAGAGCGGGTTGCTCTTTCTTGAAAATTTTGTTTTCTGCGCGCCTCAAGGAGGCTTTACTGTGTAATTTGGAGCAAGTGCTCCTGGGTATGAATGGGGTTTTCCGCCCCTCTGTTGAAACTTGTGTTGGGGTAAAACTGGGCTAATTGCTCAAGAATTGTGAGGTCGGGGCTCGAAGCCCAAATCCTGTAAATATTGTAATTGTACTTTTATTGCCTTGCTACTCTGTACCTGTCTTTCGTGTTATTTCTGGATTTTGGAAAGAGAATATAACCTTGTTAAATTTTACATTAACTTTAATTTCGTAGTTTGAGACCCGTTCACACCCGCACCTTCTTTCACCTCTACCTACCACAAAAATACGGTAACAATAATAATAATAATAATAATAATAATAATAATAATAATAATAAGAATAATAAGAATAAGAATAAGAATAAGAATAAGAATATTTAACACTTCGAAGATCAGTTAAGGAAGGGAGGATTTTCTGAACAGTTCTTGGTTCCAACCTCAAAGATGGTGTTTACAGGCTTGGGAGGAAGTTGGAAATATACACCCACACCGAAAAGATATCAAGCTTAATCCGGAGAAGAAGGATACCAATTTATGCTCACTTCTGCAGACTGTCAGCTGAAAGAACCTGTAAACCTTTGCTATCCTACTTCAGAAGTCTCAAAACGATTCCCCCTTGTTTGGTGGAGATCGATAAGTATAATTTTAAGTATGGAATCACAGAAACAGACATTCAACTCCGAACACCACTCAAACACAAACTTAGAGAGGCTCACCAAGAAGAAGTCCCAACTCGACTGAAGCATGTCCATTCTGATGCATGGAAGAAAGCACACTCCGAAAGGATGAAAACCTGGTGGGCCCGCAAGAAGAAAAACAGTTGAGATCTCACGGTCCTTAGTGGCCCTAACGATAGATAATAATAATAATAATAATAATAATAATAATAATAATAATAATAATAATAATAATAATAATAATAATTGACCAACAGGATACTTCTTCTGCAGGAAAGGTGGAAAAAACAACCGGGATGGCTTACACACGTGCACAATGACTTGGCAGAAATGGGTATCAAGGAGGAGGATATAAAAGAAAGGACATCATTTAGGAAGAAGGTTGCGGGATTGAGGGATGCGTCTGAAGAGCAACATGCGAAGCCACGGAACATCTCGGTGGAAGAACGAGCAAGAAGAAGTCAAAGACTCAAGAATCTTTGGCGAGAGTGTAAAGAGAAGGGTATCAGTCTGCGTGACAGAAGGAAGATTGTGTAAACGTGGCCCACAGGTGGCCGTATCGATTGATAATAATAATAATAATATAATAATAATAATACGATGACACTGGCTGGCACGAATATTTGCCCCAATTTGTCCTCTTGAATTTCAACTTCATCTTCATATTGTGATCTTTCCTACTCTTTTAAAGACACCACTCAAATTTATTCGTCTACTGATGTCCTCCCACTCCATCTCTCCACTGATATATCACAATCACAAGTGATAATAACGACACTCATGAAAAGAAATAAACAGCGCACTCCCGAATTTCTCTCTCCTTGCTCGATTTTCAAAGTGTGAAAACGAATTTAACAATTTGACCACATTACAAATTGTAACGTCACGTAATGATTATATTTTGAATCTTTATTTTAGCTTCTTTATAGAACTGAATTGTTTAAATAGTCAGTATAATGGAATTCATTGTTTTGTACAATGTTTTAGAATCAATCGCTAACAACAATTTAATGTAAGACGTGAGGGTAAAGCGTAGGTACGTTGAAAAGTGGTAGGCGATGTTACTGAATGTTCTGCTGGACAGACCATACACCCGCCTGCACTCTTCCTTCCTCTGACAAGCCTAGATCGTCCTTCCAGGCTCCTCCCGCACCCCGCAAAGTTGCAAAGTCTAGGGATTTACTGAGGGCTCTACTGCCACAGCCCGAGTGCTTCAATACTAAAGAGAAAACATCGTGTTTGCTGGACAGCATCCACGGGCTGAAAGTCCTTGCCATTTCCATGGAAATGGAAAAGTAAAATGTTTAGAGCTGAAATAATAAGATAACATTGTATAACTGTATATCACACGACATAAGTTCGATCTCGCTACACCGGGCGAGTTGGCCGTGCGCGTAGAGGCGCGCGGCTGTGAGCTTGCATCCGGGAGATAGTAGGTTCGAATCCCACTATCGGCAGCCCTGAAAATGGTTTTCCGTGGTTTCCCATTTTCACACCAGGCAAATGCTGGGGCTGTACCTTAATTAAGGCCACGGCCGCTTCCTTCCAACTCCTAGGCCTTTCCTATCCCATCGTCGCCATAAGACCTATCTGTGTCGGCGCGACGTAAAGCCTCTAGCAAAAAAAAAAAAAGCGATCTCGCTACATTTTTCCATCTCTTTATGTAATAAATTAACTGAAATAACGATAAACGATTTTGAAAAGGCGGCGGGGTGACACCCAAAAAGCCCTTCATGCACGAACCGCCACTGGCTGACACATTACAGGCAATATCACAAAAGTCCGCCTCTGTGGTGTAGTGGTTAGCGTGATTAGCTGCCACCCCCGGAGGCCCGGGTTCGATTCCCGGCTCTGCCACGAAATTTGAAAAGTGGTACGAGGGCTGGAACGGGGTCCACTCAGCCTCGGGAGGTTAACTGAGTAGAGGTGGGTTCGATTCCCACCTCAGCCATCCTGGAAGTGGTTTTCCGTGGTTTCCCACTTCTCCTCCAGGCGAATGCCGGGATGGTACCTAACTTAAGGCCACGGCCGCTTTCTTCCTTCTTCCTTGCCTATCTCTTCCAATCATCCCATCCCTCCACAAGGCCCCTGTTCAGCATAGCAGGTGAGGCCGCCTGGGCGAGGTACTGGTCATACTCCCCAGTTGTATCCCCCGACCAAGAGTCTGAAGCTCCAGGACACTGCCCTTGAGGCGGTAAAGGTGGGATCCCTCGCTAAGTCCGAGGGAAAAACCGAACCTGGAGGGTAAACTGATGATGATGATGATGATGATGATGAATATCACAAAAAGTTGTAAAAGGTACACTGAATTATGTTTTATTTTGCTTCATTTCATGTCCCCAAATTCATATATTGACCTATCTGTATGAAAATCGCTGTATTTTTGGAAATATTTTAAAATACTTTCACTACTGGTCACAGCATATAAATCCCATATCTACTGATTACCACTAATTGGCAGAACACACGAAGGCGGAAATCATGGTGGCAGACCCGCACTTCCGTTCATGCGGGAGAACTGCTCCTCTATCTGTAAAGCTACGGGCACAACATAGGGGTAACTCCCACCTCCCCGCAGCTGGCCTTTAAAAATTAAATACTTGTCGCGTGGCGAGCGTTTAAATGACTTTGTTTACCTGCCAGCCGTTATCAGCGATAGCGAGACCTTGTTAATAGACTTCCTGGTTATTTCAGTGTCCCTACATTGTTACCAGCCGTGTCGAATTTTACATTTCGTTCTTTCTTCTTTCTTTCTTAATCCGTTTATCCTCAAGGGTTGGTTTTTCCCTCGGAATCGGCGAGGGATCCCACCTCTACCGCAGTGACCTGGAGCGTGAGAATTTTGGTCGAGGAATACAACTGGGAAGGAGGACCAGTACCTCGCCCAGAGATCGGACGATTGGAAGGGATAGGCAAAGAAGAAGAAAGTAAGCGGCGTGGCCTTCAGTTAGGTACCATCCCGGCAATTGTCTGGATGAGAAGTTGGAAACCACGAAAAACCACATCGAGGATAGCTGAGGTGGGAACCGAACCCACCTCCACTCACTTGACCTCACGAGGCTGAGTGGACCCCGTTCGAGCCCTCGTACCACTTTTCAAAATTTTGTGGCAGAGCCGGGAATCGAACCCGCGCCTCCGGGGGTGACAGCTAATCACGCTAACCAAAGTATTCACTGGCATCTTGGAAGGGAGGGTGCGATCAGTTGTTGAGAGGAAGTTGGATGAAAACCAGTGTGGTTTCAGACCACAGAGGGGCTGTCAGGATCAGATTTTCGGTATGCGCCAGGTAACTGAAAAATGCTACGAGAGGAATAGACAGTTGTGTTTATGTTTCGTAGATCTAGAGAAAGCATATGACAGGGTACCGGGGGAAAAGCTGTTCACCATACTGGGGAACTATGGGATTAAGGGTAGATTATTAAAATCGATCAAAGGTATTTATGTTGACAATTGGGCTGCAGTGAGAATTGATGGTAGATTGAGTTATTGGTTCAGGGTACTTAACAGGGGTTAGACAAGGCTGTAAACAGGGGTTAGACAAGGTCGTAATCTTTTACCTTTGCTGTTTTTTGTTTAGATGGATCATCTGCTGAAAGGTATACTGTGGCAGGGAGGGATTCAGTTAGGTGGAAATGTAGTAAGCAGTCTGGCCTATGCTGACGACTTGGTCTTAATGGCAGATTGTGCCGAAAGCCTGCAGTCTAATATATTGGAACTTGAAAATTGGGACAATGAGTATGGTATGAAAATTACCCTTTCTGAGACTAAACTGATGTCAGTAGGTAAGAAGTCCACGACAGTTGAATGTCAGATTGGTGATACAAAGCTGGAACAAGTAGATAATTTCAAGTATTTAGGATGTATGTTCTCTCAGGATGGTAATAATAGTAAGTGAGATTAAATCAAGGTGTAGTATAGCTAATGCAGTGGGCTCGCACTTGCGATCAACAGTATTCTGTTAGAAGAAAGTCAGTTTGCGGACGAAACATTCTTTACATCGGTCTGTTTTCAGACCAACTTCGCTTTACGGGAGTGAAAGCTGGGTGAACTCAGGGTATCTTATTCATAAGTTAGAAGTAACAGACAAGAAAGTAGCGAGAATGATTGCTAGTACAAACAGGTGGGAACAGTGGCAGTAGGGTACTGGAAATGAGGAGATACATTCTCAGTTAGGAATTAACTTGATGGATGTAGTTGTACGCATAAACCGGCTTCGGTGGTGGGGTCATGTGTGGTGAATAGAAGAGGATAGGTTAGGTAGGAGAAGTAGAGGGAGACCGAGACGACGATGGTTAGACTCAGTTTCTAACGATTTAAAGGTAGGAGATATAGAACTAAACGTGGTAACAGAATAAGTTACAAATGGGGGATTCTTAAGGAAAAAAAAAAGATCAACTAACAATCAGTGGATAACTCAGGAGATACTAGACCTGATTGATGAACGACGAAAATACAAGAATGCTAGAAATGAAGAGGGCAGAAAAGTATACAGGCGATTAAAGAATGAAGTGGATAGAAAGTGCAAGGTAGCTAAGGAAGAATGGCTGAAGGAGAAGCGCAAGGATGTCGAAGGTTGTATGGTCCTGGGAAAGGTAGATGCTGCATACAGGAAAATCAAGGAAACCTTTGGAGAAAGGAAATCTAGGTGTATGAATATTAAGAACTCAGACGGAAAGTCACTTCTAGGGAAAAAGAGAAAGCAGAGAGATGGCAAGATCATATCCAACAGTTGTGTCAAGGTAAAGATGTAGATAATTTGGTTCTGGAACAAGAAGAGGCTGTTGATGCTGATGAAATGGGAAACCCAATTTTGAGGTCAGAGTTTTACAGAGCTGTGAGAGACCTAAATAAGAACAAGGCACCTGGAATTGATGACATTCCTTCTGAATTGCTGACTGCCTTAGGAGAAACCAGCATGGCAAGGTTATTCCATTTAGTGTGTAAGATGTACGAGACAGGAGAAGTCCCATCCGATTTTCGGCAGAATGTTGTTATACTTATTCCCAAGAAAGCCGGTGCTGACAGTTGTGAAAACTACCACACCATTGGTTTAGTATCTCATGCCTGCAAAATTTTAACACGTATTATTTACAGAAGAATGGAAAAACAAGTTGAAGCTGAGTTGGGAGAAGATCAATTTGGCTTCAGAAGAAATGTAGGAGCACGTGAAGCAATCCTGACTTTACGTCTGATCTTAGAGGATCGAATCAAGAAGGACAAGCCCACGTACATGGCATTCGTAGATCTAGAAAAGCCATTCGATAATGTTGATTGGAACAAGCTATTTATGATTCTGAAGATGATAAGGATCAGATACCGAGAACGAAGAATTATCTACAATCCTTATAAAAATCAGTCTGCAGTGATAAGAATCGAGGGCTTTGAAAAAGAAGCAGCAATCCAGAAAGGAGTGAGGCAAGGCTGCAGTTTGTCCCCCCTCCTCTTTAATGTTTACATAGAACAGGCAGTAAAGGAAATCAAAGAGGAATTTGGAAAGGGAATCACAATCCAAGGAGAGGAAATCAAAACTTTGAGATATTGTTATTTTATCTGAGACTGCAGAAGATCTCGAGAAGCTGCTGAATGGTATGGATGAAGTATTGGGTAAGGAGTACAAGATGAAAATAAATAAGTCCAAAACAAAAGTAATGGATTGTAGTCGAACGAAGGCAGGTGATGTAGGAAATATTAGATTAGGAAACGAAGTCTTACAGGAAGTAGATGAATATTGTTACTTGGGTAGTAAAATAATTAACGATGGCAGAAGTAAGGAGGGCATAAAATGCAGATTAGCACAAGCAAGGAAGAGCTTACTTAAGAAAATAAATTTGCTCACTTCAAACATTGATATAGGAATTAGAAAGATGTTTTTGAAGTCTTTCGTGTGGAGCGTGGCATTGTATGGAAGTGAAACGTGGACGATAACTAGCTCAGAAGGAAAGATAATATAAGCTTTTGAATTGTGGTGTTACAGAATAATGCGGACGGTGAGATGAATAGATCGAATCACGAATGAAGGGATACTGAATCGAATTGGTGAGAGGAGATCGATTTGGCTAAATTTGACGAGAAGAGATAGAATGATAGGATACATCTTAAGACACCCAGGACTTGTGCATCAAACCAGTCTATGGACTGATGACTCAAAGAATAACAGGGGATTGTAGCGGCGTTTAGTAAATTCGCAGAGGCTCGTAGACTGAACACTGAAGGGCATAATGGTCTATAACGAAGATGTACGTATGTAATGAAATTCCGTCTAGGCCGACGACCTAGATGGTAGGTCCCTTTAAACAACAAACACGAACAACGAGCATGAAAGTCCTCCCAGCGTTTTAAACGTGATGTCGTTTCGGAAAGTAGACAGACAGACGGATATGTTTTCATTTTTCTGTGTAGTGAGATGAGGGAATAAGCCAATGTTTGTTTCTTCTGTCTTCGGTCGTCTATCCTCCGGCAGTGTGTTCAAAGAAAATAATTATCCATCATTTGGAAATGCTGGTAATGATACTGGAAGTAACTTGTTTCCAAGGTGAAAGCAACGGAATTATCAGACCCTCTTGATATAAATCGTAGGAACAAAAATGTGAACTGGTCCCTTCGAACAACGAAGTATCAAATAAGAAACGGGCTGTATACGACAGGCATGAAAATGAAAGATTCCCCAAGCCTCAAGAACGTAATACCGTTGGGAGGTAGCATTCAATATCAATCAATCAATCAATCAATCAATCAATCAATCAATCAATCAATCAATCAATCAATCAATCAATCAATCAATCAATCAATCAATCAATCAATCAATCAATCAATCAATCAATCAATCAATCAATCAATCAATCAATCAATCAATCAATCAATCAATCAATCAATCAATCAATCAATCAATCAATCAATCAATCAAGAGCTCGATAGCTGCAGTCGCTTAAGTGCGGCCAGTATCCAGTATTCGGGAGATAGTAGGTTCGAACCCCACTGTCGGCAGCCCTGAAAATGGTTTTCCGTGGTTTCCCATTTTCACACCAGGCAAATGCTGGGGCTGTACCTTAATTAAGGCCACGACCGCTTCCTTCCGACTCCTAGCCCTTCCCTGTCCCATCGTCGCCATAAGACCTATCTGAGTCAGTGCGACGTAAATCAACTAGCAAAAAAAAAAAATCAATCAAGACACATTAAAAGTGGTTTACAGGTTATGAAAAATAAAAATACAGGAATGCTAATATTATCCTTTGTATGTTCAGCCCTCAGCCCGAAAGCTGGTTGGATCCCTAACAGTTCCACCATTAGCTGTCATACATGACCTTGGGAAATGAGGAGTGGGGTAGCTTCCAATTGCTTTCCTCACCGAGCCAGAAGTTGCTTCGCCAAGCCCACTGAAATGCATACACCAACCGACCCTATGAGCAAAATTTTCACACCATTCATAACGGAGACTGGCTGCACACATTACTAGCATCGCTCACATGGAAGGCAGTATCAGTGATTATTGTTTCAGGAGAAAGTGCAAAAAGTGAGTAATTTAGCGGCCATATCATGTTGAGTAAACCATCCTAGTGCCCAGTTTCATGGCTAAATGGTTAGCGTGCTGGCCTTTGGTCACATGGGTCCCGGGTTCGATTCTCGGCAGAGTCGGGAATTTTAATCATCATTGATTAATTTCTCTGGCACGGGGGCTGGGTGTATGTGTCGTCTTCATCATAATTTCGTCCTCATCACGACGCGCTGATCGCCTACGGGAGTCAAATCAAAAGACCTGCATCTGGCGAGCCGAACATGTCATCGGACACTCCCGGTACTAAAAACCATACGCCATTTTATCATTAGAAAGGTTCCATCCTCACAAATATGCAGGTCATCCATAGGCCGTCTACTAGAAGAAAGGCCTGCACCAGGCCACTTCAAAGCAAAGCAAAGTCACCACCGTACAGGCCATGAAGGCCCTTGGAGGAGTTGAAGGTAAAGGCTTCCACCATTGTTAACCTCGGCACGTGATGGGGTAGAGTGATTAGCTTTACTCCCGGCCGCCTTTGCCCACAGGAATTAACCTGGTACTCATTTTGGTGTAGGCTGAGTGAACCTCAGGGCTATATGCACCTCCGGAAGTGGAATTCTTGTTTCTTAAATTTTACGACTTCCTGACGGGGATTCGAACACCACATCCTTGCAGGTGAACCGAGCACACCTTTACCGCCTCGGCCAGGCAACCTCTACCAGGTAACTTCGGCCCATTGTTATTAAGGTCGTTACGGTGAAGTCGTGGTTGAGGGCCCAGACCGGCCCAGCTGTAAGCACTGAAAGCAGATAATCTCTGCCTCAGGGAATAGCGAATGAGAATATATCATTAGTCCTAATGTCGCATTATTATTATTATTATTATTATTATTATTATTATTATTATTATTATTATTATTATTATTATTATTTCTTCGTTTCGGCCTGCTGTGGACCGCGTTATTTCAACCGTTTGCATCCTTGAGCTTTAATTCTTCCCCAGTACTCACGCATTCTCGTTCTGTGAGCCTCATTCCTTTCATCAGTCCACTTCTTGCCTGTTTTCAACTTTGGCCATTCTTGGAACCTCTTGTATCCCTGGAGCTTTTTCTGGAGAGGAGCACGTTTCTGGATGTCTTCGAGTGTGATTCCTATTTCTTGAAGGTCTTTTTCAACTTCGATAAACCAGGCTCCTTTGGTTTTCTTGTTAAGAAAGTAGGAAAAGATCCTATTGGTCTGTCTCTGTGTGCTCATGCGTGCTATATGGCCATAAAGATTAATCCTCCTTTTCCGAATCGTGTCCATTATCCTCTCCATATGCTGGTACAGATCGCTGTTGTGTCGTCTCCTGTACTCACCATTTTGTTTGATTGGTCCAAGAATTTTCTCAGGATTTTTCTTTCTTTAGCTTCTAGCTTCTCCATCAGACCTTTTCTGTTCATTGCAAGGCATTCTGCTGCGTACAGTGCTTCCGGGCCTACAACCGAACAATAATGCCTAAGCTTGGCGTTGATGGACACTGATCTTTTGTTGTAGACATTCCTAGACAGCTGATACGCCACCTCCATCTTGTTATTCTGCACATGATTGCTTTTTTCTCAGAGTTGTTAGGAACTATCCACTCGCCTAAGGAAAACTTTTCCACCTGCTTGATTTTTCCCTGTTCCACAATGAGCTCTCTGGGAGCTGGCTTGGTGTTGGTTATAAACGCTGTTTTTTGGAAAGAGATTTGGAAGCCAGCTTTTGCTGCTTGGATTCTCAGTTGGTTATTTTGTTTTTCAGCAGTATCTAGGGAATGAGAAAAGATCGCTAGGTTATCTGCAAAAGCTAGGCAGTCTATGATAAGATCATCTTTCTTATATCCTGTTCTAAGGCCATTCTCAACCTCTTCCTTGCACATCTCCTTGCGCCATTCCCGAATGACTTTCTCCAGAACGCAGTTGAAGAGAAGTGGTGATAGTTCATCCCCTTGCCTAGCACCAGTCTTGATTTCGAAGACGATTTCTCCCCTGAATTTCACCCTGGACGTAGTGTTGCTTAATGTCTGTTGAATGATAGCTCTCGTTTTGTTGTCTTAGCCATTTCCTTCAGAATGCGGAGGATTGTGTGTCGATCTATGGAGTCGTAGGCTGTTTGGAAGTCAACAAAAGTAAGTACAAAATTCTTATTCCTGGATTTTAGGTACGACAGGACAGACTTAAGGTTTATGATCTGCTCTGCACAAGATCGTTCTTTTCTAAAGCCTTCTTGGTATTCACCCAACTGTGAATCAAGTTGCCCTTCTGCCAGAGTTTGAAGGGCTTTGGGGAGAGTTTTGTATGTTACTGAGAGAAGGGAGATGCCGCGATAGTTGTTTACATCTGTTTTGTCACCTTTCTTATATAGGGGATGAATCAGGGCTGCTGTCCAATCATTTGGGATCTTCTCTGTTTCCCAAATCTCGCAAATGATCTCAGTTAGTTTATCGATCGCCGTTTCATCTGCAGACTTCCAGAGTTCAGCAATTATCGCATCTTCTCCAGGTGCTTTGTTGTTCTTTAATGATGTAATTATCTGTTTGATTTCCTCTTTTGTGGGGGGAGAAGAGTCTGAGTTGGGATGTCTGGATTCTTCGAAGGTGAGTTCTGATTCTGGTTCTTCGCAGTTAAGAAGAGATTCGAAATATTTTGCCAAGATTTGGCAGTTATCCTTGTCGTTGTAGGCAACTTTTCCATTGTGATCTCGGAAATGTAGACATGGTGGGGTGTACTTGGTGAGGTTGCGTTTGAAGGTTCTATAGAAATCCCTAGTATTATTCTTATTGAAGTCCTGCTCGATCTGTGTCAGTTGGTTTTTGTTAAATGCGCGCCCTACTTGGCGGATCACTTTCGCTGCATGTTTCCTAGCCTCCAGAAAGTCTTCGTATCTTTCTGGATTCTTCAGGGAATTCCATCTTTGCCAAGCGATTAGTCTTTGTGTTATGGCTTCATCACATTCTTGAGTCCACCACGGATTCTTCTTTTGGTTCTTTAGCAATACTGTCTCCTCAGCCGTTTCAACAATGGCATTTTTCAGTTGTTCCCAATTTTCTGTGTCCAAAGACTGAAGTTTCTGAGTGAATTCTTCGCTGGTTTTCAGCTTTTCTGTATCAAATTTGCTAGTTTTCTTTATCTTAACTCTTTTGGTGTTTCTTGGATGAAGCTTAATTTTGATCTTGGATAGATAATGGTCTGAGTCAAGGTTAGCACTTCTCAGGACTTAAACATTTTGGATCTCTTGTGTTGCTTTTCGTGCAATGGCAACATGATCTATTTGAAATTCTCCCAAGTGAGGATTTGGTGATATCCATGCCTTTTGTTTTCTCGGTAGATGTTTGAAAGCTGTTGACTTAAGAACAAGATTGAATGCCTTACAAAGCTCTGTAAGCCTTTCCCCATTTCGGTTGGTTTGTCTTTGGGCTGGATAGTTTCCAACGATATTTTGGAATTTCCTTTCTTTGCCAATCTGGGCATTGAAGTCTCCAAGCAATATGATTGTGTGTTTGTCAGGAATTTTTGATATAACATCTTCCAGGTCCTCCAAGAATTTGTCTGTTCCTTCTGGATCTTTCTTGTTTGCCTGGTTGATTGGTGCATGTACGTCAATGGCGGAGCGTGACTTTCATCACTGGGGGTTCAAAAGAAGAAAAAATTGCCTCCCCCCCCAACCTCTCCTCTCCCCATCTCCGCCAGCTTCTCTTCCGTCGTGGGCCGTAACCTCCTAAACTAAGATGACATACGTTCTAGAAATGTGATCAAATACGAGAGGAGCAGAAAATACGGTAGGCCTACATGCCGAGTTTTACCACATGCAAAATAAGAAATAACTGCTTCATTGAAGTCCGCAGAGTCTCGAACAAAGTTCCTTTCAATTGACAACATAGCAAGAGCAATAAATCTATCCTCGGTCATTGTGCTGCGCTAGAAAGTCTTTATTCTCTTCAGGGTAGAGAAACACCTTTCTGCTTCCGATATCATGGGAATAGTAACAACTATATTTAAAAGTTTTCATTGGTATTGCCTTGCCGCTATTCTTTGCCTCAATGATTTTTGAGTTAAGTTTCTCTCCAAAAGGTAATTATTCCAAATAAGGCAAATTAATAGATGTTTAGTAAGTAATGATATATTTGGGACAAGATATTAATTGGAATTTGACAGTTTAATGTGACTTTTGGTAGTAACGATGCTTTTCAACACTAGCGCTAGCTACGTGCACTATTCTCCGTTGCCTAGTCAAATTCCCGTAAGGCCAACAGATGGCAGACACATACCCCAACCCCAACAACACAACTAGCTAGTCTTGAGACAGTGGCCTATTGCGCATGCGTAAAGGACAGAGATCCGTTTCTGCGATATCCTGGTCTTGCCTTAGTGCTGGCTTTCGTCCCCCCAGCACCTCGCCACTCCCTTCGCCTATGTACGGACGGAGAGATCGCCTTTGCAAGGGGGTTCATTCCAGACAAGTATCCAGCCACAGACCTTGCGCAGCTCACATGAATTGAAAGCCAGTACGAGTATATTACGGATAGAGGGATTTAGCAAGAGCTTCGAGATTGACAAGGGAGTTGTGAAAATTACGTAGTTGAGTACAATTTGATATAAACTGGAGGTTCATTGCTCCATTGCGCTATACCAGAAACCGCCACTGATGTACGTTCACAAGCGTGTGTACGTTGTTCATACTCCGAAAGCTAAGCATCGACACCCTGCTGTTAGGAGAGCTGAAATCAGTGACTGAATCAATAATTTTCCTGCTGACAATAAATCCTGTGCCAAGGTGTGGAACAGTTTTCATCACATGTTTGCCAGTTTTCCCTTTGAAGATTCTATAACCTTGTGATTCAAACGCACGTTTATCAGTAAACCTTGACTCTTGAATTGCTGTAATTAGGATTTCATGATGGGAGAGGACATCCGTAAGATGTTTGAGTTTACCAACTTTCAAGAGGGAGTTGGCATTGAAGGTAGCAAAAAAATTGTCGGTGTTTGTGGCTGATTTTGTTCCTAGGAGTCTCCGATACCTCCTTGCATGTAGGTGCAGGCTCCCCAGAATCCGAAGGCCTGTTTGCGTCACTCAAGGCGACGGTGGATTGGTTACCACCTGGGGTACAATTTCCTGTTGAATTTTCCTCCATGCTTTGCAGTTGAAAACTTGTAGTTTGGGGTCGGTGTAGTTTTACATCGACCAAGTTACTTCCAAGGTTGTAAGCCTTGGAGAGAGTCTGATGTTCGACTCAGGATGGCATTTCCTCCATACCCCATGCTTCGGTTCTCCCGCCGGTACTCGTGTGGCTGATTGCAGTGGTTTCCCACTGAGCGATGGGGGCGCCACGTCCCTACGCCATATTATTATTATTATTATTATTATTATTATTATTATTATTATTATTATTATTATTATTATTATTACATAGATTCTGTGGAACGCAGAGGTGTAAGAAGGTGCCGGGTTGAATGGTTGGACGGAGGAAATATCAAAGCATCATTTAAAACACTAAAATTAAAATGTTATTACTTTCCTTTCTTCTTTTCTTTCTCTGACTTTAAACTTGACAAACCGGTTAAGTGAATGAATCCGATCCACGAAATTTCACTGTAATATTTGTCCCAAATCTGCGGTAAATTAATAAATACCGTCGTTACTAGAGAAATATCTAGAGAAATATGTATACGTACTTACGGGCTGTAGACAGGACTCCCTTATGTTGTATTCCGCTGCTCGTCCCGTCTTTTGTTTCTTTCTTGAGGTCTGTCAATTGTCATTATCTTTGTCCATATGACAAACGCGGACAGTTCAAACAGTAAAATAGCATGATCCCTGGACCAATAATAATGAATGAGTTAGGGAACAAAACGAATGAGCAGCATGAAGAAAAGGACACCTAATTAATTCAAACACCTTCAGCGAGCAAAGACATCACACACGAAAGTGTTAGACAAACGATACACATACGGAAGCGCTGCGACGTAGCGAAAATATAGTTGTAAGGTAGTTAAGTATGAATCCATATTATTCTCTACAAGTAAAATATTTCGTACACTTTCTTAATTTACCACAGATTTTACACTTTATTTGAGTAAAAGCAATTATTATCTTCCATTTGGGATAAATAATACAGTGACTTTTTTTGATCCAATTCGTTGACGTAACCTGTTAAACCAGTAACAGTGGATAGAAAAATGGTGAGCTCGTCCGCTGTTATAGGAATAGTGGTTTGAAAAACCTAAAACAGTCAGGTACTAACGACAAAGTGATTTCAAAGAGATAAGTTTGTAGCTCAAATGTTTCACTATTACCAAGAGCACTATTGCTCCAATCAATTACAATCTAGGAGACTGAGCTCCAAAATTTGCAATATTCCAGCCTTTAATGATAATTCATAAAATAATTCAAATATTCAAATATTGCCCACCGTCGGGAGGCCCAAGATAGAAACAAACTTACTGCCAACATTGCAGACCCTTCTCAAATATTGGACCTGAAATGGGCAAATGGTGATACATTTCCCTTTTTCATGTGTGACCATTTTAATTATCCCGCGGAGACGATTAAACCATACCTGTGGGTTTGAAAATTCCATAGTCCAAGTAAGCCTAAAATCTAGGTGAAATGACTTCTAGTAAGAATAACCAGAGAATGCCTAAGAGTAGGAAAATCGGAAGAAGTGAACTTGCTAGTTTAGATACTGATAAACGATGAAATGAGGTATCTATATTTTTCTTCTAGTAACTTAGTCACACTGCCTAACACATAGAAGGTTTTCGTAGATGCAAGGAAGTGAACTGGCTAGAATTTGGAAGGTAGCGTAAAGCGCCCATGGTCTTAATTATGGCATTTCTTCTTCTTAATCTCCTGAACCTTACATGGTTGGTGGGTAGCATTATCATCCTCACGGCAGAGGTATTCTCTAAAGTTCTACCTTTTTCATTAAGGTCGTCCATTCTTGATGTCCGCCATAAATAATTTTCTTCGTCTTCCCCTTCTCCTTTTGTCCTCCATCCTTCCCTCCATCAGATTGGTGCAACAGGTTGAATGTCTTAGCAGGTGACTTACGAATCACTGGTTGTCTACGGCCTACGTCTTTGGAAAAATTGTTCTGCCATGCTGGGAATGCACCTCCTGACATTCATCAGAAGATCGCGGCAAAGAGCGAGAAGAAAAATGTTGATACATCTGAATCTTACCCTCTGTATGATTACTAGCCGGCTTGTCCACGTTTGACTTCAAGGAAAAATTTCCTCAGAACAACGGACGCTCTCGTATGGAGAGCACACCAAGCCCCACTTTGTAAATGGTGAGGGAGGTTCAAATGCTCAGAAGAATGGCCGACTCAATCGAAGAACTCCCTCCTGGTCATACAGAAGGTTGGCTACCGTAGAAATTTCTCAATAGATTGCGATCAAGTGTTACAAGATGCAAATATAAGCTGTTGAAGTGGGGTTTTCAAGTAGACTAGCCGTTATGTGATCGAGATTCTCCACAGACAAAGCCTCATCTTCTCCTATGTAAACTGTGTCCAACTTCATGTACTATGGAAGACCTTAAGCAAGCAACACCTGAGTCCCTGAAAGTGGCTAACTATTGGTCAGCAACCATATACCTCGTAAGTTTCATCTTCTGCCAACGCAGCATCTACTTTTCCAAGCACTGTGCTGACAGGAAGTCACGTATAGAGTCCAAATCTATCATGTTGGGCCATTTTTTGTTTTATTTGTTATGGCTGTTTTTGTTATACATTATAGGCCTATTTGTCTTTTGGTTGTACAGTTTGTATTTATATGTAGATAAAAGATGTGGTGAACGCGGGGCGTGATTAGCTCAGTGGCTTAGCTGCTGGCTTCCCACACGGAAGACTGAGGTTCGAATCCGGGTCGAGATCTTCATCTGAAGAAACAAATGACGTCAGGAAGGGGATCCTGTCTCAAAACCCCGGCCAAAACCAAAATGAGCCTAGGTGGGTCCAGCGACCCCAGAAATACCTAGGATAAGCTGAAGAAAGTTTTATAATATATGATACATAAATAAATACCTACAAATCTACTCCTTCTACTTTCTAATCTTTTTTACCAGCTGCTAATTTTCATTCAAACTTTTGAGCACTTCTTCATTGCTTACCTTACTGATCCAGGGTGTTTTTTAGCATGCAGTGCCAGCATCACATTTCGAAGGCCTGGATTTTCGTGTTATCCCTCTCCATGAGAGTCCAGCTTTCTGACCCATACTGTCCATCACTCCATGCAAATATTTTGATGTATTTCAATGCTAGTTGCCTTAGATGTCAGCAATGATCTTTTCTTACAGAAGGTTTCCTTGACTTCTTATCTCCTTTTCGCCCCCTCCATCAGACAAAATTAAGCTGCCAAGGTAAGGGAAATTATTCACCTCTGGCAGCTTTTCCCAGCCAACCTAACTACTACCTTTCCTGCTCCGTCTGTGGTATATTTCATTACCTGTGTTCTATTCTTATTTATTTATAAAGGTACAGACCACACATTTCCCTGATGCGAAAATGGAAAACTACGGAGTACCGTTTTCACGGCTACCAATTGTTGGATTTGAACCCACCATCTTCCTAATGCAAGCCCACTGCTACCCCACCCAAACAGCGCAGCCAACTCGATTCGAGTATATTAAATCTGAGTCACAAAGTAATGTTATTGCGGCGTCTCCTTTCGGTGCAAAGTACTCGAAAGCAACATTTTTCTAGAATTAAAAATGTTCCCTACGTAACAGTTTTAACCTGATTGCCTTCAAATTTGGCGCACATGTGCTGCCATCTGTGTCTAACGAGTAGTCGCGGCAGCTTGTAGGTACGGCACGAGTGACAGATACTATACTCTTAGTTACAAACATCAGTCTTGATAAATCAGTGCGAGCTCTCTGAAAGAGATGCGTGTTCATTATTAAACTGTTCATTGTGCAGTACTTACATTAAATGTGTAACTAAAGCACAATTGCATTACAACTTTGAAACTTCACAAGAGTGCCTCAGTTTTCAAGAATCACCGCGGTCGAAACAGATGTTCACTGTCAGGCCTTGAGACTTGTGATCGGCGCATGCGCAACAGCTATGCTTACCGTGCGTCCGTGCGACTTCTCGTGAGACGACCATAGTATCATAGAACATTCATACAGTAGATTATATTATCCATTTTAAGAACACTTTGTAACTTTCAAAAATATTCTGGGTTAAAATATTAAAACGAGGAAAAAGAGAAAAAGGAATATACAATACCTCTCCCTTCACCTCAAAATCAGGTATTACACTACTGTAGCGAGACCGTCAATACTATACGCCTCAGAATGCCTAAACATGGTAAGAAAAGGGCAACTTAGAAAACTGGAGCTGAAGGAAAGGAAGATCCTGGGAAAAATCATGGACCCTATTAAAGAAGAAGGCAAGTAAAGAATCAGGCACAACAACGAGCTGTACCAACAATTGGAGAGCATGACAACATCTATGAGGAAGAGGAGATTGAACTTCTATGGTCATGTCATGAGAATGGACAATCAGAGGCTCAACTCCAGAATCTTCCACACCATCTCTAGAGGGAAAGCGACTAATGCCAAGTGGGCAAGACTTGTCCGAAAAGACCTTCAAGGAATAGGTTCAGAACGTTGATCAGAACATCAAACTCTCTCCAGTCACTAACGGAAAAAACAGTACGTCTGGGAGGAGGTGTGAAATGGACTCAGGAGCGAAAAGACATTCACAGTGCAAGAATGAAGGAGTACTGGTCAAAGATGAAAGCTGCTAGAGATAAGAACCACGAGGTCCAAAGCAGGCCCAAACGGAACTTAAAAAAAGTACCAAATATGAACACTTCGGCTGCCGCGTGTTCTTGTTTGATGCATTTCTACTGTACAATGTGCGATCATGTGTATAATTTTGATACACGTGGGACACTAAGTTGAACAGACGTTCTACTTTGGTCAATTATAACTAAAGCCTTGCACGGATGCGGATACCCGCGGATTTATCCGTGAATTTAGTGTCCTGGCGGATACAGAATGTATGACAGTGCGGAAAAGTTCATATTTCGAAATAATGACGTTTATTGATTTTCACTCAGGTACACTCTTATTTTTTCTTGACATTGGTATGGGAGAATATATATAAAGAGCCTTGAGACCATAAAGCCTTGAATCTGACGTCTAACTGGCTCCTGTCGGCAATCAGTGGAAGGAAGGAACAAATGCCTTTTTTTTGGTAGTGGCTTTACGTCGCACCGACACAGATAGGTTTTATGGCGACGATGGGATAGGAAAGGCCTAGGACTTGGTAGGAAGCGGCCATGGCCTTAATTAAGGCACAGCCCCAGTATTTGCCTGGTGTGAAAATGGGAAACCACGGAAAACCATCTTCAGGGCTGCCGACAATGGGATTCGAACCCTCTATCTCCCGGATGCAAGCTCACAGCCGCGCGCCTCAAACGGCACGACCAACTCGTCCGGTGGAACAAATGTCAATATATCGGTAGCTGTCGCAAAAGAAAATCCCTCATAAACCTGTGACTGTAAGGGTTCTGGTGCCAGGTGTCAGGTATTAGGTTAACAGATCTATCCATTTCAGTACCTTGTGTGTAATATACTGTAGTTAAATATTTTCAATATCCGCGTGAAACCATTTGCGGATGCGGATATTATTTTGTATATCCGCGCAGAGCTCTAGTTACAACCCACCTCCCTGTCGCCAAGAGTTTATGGGGGACTTTAAAATATCAGGCTTTGGAGGATAATAATTATGTTATAAAGCGCTGACTTAATTTTTAGAGAAAAACATATTTCGTCCCTTCATTCTTCACCTCGAGTTTCGGCGTCACATGGCTTGTTCACAATTTTGAAGATTGTAGAGTGGATTTTGTTCTGCTCCATTTATGAAGGAGATGTGAGGAAAGGATGAAAACTGTTTTCTGTTCATCTCTGATTGTTCCTCGCCTTAAAAATTAATGAATCTATGTATATTGACAACTAGCTGATGTACACGTGATTCGCTACGGGATTGGATTCTCAGAGAGACTGACCTTGTGGTTTTCCTAACTGGTCAACATAGGTCATTACAAAAACGTCTGTAGGAAAGTAGCGATTAAAAGCAATGATATCATATAAAATACTCGATCAAATGAAAAACCGCACATTTTCTCACTTTTCTCACACTGCCGATCTAACAGTCCAAAGTTCCAGAGCTGGAATGATCAAAGCCGCAGATAGCCGTGATCCGTGACCACCCTTCGACTTTTTTCGGCAGGGAGGGGATCGAATAGTGGATACTATGCCCTTCTACTAATCTGTTTCATAGGAGTACCCGATGAGTCGGAAAATCTTAATTCACTACACTGGTGGCAGAAAAATCTATCTGACTTGGAGACAAATTTTTCCCTCAAACAAGAGGAGAAACCCACTCTTCACTGCTAATTTTGAATAAAATGAATGTAGAATTTAATAAAAGTAAAGAGGAAGAAGCTTTAATTAAGAAACAGCTCTTTTCCGGGTCGAATTTTGAGTTACGGTATTTAGTGAATTGTGGAGCTATAATTTGAAATAGGCCTAAATTGTAATTCTATACCAGGCCATACGACTACTACTAGTAGGTAGACCACGTGCCTCAACGGACATATTTGAGCGGGGCCCAAGTCCATTTGAGCATTAAAGCCCTTCGGCCTATTTCGGCCTTGAGTGCTACTTTCGACATGTTGGGTGTGGAACAGAATGGTTTTGGTTATGTGGTATGTGGTACCAAGGATAATGTCATAACTGGTTAGAATGTGACCTGCACCCCGAAGGGTTGAAAGAGTGGCCTAGGGACGAGCCCCAGGTATTCATAATTTCCCCTATAGGGCTTTATCATTTTGAGTTCTGAAATATTTTGGGTTGTAGGTAGGGCAAATGGAGGGCGAGTGGTCACCCATCCAAGTGCTGACCATGACCAGTGTTGCTTAACTATGCTTAACTCTGTGAGATAGCGGAATGAAGAACTTTCTCGGAAAGGGAGGGGTTGGAAGGAAGGATTGATAGGGCTTGGCCGGGAGATAACTTGCTATGGTATCATGGCGGGGTTAGTTTATGATTAATTGCTTGGCAGGCATGGTTGGAGTTACAGGGGTTGCTTGGAAAGAAATTAATTGTAGTATTAATTGAAGGAGGGAGGAGGGGTCGAGATTTGTGTACTGGGGCGGGCTGCAGGGCTGGAATAGGCCAGGGGGTGGGGGAATATTACTGTTTAGGAGCGGGGGCGGTGGTTTATGGGGTCTGATGTGCTTGAAGTGTTTGTAGTGGGATTTGATCGCCTTTTTGATGTAAGGACAGCCAGGGAACGAGGCAGCGTGGTTAGCGTTGCAGTTGGCGCACTTGGCTAGATCTCTGGGGACCGTGCAGCCTGCGAGGCGGTGTGGACCTCCACATCTATTACAACGTGCAGCATCTTTGCAGGTAGCAGCAGTATGGTTTAGTTTGAGACAGTTGAAACATTGGATTACAAGTGATGGATTCAGGGGAGTGTGGGTTCGATGCCGAGTAAGTGAGTTGGTGGAGAAATGAGACTTAGGTGCAGGCTTAGGTTTACTTTTTTAGCTTTTGGATTTGGGTTTGCTCTTGGTCTGGTCCGGGTAATTTGAGGTGTTAGATGTAGGCATGTCAAGTGATGGTTCAGACGTGTTGGGGGCGGGGGGAAGAATCTGAGGTGGGGGGGGGGATAACGGTGGTAACAGAGTAGAGATGGTTTGAACTTCTTTGTACGGAAGTTTGGGTGGGTCGGTTTGGTTTCCTTTGCTCGAGAGTTTGGGTGGGTCGGTTTGGTTTTCTTTGTTCGGGAGTTTGGGTGGGTCGGTTTGGTTTTCTTTATCCCTGGTATGGGTACGTCTATTGGTGGTTTGGGTGAAGGCATCAGAAGTGGATCTTTGGATCTTTGAGTTGGCAGAGGGTTCATGAGGATAGGGCGGGGAATGTCCGCAAATTTTAGATTATTGAGAATGATGGGTCTGGGCGAGGTACTGGTCATTCTCCCCAGTTGTATCCACCGACCAAGAGTCTGAAGCTCCAGGACACTGCCCTTGAGGCGGTAGAGGTGGGATCCCTCGCTGAGTCCGAGGGAAAAACCGAACCTGGAGGGTAAACAGGTGATGATGATGATGATGATGATGATGATGATGATGATGATGATGATGATGAGAATGATGGGTACTGAGCGGTTACAGGAGGGAGTGATGATCAGGTGGTTGTTGTGCGTTTCTTCGATTATGTAAATGTGGTCTTGAATGATGGGTTCTATGGCCAGGATAACTGCTTGCCGGGTGAGAGGTACGGGGCCGGGATTGATGAGAGGAGCGATTATGAACGTACACCTGTGGGAAATAGGGAAGATGTAGTTGTTCTTGATGTAGTGGAATGGCTGCTCGAAACAGTGTGCTGCTTTGGTTTCTTCGGAGTCTTCGGTTGCTTCTTCTTCGGAGGCTTCTTTCGGAACGGCATCAGACAGACAGACAGACAGACAGACAGACAGACAGACAGACAGACAGACAGACAGACAGACAGACAGACAGACAGACAGACAGACAGACAGACAGACAGACAGACAGACAGACAGACATTACGGAAAAGTAAAAAGTGCCTTTCCTTGTTACTGTGGACATGACCGACACAGAAATACCATTTCAAATTCTGAGCAATGTACAGACAAAACTTTTATTTTATATACTGTATATAGATTTCGTAAGTGACATTAAATTCTCCTATTTTTCTTGTAATAAGTATTTAATTACCAGTATGTTGGGTATTCAGCTGAAGGCTGGTTTGATCCTCTACAGCTCCGCCAACAGCTGACATAAATAACCTAGCGTCACTGAAGAGGCGTACTAGGGAAATGAAGAGTGAGATAGTTTCCCGTTGCTTTCCTCACCAAGCCAGAAGTTGCTTGCATATCAGTCTGCCAAGCCAACTAAAATGCATGCACCAACTGGCCCTACGAGCGATATTTTCACACCATTCGTAACAGGGACTGGCTGCATATTTACCAGTATAACAATGTATCTTTTTTTCTCGTAACCAAAAGAAAAGAGCAGGATGTATGTATCATATACACGTGGACTCCTGATATAACGCTATGTAAGGTCAACGTGTTAATAAAAGTGTTGTTAAAACACAAGTAATGCACTGAAACCAGAAAAACCGGACGAGTTGTCCGTGCGGTTATGGGCGCGCAGCTGTGAGCATACATCCGGGAGATAGTGGGTTCGAAGCTCTCTGTCGGCAGGTCTGAAGATGGTCTTCCGTGGTTTCCCATTGTGACACCAGGCAAATGCTGGGCTGTACCTTAATTAAGGCCATGCCCGCATCCTCCCCACTTCTAGGTCTTTTCTCTTCCATCGTCACCATCGTCACCATGTCGGTACAACGTAAAGCAAAGTGTAAACAAAAAAATTAAAATACAATTCATTCATTTCATATTTTGAAAAGGGATTGATTTCTTTCAAATTCCATAAACTGGGAAATATTTGTTCTACTGTATGTAAGCTACATGTTCTTTTTCCCATTGCACTACAGCCCTTGAAGGGCCTTAGCCTACCAAGCGACCGCTGCTCAGCCCGAAGGGCTGCAGATTACGAGGTGTCGTGTGGTCAGCACAACGAATCCTCTCGGCCGTTATTCTTGGCTTTCTAGACCGGGGCCGCTATCTCACCGTCAGATAGCTCCTCAATTCTAATCACGTGGGTTGAGTGGACCTCGAACCAGCCCTGAGGTCCAGGTAAAAATCCCTGACCTTGCCGGGAATCGAACCCGGGGCCTCCGTGTAAGAGGCTACATGTTTAACTATCTTAATTAGAGCGCTAGTCCGCCTCTGTGGTGTAGTGGTTAGCGTGATTAGCTGCCACACCCCGGAGGTCCGGGTTCGATTCCCGGCTCTGCCACGAAATTTGACAAGTGGTACGAGGGCTGGAACGGGGTCCACTCAGCCTCGGGAGGTCAAATGAGTAGAGGTGGGTTCGATTCCCACCTCAGCCATCCTGGAAGTGGTTTTCCGTGGTTTCCCACTTCTCCTCCAGGCGAATGCCGGGATGGTACCTAACTTAAGGCCACGGCCGCATCCTTCCCTCTTCCTTGCCTATCCCTTCCAATCTTCCCATCCCTCCACAAGGCCCCTGTTCAGCATAGCAGGTGATTTCTTTTTTTTTTTTTTTTTGCTATTTGCTTTACGTCGCACCGACACAGATAGGTCTTATGGCGACGATGGGATAGGAAAGGCTTAGGAGTTGGAAGGAAGCGGCCGTGGCCTTAATTAAGGTACAGCCCCAGCATTTGCCTGGTGTGAAAATGGGAAACCACGGAAAACCATTTTCAGGGCTGCCGATAGTGGGGTTCGAACCTACTATCTCCCGGATGCAAGCTCACAGCCGCGCACCTCTACGCGCACGGCCAACTCGCCCGGTCATAGCAGGTGAGGCCGCCTGGGCGAGGTACTGGTCATACTCCCCAGTTGTATCCCCCGACCAAGAGTCTGAAGCTCCAGGACACTGCCCTTGAGGCGGTAGAGGTGGGATCCCTCGCTAAGTCCGAGGGAAAAACCGAACCTGGAGGGTAAACAGATGATGATGATGATGATGATGATGAGCCCAACTTGGCATGTTTGATCTTGGTTCAGTCTGGTGGTAATTGAAGGTGCTTAATTACGTCAGTCTTGTGTTGGGACGTAAAAATTTCCTGCGGGACAAAATTCCGGCACCTTGGCGTCTCCAAAAACCGTAAAAGTAGTTAATGGGACGTAGACTCCAATAACATTATTACTGTATTAGAGCCACGGCAATCAACAACTAACATTTTGTGTAGATAGACTAAAATTACAGAAAACATAAATTTCACTAGGGACTTTCCCTAAAGTAGAATGTATTTTATGAAACGTAACTATACTACTATGACTTTGCTGGCAGGACGTAGTGTTTACAGTGCACTATGTCTTCTGGTATGGGCTAGAGCAATATTGTTACTTTCATTGATCTGTCTCAGCTTTATCCTTGGCTTTGACAAGATGAAAGTGACTGAGGTATGAGTGATGCTAGTAATGCCATTCCTTATGCAGCCAGTCCCTGCTATGAATGGTGTGAAAATGTTGCTCATAGGGTCATTTGGTGCATGCATTTCAGTGGGCTTGGTAGACTGATATGTAATAGCAACTTCTGACTCAGTGAGGAAAGCAACGGGAAACTACCTCACTCCATTTCCCTAGTACACCTCTTCAGTGATGCCTAGGCCATTTATGACAGCTGATGGCGGAGCTGTTGAGGATCCAACCAGCCTTCGGGCTGAGGACTAAACATACAAACACAACTATACTACTATCTTCTTCTTCTTTCGTTTCATCCTCTTTGGGGTAGGGGAAGGTCGGGAGGTATCGGACGGCGGCTGGTATCGGACAATTCACAGATGTCTTTGTTAGCAGGATGTGGCAGAACCTGTTTAGCTACTCACAGGTCCGCCTTCATGTTTGAAGGGTGGGTACATCCTATTCTGTCGAAAGGCAGAGTCGTTTATGAGTGGTGGTGTATTTTTATCCTTTGTGTGATTTTCGGCCGGCACGGATTTATTTTTACCAAGAAGTAGCAGCAACAAGGATAAGTTGCATTGAACTTTAAATACATTAGCAGAAGCAGTATTCCTTACTCTGTAATATCGTGGGTTTAGAATCAGTTTCTTTTCGGACGTTCTCGTTCAGTTTCAGTTGTTTCTTAAGGGAGTCATTCGGGCGGTATCGGACACGAAACTGGCGTGCGGTATCGGACACATAGGTTGCAATTCCATCCGGGTTACTAATAGTACTATCCTTTGTTTTAGGTAAGCATAGGGAAGATACGAGGATAACTGGAAGAAAGCAATATAATATTAGCCGTGAATAGTGTCAGGGACAATAGAATGAGTATTAGAGAGGCCAGTCAATGTTCCTCTGTTCCATAAAAGCACGTTAGATGATGGAATTAAAGCTCTTGATGCTGGTAAAGAGGTTCCATTAAAAGCGTGCACGGCGAACAGTGAGACTTATCAGAGAACATTCTCAGATGAAGAAGAGAATGACCTCTAAATGCATATCAAGGCCCCGACAGTCAGCTCATGCCACTCATCAAAACAGAATTTTTAAAACTTGGGTATCAATTTGCTGAGGAATTGAGAGCTGAACATAGGTTTAATAGAACTAAAATTATGGCAGGAAAGACCCTTTTTATGATTTTATGAAGACCTCCGTTTGAGGACGGCTGAGTCTCTCAGCTTGCAGCGAGCAGTAGGCTTCAACAAGGAGCAAGTGGACATATTTTTGATAAATTAAATTATCTTATGACTAAATATTTGTTTAGTCCATTAAGAATCTTCAACGATAATGAGTGTGACATTTGCAGAATGGCTTAACGTTAATTTGTTTTATTTTGAATGTGAAAAAAATACATTATTGTTAAGAAAAGATTGACCGTCCGATACCACCCTCCATTTTTCAAACCTACGAAAGTGTAATGACCTCCTTAATTTGTTAATATTGTCCGTGTTTTTAATTGTGATTAAATATATTCTAGTGAGTACGTTGATACAAGAATATAGATGCTTATAAAATGCATTACATGAATTTTTTCCTATTCCATTAACAAATTATGGCAGAAAAGTTAAACTGTCCGATACCTCCCGACTTTCCCCTATGTCTAATCAATCATTTCTCTGTATGTTGTTCTTTTCTTAGTGCCCATTATTTCTTCATTATTTCTGATCTTCGTTTCTTCTCGTCTTCCGAGATAATAGGTTTGGCTCTTAATGTAGATTTGTCTTCGAACCTTATATTTTCGAATTTAGTTATTACTTTAGCTGTTCGATCGAATAGTGAATTTTCTGTAATTTTTACTTCTACTAGCTATTCTTCAGTTTATTTAAACCCGTTGAGTTTTGTTTTCCGGTTACGGAAGAAGTCAAAGATGTGTTTGGCATAGTATCTGAGAGTTCTTCAGTTTTCTTGTGGAGTGTTTCATTCTTGATGTATTTTATCTTATTATCCTGAAATTTTGTTCCTGTGATTTTTCCTCAAATATTCCTTTCTTTTAGCTGAGTTTCTCCACCCGCCCTTTTAAATTTATGTTCATTGTTTCTGCTGCGTATAGTGCTTCCAGTTTAATCACTGTTTTGTAATGTTTAATTTTGTGTCCGTAAAAATACAAGAATTTAATTAATATATGATGAAGCAATACATGATTTATAGAGAGAAATATATTTAGTTCTGAGTTCATGAGAGTTTACAAATCAATGCCGAGAAAAATATTATTTTCAAGATGATGTTCTAATTGCTTTTATTTATTATTTATTATAAAGCGTGTCCTTATATCACTACAATAATGATCAAATTAGGTACTTTTATAGTCAATATTTTCATTTAGCCTCATTTTATGTATGTTACTGCATTGATTACTATATTACTCTAGAGTTCGTTTATCAGGAAATGTTGTTTGACAAGGCAAATGAGCGTGAACTCAAGAAATCTTTTCACCTTAAACTTCATTCACTTGTACATAAGAAAATGAGGATATTAATTACACACAATGATGAGAAGTAAGGCCTACATAGGATTATCTTCATAAGAAACAGTGTTGTGGACCTCAAATAAAGGTCTAGTTTATCCGATCAGGTTTCATGACCTCGGTGTCATTGTTATTACCCTGAGGCTGAGATGTAGTTTTAGGCTTCGGTGGCTTCAAGTCAAAGTCCACTCCTCCCTTCTCACCGCGTCTCACCCATAACCAGTTTCCGATACGCACACCCCAGTCTCTGCCTCCCTTTATTTCGATTCCACCTGAAACACAAAAGCAAAGAGAAAAATAAACTTGAAGTCTAAGCATAACGGGATTTCAATCATTTTTGTAAGTTTGCATTCCACTTCATTTACCTTAGGAAATGCACACCATTCAAGACGATTAGGTTGAGAATGCATGTTGAATCACCAAAATACGAGTATACTCGTCGTAAATGGTTCTTTCTTACTTAGTCCGTTTTCCCTCCAGGGTTGGTTTTTCCCTCGCACTCAGCGAGGAATTCGACCTCTACCGCCTAAAGTGCAGTGTCCCGAAGCGTGATACATTGGGTCGGGGGGATTCAGCCGGGGAGGAGGACCAGTACCTTGCCTGGCGGCCTCACCTGCTGTGCTGAACAGGGGCCTTGTGGGGGATGGGAAAATTGGAAGGGATAGACAAGGAAGAGGGAAAGAAGCGGCCGTGGCCTTAAGTTACTATTTGGTATCATCCTGGCACTTGCCTGGAGGAGAATTGGGTAAATCAGGAAAACCTCTTCGAGGACGGCTGAGCTGGGAAACTAACCACCCTCTACTCAGTTGACCTCCCGAGGCAGAGTGGACCCCGCTCCAGCTCCAGAGCCGGCTTTTCGCACTATTACAGTGATTAAACTTCTCTTCGAGTCAATACTTCGGATTTTTTTTTTCTAGGGGCTTTACGTCGCACTTCGGATTTGAAGCAACACCTTGATAATAACACTTTGTTGACATAGCGTACGATTAGTTTGTATATTTCAATTTACATTCCTGTTTCAGTCACGCGTTGTAGGTTTCTTAAACTGGTTACTCTACTATTGTGAATTATTTGGAATTCTATATTCTATATTACTGGCCAATATAAGTGCAGAGCATGCAAGGGAGGGTGCTAGCTGGAAAATTTTGAGAAGCATTGGTTTAGATGGACTAACGTTTTGGGATTAGATTCCTAAAGGAGGTTACACAGACGACAGGTATCGACAAAATGTCACTGCAATATTTGTCCCAAATGGAATATAATAATTCATTTTACTCAAATAAAATGTAAAAGCTGCGGTAAATTAAGAAATAGTACGAAATAATTTAATTTCAGGGAATAATATGGATACACACTTTACTACCTTACAACTATTTTTTCTGCTACGTCGCAGCGTTTCCGTATGTGTTTTGTTTGTCTAACACTTTCGTGTGTGATGTTTTTGCTCACTGAAGTTGTTTGGATTAATTAGGTGTCGTTTTATTCATGTTGCTCATTCGTTTTGTGCCCTAACTCGTTCATTAAATGACATATTTATTGGTCCAGGGATCATGCTATTTTGCTGTTTGAACTGCCCGCGCTCGTCATATGGACAAAGATAATGAGAATTCACAGACATAGCACTCCCATTCGTCGGTGCAAGCCCTGGACATCAAGAAAGAAACAAAAGACGGTACGAGCAACGGAATACAACATAAAGGATTCCTGTCTACGGCCCGTAAGTACGTATACATATTTTTCTACATATTTCTCTAGTAACGACGGTATTTCTTAATTTACCGCGGATTTTTCACTTTATTGGTGTAAAAGCAATTATTATGTTCCATTTGGGACAAATATTACAGTGACATTTCGTCGATACCTTTGGTCTACATAACCCCTAGAGGACTAAGACAATATTTCGATTTGTCCATATCGTGTAAATGTAACTGGCGGACAACTGGGATCTTCTTTCGAAAGTTCGTAATACACAAACAGTAGAATGGGGATGACAACATTGAGGAACTGATGTTTGTATTCTCGATGTGTGTGTGTGTACTTCACAGTATTTCTTGTTGTGTGATAGCAAGAAACGATATAGACAGGAGTGTTCATTTCTCACCAACGTCAGTTACTTTTGCTGTTATCTTAGATTTCCAACACTCGAATAATACAATTTTCTCAGATAACGCTCAGTTCTGTATTCACCGTAGAATGTATTATTCCAGTTTACCAAAACTACGTTTTAGTTTCAATCAGAATTTGAACCTTAAATTGTTCACACTGACGCACGGAAAACAAATGACTACGTTCTGCAGCCGCTATCGAAATGTACACAAGTTTTGAGTTCATTCAGGGCTCGCAAATAATAATGTATCGTAAATTAAGTCCGCTATTGACCAGAAACTTAGGAGGAAGCCTAATATGACTTTCCAAGTGAATGAATTGTTACTGAATTTGGTGGCAAAAAGCATTAACATAATATAGAATAAGAAAACAAATTATGTCTACACGTTGTACCAGTATATTCCACTCAAAGGATAAAGCAGTATTCCACAATTCTTAATTAAAAAGTCATCCAGTTGTGTACCGTACAAGATATGTTATAATCGAGAATTCATCGTAGGCCTACTTATGTACAACCTGTGACAATTAGGTTAGGTGAATGAAGTCAGAAAGGTCGATCCGGCAACACTGGTGACACACAACGCTGCACCTGCGTAGCAGCAGGTTTTGACCACCTGCTCCCAACGTTGTTCAGTTGAGCATCGTGTGTGTGGGTGTAAGACCTGTTTGGCACAGTGCGTGGTTAGTGCGTTGGTTCTGAACTGCGAACAGAAACATGAGCGACCAAAAGATCAATGTACAGTTTTGTTTTAAGCTTGGCAAGACACCGAAAGAAACGCATGTGATGCTGGTACGTGTTTATGACGATCAAGCACTGTCCTTGAAGTATGTGTAAGAGTTGTTCGCCCGTTTTCGAGCAGGCCGGGAAAGTGTTTCTGACAACCCCCACAGCGGAAGACCGGCGACCGCCGTCAGTGACGAAAACATTGAGAACATTGAGGACATTAATCACGAACGATCGGCGATTAACTGTGCGCATGATAGCGGATGACCTGCAGATTAACCGTAAATCCGTGCGACAAATCGTTACCCAGAAGTTAAGAAAGAAGAAGAAAACGTGTTCTCGTCTTGTGCCACATCACTTGACTGACGATCAGAGCAGGCACGTTTAGAGGTTTCACAGGATTTTGTCGAAACGGCGGATGCGACACCAAATGTCTTGAACTGGATTGTCACTGAGGATGAAACCTGGTGTCTGAAACGAAACGGCAAAGCATGGGATGGCGTTCTTCGGGATCCCCTCGTCGGAAAAAGGTCAGAGCCGTAAGTCACGCATCAAACTCGCTTTGAAAGGAAAGAGATTTGACGAAATTCCTGGCATCCACCGAAACGTGACGAGGCTTTTGAACACCATCCCAGAGGAAGCCTTCCTGCAAAGTTTCCAGGACATGTATCGCCGATCTCAGCAGTGCATAGTTATGGGAGGGGACTATTTCGAAGGGCAGTAAGGTCACTGTCGGGCATTGTTGATCTATGTTGATAGTACAGGACTATTCACCGAACTTTATTGTAACAGGTTGTATAATGTTCGATCATGGATAACACTGACAATGTCGAAGCTTTTTATACTAAGGCCCACGAGCGTTGGGGTCTGACGTTTAGCGCCACCGGCGAGAAAAAATTGACTAACGCTGCTCGAATTTGGTCTGTTACTATGGCAACGATAACAGCGATGCCAGATTTAAGGAAGCTATCTCCACGTGGGTTGGTTTGCTCGCACTCACATTTGTGATATTATTCGGAGTGGTTCTGTGTTGGTTGATGCTGCTTTATGTACTTAAGTGTTTATTTTCTGAATATTAATATGGCTAGTTGTACAATTATGTTCTGTACTTAACATTTCTATTTGTTGAGGTTCTTGTCAGAAACAGATGATGTTGTTAGTAGTTATAAAAGCTCATATTTATCGGCAATGACGTGTTCTGTCTTAGATGCTGGAATTGTTAGCACGAGCTTAGGAATGGGTCAAAGTTTATTGAAATGCATTAGGCCAACATGATTTATTAAAAACTCAGCTTGTATGAAAGCGTGATATGCCGCAGATGGAGGTAAGTCTGACAACGCAGCGTACTTCGTAGTTACTGATTTCGCCGCTCAAATGTCAGACTCCAACTCTCGTGGGACCGACTATAGATAACCTAAAATGTGTTTCAAAATCAGTGTCATCGTAGTCCCTCAAAGTACGTAGCGCAGTCTTTCTATCCACTTGGACGTTTCTTGGTCACATTCTTTTGTCGTCGTGATTTTCTCTTTCAGTTAAATACTCCAGTCGTCTACGAGCTGCCATCTTCAATGGCATCTTAGATTTCCTGTTTTATAGGCCAACCTTCCTCCGAAACATTTTAAACTGAGATAATAAGCGTTATCTGAGATAATGGTGCTGGTGAATACAAATGTAACTCTTATCTAGGTTTTCTTGGCTTTAAACCAAGATAAAAAGCTTCAATAAGTCACTACTGATCTGCATTTAGGGCAGTCTCTCGGGTGGCAGATTCCTTATGTCTTGTTTTCCTAGCCTTTTCTTAAATGATTTAAAAGAAATTGGAAATTTATTGAATCAATCAATCAATCAATCAATCAATCAATCAATCAATCAATCAATCAATCAATCAATCAATCAATCAATCAATCAATCAATCAATCAATCAATCAATCAATCAATCAATCAATCAATCAATCAATCAATCAATCAATCAATCAATCAATCAATCAATCAATCAATCAATCAATCAATCAATCAATACTGATCTGCATTTAGAGCAGTTGCCCAGGTGGCGGATTCCCTGCCTGTTGTTTTCCTAGCCTCTTCTTAAATGATTTCAAAGAAATTGGAAATTTATTGGGCAGCTCCCTTGGTAAGTTATTCCAATCCTTAACTCCCCCTTCCTAAAATCTAATATTTGCCTCAATTTGTCCTCTTGAATTTCAACTCAATCTTCATATTGTGATCTTTCCTACTTTTAAAGACACCATTCAAAATTATTCGTCTACTAATTTAATTTCATTTAGTGTGGCAATTTCTAGCCGAGTGCAGCCCTTGTAAGGCAGACCCTCATATGACGGTGGGAGGCATCTGCCATGTCGGTAGGTAACTGCGTGTTATTGTGGTGGAGGATAGTGTTGTGTGTGGTGTGTGAGTGTTCGTCTACTGATATCATTCCACGCTGTCTTGCATTATTAGTGAATACGTACAGTAAAATCTCGATAAGACTATTCAGTCAAGGAGTCGGACACAGAATATTATTATTACCACATTAAAAAGCAAAGCCATCTCCGGGCAGGACACTAAGCCCTTAGAGGAGTGGAGGGCAATGGATCCCACTATCCCGTAACCTCTGTACTAATAAGGAGAGGTCGCTATGTGGTTTTCTAGAAACGTGCTCAAATTTTGAGGATTTGTCCTTCATTAGAAACTATTTTAACCACGAATACAAGTCAAAAATATCTGCAGGAATAAGAACAAAAGTTTGAGGATAGTTTTTAAACGTTAAATTTTGAACAAAATATGGCAACTAGTAGAGACATGATTCTTACGCATTAAGGATAAGCGCGACAAGAAATATTTTGAAGCGATTTTGAGATATCTTAACGAATAATATATTCTGGTTTAGAAATTAGTGATTTAGTTTCCGCGAATTACAGCCAATTTAAGCGAAATTTACTTATTTTGTAATAAGTGCAAAAATACACCGTAATTCATGGAAATTAACGACCTTGAAACTGTATTCCAATATCACGTGTGTGAAGGGATTAGGGCTATACTTTTTATTATATTTCTGATCAAAATTACATAAGGAATAACGAATTATTACCAATTTTTTTTTCTCTCTATTTATCTATTTTTCACTAAAATAATTTACAAAACTCACGAATTTAACTTTTTATGAATAAGTTTAGGACATTATTAACGCGAAATTAAAGCGATGGCGTCAGTCCTATTTCGCGAAATAACGCGAAAACTTGTTTCCATTTCGCGAAATCGAACATAAATTATTGCGAAAAATTCATGCCCCTACCCATTGGCAAAAACGTTGGAAAAAGGCTAAAATATGTTTTAATGAAGGGTGTGCCATTTCACTGTTAGCAGGGAAGATTTCTGGAGCAAAGTGGTCGCTATTCCGCGAAAATGTCGGAAATAACATCCTAACATAATCATAAATGTAAAAAAGTGATACTTTCACCAGGTACAGGTAAGGGAATGAAATATAGAAGGCGGTGAAAAAAAGAAGACGGAATATTGTTAAAAATTTATTACTGAAAAAAAAAAATATAATTCGACTCGAGAAGAGCTACAAGCAGATCGCTACGGCAAATTAATTCAAGAAGGAGACTGAACGTGTAAAAGAAGGTTTAAATTAAAAGATAAATAAGAGTAGTCGTCCGCAAGAACCCTAGAACATCGGCGTTACAGCATTTATATAGTTTCATAAAATAAAACAGAACAGCTGGATCAACAGAGTACGTAATTACTACGTCACGACATACCGAGAAGGTGACGTACCCAGCGACATAATTCAATCTGAAGAAATTAGAGAGAAATATTATCCAGTAAAGCAAGGTATAGGAAATTAAATAACATTACGATTTAAGCTTTACTAAACATATTGACATACTGCAGAATTCTAATAAGATACCATTATAAGAAGCATTAGTCGCAGCATATTACTAGATCATAGCAGGCCTTGTAATTATAAGATGACGAAAATGACCATATCAATGTGTATTTCTGTTTCAACTGCGCAAGAAACCAGCTACGTCATGTGCTAAGAAGGCTGAGGCGGAGACTACCTGGATTATGGGGACTCGAGCTGACAAATCTATTCCCTGATGACCGTAGAAGATCAAAGACATTCCCAGATGTTCCCAGAGGCTGATGCGATGTCGTAATCGCAAATATAGCATGTCCTAGGCAGCTGGACATGTTACAGCAACGAGGGAAACAGGAAGAAAAGATAAGTCATTAAAGTATCTCATCTGTGAGTAATTCAAATAATGTTTTGTTTGAGAAGTGCCATTTTCTATTCTCGTGATATATACATGTGAAGTGCTATCTTGAGTTATCCGAAGAAGTGATGGTACGCGGAAAGCCAACCAAATTAATAACATTAGAGGTTATTAGGTAGTCATCTGACCAGAATGACAAATGCATTGGATTAGGAAGTATTTAACCAGTGATAATCAAACCTTGCGTTCGTAATGTTGTCATTGATGAATGAAAAGGTTAACTTAACTTAAACGCAGTTATGATACGACATTGTGGTTAATATTAGGTCTACAATAGGACATAGTACTACGAAGTGGAGTTGAAATAAAATCGTATACAGGTTATAGCAACGTCTTAGGAAGACATATGAAGATAATGAATGGAATCTGAAGAAAATTGAAATAGAATGGGATAATTAAGTGGATGAATAATGATTATATACACTGACTGACAGAGCAAATGCAGCACCAAGAAGGAGTGGTCAGAACTTTATGCCAATTGCAGGGTAGACTGACGTCACTGAGGTATGCTGATGATGTGAAATGCGCCGCTGTGCTGCGCACGTAGCGAACGATAAATGGTACACGGCGTTGGCGAATGGCCCACTTCGTACCGTGATTTCTCAGCCGACAGTCATTGTAGAACGTGTTGTCGTGTGCCACAGGACACGTGTATAGCTAAGAATGCCAGACCGCCGTCAACGGAGGCATTTCCAGCAGACAGACGACTTTACGAGGGGTATGGTGATCGGACTGAGAAGGGCAGGTTGGTCGCTTCGTCAAATCGCAGCCGATACCCATAGGGATGTATCCACGGTGCAGCGCCTGTGGCGAAGATGGTTGGCGCAGGGACATGTGGCACGTGCGAGGGGTACAGGCGCAGCCCGAGTGACGTCAGCACGCGAGGATCGGCGCATCCGCCGCCAAGCGGTGGGAGCCCCGCACGCCACGTCAACCGCCATTCTTCAGCATGTCCAAGACACCCTGGCTGTTCCAATATCGACCAGAACAATTTCCCGTCGATTGGTTGAAGGAGGCCTGCACTCCCGGCGTCCGCTCAGAAGACTACCATTGACTCCACAGCATAGACGTGCACGCCTGGCGTGGTGCCGGGCTAGAGCGAATTGGATGAGGGAATGGCGGAACGTCGTGTTCTCCGATGAGTCACGCTTCTGTTCTGTCAGTGATAGTCACCGCAGACGAGTGTGCCGTCGGCGTGGAGAAAGGTCAAATCCGGCAGTAACTGTGGAGCGCCCTACCGCTAGACAACGCGGCATCATGGTTTGGGGCGCTATTGCGTATGATTCCACGTCACCTCTAGTGCGTATTCAAGGCACGTTAAATGCCCACCGCTACGTGCAGCATGTGCTGCGGCCGGTGGCACTCCCGTACCTTCAGGGGCTGCCCAATGCTCTGTTTCAGCAGGATAATGCCCGCCCACACACTGCTCGCATCTCCCAACAGGCTCTACGAGGTGTACAGATGCTTCCATGGCCAGCGTACTCTCCGGATCTCTCACCAATCGAACACGTGTGGGATCTCATTGGACGCCGTTTGCAAACTCTGCCCCAGCCTCGTACGGACGACCAACTGTGGCAAATGGTTGACAGAGAGTGGAGAACCATCCCTCAGGACACCATCCGCACTCTTATTGACTCTGTACCTCGACGTGTTTCTGCGTGCATCGCCGCTCGCGGTGGTCCTACATCCTACTGAGTCGATGCCGTGCGCATTGTGTAACCTGCATATCGGTTTGAAATAAACATCAATTATTCATCCGTGCCGTCTCTGTTTTTTCCCCAACTTTCATCCCTTTCGAACCACTCCTCCTTGGTGTTGCATTGTCACTGTCAGTCAGTGTAATAACATGCGTCAAATTAAAATTGATTATTATGCTTAGTGTACCGTAATGTAAAGTGACACATGAGATGTCTAATATGAAGTAGATTATATATATGTGAAGAATGGTCGAGTATTATGAAGAGTAATGATGATGATGATGGTAATTGTTTCGTCGGGAGTGAAGATATATATAATTTTATCGACGGTGTTAGCTCAATTGACGCAATTTTAAAGTTGAGGATAGTTATACTTGATTCCCTAGTGCATGTTAGTTCTTCAGTAATCCACATATAGTACCGAATACGATCTATATAACATGCATATGTTAATTAAATACCTGTATATCATAAAAAATAAATCCACATAGGGAGGATAATACAAACGTAGCTTATATTAGTACGAATTTCTAACCACAAATATTTTCACTCAAACAAGAAAAGTTAGGAAGCTTATTTTGTTACATTGAAATCATTGGTAATATTATCTGTAATTGAAAGTTGACAATGACTGACAGAGTCTTCTTACAAGTCAGACTACGGAATATCTAGAAGAATTTCATTGAATAGTTGTCAGATGTAAATGATAGCATGATGATAGATCACGTATGATTAATGTGTTGGCACTTAAATTGATTTTTGAAATTAATATTTATTTTTGATGAACAACTTGAGTAAATAACAGTAATGATATTTCGATTATTTTTCTAGAGTGGAGTGATGACTTAATGAATTATCTTTTCTTCCATATAAAGTGAATGACAAAGATGAGAACTTTGAAATACGCAAGAATTTTTTAAATAAAAAAGAAGACCAATGTTTTTATTTTTAGGACAGTTAACAAACAGTTATGCTGATAATGAAATATGGACAGCTACTTACAGGTGAAGCTAACTTACTGTGAATTGATTAGTAAAGGTGATATGTGTGTAAATCACATGAAAAATTTAAGAAACCAGATTATGTAAAGATAGGTGAAAGAAAGAAACGTGATTTTTATAGTTGATTCCACCCGGTATAATCTGCATCAGAGACATTTTCCACCTCCCAATCAAAACTTGTATATAATTTGAACTTGTTTTTTCAATTTAATTGGAGGCTTCTCTTTTAAAATATTTTAAGAATAATAGATGAACTTCGAAGTCAGCTGATAATAGTTAGATTCCTTTTTTACTTGATATCAGATTATTTAATTTATTTCTCAAGATTTTCTCTTTATTTAATAAAATAACGTTAGGAAAACTTATTCACTCTTTCAATGACTTATTAGGCTAAGTAAGTATGTAGTCGTAAGTAAACGTAGGTTAAGAATCAATGAAACATTTTACGGAAACAAACCGGATCGCGAACTGGAGACGTCCAATGCGCAGGTTATGTTTATGCAAACGTTTACCCCGATGTTCCACTCTCGGTATTGAACTCATGACTCTAATTCAACCCCGATTGGAAATTGACGATACTTCAAGCTAGTCTGGATCCAATTGCGACTCGACCTGGACGCGGGAACGGCCCAAGGGAATATCCGTTTCTAGTAAACCTCCTCTTGTAAGTGGTCTAGAGTTTTTAGTTCCATGCTTGTGCGAACTTTTCTCCCAGGAATTAACCTGGTACTCATTTTTGGTATACCTGCAATATTAAAAGGAGCATTGCATGTGTAATTGCACAGTGTTGCCACATTCTTGAATTTCTTTCCCCTTCCCTTCAATTTCGGATAACTTTTTCGTTCGTTCAGACCGCTGTGTTCTATTGTACGTAACTCCAAATTGAGAGGTTTGGCAACTCCAATTAACACGAGCCGGACCGCAGGCTTATCTCTATGGCAACAGCAGTGAGTCCGCCCTCGTTTCCATGGTAACCATACAACCTACTCTCTTCTCCCCACCCAGGCAGGTAGTTCACGGACCTCCCTCTAAGAACTGTCAGGATACATCTTTCAGTATTACGACTATAGAATTAGTGAACCTCAAGCTATGTACCTCTCCTGAAGTGGAAATGTCGTTTCTAAAGTTTTCCACTTTCTGACGGGAAATCGAACCGAGCACACCATTACTGTATCGAGTAGGCAGCCCATGATCATTACAATAAGAGAATATAATTGTATTCATAACATCGGAGTATGTAAAAGTGAAAACATCCTTGGTATTAATTATCAGAGTACCACAGGCTACCCGTATTAACCCGACCTTGTTCGCTAGCAGAACGTGACCTCACTCAGACGATATCACAAAGTGAAGAGAAAAGAGTACAAACGAATCGGACGGTGGAAAAAGTAACTAAATCCCTTGACCTCATTTTTCAGGGGAAGGAAGGAACTATACTTCCGCGAAAGTAGACCTACGTTCCTTGAGTCTACCATCGTTTTTTCTCGTCATATGTCTTCATCTGTCAAGATGGCCAACAGTTTTAAATGAAATATTGTGGAACATAAGACCATAAGACGGTCGGTGTGACATAAAACCTATTTAAAAAATAAAATTAAAAAATAATCTGGTGTCCTTTTAAACTAGGTGCATGTTTATTCACTACACCATACTGATGTTTCCTGAGCAGGAACATTACGTATCTTTCAGCTAACACGTCTAATCGTTATTTCAATCATTTATTCATTTCTGCAATTTACATTTACATCGTACCGACACAGGTATGACTTATGGCTGTGATGGGACAGGAAAGACCAGGAGTCGGAAGGAAGTAGCCACGGCATTAATTAAGGAATAGCTCCAGCATTTGCCTGGTGTGAAAATGGGAAACAACAGAAAACCATTTTCCCCGACATTGGGGCTCGAACCCACTATCTGCCGGATGCAAGCTCACAGCTGCACGCCCCTAACCGCACGGCCAGCAATCATTTACTTAAAAAAGTCTGTTGATTAGCGGATAAATAATGTTATTTCTGCGCATGACATTGAACTATGTAGACTCCGGCAGCTCCAACTTTGTTTCGGCAGGTGACAATCGTACTACAGAAAAGTCAATCATTTTCCCAACAATTAAAACACAAATGAGTATTCAATACGTTTTGCTTTCGGGAATTCAATTTTTTAAAACTCGGTGACATTTTAAACCAATTACTGCCCAAGGTCGATATTTTGGACAGTCCTGGTTGCTCTGTACTGCCTGACGGAAGAGAAAGACTTTCAGTCAGAGAGCGCATGAGTCATGTATGACATTCAGTGAAATCTAGTGGATGCTTTTTGAAGGATGATTTGAAGTCGTTCATATCTCGTTTCGACATTCTTTGGCGGAAAACTATGTACCCTTTTCCTTCAAGACGGATCAATCAATCAATACTGATCTGCATTTAGGGCAGTCGCCCAGGTGGCAGATTCCCTATCTGTTGCTTTCCTAGCCTTTTCCGAAATGATTTCAAAGAAATTGGAAATTTATTGAACATCTCCCTTGGTAAGTTATTCCAATCCCTAACTCCCCTTCCTATAAATGAATATTTGCCCCAGTTTGTCCTCTTGAATTCCAACTTTATCTTCATATTGTGATCTTTCCTACTTTTATAAACGCCATTCAAACCTATTAGTCTACTAATGTCATTCCACGCCATCTCTCCGCTGACAGCTCGGAACATACCACTTAGTCGAACAGCTCGTCTTCTTTCTCTCAGTTCTTCCCAACCCAAACATTGCAACATTTTTGTAACGCTACTCTTTTGTCGGAAATCACCCAGAACAAATCGAGCTGCTTTTCTTTGGATTTTTTCCAGTTCTTGAATCAGGTAATCCTGGTGAGGGTCCCATACACTGGAACCATACTCTAGTTGGGGTCTTACCAGAGACTTATATGCCCTCTCCTGTTCTTTACAGCAAATATGCTTCAAAGAGGTTAAATATTATTTACGACAGTGATAATGTAGCGTACGTTTACATTGTGTTTAAAAATCGTTACATTTCAAGTATTCTTTTGTACAAATATGGTTTTAGTTATTGACGTAAAATAGGTCTATGGTTTCGGAACCGAACTTGGACCGGCGAGTGGTATAAAAACATGAACAGTTTAAAATCGAAATAACTTCTAGAAAGCACGTAACGACGTCAGTGTTCAATACCTCATTGTAAAGAAGAAGGACCAGTGTACTCACAAAAGAAGCGTTTTGACAGATAGGGCTGGAGGGAGGAGCATTGTACGGTGTTGCCACATATCAGCATTTCTTTTTCCTTCCCCTCGCTTCCGCCACACTCGTTCGTTCGTTCAGACCGCTCTGTTCTGTTGTACACAAGTCAGAAGTGAGAGGTTTGTGAACTCCAAGCAACACGAGCCGGCGAGCGAGCTTTTCTCTATGGCAACCACAGTGGATCCGCCCTCGTTTCCATGGCAACCATACCCCTACTCCCTTCTCCTCAACTATCCAGGCAGGCAGTAAACAGACATCCCTCTAAGAACTCTCATGACTCATCTTTCAATATTACGACTGCAGCTAGCAACAAGAGTGTGACCTCAATATGTCAGAGTCGGGAGATGCAATAGCACCGCCATCTTGTGCGTTAAAATTGCCGTGCCGCGCAGCTAATAATTAGCGTCGATCTGTACTCTCTCTGGTTATTACGTCATTTGATTCGTTTCACTGAGTTCCACAAATATAATAGGGGGAAATATGTAAGATAATAAACCTTTGATAATGTTATGACGTCCGCCTCTGTGGTGTAGTGGTTCGTGTGATTAGCTGCCACCTCCGGAGGCCCGGATTCGATTCCCGGCTCTGCCACTAAATTTGTAGTGGTACGAGGGTTGGAACGGGGTCCACTCAGCCTCGGGAGGTCAACTGAGTAGAGGTGGGTTCGATTCCCACGTCAGCCATCCTCAAAGTGGTTTTCCGTGGTTTCCCACTTCTCCTCCAGGCAAATGCCGGGATGGTACCTAACATAAGCCCACGGCCGCTTCCTTCCCTCTTCCTTGTCTATCCCTTCCAATCTTCTATTCCCCCGCAATGCCCCTGTTCAGCATAGCAGGTGAGGCCGCCTAGGCGAGATACTGGTCATCCTCCCCAGTTGTATCTGCCGACCCAATGTCTGAAGCTCCAGGACACTGCCCTTGAGGAGGTTGAGGTGGAATTGGGATCCCTCGCAGAGTCCGAGGAAAAAACTGACCTTGGAGAGTAATCAGACTAAGAAGAAGAAGAAGAAGAAGAAGAAGAAGAAGAAGAAGAAGAAGAAGAATTTAACCGTGTTTATTAACGGAGTTAACGAAAACATCTTGACGTGGACGCACCATAACAGAGAAAGAAATTGATCGTTACTTCTACTTGAGTAATACGAGTGAGAATAATGACCCAAGGAAAATGAAGAGAGAGATCAGACATACATACATACATTATCATTATAGACTGTTATGCCTTTCAGCGTTCAGTCTGCAAGCCTCTGAGAATTTACTAAACGTCGCCACAATCCTCGATTTGCAACTAGTGTTGTGGCCTCATTTAGTTCTACACCTCTTATCTTTAAATCGTTAGAAACAGAGTCTAACCATCGTCGTCTTGGTCTCCCTCTACTTCTCTTACCCTCCATAACAGAGTCCATTATTCTCCTAGGTAACCTATCCTCCTCCATTCGTCTCACATGACCCCACCACCGAAGCCGGTTTATGCATACAGCTTCATCCATCGAGTTCATTCTTAAATTAGCCTTTATCTCCTCATTTCGAGTACCCTCCTGCCATTGTTCCCACCTGTTTGTACCAGCAATCATTCTTGCTACTTTCATGTCTGTTACTTCGAACTTATGAATAAGATATCCTGAGTCCACCCAGCTTTCGCTCCCGTAAAGCAAAGTTGGTCTGAAAACAGACCGATGTAAAGATAGTTTCGTCTGGGAGCTGACTTCCTTCTTACAGAATACTGCTGATCGCAACTGCGAGCTCACTGCATTAGCTTTACTACACCTTGATTCAATCTCACTTACTATATTACCATTCTGGGAGAACACACAACCTAAATACTTGAAATTATCGACCTGTTCTAGCTTTGTATCACCAATCTGACATTCAATTCTGTTGAATTTCTTACCTACTGACATCAATTTAGTCTTCGAGAGGCTAATTTTCATACCATACTCATTGCACCTATTTTCAAGTTCCAAGATATTAGACTGCAGGCTTTCGGCACAATCTGCCATTAAGACCAAGTCGTCAGCATAGGCCAAACTGCTTACTACATTTCCACCTAACTGAATCCCTCCCTGCTATTTTATACCTTTCAGCAGATGATCCATGTAAACTATGAACAGCAAAGGTGAAAGATTACAGCCTTGTCTAACTCCTGTAAGTACCCTGAACCAAGATTTCATTCTACCATCAATTCTCACTGAAGCCCAATTGTCAACATAAATGCCTTTGATTGATTTTAATAATCTACCTTTAATTCCATAGTCCCCCAGTATGGCGAACATCTTTTCCCTCGGTACCCTGTCATATGCTTTCTCTAGATCTACGAAACATAAACACAACTGCCTATTCCTCTCGTAGCATTTTTCAATTACCTGGCGCATACTGAAAATCTGATCCTGACAGCCTTTCTGTGGTCTGAAACCACACTGGTTTTCATCCAACTTCCTCTCAACGACTGATCGCACCCTCCCTTCCAAGATGCCAGTGAATACTTTGCCTGGCATACTAATCAGTGAGATACCTCGATAGTTGTTGCAATCCTTCCTGTTTCCTTGCCTGTAGATAGGTGCAATTACTGCTTTTGTCCAATCTGAAGGTACCTTACCAACACTCCATGCTAATTTTACTACTCTATGAAGCCATTTCATCCCTGCCTTCCCGCTATACTTCACCATTTCAGGTCGAATTTCATCTATTCCTGCTGCCTTATGACCATGGAGTTTTTTTTACTATCCTTTCAACTTCCTCAAGCATAATTTCACCAACATCATTTTCCTCCTCCCCATGAGCTTGGCTTTTTGCAACACCACTGTGACTTCCCCTCTCGGAGAACAATCATCAAACGAGAAATGCAACCAAGCAAGCAAAGGGCGCCAATCTTTAAGTTGAGGACTTAAAGATAAAAATTTATAATCAAGCTTGGACAGACTCTTATCACAGGGGTGGGGTGATAGTACACTAATCATTAAGCAGGAGAATTAGAAATCAAAAGGCTAATTAAGGCAAATTGATTAAAGTAAACTAGAAAAATACTATTTATTATATTTAATATGAATGACGACGGTTTAACGAGAACTGAATTTAACATCGAAAATGAATTTAACAAAAAAATTGAATGACTCTACTTCGCGAAAACTTGCAATATCTTTAACTCGCTTGCTCACCATGTCGTCTTGTTCTGCTGGTCCTTGGAAAGCTTCCATCCTTGTAGCGGGAACATCAACGGTCGTCTTGGGTATCTCTTCATCTGCAGCTCAGTACCATTCCTGCCTTACAAATTGCACCCACCACTAATTGGAAGATGACTTCAAAACTAACACTCCCTATTATGCTTTATCCCATAGATTGGAGATAAGCCCTATGTCACAGTTAGAAGAACCACCTTGGGTTATATGGAGAGGATACTCAATTAAGAATCCTTCCAACTTTACTGATAATGTTCTCTGAAGTTTCATTTCTATCTAGATTAAAACTATCTATTGACTTAGACTGGTTCAAACCGGTCTTATAGCCGTGCTGTACGTACTTCCTGATGAGAGTGGCTATACACCCCTCATTCAGAATTTCTAAGTATCGAGACGCAGAATCAAGTAGAAAATCAAGTAGAAGCCTCGTAGAAGATCGTAGAATAATGTAGAGAGACTCGCAGAAGCGAATAAGACGTTGTAGAGAGACCCTCTAGGAGCTCCAACACGCCCTCTTATAACTTTCTCTCGCGCTAATTACAGGCCGCTACACGTGGTCCAATCAGATGACACTTCTCTCCCCACTCTAGAAATTAGAGTTGACGGGCCATATCCATGATATCAACTGTTCTTCTATTCGTCCTTTCACTCAGTATCCATGGCAACATGACGCTCCTTTGAAAATATAGGCGTTGATCAGTTCGAATAATTCTGGTCGAAATACGGTAGCTTACGTTAGGACGCGTGAACACGTGCTCGCTTTTCTCAGAACTTGGTATCTAAATTTGTCCTTCCTTCCTCCTCGGTGATGTGGCAAGATAACTGAAATCTACTGCAAGTTAATTTTAACCAACTGTCGCAAGAATCTAAGTGAATATTAGGATATTCAGCCCTCGTTTACAAGTCGTAGTTACAAAGTAATGAAATGATAGTGAGCAAATGATTAAACATGAATTATAATACAATTACATACCAAATAAATATCATGACGTTAAATTCCTGAATTAATTACACATAATAAAATTAACATAATTACACTGTAACGTCTGGAATGTTACATACGCCCCCATGAGTTCTTAACAAATATCACATGAGTTTGAGAACTCACACACTTACTCCCACATTGACTTGAAATACCTCTATTACCTGCCCATAACGAGCGACATTATTTTCATACACTTAATTATATCTCACTCTTTCCATATCTCTCTTAGACTGCTTCCCATTGCGACTGTCTGTTATTTCAGTTCATCTTGAGGTTTAGATGCTAAATTATGCCCATCATAAGCAACTTTTCACTTTTGTAAAAAAAAAAAAAAAAAAGATTATCCTAGAGAATATAACATAATATATACAATTCAAATTACAAACTCTGCCGAGTGTCTATATGTCCTTTTCCTCCCCATCTCTCCGACATTCTTTGCTAGATAGCAGTAACACGTTCTCTTCCAATCTTTTACATTAAAAAAATGGAAAACCAATGATACAAACAATTTACACTTTTATCACTCTTTCGAATGTTTCAGCCTTATCTTGAAGCATGATGTAAGACACTTCACACAAATACACACGTGATTTAAGCTCACGGTAAAATTATTGCAAGTTAGAAATGCACATACGGGAAAATTAATTATTTGCCGTCGTCAGCTTTAATTAGCCTTCTGTAACATCTCATAAAACAAATATATAAAAATTTCATGGCCTCACATACGGAAAACAGATGATCTATCGTTAATGAACGAGCGTAAATCTACCGTCACACAAACATCTCCTTAAACTACTAATGTTGTATGAACCATTCATTACGCTCTCGCCATCCGCTAACTTGTAAGCACAGGGTCCTAGTTTTCTATGTACTTTATAAGGGCCTTGATATAAAAGAAAAAATTTCTTCGTTACCTTATCCTCACTATTTGACAACATGGGAACTCTCACCAAAACCATATCACCTACCTCAAAGTTATCCAGTACCTTACGTTTCTGTTGCCTTTTACGTTTATCTCCAGATTTAATCAGGTTCTCCCGTGCCAGTCGGACGTAAAATTCAGCATTACGAGGTGGTTCCTCAGGCAAACCTAACACTCTCACTAGTTCATTCTGAGGCTTACAACCAAAATGAACTTGTGACGGCGTCAAACTCGTGCTTTCATGTTGAACTGCATTGATCCATGTCTCTATGCGGGATAAATGAGCCACCCAGGCTGTATGCTTATCGAACACTAAGCATCTAAACATGCGAGATAACTCTTTCATAACGCGCTCACACATATTGCCCTGAGGGTATCTAATAGATGAATGAACCTGTGTAATACCTAGCTCTCTAATTATGGACTTCCATTTTCTCGAAATAAATTGCGGTCCACTGTCTGATAATATTCTAAGAGGAGTACCTAATTCAGGGATATACTTCTCTTTGATTATACGACTACAAGATTTTCCAGTGGCTTTTCTCATACCGTATAATCTGACCAATTTCGAGAAGGCATCAATAATAACTAAAATATATTGGAAGCCGAACTGTCCCTTAACCACAGGTCCAAATAAATCAGTACACACCAAGTCACCAGGTCTTTCTGAGATTACTGCCTGACGAGGTCCTTCTAAATAGCGGTTAGGAACTTTGCTACGCTGACACAGATCGCAAGTGGAAAGAATTTTTCTTATATCTCTTCCCATCTTGTCCCATATAAAATTCTGTCGGATCTCATACAGAACTTTATTAGCTCCAAAATGTCCTAATTCCTTGTGGATAAACCAAATCAATTCCACACGTAGCGCTTTGGGTACACAAATCCCCCAGAGATCCTCGCCACATTTCCTGGCTAGAAACCCGTTAACCAGTTTGTACGTGTGCCTACCATGCGACACCGTGAGCTGCTCTCCTCCCTGAAGTACAGACAAAGGTTCCCGACATTCTTCGTCTACCGACTGTTCAACCAATAGGTTACGTAGTCTATTTAGAGCAGTTTCATTTTCCTTAGACAAACATGTACATATAATAATGCCCTCACGTGGCTCTAGAAGGCTACCTTCTTCGCACAACTTCGGATCACGTGACAATAAATCAGCAAGGACATTATTTTTTCCCTTAATGTGAGTTACCTTAAAATCATACTCTTGTAGGGCGAGTATCCATCTACTAACTCTGTTAGATGATAATTTACACTTGGATACAAAAGAAAGAGCATGATGATCCGTCCTAACTTCAAATTCGGTACCTAAAACATACATCCTAAATTTACTGAGGGAGTATACGATAGCTAGGAATTCTAGTTCCGTTATAGTATAACGCTTTTCAGCAGCACTTAAACCTCTGGAAGCTAAAGACACAATCCCTAAATTACCATCATCATCTACTTGACATAGAGCACCAGCGATACCACAGTGAGATGCGTCCGTCAGCAACACATACTTCCTATCGGGCATGGGGTATCTCAAAACAACCGCCTGCCTGAATCCTTCTTTTAATTTTAGGAAAGCTATATCATGATCTTGTGTCCATTCCCACTTACTGCCAGCTTTCAATAGTTCTCTAAATGGCTCTAGTAAGTTACCAAATCTCACTACAAATCGTCTGAAAAAATTACATACACCAATATACGATCTGAGCTCCTTAATATTTCTAGGTGTCGTAGTATTCAATATTTTTTCAATTCTTGTGCTCTCAGGCGTCACTCCCATTGCCGATACACGGTGCCCCAAAAAAGTCACCTCTCGTCTACTGAAAACACATTTGTCAAGTTTCAGAGTAAAACCAGCATACTCTAATTTAGAAAAAACCCTCTCCAAGTGGTCCAAGTGCTCTTCAAAGGTACTAGATCCTATAACCAAATCATCGATATAAATAGTAGCATAATCTCCCGTATCATCTCCCAAGGCAATACTCAGTGCGCGAATTAAAGCTGCCGAACTCGTACGGGTCCCAAAAGGAACACGCCTAAATTGGTACAAACTATGCTTATAGCTGAAAGCAGTAAGAGGCCTGTCTTCTGATCTCAAAGGTATCTGCCAAAAACTACTCCTAAGATCTAACGTAGAAAACCAACTCTTACCCTGAAAATTCTGTATCAACTCTTCAATGGTTTGTGATCTCAACTGATCAGCACCAATACGTCGGTTCATCTCCCTGCCATCAATACACAAACGTATTGATCCATCAGACTTAGGCACGACAATTAAGGGATTAACATATTGACTGTTTGATAATTCAATCACATCGTCTGCTAACATAGCTTGAATTTGATCCTCTATGGCTTTTGCATATTTGTGTGGTATCGGATATCGCGGTCCGCTGAATGGAGTCTTATCCAGCACAGAAAAAGAATGTTCATACAGATGGGTAACACCAGGTTTCTCGGAGAAAATCTCCACGTGTTCACATAACACTTCAAATAACTTGTCCTTCTGGACTTCATTCAACTCATTTCTACTTACGGCTTCTTTCAAGCCACATATTTTATCCTCATGAATCCACAACTGACACAACTTCAGGCCCTCACTAGCCTCTTCATTAACTTTAGAAACCTCTCTCATTCTCCACACTGTACTAACTTCCGTTTTCCTCTGAATTTCCTCCTCAAACTTGACCTTAATATCCTCATTATTCCACCTCAAATTTAGCACTAGATCATTGTAATTTAACTGAGCCAATTTTAACGTTAACCAGTCAGATTCCAAGATAAGATCAAATATTAAATGCGGAATTACCAAACATATCTGAACGCTAATAAAATTATTAATACAGATCGGGACAGCTACTTGTTTACAAATTTGCTTAGACCTCTTTCCAACAGCCGTAATGATGAAAGTAGACTTAACAGGCATTTCCTCCAACTGAATACCCTGTTTCACTAATGACTCATACCACTGAGAACTAATACATGATATTTGGCTACCAGAATCAATCAAAACTTTAACCCACGCCCCCCAGACTTTCAATTTAACAACGGGATTGACTACTTTATTACTTGAATCTCCATTATTCTGCTCGGGTTCATACAACAAATCGTCTCTAACATCGAGGTCATATGGTAACACTTTCATGGCAAGACACTTCGCTACCTTCTTACTAGGCTGGAATTCTGACCTAACATTACAGCCTCTCGTTAGTTTAAAGGTTCCCTTTGTGTATTGACGTTGGACTCATTAGTACATTGCTCTGGCCTCCGTTGGGAATTTCCTGTCCTATATTCAGATGCTCCTCTCCTGCTGTTCTGCTGAGGTCTGAACTGATTGCGAGTTTCGTGATTCTGTGTACTACCGTTATGTCTCATTCCGTTGTGATGACTAAAGTTCTGAATATTCTCCGTTCTACTCCTAAGGTTACCTAAAGCATCAAAACTGCCTAGTAGGTTCTCCATCTCCTGAATAGTTCCAACTTTTTGCATACAGGCCGCTTCTCTCACCCTGTCCGGAAAATGTCTCAAAAGTAGTCTTACTACATCAGACCCCTCGGTTATACCATCTAAGTTCTGACAAATCATGACATGTGCCAGGAAGTACTCGGTCATAGTAACTCCCTCATGCTGTTTGTACCTCCCAAATACCACCCTTTCTCTCTCCCTAGCTTGTATCGCTTCATTCCAGAATTTCTCTCTAAATTTATTTCTGAATTCTTTCAGGTTCGTCATCGTCTGCCTATATACCATGAACCAAGACCGTGTTTCTCCTACAAAAGCATGGTCAATATTTTCCATAACGTCTTCCCAGTCCATAGACCCTTCCTCTAGACGCTTTTCAAACCGTTTCTCTATCATCTTAAGGAAATCTAGCGGGTTCGTTTGTTTCCCATTGAATTTAGGTAGTTCAATTTCCCTAATGTAGCTATTTCCTAGACATTGCCTTCCCGTGAAAACCTGTTTATCCTTTGCCACCTGTTTTAACTGATTTTCTGCTTTCTCCATCCGGCATTCTACATCTCTGTCTCTCCTATCAATTTCTCTCTCCAAATTAACCTGCTTCTCTTTCAATGTCCTAATTTCAATCTTATTCTCTTCAGCTATCGCAAACCTTTCTTCACTTGCCCGGGTCTCATCTTCTATTCTAAGCTTTACCGTGTCAATCTCTTGTTGGACGTGGTCTTTAAATACCCGTATTTCCCCTCTTTGAGTCTCAACTCTCTTATCAATACTAGTGACCTGCCTCATTACTTCCTCCCTAGTAGAGTTGTTTTCCTTCCCCATTAATTCCAGGAATTCACTTCTCTGTTCCGCAAACTTTTCTTCTACCTTTTTCCCTTGCCGTACATATTCACTTTCCTGGTCCTCTAATCGCTTATTAAAATGTTCATTTTTTACCACCAGATCGCGTAACTGCCTACTGTGTTCGTCCATTCTCCGATTCGCTTCCTCCTTATTTTCCCTCATCTCCCTACTTAATTCAGCTTTAGTTTGCTCTAACTGTTCTTTAAGTTCATATTTAATATTCTCAATTTTAGTGTTAGTTTGTTCTAATTCACTTTTAAGCTCAGATTTAGTTTGTTCCAATTCATTTTTTATTTCAGTTTTACTGTCCTCTATCTTACTTAACATTAACTGCATCATTCCCATTAACTGATCATTATTATTACTTTCATTGTTAGTGTTGACTTCCGCTTCGCCCCCATCCTACTATCATCTGACTCCATACTGACTTCTTTCTGTTTGCCTTCACTCTCCATACTACTTACACTTCTATCTTCAATTTCCTCTACAAGACTACACAACTCTTCCTCTGAACTCAATACGTTATTGCCTTTTATCGCCCGTCCACTGCGCAACATCCTCTCCTCTTTCGTCTGATCAGCCATGACCCTTCCCACAATCAAACACTCTTAATGAAACGTGGATATTCAAATTTTGCCCATAATACGAATTCTGATATCGTTACTGTTATTAACTGCTCCGTACTTAATGATTTTCTCGCCACACGTTGGAGCGGCATTTATGTGACTTCCCCTCTCGGAGAACAATCATCAAACGAGAAATGCAACCAAGCAAGCAAAGGGCGCCAATCTTTAAGTTGAGGACTTAAAGATAAAAATTTATAATCAAGCTTGGACAGACTCTTATCACAGGGGTGGGGTGATAGTACACTAATCATTAAGCAGGAGAATTAGAAATCAAAAGGCTAATTAAGGCAAATTGATTAAAGTAAACTAGAAAAATACTATTTATTATATTTAATATGAATGACGACGGTTTAACGAGAACTGAATTTAACATCGAAAATGAATTTAACAAAAAAATTGAATGACTCTACTTCGCGAAAACTTGCAATATCTTTAACTCGCTTGCTCACCATGTCGTCTTGTTCTGCTGGTCCTTGGAAAGCTTCCATCCTTGTAGCGGGAACATCAACGGTCGTCTTGGGTATCTCTTCATCTGCAGCTCAGTACCATTCCTGCCTTACAAATTGCACCCACCACTAATTGGAAGATGACTTCAAAACTAACACTCCCTATTATGCTTTATCCCATAGATTGGAGATAAGCCCTATGTCACAGTTAGAAGAACCACCTTGGGTTATATGGAGAGGATACTCAATTAAGAATCCTTCCAACTTTACTGATAATGTTCTCTGAAGTTTCATTTCTATCTAGATTAAAACTATCTATTGACTTAGACTGGTTCAAACCGGTCTTATAGCCGTGCTGTACGTACTTCCTGATGAGAGTGGCTATACACCCCTCATTCAGAATTTCTAAGTATCGAGACGCAGAATCAAGTAGAAAATCAAGTAGAAGCCTCGTAGAAGATCGTAGAATAATGTAGAGAGACTCGCAGAAGCGAATAAGACGTTGTAGAGAGACCCTCTAGGAGCTCCAACACGCCCTCTTATAACTTTCTCTCGCGCTAATTACAGGCCGCTACACGTGGTCCAATCAGATGACACTTCTCTCCCCACTCTAGAAATTAGAGTTGACGGGCCATATCCATGATATCAACTGTTCTTCTATTCGTCCTTTCACTCAGTATCCATGGCAACATGACGCTCCTTTGAAAATATAGGCGTTGATCAGTTCGAATAATTCTGGTCGAAATACGGTAGCTTACGTTAGGACGCGTGAACACGTGCTCGCTTTTCTCAGAACTTGGTATCTAAATTTGTCCTTCCTTCCTCCTCGGTGATGTGGCAAGATAACTGAAATCTACTGCAAGTTAATTTTAACCAACTGTCGCAAGAATCTAAGTGAATATTAGGATATTCAGCCCTCGTTTACAAGTCGTAGTTACAAAGTAATGAAATGATAGTGAGCAAATGATTAAACATGAATTATAATACAATTACATACCAAATAAATATCATGACGTTAAATTCCTGAATTAATTACACATAATAAAATTAACATAATTACACTGTAACGTCTGGAACGTTACACCACCATGATGATTTCCTTTTACATTGAGACGATGTTCAAAATATTCCCTCCACCTCTCCAGTGATTCCCTGCGATCTATTATGAGTTCACCTAAATTACTCAAAACACTGTTCATTTCCTTTTCCCCCCCTTCCTAAGATTCTTTATTACTGTCCAGAAAGGTTTCCCTGCTGCTTGACCTAGCCTTTCCAGGTTATTACCAAAATCTTCCCATGACTTCTTTTTGGATTCAAGAACGATTTGTTTCGCTCTGTTTCTTTCATCTACGTACCAATCCCTGTCTGCCTCGGCCCTTGTTTGGAGCCATTTCTGATAAGCCTTCTTTTTACGTTTACAGGCTGCTCTCACTTCATCATTCCACCAAGATGTTCGCCTTTTCCCATCTTTACACACAGTTGTTCCTAGGCATTCCCTTGCTGTTTCTACTACAGCATCCCTGTATGCCACCCATTCACTTTCTATATCCTGAACCTGCTTACTGTCTACTGTTCGAAACTTCTCACTAATCATATCCATGAACTTCTGTCTAATTTCCTCGTCCTGGAGATTTTCTACCCTTATTCGTTTGCAAACAGATTATTAAAAAAAAAATTATAAGGGTTTAAACCTTGAATACATTACCTATATTGAAGCCTCCTTCAGGAATATCTTTTTCTCCATCAGCAGCCTCTTTGCTCAAATCACCTTGTGACACCAAACCTCTTGATGCCGCTCCGCCACTCTGAAAGCAATAAAATCTCCACTGTAACATGCATGGTGACTGTTAACAAAATAAGTTTCAAAGGTACAACATCGACAGCAGCATAGAATAAATGATTTTATTCAAAGTGTAAAACACTCAGTCAGCCATTTTGTTGAATACATCGAGAATAATCAGTAACTAGCTACGCCACATTCGAGGAGTTTGTATGACTGATAAAATTATAATTATTAACACTTTTTTCAGCTCATCCGAGAAAATTTCTCGCTCACTGGAGCTACCTCTCTCATTTTAGTTTTGGGTGGAGTTTTAAGGCCAGATTCACTTTCTGATACAAGGAGATTTTTCAGATGAAAATTTCAACCCAAAACTGGCCGGGAATCGAACCTCCGCCATCCGAGTGGAAAGCCAGCGGCTAAGCCACTTTAGTATTCACACCCTATATTCTTTCTTTTGTTTGTTTTTTCTTAATCTGCTTAGTCTCCAGGTTTGGTTTCTCTATCGGACTCAGCGAGGATCCCACCTCTACCGCCTCAAGGGTCTGGGGGATACAACTGGGGAGCAGGTCAGGGGCCTTGTAGGAGGATGGAAAGATTGTGGAAGAGGGAAGGAAGCGGTCGTTCATGAACATGTCTCTTACTTAATCCAAAGCATTGTTACGTGGTCATGCGAGTGTAGGTCCCTGGAATTTCCTCGGACGGCAGAGCTCCCAGTTCTTGAGTAGAATTATGTTTTTCTAATATTTAATATTGTATACCGGTATGACCTCTGTTATTTTGACATATAACACGTCTATCGTTTCAGAACTATACTTTAGTCGGTGAGCGTTACAAAAACATGACAGTGGGACGATGACCTAGCTGTTAGGCCCCTTTAAACAAACAAACAACATGGAAGTATGAAATCGAAATAATTTCTACAAAACAGGTGCGAAGACAGTGTTCAGTGTTTCCGTTTAAGCAGATATGTATCTAGCAAGAAACGTGCGACCATAATATGAAGTCTTCATGTGATGCAGTAGTGCTGGCATCTTAGGTCCAAGGTGAGTCACGTAAAGGTTGCCGTCCTCTGTATATGCTGGTTGTCGGTAAACAAGAGCGCGATACCCGTCGTATCGTTCCCGTACACCCGGAGTTCCTAGCTGGTGAAGCGCCGGGTAGAGCGCACCTGTTCGAGTGGAGGAAGATGATCTGTAACTATTAGTGAAGAATATGTGTAAATGTGTTCTAAATTAAGAAGAATAATTTACGCAACAGCCACGGGAATTAATCTTTTACGTTACGAGTGAGTTGTTCAATCAATCAATCAATCAATCAATCAATCAATCAATCAATCAATCAATCAATCAATCAATCAATCAATCAATCAATCAATCAATCAATCAATCAATCAATCAATCAATCAATCAATCAATCAATCAATCAATCAATCAATCAATCAATCAATCAATCAATCAATCAATCAATCAATCAATCAATCAATCAATCAATCAATCAATCAACATTGATCTCAATTTAAGGCAGTCGCCCAGGTGGCAGACTCTATCTGTTATCTACCCTATTATTAAATACTTTTGGAAATTTATTAAACATCTCTCTTGATAAATTATTCCGATCCCCAACTCCTGTTAATATAAAAAAAAATATAAACTAATTTTCTCCAATTCGTTCTCTTGCATTCCAACTTGATCTTCATATTGTGATCTCTCCTACTTAAAAAAATACCTTTCAAATATTTCGTACTAATGTCATTCCACGCCATTTCTCCACTGACCACTTAGTTGAGCAGCTCGTCTTCTATCTCCCAAGTTTTCCCAGGCCAAAGTTTAACAACTTTTTTGAAACGCTACTCTTCTATCGGAAATTTATTTTTCCATTTCTAGAATTAAGTAATCGTCGTGATGGTCTCATACACTAGAACCGTACTCCAATTGCGGTCTTACCGGAGACGTATATCCCCTCTCGTTTACATCCTTACTACAACCCCTAAATACTATCACTACTATGTAAAGAGTTTTGTAACTTTTATTTACAATGATATTTATGTGATACACCAATGAAGATCTTTCCTGTTATTAACACCTAGATACTTACAGTGATCCATATGAGGAACTTTCATCCCTTCATAGCAGTAATTAAAACTGAGAGGACCTCTACTATCTGTAAAACTCACAACATGACCTTTTACCCCGTTTATCACCATACATTGCCTGCTGTCCATCTGACAACATTATTGGGGTCATATTGCAGCTGCTCACATCTTGTAACTCATGTCTGGACAAAAATAATATTTGGAACCATCCAAAGCTGCAGTAAGACAAATTTCACCGAACTTTGGTCTTGGTTTTCTTCTCTTTGATAGCCTTATTTTTTCTTATTATTTACCCCAGGAATAAGACCACCTAATGCTCCTGATATGGTGGTAGTTGCTACACTGACTGCCGGCCCTCCAGCTTGAACAGACATTTCGAATCTAAAATGTAAACTAACCAGTAGAGAAAGGTTAAAATGCCAACACATTTAACCAAGGCGTAAGAGTATGCTAGCCCGCACAACAGTTCCGCAGTGAGATTTGCATAAACATTAGCGGTCTGAACTATCAGAACTCCTAAAAGTTATCCAGCTCACTTACACAACTAGAGAGCAACTAGATCAGTGGTTTCCAAATTTGTAAGTGCTCGAGGGCCACATTGCAAATCTTAGGTATGGTCACGGGCCGCACTTTAACAATAGGCCAATTTTCGTAAAATCCCACAAATAGAACAGAGGTATCAGTATGGAATAATGTGCATAGTTCAATTGAAACGAATGCTTAATTTTTTTATTTCTTAAAACACTATTTTACAGTTTCATAAAATAGCGAAATAAAAAATAAACACTATTGTACTCAGGTCAATTGAATCTGAAAGAAGAGCCCCCAATAATGTCAGTTCATTTAAATTAATATTTGAGAAATGACAAAAAAGAAAAAAGTAAAAAGACAAACTGAAATTAATAAATTAATCTAAACAAAAGTTAAAGAAGGCCGATTTAGTCAGAGTAGGGTGAAAGGAACAATGATGTATAGTTGTAAGAACCTAAAATCCCAACAACGTACTTCTAGAAGCACTTTCCTGAACATTTCTTCGGGTGTGCGGCTCTGTGTACCAGCCAGTCCTACCAACAAGAGGAAAACGAAGAATTGAAACCGCTTCTTACACCAATGGCAATTGAAGTATTTCTTGTTATTCAATGCATGCTACGTTGTATGAAATGTCCATAGTGAGGTTGGAATGGATCCCAGAGCCATTTTAATCATGATTAAGACGTAGCACTGGCATTTGTGAGGGCTCATTTCCCCCCGAAGTTTGGGTTTAAATCATTGAAATAAAAAATAATATCTTCAGACAAATTGAATGCTTAAAACCAAGAAATGATATTAAAGATGAATTAGTTATGACTTGGGTCTATAAAGGGCATACAAATTAATACATTTTTGAATGATCTATGATTTCTTTTTTGTAAATTTTCTTCACATTTCGTAAAATATTTTTTAAACACTTAGCTAGACGCCATTTGGGAACTCCTGCGTTAGATGCTACTTGCGCCTTGTCCAGATATATTTGCCTAAAAATATTTACTCTACTAATCACTTTAGTGACTGTTGTGACATTTTATTTCATACTTTCTTTCTTTCTTTCTTTCTTTCTTTCTTTCTTTCTTTCTTTCTTTCTTTCTTTCTTTCCTCCTTAATGCGTTTACAATCCGGGGTTGGTTTCTCCCTTGGGCTTAGCGAGGGATCACACCTCTACCGCCTTAATGGCAGTGTTCTGGAGCGTGAGTCTTTGGGTCGAGGGATACAACCGGGAAGGAGCACCAGTATCTCTCCCAGGCGGCCTCACCTTCTATGCTGGACAGGGGCTTTGTGCGGTTGTGGGAAGATTGGAACGGATAAGCAAGGAAGAGGAAAGGAAGCGGCCATGGCCTTAAGTTAGGTACCATCCCGGCATTTGCCTGGAGGAGAAGTGGGGAACCACGGAGAACCACTTGGAGAATGGCTGACGTGAGAATCGAACCCCCTCTACTCAGTTGACCTCCCGAGGCTGAGTGGACCCCGTTCCAGCATTCGTACCACTTTTCAAATTTCGTGGAAGAGGCGGTAAACCAACCCGGACCTCCGGGGATGGCACCTAATCACACTAACAACTACACCACAGAGAAGGACTGTGGTGAATTTACTTATTTTAAATTAAATACTTCATTATAAGTACATGTAATTCGTAGCAACACAAATCATCCATGTTTGACTCACGCAGCGACGTTTTTACGTAGATTTTCGTTCACCGAACTCGATAGCTGCAGTCGCTTAAGTGCGGCCTGTATCCAGTAATCGGGAGATGGTTGGTTCGAGCCCCACTGTTATTAGTTTTGAAGATGGTTTTATGCGGTCTCCCATTTTCACACCAAGAAAATTCTGGGACTGTACCTTAATTAAAGCCAAGACAGCTTCCTTCGCACTCCTAACACTTTCCTCTCTGATCGTCGTAAGATGCGGTGCGACGTAAAACAACTTGTAAAAAATTACGTTCCTCAACAACGGGTACACGGAAAGAAAGAAAAATTTTAGGACACTTTTAGTGGATAGAACGCGTATATCGGCAAGAGTATGTAACTTACGATTATGTTCAATGTCTCAATTGACAGATAAAAGAGTGAGCTACCTGTTGCAAAAAAAAAAAAAAAAAAAGAGGACGAGAGAATAGTGCACACGGGATGTTTGACACTCAATAGGAAGGGACTTATGGTAAAACTAGAAATCCGGAAAAGAAATATAATGAGGAAGAGTCTGGGGCCAGTCAAGGAAGGTGACAGTTATAGAAGACGACCTAACCAAGAGCTCTACAAGTACTGTGAAAGAATAACGAATGTAGCAAGGAAGAGACGCCTAACTTTCAATGGGCACATCTATAGGATGCATCCGACCAAGTTGACCAACCGGATTCTCAGCTACTGGCAAAATAGGAAGACCAAGTCACCATGGTTGACGGAAGTGGATAAAGATCTACAGGAACTGGGAATAACAGACGGAAACTTAAAGGATCGGACAACAATCAGGAAGATACTTAAACATAAGGAGTTCCAGGACAGACTACCAACAAAGAAGACTGGCGCCCTTTGGACAAAGGAGAGTAAGGAGCAACACAGCCTGAGGATGCGCAACTACTGGGCAAATATCAAAGCCCATTCCAAATTTTAATAGTTGAAAGTCGTGGTCATGGTCCTTAGCTGGCCTATACGAAACAAGAAGAAGTGTACATGCCCCCTATCCATAGGGTCTCCGACGATACATCTACAGGGTCGTTGACCGAGTTGAAATCAGGTGGGCATCAAATATATATAAATAACTTAGCGGCATAAAGGGTATTAAAATACGGGTGTTATAACTACTTTTTTTTGCTAGTTGCTTTACGTCGCACCGACACAGATAGGTCTTATGGCGACGATGGGACAGGGAAGGGCTAGGAGTGGGAAGGAAGCAGCCGTGGCCTTAATTAAGGTACAGCCCCAGCATTTGCCTGGTGTGAAAATGGGAAACCACGGAAAACCATTTTCAGGGCTGCCGACAATGGGGTTCGAACATACTATCTCCCGAATACTGGATACTGACCGTACTTAAGCGACTGCAGCTATCGAGCTCGGTGTTCGATAACTGCAGTCGCTTAAGTGCGGTCAGTTATAACTACGATATAATGAGAACAATATTTTAAATTTTAAGCAAATCAAAGGGGCTTTATGGGATCCTGATAATAAAGAAGAATGATGCAAGTATACAAGGTGAGTACATGAATCGATTTTCACATCGTTTCGGACTGTTGATCAATATTATGTTTGAGGGATAAGACCGAGTACTACCATTCATTAAGGAATTATATCGTGACTTCACGTGTACGGAATATTGAGCATGAATCACTGAAGCTATTCCCAATTTTACTGGGCAAACAAAATCATAATACTCAAATGTAAACAAATCTGAGTGACACCTAATCTAAGACAAATTTATTTACCATTGAAATAACCTTAAATAATATAATACAACCACCACAAGCTTCAGAGGTCTTGGGTTCCGATCGAACCCCCACACGTATACACAGATTAACCTCACCAATGGGAGACACCATTGCTGACGCTGAATAATATCACAACACAATAAACACATAAACTCTCACGAGAAATACAAACTTTATACACACAATACAGGTGAAACACTAGTCATCTGTTCCAAAGTTGTGAGACTGCTGTTCACACGCCTAGATCCAAACCTGGGTCCACGACGTCCGCAGGGAACCTGAAAGCCCTACTAATGATTTTATATGCAAGAAAACAATAAAGAAAAAGATAACCGGGCCACTGATTCCCGAAGTCTATTTAAATCAGCTGTGGAAATAAATCAATGGGACACCCCGCAGGGACAAATACACGATGGATTATAATTTCTCAGTCCAAGTTCTAAACCAAAAAACTAGAAGGAGGCTGGCTCGTAAATACGGGTTCCCCGGTCTGCCACCCTCTAGGCTGAGGGGGAGAGGGTGAGAGAGGGACAACCTACGGCTGTCAAGGGAGAACAATTTCGTCCCCTTAAAATATCATTCACATCAAATCGTAACATAAAATAAATCCCTCAGTATTGTGAGATGATTCATAATTCATCTCTCAATTCATATGCCTCCACATGTGTACAAACGCTACCTGACTTCAAAAATTTCACACCGTGGGTCCTGACTTCAAATCCATCCTAACTTTGTCGCCTGACGCATTTGTCAGCAAACTATTTCCTTATCAACACACACAAACTTTCACACAGGTGGCCCGATAGTAATCCATCAAATACTGAAATCTAAATAACAAAACACCGGCTTCTATTTTTATTGCTATTGTTATTATTATCATGGTTATTTTAAAATGGGTCTAATCTCAACTTGATGAGCCTACGTGACTTACATGGTTACTAATTCGTCACTTCAACCTTACATCATGACAACAGAAACACACACGTTAATTAAAACAAGTACAATACTAATTTCACACGATTCATAGTGTAATTAGGCACCTACAGTTATCGAACCGAGATCGATAGCTGCAATATCCAGTATTCGGGAGATAGTGGCTTCGAACTCCACAGTCTGAAGATGGTTTTCCGTGGTTTCCCATTTTCACACCAGGCAATTGCTGGGGCTGTACCTCAATTAAGGCCACGGTCATTTCCTTCCACTCCTAGCCACTTCCTGCCCCGTCGTCGCCATAAGATCTATCTGTGTCGCTGCGACGTAAGGCAACTTGTAAAACAAAGTTATTGAAACACACGTGAAAAAATGAACACATAAAAATGAATATGGGCCCTAGCTAAATATTTCATTGGAGGTCATAGTTCGGCTCTCTGAACGACTTCACAGCTACACTTCTTCTTTCACACAGCTTAATATACACTAATATTACTCGGCATGCATGATAGGTCCGCCGGTTGAATACCAGCCCCTCTTACACAATCCATCCCCAAACTAATAAAACTAACCATTATATTCGAAACAACAACAACAACAACACAGAAACGTAACCTCATATAAAATGTAAAGAAAAGTAAACCTCCCCACAAACAAATTTACCCATATCTACAACTTAAGTCACTCAGACTTTTTACTAAATAACTCTGTGCCATGCCTTTGCATATTTACAATTTAATAAACTAAAATCCCCTTAATTTAATAGCTACAACATTATAAAATAAATTTTCCGTACCCCTTACGTCATGCATAATAGAATGGTATTACTCAGCCTTATTATCCCTGGATAACACCTTGGTCAGCTATGGGACGTTCCTGTGGGTTTAGTGCTGGTTCATGTCCACAATGATGATAGTCGAGTCCATCTGCTGGCTGCGACTGCTAATTTCCATCCTACTTGACACTGGAAATCTTCAGTATCTAGGCACAGATACACACACAGTTAGTATCCGCTCGGTTCGTCTGCGTCACCGCACATTAATCGACCTGATCTCTGATTATATTGTCCCGGAATCAAAGAAAATTAGTACAGGGTATTTCTACACGTATCGTATAGCTTATTGATTGCTCGACTCTGAGTTAAACCCTGTATCATTGCTCGTACTAATACTCATACTATCACATGCCTCCCTTCTTTGTCTCGGGTGACGGGCGTAATAATAATAAGTCTGCGAGTTGAATTTATTGTTCGACACTCGTCCAAATTTAACTGCGCACTTAATTGTATTTCGCTTCTTAGTTCACTTTATATTCCACCCGAATTAAGCCGTTTTACCTGTTCGCTGTTTTAACGGTACACAAGACAAAAGAACTTGGAGCTCGATCTGGACGTACATCTGTCCCTCGCGAGAAGAAAACACCGACTGCCTTGGGGTGACGCTTCTAAAGCCTTATATTAACTGAGAAGCTTCCCCTCTCATTTTTTCTATTGGCTTTACTTCGCACCGACACAGATAGGTCTTATGGCGACGATGGGACAGGAAAGGTCACGGAGTGGAAAGGAAGCGGCCGTGGCCGTAATTAAGGTACAGCCCCAGCATTTGCCTGGTGTGAAAATGGGAAACCACACCTCTCAAAATTCGTATACGCCCTGTTCTCGGTGTATTTGAGGCATGATAGTACGACAACCAGGTGACCAGTAATCTTATAATATAGATAAGGCATACTCGTACGAAATCCGATTGTGGAATCTCTTGTAATAAATAAATATCTTATTTCAACTTACCCCTCGCTTACAGGATTCCTCTTGTCAAGAGAGTGTGAAGGCATATAACACATCGCCTCTGTAACTTTCCGCTGTTACGTAATCATCTATTCCTTCTTTTAGCATAGGATTATTACCAAAAAAGGACGACACACATTCTAAATAAATTCTCAAATCACGAACAGCTCTTTTGAATCATAGTGCAGTCCAGTATTACAAATTTTGTTAATTCCTTCATTATAGAAGACGAAGTTGGTCGTGCTGATTTAACGATGGCTCCCATATTTCGATGCTAAAAAGTGTTCCTCTCCTATTCGGCAACAACACATGGTGGGGATGACTTCTCCCTCATTTTCAGTTCCGAGACTCCCTAGCTCAGCCACACCTGTGGCGTTCCATTCTTGGAGGTGCCGAGAACTCGCTACCTTGATTACCAGCCCTTGGTTCACGTCCCTGTCGGGTTCATATTCCCCCTCTCCGGGTAGAAATAGGTGCAGGCACTGGACACATTTCGTCATCTTATTTTCAACTGGTGAGGACTTTTTATGACTTCTTCCAACTCCTGGCTCTCAGAAGTAGTTCATGATGTTTCTCTCCAAATAATAGATCAACTGTTGCAGCGTGTCTCTCCATTTCTCCATATACTGGCATTCTGGACATTCTTCACCCTCCCTCACCTCTGGTGAAAACAGCTGACCCAAATGGTTCACTTCTTCTTCGTTCTGGTTCGTCATCCGGCGCGTCGTGACGATCTTCTTCTCCGTCTTCTTATCCTTCTTCCGTAATGTGCCATCAAGGTACTTCTTCTTCTCCTTCTGGGATATGTTGTTTTGTTCCGATGAAATATTATACACGGTATTCGCTTGGGTGATTCTATTGACAAATATTTACACACATAGTATGATCGTCGCTAAGTTACATATACTCTTGGTCCTAATTTATGTTTAGCTGGCCCACGCCTCCAGTCTGATATGTTGGAGCGTGAGAATCAAGGACTCGATTTGCAGCATTGTGAGCCTGCAACTATAAACATTCCGCCCCTCGGCATTCGTCCGTCTTCGCGAATCTCCGTATCAGATCTTTCCATACGTCATTACCGGCCTGGGTATAACGGAGGTCCTTTACATAACGGTGTGACTCATTTCTCCGATAATTTAAATCTCCCCGATAATACTCTCGAGGTCTGGAACTTTGTTGGCCTCTATTTCCCCAATTGGGATTGTTCATCCGCTCGTATGGCCGCTGCCCTCGTTGATTGTTTTGTCCCTGACTGTATCTTCCGGGTTGGCACCGATTGGTTCTGCCATGGCTGTCTCTGTACTTCCATCTGTAGTTTTTCCCATCTTTGAGGCTGGCAGTCTGCATTCCTCCTATTTTTGGTTTCTCAGGTAAGTATCAGTCTGGGTTTCCGTCCCTTGCATATTCCTGCTTGGCGACTGATATTCCTCTCTTACTTTTATGGTATTCACGGCTTCGATATTCCTTATTCGAGCATGTCCGACATGAGACGTCTGATCGAGATGTCTCAGAACGTGCTTGGCTTCCACTGCCGTACGAACGTTCGCGGCAATCAATATACGCTGAACTTCGACCAGAAATTGCTTAGTAATGACCGAAATTAATTTACTTTCAGACGGTGGACTGTCTAGTTCGAGCATTTTCACTAATTGTGAAGTAAAATATTCGCAGAACCTGGTTGGTCCTCCAGAAGCATATCCTCTGGAATAGGGCTCCAGCCTTAGTCCTTGCTGTGTCTCCAATCCCCAATACTTCTCCAGGAATAGATTCTGAAGTCCCTTGTAGCTATCAAAACAACAACGAAATGCCTTAAACCATTCCAGAGCCTGGTCTTCCAAAACTTCTCCATTACGCGTAATAACGGTCTGATGGTATTCGATGATCCGTCATATAATCATCTACATCGCGAAGGAAACTTTTGGACATAGTCCATGCCCCTTGCTTGTACTTCTTTGGCTTATTGTCCTCTGATCGTAATAGACAGTACATGGGTATGAAACTCGGACCTATGAGGGTCGAAGTCCTTCGTCAGTTGCTGGTACCTTATACCCCTCGTTTCCTGGTAGTTGAACACACTATACCCTAATTGGTTTTGTTCGCTACCTGGTTCCATATTATTCATTCCATCCGCTTGCATTTTGATATCTGGTTCTCCCTGAATATCTAATTTCTTCAAACCATCAATTTCTTCCCGAAGTTGCTTCATTTGGTCCTCATGAATCTCCAATCTCACCTTCATCTTAACACCCTTGTCTTCTTCCTATTCATTTATCTGCTTGGCCGTCTCTCCTACTATTTGTCCTGAAATCTCCTTCCGTACTTTCGCGAAGTTCAATTTTACGTCGGACGTAATTGCTTCCAACACCGACGTAATTTTCTCGTCTAACTCATCAGTTACCACCAATGCCTTTTCTGTTCGTTCCATAACAACTTGTATCTTCCCTTCATCCCCCCGAGTCCTATCTTTGCTCCCTCGAACAACATTTATGTCCTCGATTTGTTCCTTGATATCCACAATTCTAGCTTTATGGTTATCTGCGTGGATCTTGACCTGCTTCATATTGCACCGTACCCAGGGGTAAATACCCTCTAGGACGATGCCTCCATTCCTGCATGAACATCCGACTAACTCAGGGTTGGGCAGAGAGTGGGTTGGTCGTAAATTGGGGCAGGCTAAAAGTCGAAGTTCTACACTTTAATATAAGTAAATGACAGGAAAATGGAGGTATAACTCGAATGAGAAACAATAATACGGGGTAGGATGAGTTTATTCATAAATATCCCCGAATCATACTACTCAAAAATCAAATAAATCAAATAATAAAATGTCATTACAAAAATCTCAAAATTAAAGAAATAACTGGACATTAACAACGTTAAACGAAAGTGAAATGAAGTATCAAGCACAACATTGAATACTTGCATACTTTCAAAAATAATCTTCTTCTGTTTGTCCATTGTTCATGATATATGGTAACATATGTACTCATACACAGATACGTAGTTATTTCGAATGGAGTCACCCTTGAAATCATCACAACGATACGGGATACGAATTTAATTTAGAGTGAGAGCCGTCACAAAATTAAACGTTAAAAGGAAAAATTACAGTATAAAGAAAAGTTACGATGAAAAGAAAAACTAAGACGCAATGGCATTCACCTACGCTATATTTACAATGAACAAAATGAGCAAAATAACACATATATTGCACCCATAAGCGAATTTACCTAATTAATTTACAAATTAAAAGTTGAATATTTCGCATATGGGATACTACAGTTGGCTAGGAAACTAGCAGTCACAAAGGAACTTTCTGGCGCCAGTGTGACGGCGAGTAGAATCCTCGAAACTTTTCTTAGAGCACGACCAACTTGTAAACCGCCCTAAGTACTCCTTCCAATAAATTTTATGATACCGCCTAGGAGTGGCGACTTTCTATCTGGTTCTCACGAGAAAATCACGCGTTGAGGCCTGACCTACTTAGCTAGGACAAAGGGACAACGACAATACCCGCCAATCCTTGGGAGGAAATGGAAGCATCCACGCTACGAAGAGCGCGAAAGTCTCAGCCAATCACAAAATTCTAAATTTGAATGAACTGTCATAGCGGGAATCTACAGTCAGTATTTCGCTATCTGAAGCCCGGTGTGGTGGTGAAAAACAGTGTCCTGACGTCTTTATAATATTTGGAAATTTATCAGTGCAAATCTGTGGTTAATTAGTGCCTAATTAATAAAATTTAACTCCACACGGAGGGGTAGTAGTCTCCAGGAGAATGAACTGTCATGGCGGGATGGAGCCATTCACCGGAAGAAAATAACACCAGTGACGCGCGCCGTCGTGTGGATTATCCTGTGATCATTTCCCACGACGCAATATTACATGTAAGTCAGACAAAAATTAGGAAGTTTTGTACATAAATTTTGAAAACTTGAACCTACGGATGTACGATAAAGCGCTCCCGAGGGCTAGATCACTACGCCACATCCCTTCCACTGAACTATTTTCAAGGTGGGGGGAGAACTCTTTACAAAACCCAGCGACCAGGGGGTTGAATTCTCAGTGTTTCTTCAGATTCTCAGTGATTCTTTAGTAGTCGCAGTGATTCTTCAGTATTCTCAGTGAAACTTCAGATTGACAGTGTGAATCAGAGCGACAGTGTGACAGCTAATTGAGTTAGTCAGCTTTACTTTTGGCTGGTAAGAAAGCGATTAGAGACACTTGTAGGCATTTTGGGAAAGCCTTGTATTATTTTACTTGGGAGAGTAACATTTCAGAAATGAACACTTCAACGAACTTTTACTATTTATGCAGAAATAACAGGCAAGAGCTACACTTTCAACACTTGGCTTAAATGAGCTCACATCACGAGTCGAGAGGAACAAGTCCGTGTTTTCAGCACAATTACATAAAGCCTCTCTAACCCACGGGTAGTTTCACATTTTGTTATCAGCATAAACTTCTCCACAACATTTGAAACTTTATTTTAGCTTGCTTTTACCACTTAATAAACTGTTTGGCAAGCGAGATGTTTACGGGGAGAGACTAGTAAAGGCAGACAGGGAGGAGAATGACTTTTCTTTAATGAAGGCCGCAGTGGTAGACCTTGAGCAAACAGCTATGTCCCGTTGGGGTTAATGTTCGGTAAGCTCTAGGTAAACAAAAGCTGAGAGACCAGAGTGCAGACCAACAGGTGATTTTCAGGTAGATAGCGGAGACGACCGGCCAACTTTTCGACAGGAGTCTGCAGTGGTATCGTCTAACCTTCACTGGAGTGCGAGAAATGCGAGTGTTTTATGCTAATGTAAGCGTGTGTTACGGCATGACGAAAATGTGTCAAATTTGCGTGTGTGAAAATCTGGAATACCACAGCAGCATCAAGATGGTATTCTAATTCACCATGACCGAGTCCGGAGGGTGAGCCAGCATGCCTCCATCACCAGGTATGAGCATCAATAAATAATGTAAATAAATATGTAGGACCGTGACTAATCGATGATCAAATGTAGCTTAGAGTATTAGGTAGGATTGTAAATAATTCACAGTTTTATTATACTACTATAATAATAATAATAATAATAATAATAATAATAATAATAATAATAATAATAATAATAATAATAATAATAATAATAATAATAATGTCGCACTTTCAGCTAGGGTTATTTGTGCATTTCGTGTAGGTAGATGTTGTTTGCGTGTTGTCATGGATTATTTCTGTAGTATGTCACTTTGACAGTTTAGGAAGCTATGTTATTTTCATCTATGAGTGTAACGCCGATTTATTCATTTTAATTATTATATTCATCATGTTATTATATCGTTGGTTTTGAGTCATATTTTGTTGGAATTTTGATCTTGTAGACGCCGCCTCGTTGTTTTTAATGCTTATTTTTGCTTTTATGCGCATTCAGTTTGTTTATGTTGTGGGATCATCCTTCAGATGACCGTTTCTGATAGTACCAATCCCGTGTATTTTTGCGACGATTTTTGGTAGACGCGAGTATTTATTTCTGTGTAGTTGCGGTTACACATGTTTCAACATCTGTGTTTTGAGAGGCAATCTCGTCACTTTTTTTTAAAGAAACAGTGAGTGCCAGGAAGCCATTGATGAGTCAGCTCTGATATGTTGTGATATGTGAAGCAGAGAATGATCGAGAGATCGAGCTAGATGAATAATATCCCTGATGATCTACGTTGATAATGGAAATGTGATATTTGGACCATGTCATGAACTGTCGTAAGAAATCGTAATATGCACGACAGATATTTCGCCCGCCGGATACGAGCGAGGCCGTATTGTGAGAATAATGAATAATAATGACGTCGAGAATTAATGAGTAAATAGAATTGTGAAATGAATAATTTAACCAAGAGTGTTAAATGTGTTACGACATGGGTTATGATTGTAGGCAGAAGCCTGAATTTGTTTAAGTAATTCCAGGGAAAGTAGATGCTCGGCAAATATGCTAGCCATTGTACAATGTGAGCAGAGCGACGAGTCGATGTGTTTTTCGATAGTCATGTAAAGTCATGGATGACATGAAATAACAGTAATTATTGTCCATAAAGGTTAAATAGTATCATGTCCAGACATTTATCGTCTGAGATTAGAGATTGCCGTCAAATTCACAATATTTATATTTTTGCTACTCGCAGCGGGGTATATTTTTCTGGAGACTCCGATTTTATTTTGCGCATTCCATCCTTATTAATTTCCAGTAGGCCGCGATGGTGGGATCTAGTTTTGCTTATTTGTTTTTCTTTCTGAGTGTACTTTGTTACCGTTTGTTGTAGGACGTAAGCGTATGTGAATTATTTATATTTGATCTGAGGTAAATAGATAGGTGTAGATAGGCTAGTTTTGTTTTCTGTATTTTCTTTGTCGGAGCAGTGTTTCTCCGTTAACAGATTTAATGATGTAAATAAGATTTCAGATGTTAGGTTAATGGATCATCGATTAAGTCACAGTCGAAACCTTAGTAGTGGTATGCTCATACCAGGCATTTAGTAATTACCAAACCTTTTAAAATCCACTACATTTTATTTAGAAAGTGAAGCGATCTTTAATAAACCAATTGTATAAAAACTGCCGCAATGAATGAGGTAAACAAGATGGCATCTGCCTCCATCTAGTGGTGGTACCACAAATTATGAATTCATAATGAAATGCAGTTAGCGGCAAATTCAATAGAAATTTTAATGTACAAGGATCGCTGTCATTTGAAATGTTAACGTGAGGCACTTGGCCTAATCTTTTGGATTATTTTTAAGAAGTCCAGTCTATCACAGGCAGGCAAGTGAAGTTTAAAAATTAGATGAGTGGTTATGACACTCAGATTTATGTTTCAATAATTTATTTTGTTTAATCATGAGGTGTTTGAATAAGACAATGGTTATGTGGTAAATGAAGTGTGATGTTCATGGCTGTTTTCTTCGAATTATTCCTTATGTGATACACTTGGTTAGTGCAGTCCATGATTATTTTAAAGTTGGGTGTTTTCCCAAATGAGCCACATGTGTTAATATTTGATAACTCCTCTGAGACAGTGGATTTGATGACGTAACTAATTACTTTATTATGATTCAACTACTTTAAATTTATCTGAGAGATATTTTTCTACGTAATATAATTCTGTAGTTCAAAGAAGGTGGTCTTTCTGACCAGAGTTTTAGATTGATTCACGTTAACAACTTGAAGACAGTGTCAACATAGTCTGGGATATTTTAATTAATGTGATTGACCTTCAGTCAGTTTATTAGGCAGATAATGGTGTTATTGTAAGGCAGATCCTCAATCTTTAATTTTTCTTAATCTCATTTATTTCACTTTTTGTTACATTTTTCACCAGTTCAGTTTACGTTCATTTTGGCACTTTGCATTTTATTCAATAAATCAGTCTTTTATTTAAATTTTAATTTAGTCTTTGGGTACCGTCATTTATAGTTTAGTTTACCCCATCTTTTCATTTCCTCACTCCTTGATCGACGGGTGGCCTCTCTTCGGGGATAGCGGACGGTCACGACTGAGGAAGAAGAGTCTACATGCAGCGGTGAGTATCATTTACCTGTCATTTATTACAGGAGCAGCCGGCGCACAGAAGAAGGAAGAGTTCACCGCAGTTGTTGCCTTGAAAAGGGCACAATATTTACATCGTATAAAGAGAAAGTGTCTTACATAATAGACAGATTCTACGTGAATCGCGGTTCACCACAAAGGATCTAGTGAGAACTAGACTGACCATCAATATAACTCAGCACTCGGGCTGTTCCCCATTAACAACGAGACAAGATATTCAAACAACATGAAACATCATAAAACATCCTCCTGTAAGGGAAAAACATATAATTCTCCATCAATATCATGTAGAAAGCAATTGGCAACATTGCCTTCTTCTGCTGCATTTGAGCGCTCAACAGCGCGGTCATCCGTCAAGTATTTCCTGGTGGGCTGTGAGCTGAAAGGAAATATTGAACTCAACACTGTACTAAGGCTTGGATTCTGTCTCCCAAGATTGTAACACGGAAAAACCATCTCATTCGCGCCGTCTAAGGAACACGGCCAATATATCAGCTTGCAACGAGACATCATCTTTCGTCGGCTACACGGGAACTCACGTATAATCGTATTCCTTCCTAGCATGCTTTGACAATTTAACACACATCAGACTCATTGGTCTGGAATCAGTTCCGTCAATTCTGATAATAATATTCTCTCAGAAGACAATAGCATGTACATATCCACTGCACATTATTCTTTCACATATCAGGCATGCAATCGGCCTGCATAATCACTTTATAACTCCGCATGCATCATAACTTCTCATATCTCTCACAAATCACATCAGTCTTTTACATTATGAGACCCGGTTCGTTTCCTGTGCAAATCATTGGGCAAAAACAGATTCCAACCTAAATTCGAAGATCCTATTCTTTCAACGTCGTTATGCAGCTCCTTACGTACAGCTTCTGAAATGCCATGCGTCACGCAATTAACTATTACTGTCTCTCTAAATGACCAAAATAAAATAACGTAGCAAGTATTTAACTTTGAACTTGGATGAACTCGTCAATCTAATCCTCCTAGCACTAATATACAAGGAAAAAGCGGAATAATACTAAACTAAATTATCATGCATAAATGAACAACAAATAATCCTAACAAATCCCTCATTATCCCAATTATCTAGTCATGAATCAAAATAAAAATATAGAGAAAATGCATTTCTCTCTTATCCGTATATACAACAAGATCAAAGTGAAATAAACACATGCCGTCATGCTTACTTTACGTTAAATAAAATCCCTATTCTAAACTGAACTAGTATTTTAACATAACCCATATAACATTCCATAATTAACACATGCATCTTATCTTAACTTGGACGACTCTCTGGATACATGCCAGCAGCTCACATCTCTGCCTTATTGGGTTTCTACTCCATGTCGATCACTGCTTCAACACGTAGAAATACACTTCCTTCTTCCATAGACGAAGCCATCTTCTTGCTTAAAGTTATTTAACATTGCAACACAGAAGGCTTTGGATGAATATCTCTTCACCGCTCAATTCTGCACGTGCCGAACAACCCTTGCTTGGCTACACACTCAGCCAATACACTGACATAAAATAAATACACTACAAATTTTACACTTAAGGGTTTATGTACACAGTTATTGAGAGCGGCACGCGGTACGGATCGAGAGTTCCTCGCGAAACGTGACCGACACGAAAATATGAGACAATGGTACGTCTCTCCTGTACTTTCTACACTGCGGCTAATTTTCACCGTCTATATATTGGTAGTGAACTTTGCGATAATATGATCTGCAATTAACTCTGCATCAGTTACTTTATCCAACTGCACGACTGAAACACTGTTTAAAACCATATACTGTTATTGATATATACTTGTGGCAACTTTTAAGTATAATTTTCAGAGCACACCGAACAACTTCACATCGCCTCGGCTACCGCGATCAGACTGGGGTGCTCAGGACGCTTAGGTAACGCCGTTTCAACTATGGGATTCCCGCTTGTCTAGACAAACCACCAATCAGAATGCTTGCCGTTGATAAGGACACAATATTAATTATAACACATTAATAAAACACAGTTCAAATCATATCAAATATCTTCCTATAATTTTTATATCGTATTCCTGATTATATTTCACTTATAGACCTGTGGAAATCCGACAAATGACAGAATTTAACTCAAGCAATTGTACACGTTGGTCAACCTGGGGTTATTGACTTGGCGCGACGTAGACTCCATGTTTGCCATATCCTCACGTTCTCATTGGCTGAATATTTAACTTGGTAGCACCTTGTACACGTGTCGATCTGTGCCAACGCTTGGTGACGCTAAGCTATTCGCACGGTCCCGAAGAAATGTTGGGCAATATCCAGCGACTTGATGGCTCCATAGACTTCCGGTCTTAGCTATCTTGGGATTCATTACTCTACCATATATGACTGATATTTATATGAATAGAATTTATATATTATATTAAATAATATTCTGAATATCTCTTTTGGGCCGGCATGATACGGCTCAATATTATCTTTAACCTTATCGATTTCGCCTTTGACCCTCTCAATTTCACCATTAATGTGAGTTACATCTTGTTCAATACTGGTCTCATTCTGATTTAATCACTCACCTATTTCCTCGACTTTCGTTTCGACTACGGCGTTAACCTCCGAAAGGGCATCTATTTTATCGCTTAAATCCTGCGCCCCCTTTTCGCACTGTTGCTGGAGCGCCTGAATTTTCTCAGCTAATTAGCTTCATTTCTCCTCAATCATGTTATTTGTCTCTGTACGGTTTTCTTTCAACTTAACCTCAAAGTTCGTTAATTTGCCGTCAAAATTTTTAAATTGTTCTTTGACTTTCGCACGCCCCTGCTTACATTCATTCTCAAGTATCTTTATACTGTTCATTACTTCGTTTGTCTGTGCACTACTCTGATCCAGCTTATCCTCGACTGTGATGGTGGCAGATTACATCAGCTGAGAATACAGAGGTGACATTTTTGTTGTTGATGGGTACGGTATTGCAATCAGCCGGGGGAAAAATTCAACAAGCTTGGTGTTCGCTGATTAATAATCTCTGTGACTGTGCGTGTTTACATTCCTGTGAAGCGTAGTTCAACCAATCAGACGCGATTTCTAATAAAAACGGTGCAGAAAGTAGTTACAGTACGGTAAAGTGTCATTTTCCGTACTCTTGAGTGCGGAAAGAAGGTAATTACATCATCGTATAAAATAAATAGTCCGCCTCTGTGGTGTACTGGTTAGTGTGATTAGCTGCCACCCCCAAAGGCCCTAGTTCGATTCCCGGCTCTGCCAAAAAATTTGAAAAGTGGTACGAGGGCTGGAAAGGCATCAACTCAGCTTCGGGGGGTCACTGAGTAGAGGTGGGTTCGATTCTCACCTCAGCCATCCTCGAAGTGGTTTTCTGTGGTTTCCCACTTCTCCTCCAGGCAAATGCCGGAATGGTACCTAAATTAAGGCCACGGCCGCTTCCTTCTCCTTTTCTTGTCGATCCTTTCCAATCTTCCCATCCCCCACAAGGCCGTTGTTCGACATAGCAGGCGAGGCCACCTGAGCGATGTATTGGTCCTCCTTTCCAGTTGTATCCTCCCGTCCCAAAGTCTCACGTTCCAGGATATTACCCTTGAGGCGGTAGAGGTGGGATCCCTCGCTGACTCGGAGGGAAAAACCAACCCTGGAGATAAACGGATTAAGAAAGAAATGAAGAAATGGAATAAATAAAATTTCACCACTACAATTTGAAACCCACATTGACTGGGTACTTAATTCATTTTGACAATAGTGTACCTATCACACGTCAAAACTTTCAGCCGTGACCCTCCGCCCTTTCCCCCTTGCGTTCATAGTCCCGTTCAAAGGATTATAATTGTGTTTTGGACTTTATTTTAACGTTACCATACTTGGAGCAGTTGAACATTAGGATTATCGCAACACCCGACTTCAAGAAGAAAGTGATTTAGAATATATCATAAACTAAACTGACAGCCAGTCGGGCTGAGTGGCTCAGACGGTTGAGGTGCTGGCCTTCTGACCACAACTTGGCAGGTTCGATCCTGGCTCAGTCCGGTGATATTTGAAGGTGCTCAAATACGTAAGCCTCGTGTCGGTAGATTTACCGGTACGTAAGAGAACTCTTGCGGGACTAAATTCCGGCACCTCGGCGTCTCAGAAAACCGAAAATGTAGTTAGAGGGACGTAAACCAAATAACATTATTATTATTAAACTGACAGCCATGCAGGCTATATACTACAGTGATCAGGACTAATACTTCCCCCCTAGTCGATTACTCATGTCATCTGCTGACCTTCCCAATGTTTCTGCAGAGGTCAGTTTTGTTTTAATTTCCGGCTAGATAATTCAACTATAGCGGAAGTTGGAAGCGGAAATGCTCCACATTGTACAAGTTTTGTAACCGTACAGGAAATAAAACTCCGTACCTAGGATATGTCATGATATGTATCTGCTGTATTAATTAATATGTACTGGGCGAGTTGGCCGTGCGGTTAGGACCGCGTGGCTGTGAGCTTGCATCCGGGAGATATTGGGTTCGAATCCCACTGTAGGCAGTCCTGAAGATGGTTTTCCTTGGTTTTCCATTTTCATACCAGGCAAATGCTGGGGCTGTACCTTAGTTAAGGCCATGGCCGCTTCCTTCCAACTCCTAGGCTTTTCCTATCCCATCGACGCCATAAGACCTATCTGTGTCGGTACGACGTAAAGCCACCAGCAAAAAAAAAAATTAATATGTGTAAACACTGAATATGAACATGAATTAATTGAGCAATAACTCATAAAATATATCAGTTTTACAGCGTAAATAATGCATATTATGAACATTTAAGATATTACGTGAGGTCTGTATGAAACCTAGAATGTAAAAATAACTATCAGTAATGAACTAGGAAAGTTTTCAGATAAATAAGAAAGACGATTAAAACCTATTAGAGACCGGGCGAGTTGGCCGTGCGCGTAGAGGCGCGCGGCTGTGAGCTTGCATCCGGGAGATAGTAGGTTCGAATCCCACTATCGGCAGCCCTGAAGATGGTTTTCCGTGGTTTCCCATTTTCACACCAGACAAATGCTGGGGCTGTACCTTAATTAAGGCCACGGCCGCTTCCTTCCAACTCCTAGGCCTTTCCTATCCCATCGTCGCCATAAGACCTATCTGTGTCGGTGCGACGTAAAGCCCCTAGCAAAACAAAAAACCTATTAGTAGGATTCTCGGAAAATATTGCTACACGCGAGTAGAAAATAATATGCCAAAGGAAAGTGTCACTCTAATTTGAGTAACAGGATCCGTAGTGGAAGACTTTAACTTTATTCATGACGAATGAAAACAGTGATAACTTTTGAAATTTTAAATGATCCTCTGCTGATGAGAACAAGCTCTGTCAGTGGATGTTTGATGTTCGAATGAATTTTCCTAAAGGGCCCGCGGAAGTGCCAGATTAGTACTAAACGTTGGGCAGGAAGACGTTCTGTCACTCTGAGTGATTCAAAGACACAGTCTTGTGGACGTGCCACGACAGTCGAATACATTTTCGACTTCGTTCTTTTCTCATTCTATGTGTGTTGTTAGATACACTCTACTACGCCAGTGTGCGTTCAGTTTACAACGATACTATTAAGTTAAGTCTCTGATATAATTCTACGTTTACTCTGCGTTATTTCTAAGATCATTCTGATTCTTCAGCTTTCCACAGATGTCAAAATTGTATGATGAGAGATCTGGGCAGTAGGGAGGCTGTTCAAGATTTTCCATCCAAATCTCTGAAGTTATTTCTCACATGGTTGGCAGTATGAAAGCAGGCGTCGTCATGAATAAGCATAATGTCGTTGGATACGATGCTCGAGTGTTTTGAACTTATAGAGCACCTCAATTTCTACAACGTGTCTTCATAGCTCTGTCCAATGATTGTGGGACCATGCTTGAGCGAAGAAAGACATTCATGAACAACAGTCTGCACTCGACGACGGTATGTGTGACTGAGTGGGATACATATTCTAACAATTCTAGTGATTACTTTGTGAAATATTCTCCTATTTTCGTTTGCAACCAAAAAAAGTCATCTCCGTACAAGCCATGAAGGCCCCAGAGGGGTGGAAGTTTAAGGCTTCCACTATCCGTAAACGGCACTTCATGGGGTAGAGTGGTTGGCTCTACGCCCGGCCACCGTTGTCTCCAGGAATTAATCTGGTACTCATTTTTGGTGCAGGCGGAGTGAACCTCAGGGCGATGCGCACCTCCGAATGTTGAAATGCTTTTTCTTACATTTTTGGAATACCTTTGTTGGCGAGACCTAGTGTTTACAGTGTACTATATCTTCTGGTATAGCTTAGAGCAATTTTGTTACTTCCATTGATCTGTTTCAGTCTTATCCTTGGCTTTGACAATATGAAAGTGACTGAGGTATGAGCGATGCTAGTAATGCCATTCCTTCTGCAGCCAGTCCCTGTTAAATGAATGGTGTGAAAATGTTGCTCATAGGGTCGGTTGGTGCATGCATTTCACTGGGCTTGGCAGACTGATATGCAATAGCAACTTCTGGCTCGGCGAGGAAAGCAACGGGAAACCACCCTACTCCTCATTTCCATAGTACGCCTCTTCAGTGATGCCTAGGCCATCTATGACAGCTGATGGTAGAACTGTTGAAGATCCAACCAGCCTTCGGGCTGAGGACTAGACATACACATACACATTTTTGGACTTCCTGATGAAGAATCCAACCCGCGTTCATCTGGGTGAACCGAGCACGCCTTTACCACCTCCGCTATTGCCTACCCTTTATCTTAAAGCGACCCATGTATCACACATTTAGGTGCCTTCTTTACTTTTTTCTTTTATCTTTTTTGTGGTTCAGGCAATAAGTTTAACTTGTGGGGTCCTGAAGTATCTTATTCGATACACTCTGTGCTTTATATTTGTAACATTCTTTGTTTTCTATTCAGAGGTATACGTGGGAGCACCATGTAAAGGCCCTGACTGTGTATAATCCCGATGTATATCATAAAGACCACGTCTGTGGTGCAGTGGTTAGTGTGTAGCTGCCACCCCCGGAGGCCCGGGAGAGATTCCCGGCTCTGCCACGAAATTTAAAAAGTGGTACGAGGGCTGGAACGGAGTCCACTCAGCCTCGGGAGGTCAACATAGTAGAGGGGATTCGATTCCCTCCTCAGCCATTCTCGAAGAAGTTTTCCGTGGTTTCCCACTTCTCCTCCAGGCAAATGCCGGTATGGTACCTAACTTAAGGCTACGACCACTTCCTTCCTTCTTCCTAGTCCATCCCTTCCAATCTTCCCATCCCTCCACAAGGCCCCTGTTCAGCATAGCAAGTGAGGCCGCCTGGCTGAAGTACCGTCATCCTCCGCAGTTGTGTCCCCGACCCAAAGTCTCGCGCTTCAGGACACTGACCTTGAAGCGGTAGCGGTGGGATTCCTCGCTGTCCGAGAGAAAAACCAACCCTGGATGGTGAACATATTAAGAAAGAAAGAACAAAATAATATTATTTCACATAAATGATGTAAAAAAATAGACACCCCCCAAAAAAAATTATTTTCCCAACATACTTACTCTTCAGGTATATTTTATTCCACCCTTTAGCACCAAACTTAACAGAAAACAATGTAAATGTCGACCCCCCCCCCACCAACCGAAACTACATACCTCCCAAAGACCCACCTGCCAAATTTTAAGCTGCTCTAATTTTACACATTGATCATATTTTATTCTTTGAAAGCCCATTAAGCACAAAAAAATATTTTTAAAATATATAAATTTGGCTTTAGGTCTCTAATAATGCTGTTTACTTTAGATACCACTAACTACTTTTACGATTTTCGGAGACGCCGAGGTGCCGGAATTTAGTCCCGCAGGAGTTCTTTTACGTGCCAGTAAATCTACCGACACGAGACTGACGTATTTGAGCACCTCCAAATACCACCGGACTGAGCCAGGTTCGAACCTGCCAAGTTGGGGTCAGAAGGCCAGCGCCTCAACCGTCTGAGTTATTCAGTCCGGCTTCTTTAGGTCTCTAGAGTTTGTAGCTCAATGAAAACGATTTTGAGAGTCAACAAGAGGGATTCTTAAAGCTGGTGGACGTAAATTGCATTAATAGAACTTTATCTACAAAACAAAACGTATCGAGCTCGATAGCTGCAGTCGCTTAATTGCGGCCAATATCCAGTATTCGGGAGATAGTGGGTTCGAGCCCCATTGTCGGCAGCCCTGAAAATGGTTTTCCGTGCTTTCCCATTTTCACACCATGCAATTGCTGAGGCTGTACCTTAATAGGCCACGGCCGCTTCTTACCCACTCCTAGCTCTTTCCTGTCCCATCGTCGTCATAAGACCTGTCTGTGTCGGTGCGACGTAAAGCAACTTGTACAAAACAAACCGTTCGAGATTACGTATTTCTTTTCGTATGCTTTTGACAGGAACCGGCCATTCAGTAAAAGGAGATTTTTGCTATTGCCTTCTCTCGAATTGCCGTAGCCATGATGCGATCTTTTTCAGTGTAGATATTGGTATCAGGTGAAATATAACATATCTTGTGAAGTGTGTATAGACAGATCCGAAATACTGTTTACATGACTATCTTATCACTGGTTGAATTCACTTCAGCTAATAAACGTTACTAAGTGGATACCTGTTAACTGCGTTAATCAAACATAGCATTTACGTTACTTGCGTGTGTCTACATCAGTAGTAAATAATATTATATAACTCACATTAAACAAATTTTATGGTGGTCTTTTATTCAAGGTCATATGTATTCCATTTATGAACATATTTCAGTTTCGATAGAGGAGGAGAGAGCAGATTATGGCAGCTCTGAGAGGAGCCAAGACAGCAAAAGTTTGAAAACATCTGACAATTCAAGTAGTAATGAAAATAATAGTAATAATCGTTCTTTCTTTCTTTTTTTCTTTCTTTCTTAATCTGGTTGCCCTCCAGGGTTGGTTTTCTCCTCGGACTCAGCGAGGGATCCCACCTCTACAGCCTCACGGCAGTGTCCTGGAGCGTGAGACTTTGGGTCGGGGAATACAACTGCTGAGGGCGAGCAGTACCTCGCCCAGGTGATTTCACCTGCTATGCTGAACAGGAGCCTTGTGGCGGAGCGGGTGGGGGAGGGGGGAGGGGTGGATTGGAAGGCATAGGCGCGTCGTCCGCATAAACATGCTAGACTGCAATGGTGTATGGAACGGCGTCACTGTGGACAGGAATGGCAACAGCTGGCGTTTTCGGACGAATCCAGATTCTGTTTGTTTGAAGAAGATGGCCGCATTTGGTTCGCCGCAGACAGGAGGAGAGGCACCAAATTGACTGCATTCGCACAAGACATACAGTGCCAACTCAAGACCATATGGTGTGGGGTGCTATTGGGTACAACCACAAATCCCAGTTGGTGCGTGTCCAGGGCATTGTGACCAGTTTGACCTACGTTACTGATATCCTAGGGCCCGTAGCCATACCCTTTCTGCACGACACCACACACGCCATATTTCAGCAGGACAATGCGCGACCACATGTTGCGGCACGAACACGTGCCTTCAAGTTGTCACAGGATGTCAGACTGTTGCCTTGACCCACCTGATCACCGGACTTGTCACCAATCGAAAATGTGTGGGATATGGTGAAACGCCGGGTGCGGCGCTGTGACCCATTGCCAACCACCAAAGATGAACTGTGGAACCAGGTGTATGCAGCATTGATGGCTATACTCCAGGACGCCATTCGCGCCTTATACGCTTCGATGCCATCACACATGGAACAAGTAACAAGTAACGACCAAGTGCCTACTAGGCACCTACTAAACCTAGGTGACTGAAATGCTAATCGTTTCTTCAAAATATACTAGTGAACATGTCCTGTAAATATGAACTTCCTATCTCCAGTCTTTCAAGGTGTTCTGTTTTTTTGAACATAAGTGTATATGTACTAAATAGTACTTCTTCCATGTGCATTGTACCGAAGATGGACATAAATTCACTTGTAAACTTGTGAATTATATAATAATAATAATAATAATAATAATAATAATAATAATAATAATAATAATAATAATAATAATAATAATAATAATAATAATAATAATTTTTTTTGCTAGGGGCTTTACGTCGCACCGACACAGATAGGTCTTATGGCGACGATGGAATAGGAAAGGCCTAGGAGTTGGAAGGAAGCGGCCGTGGCCTTAATTAAGGTACAGCCCCAGCATTTGCCTGGTGTGAAAATGGGAAACCACGGAAAACCATCTTCAGGGCTGCCGATAGTGGGATTCGAACCTACTACCTCCCGGATGCAAGCTCACAGACGCGCGCCTCTCGCCCGGTAATAATAATAATAATAATAATAATAATAATAATAATAATAATAATAATAATAATAATGCATACATAGATATATCATTATAGACCGTTATGCCTCTCAGCGTTCAGTCTGCAAGCCTCCGTGAATTTGCTAAACGCCGCCACAATCCTCTACTTCTGTTGCCTCGTTTAGTTCATTACCTATTATCTTTAAATCGTTAGAAACTGAGTTTAACCATCGTCGTCTTGGTGTCCCTCTACTTATCTTACCCTCCATGACAGAGTCCATTATTCTCCTAGGTAATCTATCCTCCTCCATTTGCCTCACATCACATCACCACCGAAGCCGGTTTATGCGTACAGCTACATCCATCGAGTTCATTCATAACTTAGCGTTTATCTCCTCATTCCGAATACCCTCTACCATTGTTCCCACCTGCTTGTAGCAGCAATCATTCTCGCTACTTTCATGAATAATAATAAAATTAAACATTACAATACTGTAATCAAACCTGTGGCTTTATACGCAGGGGAAACCCTAACGCTTCATAGAAAGGGCGAGCTGGAAAATATCCTAAAAGAAGAGAGAAAAATCATGAAGAAAATTTTAGGACGAAGACTGACGGAAGAAGGGTACCGCCTAACCCGAAAATCCGCAGAAAAATTACCTAATATTGCGGCAGACCTCAGGAAAAGAAGGCTAAAATCTTATGGACATGGTAAGAGGCTTCCAGAAATCAGACTAACCCACCAAGTTCTTGAAAGAGTTGATAAACTGAAGAATTTTCCTTGGATACAACAAACAAAAGTGGACAGGAAGAACGCACAAATTCAACCTGAAGAAATTCTGAATCGAAATACATACAGAAAGAAAATTGACAAGTGTTAAGTTACTCCAGAGAATGAAGCACCAAAAAGAGCAGGTACCAAGTGGAGGGAAGAAAGGATTAGGATCTTTAGTCAACAGATGAAAGCATCCTGGATCCTCCGCAAACGAAATCATAAATAAAGTTTCTTTTGTTCCGAAAAGGACCATTCACGCATAATAATAATAATAATAATAATAATAATAATAATAATAATAATAATAATAATAATAATAATAATAATAACTGATAATTGCTGTCTTAGCAGTATACAGTTGTAGTACAAGAACGGTACGTAGTGAACTGGACTGTAAATCTTGACTTGGTTGTCTTCCTTACCACCTTCCGAATCACCACTCTGGCCCTTAACAAAGAGGAGAGTACAATAGCATACCTGAGCTTGTCCAGCAAGAACCAGCCACAGACATATCGCCAGAGCCACGTTCAGTCTCCACGTTGTGATCATGCTAACAGGTACTCCTCAAATGTCAACTTGACAACAGGAACCTCCGGTGAAACGGATGATCATTATCACTGCGACATCTCTTCCGGATAGAATATTTGTGACACAAGAGATGTTTTATTTTATTAAACCTTTGTATTCTGCTTTTATTCAGGGTATACTGATATCACATCCCGTACAGGGGTATGTAATTCTGAGTTCACGCCAGGGGTAGTCAACGTTCGCCTCGAAGCTATTCTTTCTTTTAGAGAGAGACAGTAGCTTCAAAGTGATAAAATATTGTAATTAAATCTAAGCCCGCCTCTGTGGTGTAGTGGTTGGTGTGATTAGTTTTCAACCCTGGGGACCCGGGTTCGATTCCCAGCTCTCCCAAGAAGGCTTTCCCACGAAATTTGATAAGTTGTACGAGGACTGCAACGGAGTCAACTCAGCCTCAGGAGGTTAACTCAGTAGAGGGGGTTCGATTCCCGCCTCATCCACCCTCGAAGTGCTTTCCCGTGTTTCCTACATCTCCTCCAGGCAAATGCCGGGATGATAACTTAAGGCCAAGGCCGCTTCCTTTCCTCTTCCTTGCCTATCCCTTCCGATCTTCCCATTCTCCAAAAGGTAGCTGAGGCCAACTGGGCGAGGTACTGGTCCTCCTCCCCAGCTGTATCCCGACGAAATGCCTTACTCTGCAGGACTCTGCCCTTGAGGCTGTGTCCGGAGGGAAAAACCAACCCTGGAGGTTTAAATAAATAAATAAATAAATAAATAAATAAATAAATAAATAAATAAATAAATAAATAAATAAATAAATAAATAAATAAATAAATAAATAAATAAATAAATTTAAAATGAGTCCAATGCCCCAAATCCACTCAGGTACAACTTCAGCTAATAATAATAATTCTCAGGAAAATAAAGAGCCTGACACAAGAAAATGGAGTCTGGACACAGAGGAGAACTGCAGACCTTTACAGCGTAACAGACATGTTCACTAATACGTGCGCCAGTAGTGTAGTTGTGGACTCCGGGATGGTATCCGTGAGCTATACAAATATAGGGTGAAAAAAATAAGAGAGAAATGTTAGTAGGTATTACCGTATGTTGTGTCCGGCTCCATAGCTAAATGGTTAGCGTTCTGTCCTTTGATCCAGAGAGTCCTGGGTTCGATTAAATCAATCAATCAATCAATCAATCAATCAATCAATCAATCAATCAATCAATCAATCAATCAATCAATCAATCAATCAATCAATCAATCAATCAATCAATCAATCAATCAATCAATCACCAATGATGTACATTTAGGGCAGTTGGCAGGTTGCAGATTCCCTATCTGTTGTTTACCCAATCATTTCTTAAATAACTGCAAAGAATTTGGAAATTATTGAACATCTCCCTTAGTAAATTATTCCAATCCTTAACTCCACTTCCTATAAACGGATATTTGCACCAATTTTTCCTCTTAAATGTCAACTTTATCTTCATATTGTGTGATCATTCCTACTTTTAAAACACCACTCAAAATTATTCGTCTAATAATGTCATTCCACGCGGTCTCTCCACTGACAGTTGGGAACATACCACTTAGCCGAGTAGCTCGTCTCCTTTCTCCCAGGTCTTCCAAGCCGAAGCTTTTGCAACATTTTCGTAACGCTACTCTTTTGTCGGAAATCACCGAGAATAAATGGAGCTGGATCGGGGATAGTAACGTTCATTGGTTTATTCGTCTAACTCGGGAGCTGGCTGAGTGTGTGACGTCTTCATAATTAGAGATCATTTTCGGTAGGGTTCCATCCTCACAGACAAGCGAGTGGACCACTCAGGATCACGCTACAACTTTATTTCTTTCTCATCGTGCGGAGTTTTCTCTGTGTCCAATACTCCTTCATGCATTCCTCGGCCTGCTTCTGTTGTTCATCTGTCCACGCTCTTCCAGTCTGCTTAGTTCTTCCTGAAGCTTGAACCCCTTCCAGATTTTTCACTGTGTTAATAAATGCATTCCTTTCTAACAGTTGGACCTTTGAAATGTTTAACCTTTCCATATCCTCCTTCGTTTCCTTAATCCATGCTCTAGTGCTATTTTTTCTCCAGAAGTAATCAAATACCTGTTTGCGTTCATTCTGTAAAGATGTTCGAGAAACGCCAGTCTCCTTTTCTTCATGGTCTCCGAGATTCTTTCGACTTTCTGGTAAACTTCATATTGTTCCGAAGTTTCCATCCGCTTTCAGTTTGAACAGCTCAAATAATTTTTCTCGGGATTCTTCTTTCCAAGATCTCTATCTTCTTCAGCTTGTAGTTCCTGGACAGGCATTCACTGGCTTTCTGTTTTGAAGAAGTTGTTGTAATGTTTTATTTTGGCGTACTAGGATAAGCACGTCTTACTGCAATGTTTTTTGTCAAGCCATATACTATCTCCATTTTTGAGATCTGATCTTTGATTGCAGCTGTTTTCAGTCCACCCTCCTGTATGGTCTCGTTAAGGTACTTGAACTTCTTGACACTTTCCATCCGACCTATTTCTGCTTCCAGATATTTTGGCCCATTTTGATATTCGTCATAAATTTGATCTTTTCTGCTGAGATCCTCAGTCCTGTTTGGGTGGCGATTCTTTCCAAGACGTTTATTATTATTATTATTATTATTATTATTATTATTATTATTATTATTATTGTTACGGAGATTTCCGTGGTAGTTAGAGGTGAAAGAAGGTGCGGGGGTGAACAGGTCTCAGGCTACGAAATTAAAATTAATTTAAAATTTAACAAGGTTATATTTTCTTTGTACAATCAAGAAATAACAAGCATGGCAGGTACAGAGTAGCAAAGCCACTATTCGAGAATATACAATTACAGAGTTACAGGATGGGCTCCGAGAGCCAAGCCCACAATACTTGAACAATTAGCCCAATCTTACGATATAGAGAAATTCAACAAAGGGTCAGAAGACCCCAATCATGCCCAGGAGCACTTGCTCCCAATTACACAGAAAAGCCTCCTCGAGGCATACAACACACAATTTTCGAGAAAGAGCCACTCGCTCTCAACTTTAAGCCTATCAAAGGCCACACCAAACTCCACCTTCAAGTTGTCCTCTAAGGACATAGACACAGGGGTAAAATACCCAACCCACTGAGGCCTATTAAGTGAGAAAAAGGTTAATTACATGACCTCTAAAATGACAATTTGAGAGGAGGCGATCCGCACTCCTAATACATTTTGTTTAAAACCTAATCTGGCTCTAGGCCGCTAATGCAAGGGCTAATCCCATACTACAGAGGTGACTTTAGAAAAGAGCAATTTACATTACATTAAGGAAGAATCGGTTGTGAGAATTAAGTTCACCTCAAAACAATATGAGTGGGAGCTCGAGAGGGTTAAGCACTCTCTATCCCAATATGTAGCTTTAAAAGATAATAGATGCTAAGAGTAGTTACATTTTAGGAAAAGGTTACATGGTGGAAACGCTTCGGACCCGCCCCGAGAGTTAAACTGCTGAGCTAGCAAGAAAAGAAGTTATTAAATGGCCATTACCTGGTTCTTGAACTGCTGCCCGAAGAAAGAGGCGCTTCCCGCCCCCTGCTATGTACTTTACACACTGAAAGATGGTACTGAAGTGGCACCGAGACCCGAAAATCAGCAGTTTATATACTCTCGCGGAAAGTTCGAAGCGTTTTTGGAATGAGAACACCCTCCCACAAGGATTTTATTGGTTCACCAAGAAAACCCCTACTCAATACGAGGAAGAAACATATTATTGGTGGAAAATTAATTCAAGAAATTCAGGATTGGCTAAATCAAAACAAGGGGAAAGAAAGGGGTATACAGCCAACTTAAACAATAACAGAAAGAAATTTAACAAGAAACAAACTTTTGAAATAAAAATTTCTCCAAAAAAAAAAAAACAGTTCTTTCACTTCGCACTAGGGTGCACCCTTGTAGTTTTTCAGTAGTGTCCTCTAGAAGAGAAAGTTTACACTTCTTACTACAGGTAAAACAAAAATGCGTCGAAAACGACCCAGTTCAGAAACTTCAAAATTTCCAAGTAGTGACATCTTCTGAGAAACTTGAAAATTAATACCGTAGATAAAGTTCAGACTTCCTCCAGCAGAGGAGTTTCAACTGGCGCACATTTTAAATAAGCGGCGTGGAGGTGTACCGCCCGGTACAATTATTATTATTATTATTATTATTATTATTATTATTATTATTATTATTATTATTATTATTATTATTATTATTATTATTATTATTATTATTATTATTATTGCACCACTCCCGCGTCCAGGTGGGGATACACGAGTTCCAGACTAGCTCTTAATAATAATTCCATCTGCCAACTATTGCTGGGTTGTGAGTTCCGCGTGAGAAAGAACACCGATGGCCTACGGTAAATCCCAACCTACGTAGATGAACGTCTTCAACACGCTATCAGTCGGATACCGTACTTGTATGATACCGGAATTTATCGTAAAAAATCAGATTATCATGGCTTGTCAAGAATTCCGTACATGTCATCATCATAATCGCAATCAGAATTAGTCATTATAAGCTTATATCTAGTACTTATTCTAAGTAGACATTGAAAGAATTTAATGTTTTCACTACTCAGCTTTTATTAATAAATTGGTCTAAGTATGTTTTGAAATAAACGTAGATTATCTTGAGAAATTATAAATATAATGTGGCTGGCCTCATACGCAATCAGCATCTCTAAATGATGTAATTATGTTGCATTGGAGAAAACAGGTTTAGGGAAACCTCTAACATAGAAAAGAAATGAAATCAGGCCTCATTTATCTATGTCTTAATCCTGGCCTGTCAAAGAATTGTATCATAATTAAGTAGTATCCAAGGAAATTAAATGAAAAGAAAATAAGCAAATCATATAATCAAGTAAAATCATTCAACATAATTGTAATAATTGGATGCATCCAAATGATTTAAGTAAAACAAGCTATACTCCCTACTATATACAATGTTCAAATTGAGTTTCAATTGAAAATGTGAAAACGCAAAGAAGGTGGCCAATAATTAATCAATTAATTAATTAATTAATTAAGATCTGGAATCTTTCCATATTAAGCTGAATTGCTCCTGAAAATTACCAAAATTCAATCGTCTGAACCTAAATTCACATGCAATAAAAGAAATGCATACCTCTCGGCTGAACACTTCACATCAATGTCCACGCACAGTAGAAAAATCGTGTGAGAAAATAATGTCTGTCCATTAGGGATTTTCTCTAGTTGAGGTTTCAAATTTTTGTATGTTTCATATTTCATTTCAACTGACCTCCATATAAGCAAATCTAAGTCCACTTTAAGTCGTAAGTAATGTCAAATTAATTCCATCGTAAGGCTTATGTGGCTAAATCATTCAATTATTATTTAAATTCATGGTTGAAATTCAATTAAAGTGCGTATATAACTTAATATAGCATTACCAAGTGTATCTAATTAACCTTCCAACGAATAATACCATAGGTGGAAAAATTGACACATAGGAAGACTCTATCTTCATCTAAAATCCACATATGAAAGACTAAGTTACCAGTGATGTGTTAAATTGCTCTCATAAAATCAAAAGTTAAGTTGCCGTATGTGAGAATGCATGAAAACAATCGTAGGTATGTCAGTGAAGGCCTAAATATTGATGTAGGTGGCCTCTCGGCTCTTCTGATGATCCTACGTACTCAATTAATTCTATACTGATGGCATTGAGATCGAATCCTAATCTGTATTATATATATATTAGGGAATAAAATAGCGATTGAAAACAGTATGTTTCAATACCTATACCTTAGCATGTGCAACCTACACATACTACCGTCTCTCGAAGAATACTATGACCAACTTCCTAAATAACAATAACTATCACCATCAAAATATACTATCAACTCATATGCTTATTACATTCACCATTTAACATTTCAATTATCGCGTAGCATTCATAATCAAAGCACTCGTTTCATCAAAATGCGCAACATATGTGCCATAACCTACACATATATAAATCATTATCATTACTGTCATAGTATCAAAGAACAGCACATCGTAACCTTAAAACTGTGCCACTATATTTTATTGTAAACATTCCCTAAATACGATCTTTACGCTTGTTATTTTGTTAAAGCCATCACGCATGTATATAGCTTCCACTTAATATTCTAACACTTCACTGACAACGATTTAAGAAAAATATCAATCACTTCTCCAATACCATATTGACAAACTTACGAACGGCATTCACTGGTATTTTACACCTATGTTTGGGATTTATGGTAACTTCAGATGAATACCTATTTCCTTGTAAGTACACTCGTATATTAACTACGCACACACAATGTCATAATGCACATTATATATTAACCAAAAGAATAAAGGTTTCTACTTACGACACGACTCAAAATGGGGACTTAACTTTGCTTATTGGGTAGTGATTTCCATCTCGCTGTTAATCGTCATGGGATGGTAAGCCTCGCTCCATGGTTCGGCTTAGGTAATCGGGTCCATCTCGTCCTCACAGCTGATTACCGCCCTCCTGGGTCATCAATCTCGTGAAGCGTCACCATAGTCGGAGTAGTCTCTGCCTCAGCTTCTTAGAACATCATAGTGGTCTTCATTGCGTCAAGGACAGAATAACACAAGGCATTAGTTGATTTATACATGCTGTAATCTGCTTAGTAGTGCTAATGCGAAAAGTATATATGTAATTTGGTCCGTCTAATTTGCTTATAACAGCTCTAAATATCGTCTTATTTCAACTGCCTTGCTCGCCGAAACGGTGTGAATTTTACGTGCTTTTAGAATTGCACTCTATTTTCCGTTTAATTCAGCTCTCTTGACGTTGTGCAGTATCGGGCAAATACAATGTTCCGAGCCCAACCGTGACGTAGTACAGATCCAACTTGACGTTTCCTAACAGCTGGTCTATAATCTCACGTATATGTGTCAACCACAGCTGATGTTAAGTGGGTTATCGTAGATTTGATCTTTTCTCCAATAATTGATTAAAGAATCTGATAAGTACTGGTTTCTTTACTCGACTCCGTCCTTTCTTCGATGCAGTGCTGAATTGAGATTTGTTCTAAAGGAAGATTTTTTTTTTCAATAATCGGTTTAAATAATCCGCTCTCGTCATTCTTTCGCACCGCCTTCTAAAAGTGGTTCTTTCCGTGATTGCCGGTTGAATTTATTGTCTCTTCGGCTCGTACCGCTGCTAATTGCTTTATTTTAATTCTTTAATGGCTGGAGCGCCATTTTTGTTCCTAATACTGCAACTATAGAACGGTGAAATGGCACATTATTATTTCTTCGTTATGCCCATTCAAAGAGCGCGTTTGAGTTAGTTTATTCGCCTGATGGTTTTCGCCTTCTTGTCCTCCAAAAATCTCTTCATGAATGCACTGTGTTGCATCTTGCGTTCTGTGGACCATTTCCTATCAGTTTTCTTTTTAGATTTCTCCACGAATTTGTGCTTGGCTACTATTGTACTAAAAGCTCCACGGTCTTACACAATGTCGCCCGGGGCCGATGACCTTAGATATTAGGTCTCTTTAAACAACAAGCATCATCATCATCATCATCATCATCATCATCATCATCATCATAACGTCACCCGTGATGTTAATTTCTTGGAGGACGGCCTTAGTTTCTTCTAGCCAGTTTATTTTGATTTTCTTTGAATTGATTGCTTTAAATAATCTTTTGGTGAGTCTGTCGCTGTCCATTCTACATATTATTATTGTACCGCGAGGGTACACCCGCCCCGTTCATTCACATGAAGTGCCTTGAAAAACGCCATCTTCAAAATAAATTTGCTACAACTTGTGTAAAAATTAGGACTTTTCTCTACAGATGTCTGTACCATAAAAACTGATGTTATGCCCTCTAGTGTGAAGAGGAACTATTAAAATCCTAAAGTAATTTGCTATTTTAAGGTTTACTACACTGGGTTGATTATCTTTTGTTTTTGGTATGGTGAAGTTGACAACACTTCGATCTCTTCCCGCCAACTTAAGATGTTGGCCAATAGATAATTTTGTGTATTTAATTTTCAACCAATCATCGTTTTCTTGTACATATTTGATTATCCAATAAAAATTGGGGGTGCGTCGGGCTTTAGCCCAGAACTCTCTAGAACCTTCCTCTCGGGTATAAAAGCTGGCAATTTTTCAAGCTATCTTGTCTTATTGATCGTCCAGTATACTGAGTGTGTGCTAATAGTGGAGGTGGGTGCGTCTCGCCCTTCAGTGAGAAGTCCAGTGCAGCCATTTAATAACTAGGTGATAGCCTCTGAAAGCCAGGTTCAGGGTAAGGTTTGCTATCTTTAATAATGTAACCTCAAATTTACAATCTTCTAAAATGTAAATTTGTACTGTAATTTTCAAACAAGCCTAAAAACACTTAGCTTAAATTCGGGAATAGAGTGTGTGACACCCTCTCGAGTTCCCTATCAACTTGACTTCGAGGTGACTATGATTTTTTAACCGTTTTCAGCCTGTAAGTTAAATTTTCTCCTTCTAGTCAACTCAGTAGTATGGGATTAGCCTCTGTAACGTCGGGCAGTGAGCCCAACTAGGGTTTTGAACTTTAAGTTTCAAGGAGTGCAAGTGTCTGCCCCCGCATTATTTTGATTTTGGGCCAGTAACATTAACCTGAGTTTTTTTTTCTTCCCACAACGGCCCGGTAGAATGAGTATTCGATACTCCTGTAAAATTCTATCATTTATAGTAAGTGGTTAGACAGTTGAGTGTTTAACACAGTGGATTCTATCTGAATTGTAAAATGTAGGTTGTGCCTCGAGAGGCCTGAAAAGTGTAAATTTTCGTGAGCAAAGGGGCTCGGGTTGTAAATGTGGAAGGTTGCCTTGAGGAGGTTCGGAGCGCCGCAGTCTCCTAGATAATTCATAGTGCATTGACGCTCTTTCTATTTTGTAGAGGTGTTAGTAAAACTCGTAAATGAAATTGGGAGCCCTGTCTCCTTGACTCTTGAGTGGATGGAGCAATGGTGCTCAAGTAACATTTGATAAATTGGGAGCTTCAAGCTCAGATGATTAATTGACACTTTTGTTGATTTTCTGATTTCTCCTACTTTGTATTTAAACTACTGTACCTGAAATATTGTTCTGTCGCCGAGCGACTTGTTTTGTTAAAATTAAGCTTCTGAAAACAACCCCAGCCCGAACGAAATATAAATCTAATTTTGAAGCTTTTTATTAATCTTTTGATTGTAGTAGATAGACCCACTCATGCCCGTACCTTCTTTCACCTCTGGCCACCACGGAATCTCATATTAGATAACTCTGTTACTTCTGGTGTGAGAGAATCAGCCGTCTAGGAAGAGTCCTAGTCCGTTGCCCAGGAGACACCCGGATGTATAACAATATCGCATGCAAATACACCCTACTGGGAGGTTTCTCCCGATCTAGAAAGCTAGATAAGAAACCAATAACACGGAAGCCAAACCAAGAGAGCAACATACTATCTCCACCATTTACTGAAGATGAACTGGAATCAGCACTGAGGAAGTGCAAATTGGGAAAAGCAGCTGGACTAGACGACATTCGAGTAGAGCAAATCAAAAATTTTGGTCCTGTTACGAGGCGTTGGCTACTGGAATTAATGAATATCTGTGTCCAAGAATGCAAGATTCCCAAAATCTGGCGGAAGGTTAGAGTCATTGCTATCCCTAAACCAGGCAAAGATCGGCTGGATCCTAAAAGCTATAGGCCTATTTCCTTGCTCTGTCACCTGTACAAGGTCCTGGAGAGGCTCATTCTTGAGCGACTGATAGGAAAGGTGGAGTCGTCTCTGATACCACAGCAAGCTGGATTCCGAGAAGGAAAAAGTTGCACATCACAGGTATTAAACTTGACACAGCATATTGAGGATGGCTTTGAGAATCGGCTCATTACAGGCGCTGTTTTCATTGATCTTTCTGCAGCTTATGACACAGTCAACCATCGGATTCTTCTAACAAAATTGTATGACATCACCAAAGACTTCCATCTAATGTGCAACATTAAAAATATTCTCCAAAACCGAAGATTCTTTGTGGAATTTCAGGGAAAAAGAAGCAGATGGAGAACACAGAAGAATGGGTTACCGCAAGGCAGTGTGCTCGCACCACTGTTATTCAACATCTATACTAATGATCAGCCTCTACCTGAAGGTACCCAGAGTTTTATCTATGCTGATGATTGTGCAGTCACTGCTCAGGCCAACTGTTTTGAAAAGGTAGAACAGACTTTATCCAAAGCTCTGAAAGAATTTACCAACTACTACAATGAAAATGATTTGAAGCCAAATCCTGCGAAAACTCATAGCTGTGTATTTCATCTCAATAACAAAAAAGCAGCTAAAACCTTACAAATCACCTGGGAAGGAATCCCTCTTCAACACTGTTCGACTCCAAAATATCTGGGAGTGATTCTGGACCGTACGCTTACGTATAAGAAACATTGCCTAAACGTGAAACAAAAAGTGTCTGCCAGAAACAACATAGTGCGGAAACTTCGAGGCACCACCTGGGGAGCTCACCCTTGCACTGTGAGAACAAGCGCGCTAGCACTGTGCTACTCCACTGCTGAGTATGCTTGCTCCGTGTGGCATAAGTCCAGCCATGCCAAAAACATAGATGTAGCACTAAATGACACCTGCCGTATTATCACAGGTTGTTTAAGACCTACTCCCATAGATAAACTCCACTGTCTCGCTGGTATAGCACCACCTGAAATCCGACGTGAGATTGCTGCTAGGCATGAGAAAAGCAAGGCTATGACTATGGAAGCCCATCCTTTGTATGCCTGTCAACCAGCACATCCTAGGTTGAAATCAAGAAAGAGCTTCTTGACAACCACTGAAGCTCTTAAAGGAACTCCACAACAAGCAAGAATCTCAATGTGGCGGGAAAAATGTCAACATTTGAGAGAATGGATGGTTCCAAAGGAAGAACTTCCTCCTGGACATTCTGAAAAGTGGACAACATGGAAGGCTCTCAATCGATTACGCTCCAGTACCACGAGATGCAAGACCAACCTACAGAAATGGGGCCTTCCTGTGGAGACAGTTTACTGCAAGTGTGGTACTAAGCAGACTAACGAACATCTTCTACTGTGTCCATCTTCTCCAGCCACTTGTACCATTAAAGATCTAATGAGAGCAACTCCAAATGCGCTTGTCGTGGCCAATTTTTGGTCAACCAATGTTTAAAATTTTTTGGTTTAATTTTTGTCTCTCTTACTTTGTACTTCTGACACGATAAATAAATAACCACGGAATCTCCGTAACTATTATTATTATTATTATTATTATTATTATTATTATTATTATTATTGTTACCGGGTTTTTGTGGTAGTTAAGCATGAAAGAAGGTGCTGGGTGGTGAATAGGTCTCAAGCTACTAAAGAGAAATTAAATTTTAAAATTTAATTAGGTTATATTTTCTTTTCAAAATTAGGTAACAACAAATAGAACAGGTACTTAGTAGCCGAAATACAACTTGAAATGTACAATTACAGGGATTAAAGAATTTGGGCTTCGAGCCCTGAAAACACAATTCTTGAGCAACTAGCTCAACTTTACGATATACCAATTTCAACAAAAGGGGCAGAAGACCCCAATCAAACCCTGGAGCCCTTGCTCCAAATTACACAGCAAAGCCTCCTCGAGGCATACAACTCTCAGTCTTAGAAAAGAGCCACTCGCTCTTAAAGTTAAGCCTCTCCCAGGCCACACCAAACTCAACTTTCAAGTTGTCCTCAAAGGACATATACACAGGGGTAAAATACCCAACCTACTGAGGTCTATTAGGTGAGAAAAGATTAATACATGACCTCAAAATACAACTTGAGAGGAGGCGAACTTGCACTCCTAATACACTTTGCTTAAGACCTACTTGGCACTAGGCCGTTAATACAAGGGCTAATCCCATACTACAGAGGTGACTTAATGGCAATTTACATTACATTACGGGAGAATTGGTTGAGAAAAATAAGTTCACCTCAAGACGATGTGAGTGGGAACTCGAGAGGGTTAGCACTCTCTATCCCATAATGTATCTTTACAAGAGAATAGAAGAAAAGAGTAGTTACATTTTAGGAAAAGGTTACATGATGGAAAACGCTTCGAACCCGCCGCGAGAGTCAAACTGCCGACCTAGCAAGAAAAGAAGATATTAATAGGCCATTACCTGGTAGTAGATCGCTGCCGAGGAAAGAGGCGCTTCCCGCCTCCTGCTATGTACTTAATACACTGAAAGATGGAACAGAAGTGGCCCGGAGACCCCAAAATCAGCAGTTTATAACCTCTCGCGGAAGATTCTAGGCGTTAGGGGAAATAAAACACCCTCCCTCAAAGTTTTTATTGGTTCGGGAAAAGAAACCCCTACATAGAGGAAAAGAAACACATTATTGGTGGAAAATTAATTAAAGAAATTCGGGATTGGCTAGATCCAAAATAAGGGGAAAAGGAGGGGTATACAGCCAACTTAAACCATGACAGAAAGAAATTTAACAAAGAACAAACTCTTGAAATAAAAATTTCTCCAACAAAATAGTTCTTTGATTTCGCACTAGGTCGCACTATTGTTGATCTTCAGTAGTGTCCTCTAGAAGAGAAAGTTCGCACTTCTTACTTCAAGCGGAACAAAAACACATCAAAAGTGACACAGTTCAAAAACTCAAAATTTTCCATGTGGTGACATCTTCTGAGTAAGTAGAGAATTAATAGAATAGATAAAGTTCAACCTTCCTCCAGAAGAGGAGTTTCAACTGGCGCAACTTTTAAATAAACGGTGTAGAGGTGTACCGCCCGGTACAGACCTCCCCCCCCAAAAGTTCCTCCAAGGGGTAACACAGAAGAACATAAGCTTTGTTTCCAAAATAAGGTCCAAGTTTTGATGTGTATATTAAGATTAATTGCGGAAGCATTTATAAGATTTTAGTAATTTGGTTAGTTGCAATTTCAAAATTTTGTTGTTGCAGGTGCAGTAAAGTTTTTCTGTTGTAGTAGTTGAATCTCTGAAGATAAACCTTTAATGCTTAAAAGTGAAGAAAAGTTTTGCAATGTCCACCAAATATTGTTGTTAAATTCCCATATGTAGTTATCGCTTAAGGTGACTGTCCATGTAGTTGATGTAGATTGAGTCGAATGGCCGGACCGGCCATTGCAGCTTGCGTCCAACGGGGGCCGCTCGGACCCCTCAAGTACCCTGAGATACCGCTCGCCCGCACTATGAGGGGAGCAGAGGTGTTGAAGTACGCCGCGCCCGCGGTGAACAGATACAGGCTGCGGGCATGTAGCAGGTCGTGCGCCGCACATCAGCCTTGGCCGGGAGGTGAGCTCCGGCTCGCCGTGCACATGTCGTCCTCGCTGGAGAGGAGGGGGCCCATCCCCCTCCCCAGTCGCTGCACGGCGCTGCGCGGCTGCGGGGGCGCTGAAACATTAAAGCTAGGCGGCAGAATTGTGTTGGACAATCATCTTCTTTGAGGGTACAGGCTTGTGGAGAGGTTGAGGGGCCAGCGGCGTGTAGATATCTATGGCATTTACTATTATGAAGCCACAGTGTAAGGTGGAGCAGGAGACGGGAGCGTGGTAATGGCCGTGGCAAGAACAGGATGGCAGTTTAACGGGTCGGGGCAGGTTTTACATAAGGCTTACATCTAAAACCAAAATATTACAGAAGGGGCAGAATGCCTTAAAAGTGAAACTCAAAAAAAAAAATATAACCTTCATATCCTTTCGAAATACTATGAAGCAAGTTAACACAGAAATTACACCGGTTTCACCTGGGACAGGTGAACTCTAAATATCCTCTCGGTGGCTGGATTACTTAACAATAAGGTAACCGGCGTAAGAAAATCGAGAATGATACAAGGCCCATGAAATCTGGGGGCAAGCTTGCCCGCGGGAACAAAATTTTTGACCATAACCTGGTCACCTACCTTCAAAGTGGTGGGTCTCCGTCCACGATCATACCTTTCCCTAACCTTTTCATGAGACACTTTAAGATTGGCTTTAGCCTTCTTCCAAAGATCTTTAATGTTATCCGGATCTATTGTCTCGGGTAGAATGTCATTCAAAGACCAGAGGTTAGAGAGCGGCGAGTTGGGAACAAACTTGAACATCAAGGAAGCTGGAGTAAACTTGTGAGATTCATGAACCGCCGAATTCAAAGCAAAAGCTATCCAATGCAGGGACGTGTCCCACCTGGAAGGATCTTCATGATGATAGGCAATGAGTGCGGACCTGAGATTACGGTTAACTCGTTCAGCCAGAGATGGTTGCGGGTAATAAGCAGAAGTAGTTACATGAGATATTGATAAGTCAAAACAGAATTTACGAAATAAATTAGATGTAAAAGCCTTAGCATTATCAGATACGATATATTGACACGGACCAAAAGAAGCAAAAATAGAATTTAAGCAGGTAATGGTGGACTGAGCGGTAGCCAGCTTAGTCGGAAATAACCAGGAAAATCTAGTAAAACCATCTACACATACAAAGATAAACTTGTTGGCATTACCCTTTGACTGGGGGAAGGGTCCCACATAATCGATATACAGGCGTTCCATGGGGCGCGACGCTTGATGAGAAGACAAAAGGCCTACTTTAGTGGACATGGTGGGTTTACTGATCAAACAAGATTTACAAGCTTTTACAAGTTCCCGAATTTCACCGTCCATACCTTTCCAGATGAACATTTCACGAATCTTTTCACGAGTTTTAAAGATACCCAGATGCCCCCCCAATGGGGTCTCATGATAGTATTTGAAGATCATAGGCACGAGAACAGCTGGAACGACAACTTTCATCATCTTGTCATGCCTCGAAGGGCAACATAAAACACCATTCCTCAGAACATAAGGGACGACATGCTCCCCAGAAGAAAGGGTTTCCATTATCGGAGCCAGCGTCGGATCTTCACGTTGGTATTTCTCGATATCCCTAAAGAGCATGGGGGCATCAGTTAAAATGGCATTAACATCAAATAGTGTGGACTCGGGAGGAGATGAACGGTCGACCGGTTCATGGTTCTCAACGTCGTTTGAAAACATACGGCTGAGTCCATCAGCAACCACATTTTCAGTACCTCTGATATGCCGTACATCGAATTGGAAGGCAGAAATACGGATGGCCCAACGGGCTATACGACCTGTACGACGCGGCCTACCTAAGACCCAGCTTAAGGCTTGATTATCTGTCTCCAGATCGAATTTGACGTGTTCCAGATAGAGACGGAACTTTTCTAAGGCGAATAAGACTGCCAAACCTTCAAGCTCATATATGGAGTACTTTGCTTCTTGAACCGATAGAGTCCTAGATGCATAGGCGATGGGACGCCTCCCTAGTTCAGTCTCTTGAAGAAGGACTGCAGCTACAGCTGACGACGACGCGTCCGTTTGGACGATGAATTTCTTCGAGAAATCAGGCATAGCAAGTACAGGGGCATTACAGAGAGCTAATTTAAGATCTTCGAAAGCGGCTTGTTGAGAAGGTCCCCACTCGAATTTGATGCCTTTCCTACGAAGAAGGTTTAAGGGCGCCGCTCTATTAGCAAAATTAGGAATGAACTTCCTGAAGAAATTCACCATGCCAATGAACCTGGCGATACCTTTAATGTCCTTGGGAGGTTTAAAATCACGGATGGCCTGTGTTCTAGAATGATCGACTGCTACACCATCAGGTGACACAATATGCCCTAGGAATGACATAGAGGGCTTAGCAAAGGCAACCTTGGACAACTTAACAGTTAACCCAGCCTTACGAAGGCGATTGAGAACTTCTCGCAAATGATCTAGATGTTCTTCAAAGGTTTCGGAAAATACGACGACATCATCCAAGTAGTGATATAAGTACTCAAATTTGATGTCGGAGAAGACCCTATCTAGTAGCCTAGTGAGCACAGCTGCCCCCGTGGGGAGCCCGAAAGGCACGCGGTTGTATTCATATAAATTCCAGTCCGTGGCAAACGCTGTAAGATGTTTAGACTCTTCGGCAAGGGGAATTTGATTATAGGCCTGATTCAAGTCCAAGATGGTGAAGAACTTGGCCTTACGAAACCATGAAAAGCAAGAATGAAGGTCGGGAAGGGGCACAGATTGCAACACCACCTTCCGATTGAGAGCCCTGTAATCAATGACAGGCCTGAAGCCTCCTTGAGGTTTCGGTACTAGAAAAATAGGCGAAGAATACGCTGACTTAGAGGGCCTAATAATACCATCCTTCAACATCTGATCGATGATTTCTTTCAGAGCCTTCATTTTAGGTGGAGATAGCCTATACGGTGGAAAACGGACAGGAATAGAATCCGTGACCTCAATTTTGTATTCAATAAGGTCAGTAACACCAAGAGTATCAGAGAACACCTCGGGAAACGACTGACACAGTTTGCGAATACTATCAGCCTGCTCCTCAGGTAGATGTCTAAGGTCTAACAACATCTCATCCTGGGTAGGCGAAATAGATGAACATGACACAGAATTACACTTTAATAGTGGGATTTTACAACTAGAAGCAAATTTGAATGTGCACGACCTAGACTGCAGATCGAGCACAAGACCAGTGTGAGAAATAAAGTCAGCTCCCAATATAATGGGGCAAGACAATTGCTTAGCCACAAACAATTTAACTTTCCATGTAAACTTAAAAACACGAATTTTGACCAGTAAGGAACCTAGAATTTCTAATGGAGATGAATTAGCCGAAACGTATTGAACAGGAGAAGAGACATAGTCAGGGAGTTTACAAACAGATTTCAATTTAGAATACCAATCAGCCGAAATAATGGAACAAACACTGCCTGAATCTAAGAGAGCTGTAATAGGCTCGTTATTTAACTCAATCTTAAGAAAAGGAACAGGTGCGGGGGTATCCGCCGCAATCCTAAGACACTCTTTAGGGCATTCAAACGATGAATTTGAAGGCTGGTCGTTCTCTGCATTTACAACCTGTTTACTAGGGGCTGAGTCTCGGGAAGATGGATTAGTCGGCTCAGCCGACGCCACTAGTCACTTTTTATTATTGGCATAGCTGGAATTTGCACCAGAAGTTGAGCAGGAGGGGGTGCTATTTGAGTTTGGGCAATTCTTGGCGATATGTGAGAAGGCCCCACACTTAAAACAGCCTTGTGATGACCCTGCTCCATTCCTTGTCCCACTTGACTTGATCAGAGGACACTTATTCCGCAGATGGTCAGGCGACCCGCAAGCATAACATTTACGGGGATTGACTGGTCGGCGAGGTGGAGGCCGAGTGTTACTAAAGGAAGGCGGGGGTTCTTTCGCGACACGCAAAGAATCGGCGTATCTAACTCCTTCCGCTGAGACTGCCAATGCTTCAAGTTCCGAGAACGTTTGCGGGCACGCCGCGAAACACAAATATGACCTATAGGATGGTGAAATACCTTCCACAATAGCTTGTACAATTTGATCCTCAGGGAAGTGAAGAGCAAACACCCTAGTATAAAACTTAATGTCTTGGATGAAGTCAGCCAAGTTTTCATCCAAGCGCTGTACACGGTAATAGTACTTCTGAATCAGGGAGGACCTGGCCCTAGCCGGGATGAAGTTAGCTAGCAAATGGGCATGGAAATCCTCAATAGATGATTGCTCGGCAATGGCTCTTACGATTTTATCAGAGAGAATACCAATAGCATACGGATAGATAATTTGCAAAATTTGACATGGCGAAAGAGAAAAAACAAGAGCATGATCCTGAAATTCCACTAGAAATCTTAAAAATGAAATTACGTCACTGGTGGTATTAACGGAAAACTTGGATATACCTCTGAGCAACATTGCCAATGGATGAGGCAAGCTGCTAAACCCGGGCGACATAGTAGGTAAAGGTTTCAATGGCAAGGAAGTTAATTCAGCACGTACATTGTTCAACGATGTGCGGCGTTCAGACTCGTTGTCCAATGGGGCAGAGATAGTTTGAGCAGCAACGGTTATCCTATTGCCTTCTCCCTTAGCAGGATCTTCCTCACTACTTACATTCACAACGGTGGGCTGATCAGATTTGGGAGGAACTTCCCCAGTTAACAATTGAGTGACTTTACTAGACAATTCAGAGATAGTTTCAAGGAGCGTATTAGCTTGCTTCCTCTGAACGTCATTCACCTTCAGAGACAACAGATCATTAACTCTATTTGAAAAGTGATATAGCCTGCCTTGCACACGCTTAATTTGATTAGGAGACGGATCGTTTTCATCAAAAAAGCTGACTACAGATGCTAGCCCAGTAATATTCTCGACGATCGTGGAAAGAGAATCATCAATTTCTTTCTCTCCCAAATTGGGGATGGAAATGGGCAAATCAAGGGACTCTCTAAGCTTGTTGGTGTCGATTGCAACCGTGCCTCCAGATTGCACATTTCTGATAGTTAACTCGTATATCAACTCCTCTTTGCGCAAATAGTTAAGTAGGAGAACATCGCGAGGGCCGGGCATGATGACAGAACAATTTTGAAAAACTCAAAAAATTCCAGCAACTGAGACAATTATTAGAGTTCGAATCAAAGCAATGTTTAGCCGTCAAAAGGGGCTAAATTGAGACCCATTCAACCACGCTCTGCTACCACTTGTTACCGGGTTTTTGTGGTAGTTAAGCATGAAAGAAGGTGCTGGGTGGTGAATAGGTCTCAAGCTACTAAAGAGAAATTAAATTTTAAAATTTAATTAGGTTATATTTTCTTTTCAAAATTAGGTAACAACAAATAGAACAGGTACTTAGTAGCCGAAATACAACTTGAAATGTACAATTACAGGGATTAAAGAATTTGGGCTTCGAGCCCTGAAAACACAATTCTTGAGCAACTAGCTCAACTTTACGATATACCAATTTCAACAAAAGGGGCAGAAGACCCCAATCAAACCCTGGAGCCCTTGCTCCAAATTACACAGCAAAGCCTCCTCGAGGCATACAACTCTCAGTCTTAGAAAAGAGCCACTCGCTCTTAAAGTTAAGCCTCTCCCAGGCCACACCAAACTCAACTTTCAAGTTGTCCTCAAAGGACATATACACAGGGGTAAAATACCCAACCTACTGAGGTCTATTAGGTGAGAAAAGATTAATACATGACCTCAAAATACAACTTGAGAGGAGGCGAACTTGCACTCCTAATACACTTTGCTTAAGACCTACTTGGCACTAGGCCGTTAATACAAGGGCTAATCCCATACTACAGAGGTGACTTAATGGCAATTTACATTACATTACGGGAGAATTGGTTGAGAAAAATAAGTTCACCTCAAGACGATGTGAGTGGGAACTCGAGAGGGTTAGCACTCTCTATCCCATAATGTATCTTTACAAGAGAATAGAAGAAAAGAGTAGTTACATTTTAGGAAAAGGTTACATGATGGAAAACGCTTCGAACCCGCCGCGAGAGTCAAACTGCCGACCTAGCAAGAAAAGAAGATATTAATAGGCCATTACCTGGTAGTAGATCGCTGCCGAGGAAAGAGGCGCTTCCCGCCTCCTGCTATGTACTTAATACACTGAAAGATGGAACAGAAGTGGCCCGGAGACCCCAAAATCAGCAGTTTATAACCTCTCGCGGAAGATTCTAGGCGTTAGGGGAAATAAAACACCCTCCCTCAAAGTTTTTATTGGTTCGGGAAAAGAAACCCCTACATAGAGGAAAAGAAACACATTATTGGTGGAAAATTAATTAAAGAAATTCGGGATTGGCTAGATCCAAAATAAGGGGAAAAGGAGGGGTATACAGCCAACTTAAACCATGACAGAAAGAAATTTAACAAAGAACAAACTCTTGAAATAAAAATTTCTCCAACAAAATAGTTCTTTGATTTCGCACTAGGTCGCACTATTGTTGATCTTCAGTAGTGTCCTCTAGAAGAGAAAGTTCGCACTTCTTACTTCAAGCGGAACAAAAACACATCAAAAGTGACACAGTTCAAAAACTCAAAATTTTCCATGTGGTGACATCTTCTGAGTAAGTAGAGAATTAATAGAATAGATAAAGTTCAACCTTCCTCCAGAAGAGGAGTTTCAACTGGCGCAACTTTTAAATAAACGGTGTAGAGGTGTACCGCCCGGTACAATTATTATTATTATTATTATTATTATTATTATATATAATTCGCTGGGGCCATCAAGGACCACGTTAAGTCTTGTTGCATTTGACACTGAACTTGGCCTTCTTTAGAGCCCAAATTTCCCTCATTCTTTGTGAGTGGGCCTGCTTACGCTCCTCTGTCCAAGGGGCACCGTTTCTTCTCTTCGGTTGCTCGTCTCGGTTTAGCCCGTTCGTCAATATTTTCTTGCGGAAGAGATCTCTGTTAAGGGCGTCTTCAGCTGATATATGTAGCATTTGCAGGTCTTCTTTGGTATTTCTAAACCAGGGAATTGTGGTTTTGGGGTTTGAATAAAAAAAGTGAAATATTTCTTTAGTTAACTTTCTTCCGTCCATTCTTTTCAGATGACCTGTTGCGATCCCCTTGGATTTGGTTCCCATTCTCAATGGACTGTAGTTGGTTTCCTGTAATCTCACCCGCCAGGTTCTGATGATCTTTTCAAGAACACAGTTGAAGAGTATCGGGGATAGCCCATCACCTTGTCGGACTCCTGTTTTGATGTCAAAGGAATGCGAGAGACATCCGTGGAACTTCACCTTGGATTTTGTATCGGTCATGGTGGCTCTAATTAATGCCAGCAGTTTCAAATCAATTCCAAATTCATTTAAGATGTTTAGCAGGACTTCCCGGTCAATGTAGTCGTACGCTTTCTTAAAGTCCACAAAGACAGACACATACTGCTTGGACCTTAGTGTACAATATCTGATGATCGTTTTGAGATTTTGGATCTGTTCAACTGTTGAGCGATCTTTTCTGAACCCTCCTTGGTATTCACCTATTTGATGTTCGACTTGTGCTTCCAAACGCTCCAGGGTGGCAAGTGATAGAATTCTGTACGTCACGGGTAGCATTCCTCTGTAGTTGTTGATGTTCTTCATGCTGCCTTTTTTGTGTAATGGATGGATCAAAGCTATTTTCCAATCTTCGGGTAGGGTCTCCTTGTTCCAAATTTCTTCTATTTGCTTTTGCAAGATATCAAGTGATTCCTCTGGGGCATATTTCCATAGTTCTGCTACTACTGAGTCTTCCCCCGGCGCTTTGTTATTTTTGAGACGGGCAATGTGGCGCTTGATTTCAGCTCTGTCGGGTGGTCTGGAATCTGGGTAACTGAATAAGGGTTCCTTGGTCACAATGGCGCTTTGTGGTTTAGTGCAATTAAGTAAATTCTTGAAGTAATCTGCCAGAATTATTATTATTATTATTATTATTATTGTACCAAGAGTTATTCTCCCCCGCCGTATTTGCTTACATCTTTTATTTACCCAGATCGATCTGTGTATGTATTGTATATTTTGAACCTAGCATATTTTCCCCTTAATAAAATATATACTTACGTCATCCCATCCCCCTTATGGCCCCGGGGAAAATGGATATTATTTCCACCTTACGTTGGCAGGCCTTCTTCCGGCCTCCACACTTGTCTTGTTACTTCCCCGCCTCGCCCCTCTTCGCCGAGTGGAGAGGGAGGGCACGGTGCTGTCGGCTGCTTAGGGAAGGTTGTTCAGATCGCTCCACGGGTGGCCCAGATTGATTGCGCAGTAGATGTTAGTTTTCCCTCGTCCTGCTCGTGACATCATCACAGGAGCACCGTGACTGTGTAGCATATAATAGTATGTGTATCTCATTTCGTTGTTTATATATGTCTGTCTTATAAAGAAAGGATTTCCACGTAATAACTATACGTAATTTATTTCCGCATATTGCTGTTGGTTTATATAGTGGCCTATTGTATTTTGCGTAGTGTGTGTCGTAGTTCGTTTCTGTGAGATCTCTGTTAAGTTGCTGTGTTTCGTGCAGTGAGGTGCACTTATTTTCCTTTCGTTAGTTACGTGAACAGTGTAATAGTAGCTGGAGTGAAATTTATGTGTTCATAGTACATTATCATTGCAATAGAAAACTGTGCTGTTAATGATTCACTGACCGAGCTCGATAGCTGCAGCCGCTTAAATGCGGCCAGTATCCAGTATTCGGGAGATAGTGGGTTCGAACCCCACTGTCGGCAGCCCTGAAGATGGTTTTCCGTGGTTTTCCATTTTCACACCAGGAAAATTCTGGGGCTGTACCTTAATTAAGGCCATGGACGCTTCCTTCTCACTCCTAGGCCTTCCCCGTCCCATCGTCGCCATAAGACCTATCTGTGTCAGTGCGACGTAAATAAATAACAAAACAAAAAGATTCACCGCAATCTACAGCGACATCTGATTGTTCAGCAAAGAGATTTCGTTACGGTACATCGCCGGCTACATCGCCGACCGTGAAAGAAAATATGACAGTTCAATGCGAAGTCCCACTGAGGAAATGCTTTCCATTTCTCCAGGTACAGCTCCTGTGGGATGGATAGAAATGTTATCTTCGGGGAGGTCTACTCGTTCCATCGTTAGAATGGTAAACCAAATAAAGGAATTTGAGTTAACTTTCAGGGACACTCACGGACGAGCTGAACTGTGACGCATACCTAATATTATACGCAAAGTGTGTCAAATAATTAGCAGTAAATTCCCAGCTGTACCACCAGAAATATTAAAAATGTATGTTAGAACGTGAATATTTAAGAATATTTATACGCATACGACAAATGAACATTCGGACAAGAACTGAAAAATCCATAGCAGCTCATCGGCGAAAGGCACGACAGTGGATTTCATCTTCAAAAGCAACCACTTCATGACATCTAATCTCACAGGTAGGACTGTGTTCTAATGAAGTTTTTTTCCTGTTCTTTCTTATTGTTTAATTTTTAAAAAAGTAGACTATCTATGCGGAGCCTCCGTGGCTCAGACGGCAGCGCGTCGGCTTCTCACCACTGGATACCGTGGTTCAAATCCCGGTCACTCCATGTGAGATTTGTGCTGGTCAAAGTGGAGTCGGGGCAGGTTTTTCTCCGGTTATTCCGGTTTTCCCTGTCATCTTTCATTCTAGCAACACTCTCCATTATAATTTCATAGCATTTATCAGTCATTAATAAATCACTTTGGGAGTGGCGACCCCATTGTAATGATAGCTTATATATGGTTCATTCATTACATCCCTGACCCGGTCAAAGACTGGAAAACAGGTTGTAGGTTTTCCAGGACTATCTATGCATGGTTTCGAATATAAACTTACTTCTGTTGCTGTTATAATATGTGTTAAGCTTTAAACTCGATACCTGCGGAAGTGAGTCAGTATATCGTATGTTAACATACGGCAGTTCCATCGTGGAATTTCTGCTGTAAAGATTTAATATGACAAAGATTTCATATCTCTAAATATTTATGTTTACAGATTTGAAAGCGCGTAACCGTCCTCAAACTAAATAGAGGAACTTGGAAATGTTAATAAATTTCAAGCGTTGGTCAGTGTGCCGTCACGTTACATTTACGCCTTATTCGTAATGGAAATAATGAAAAGTTACTATGCTGTACTCTTTTTCAATCTTATAACAGCAGTAATCTTTAAGTCTGGTGTGCAATTAGTTCTGAGAAACTGTAATGTTTGCTGATATTACGAGGTTCCTACTGATTTGCGCGCTCTGCTCTCGGCTGCTTTGCTCTTATTGTGACGTCATTTCGTTAACCAATAGCAGCTCGGCTCGCGTTGGGCCCAACCTTTAGTAGTGTTTAAGAACCTTGAGATCGCTCGGAGCGAGCAAGCCGCTTGGTCACCAAGCCGTGAGTGTGGAGGTAGGAAGGATGTTTGTGAACTATCTTCTGGCCTAGGGAGGGAGTAATTTAATCTTATGAATGTGATATATTGGTTGTGCTATTAGTAGAGGCTATGGGCCTCGGCAATTAGAAAGAGGGTTTCCTTCTGAAAATGTTAATGTGTGAGCCTGGTTTTAATGTAATTCGGTATGTTGTATTTAATGGACATTGTTCACGAGGCTGAGCCTCGGTTTCTTGATAAATTAGAGTTGCCCTCATTAGACTCGAATTGATATGTGGCCCGAGGCCCCTGAAATTGTTAAGAAGTTGAGAATAGTAGAGTTTGAAATGTGAGAAGGGCAGGTCCCCCAAGGATACGAACCTTATTCTTGTTTGAATCGTCTGCTGTAATAAATGTTTAGCATAAGATACGCCTCGGTTTTCGCTGGCTATACTACTGCCCCTCTTTTACGTAACTGGTATTCAGCTTCGATCTTTAAGCCCGCACCTTCCTTTCCATATCGCTGCCAATCCTTGGTACAATTATTATTATTATTATTATTATTATTATTATTATTATTATTATTATTATTATTATTATTGTACCGGGGCTACACCTCAACGCCGCACATTCAAATTCAGCGCCTAAAGAACTCCTCTATCGACAAAACAGTGAAACTGAAACTACACCTACTTAGAAATTTAATCAGAACAGGTCACCACTAAAATATTGAGTAATTTTGTTATTGTACTGTTTCCTAACCTGAATGAAAATTCTACGTGTTTTGTTTAACATCCATCAAGAAGTTTGGACAGTCTTCCACAGAGGACACCACTAAAAGCTATGTTCAAGCACCCTGGTGGGAGGTATAAGAAGTTATAATTCAAAGAAGTTTTGTATTCATAGTTTCTTTTTTACTGATTGATGTTCATTTATTCTTGGGTTGGCAATATTTCCTTTTTATTTCCACCGGTTTTGAATCTAGCCAATCCCAAATTTCTGTAATTATTTTTCAACCTATCACAGCCTTCTTCTTCGACTCTGAGTGTAACTTTGAAATTGACCAATTACAATGTGAGGGTGTGGCTGATTGATTCCTGAATGATCTCGAACCTTCCCTGAGGGTTTATAAACTGCGGTTTTTCACATCCCGTGGCCAATTGATCGTCATCGTTCTGAGTGTGTGTGTTAAGCAGGAGGCGGGCGGCCTCTTCGTCAGCTGCTAGAAAGTCTACAAGGTAATGGCCACATATCATCTCTCTTTGTTGCTAACTCCGCAGTTTAACCCGAGGTAAAGGTCCGAATCGTTAACTATGTAACCTTCTTTTCTAAAATGTAACTTCTGCCGGCTAATGTAAAAATTTCATAAAATCTTTAACTGTAAATCGGGGATAGAGAGTGAATTACCCTCTCGAGCTCCCCTTCATCTTGGTTTTTGAGGTGCCACGTTTTTGTAACCTTTTGTTCCTGTAATGTATTAAAGTTATTTCCATTTCTGCCCTTAAATTTGAGCTAGGAGCTCAGGAAAAGTAAAGCGAGGGCTTGAAGCCCATGATCTGTTAAAACTACTAATCTTGGATTTTTCCCAATCTTGTTTAATGTTTGCTACTTGCACCTGTAAAAATTGTTAAAATTTGTGTTCTGAAAATATAACCTTCAGTTTAAGTTTTTAATTCTGACATTGTAGTTAGACCCATTCACCCCGGCACCTTCTTTCACCTCTGCGTTCCACAGATACCCCGGAAAAATTATTATTATTATTATTATTATTATTATTATTATTATTATTATTATTATTATTATTATTATTATTATTATTATTATTATTATACTGTATGTGGTGCGAATAAGTGCGAAAGGTTTCTTCTTTCAAAAATATCACGAAAAAGGTAGATATATGACTTCGAAATTATCATAAATGCATTCGATAGAATAGAGGGTCTTCTTAGAATTCCGAAAAGTCCAAAAATATGTCGAGCATCAACAGAATTATCAGGTACGTCGCAAAGTTAAGACAACTGAGCGTCGGGAAGCGAGTTCGGCGTTACCGCAGTTCCAGCCGAGCACAACTACTGCCTCAGGGGTAGAAAATGATTTGCAACTCATGGATGTCGATGCTGATAAACCTGATGTAACCATTTAAGCTCCCAGATATCTGCGTGGTTCAACTATAGATTTAACTTTTGTCCGCAATATTGACATTGATCGCTTTCCATGTGTATGTTACTTCTCACATCACAAACTCATTCCATGTTGACTTGGTCTTGAAGATGTGTACATTGATACGGAGGCTGCAAATAAATTAGAGGCGACGTAGTCCAGTACGGGCATGCCCAAATAGGATACAATAATAATAATAATAATAATAATAATAATAATTTTTACGGGGTTACCCGTGGAGCAGAAAGAGGTTAAAGAATGTGCTGGAGTGAATGGGTCTAACTACAATGTCAAGAGTAGATTTAAAACTTTAACAAAGGTTATATTTCTTTTAGAACTTCAAACTTAACTATTTTTTCATGACAATATTACAGGTACAAGTAGTAATCATAAAACAGGTCTAGGAATGACAAGATTAGTGGTTTTAACAGATCGTGGGCTCCCAGCCCTCGCTTTGCTTTTCCTGAGCTCCTAGCTCAAATTTATAAAAGAGCACAAATTTATACAAGGGCAGAAATTCCCTAATTCAAAGAGCACTTGCTCCCAAAATTACAACATCTAGCCTTCAAGAGGCATTCAGTAATCTTACTTTGAAAAAGAGCTAACAGGCTCTCAGTTTTCCACGCCTACTCAAGGCAACATCAACTTACAATTCCTGGCCTCTCAAGGCACAACTTACAATTGGAAAATGATTATACAGGGGTATTTAATACCCAATCTACTGGGCCTTCATGTAAAAAGAATAACGGTTAAATAAATGGCCCGAACACAAAATGAATGGAGGCGTATTCTTGCGCTCCTAGATATGAACTCTTAAAACCTAAAGGGCACTAGGCCGATGAAACAGGGGCTATTCCCAAACTACTGAGGTGACTCGTATAAGGATAAATTAATGCCTTACGGAAAGGGAGAAAAAAGTTACAAAACGTAGTCACCTCAAACCAAAATGAAGGGGAGCTCGAGAGGGTACATCACTCTCTATCCTCGATTTACAGTCGAAGATTTTATGAACCTTTTTACATTAGCCGGCAGAAGATACATTTTAGAAAAGAAGGTTACATAGTTAACGATTCGGACCTTTCCCTCGGGTTAAAATGCGGAGCTATCAAGAAAGAAAGATATTATGTGGCCATTAGCTGGTAGATGTATTGCTGCCTGATGAAAGAAGCCGCCCGCCTCCTGCTTTGACACACACACTTAGTAAGATAACGATCAATTGGCCAAGAGACGTGCAAGGCCGCAGTTTATAAACCCTCAGGGAAGGTTTGAGATCTTTCATGAATAATCAAGACACACCCACAGAATTTTATTGGTAGATTTCAAAAGTAACACTAATTTCTGTAATTAGTGATTGGTTGGACTCAAAACTGGCGGAAAGAAAAGGTAAATATTGCCAACCCAAAAATAAATGAACATCAATCAATAAAAAAACCTTATGGATACAAAACTTCTTTAAATCATAAGTTCTTTCACTTCGCGCCAGGGTGCATGATCATAGTTTTGTAGTGACTTCTGTGGGAAAATGTCCAAACTTCTTGATGAATGGCAAACAAGACACTGATAAATTCAGTCAGTGTAGGCAACTGCACAATAACAAAATTACTCGATATTTTAGTGGTGACTTCTGATTAAATTTGTAAGTAGGTGTAGTTTCAGTTTCACTGTTTTACCGATAGAGGAGTTCTTTAGGCGCTGAATTTGAATTCGCGGCGTTGAGGTGTACCTCCCGATACAATAATAATAATAATAATAATAATAATAATAATAATAATAATAATAATAATAATAATTTATTTACAGCAGCTAATAGCCATACCAGAGATCTAAAACCAATAAATAAAATAAATAGTACACATATTGGAATATCTGACATATCTTTCCACCACAGTGTCAATATATGCATTTCCTATACGCCTGGCGAGTCCTTTACTTTACAGTTAATCGGAGCAGAAGCGTGTCGGTGGGCACAAGAAGTAGCGTGGTATCTATCACAAACAACGCCACACACAGCGCAAGCGCACTTGTAGTCTGGTTCGTGATATCCTTTTCCTGTGCAGATCTTGAAGTGGAAACCGTGGACTGAAAAGCGGGTGATCGTGTGTCGCAGGCCAAAGTTGGCATTCATCCAGTCTGATGACATAACAGCTTCTGTGGAATAGAAATCGGGCCATAATTCACTTCGCTTGGTGTTTAGTTCTTGGATCAGACTCTCGTACTGCACTGTTGAGGGCAGCGAGTTCTGGAATGGCAGGTCTTCTGTGAAGAATGTCTCCCTTGGTACTATGTACGTTAGACGAGATGGTCTGAGTATGTGTAGGATTTTCTTTAGGAAATAAGACTTAACTTTGTCTATTTCTCTAAGGTTATTTTGTGTCAAATGATCCCAAATTATCTGTATGCCACATGTCGCTATTGGGGTTATTTTTGTTCTGAATAGTTTCATTCCTGTTCGTACGGATAGGTTTCCAAATTGCATTAGGCCCTATATCGTGCATGGCTTTTATGGATGATGTTGTTCTTTCCCTGACATGTCGTATGAAGATGTTCCCTTGCGTCTGTGGTATTATTTCTAGGTGATTGAAATGATTTACGATAGGCAAGGGTTTACCTTCCATTAGTGTCCGACTCGTTGGCTGAACGGTAAGCGTACTAGCCTTTGATTCAGAGGGTCCCGGGTTCGATTCCCGGCCGGGTCGGGGATTTTAACCTTAATTGGTTAATTCCAATGGCACGGGGACTGGATGTATGTGTTGTCTTCATCATCATTTCATCCTCATCATGACGAGCAGGTCGCTTACGGGTGTCAAATAAAAATTCCTGCACCTGGCGAGCAAAACCCGTCCTGGGATATCCCGACACTAAAAAAAGCCATACGACCTTCCATTAGTATGTGATCATTTGTGGATAGCTTCCCACCTTTACGGAATGCCAGCATTACTGTCTTGGTGCAGTTTATCGTCATCTCGTTTTGCTGAGCCCATGTGGCAAGTTTATCAACGGACGATTTTGTAAGGTTTCCTTTGATGGCGATGCAACAACCATATCTTTCGCATAGACTTATGTCTTCACTCCCTCGTGGTGAATGGCTTCTATGATATGGGGACAGTCAGGCGGCGCTGTTATCGTTGTGTAGTGTGTATTTTCCGGGAATCCAGTCGAGAGTGTTGTTCCTGCATGGTGCTAAAGTGAAGAATGTCGATTTCATCGCTCTAAAGCCCGTTTTCAATAGGTGTTCAGCGTTCGTGGATTAAAATCGAGGTTGCCCGGGGCAAAAATGCATCAGAATGTTGTCGAAGATTACGTGAAGCTTGTGGCGAGAATGCATTACGGTATAGGAGGTTGCACGATGGGTCAAGGCGTTTCGTGTGGGTCGGAGTGAGACCACGGATTTGCACCGCACAGATTGACATCGTAAGAGGTCTCGTTTCCGTAAACCCTCGATGGACTGTGCGGGAATTATCCGTAGAGGCTGGTCTCAGTCATCAAACGGCGTGGCACGTCTTAACATGAGGAAAATTGCGTCCCGTTGGGTTCCACATCAACTCACCGACGTTCAGAAATGGCACCGGTATGCACTGGCTGGCATCCACCTCGACAGATACCGCAACGAAGGAGACGCGTTTCTGCAGCGTATTGTCGTCATTGATGAGACGTGGGCACCAGCCTACGAGCCTGAATTAGAGCATCAATCGAATGAATGGCGTCGCCCATGTTCGCTACGTCCACAGAAATTTCGACAGGAATCCAGTCGGCTGAACATTATACTTATTGTAGCATTCGACTACGAGGGTGTTATTCTTAAGCAACTTGTGCTTGACAGACAGTGACTACTATTGCCGACTTCTGGTGCGAGATCTGCGTCCGAATATGCGGCGCAAACATCAACAAACATCGCCCTATCGTGTTGTATGACAACGCACGTATTAGAACACCCTCCGTACTCACCAGACATGGGTCCTTTTAACTTCGACCTGTTTCATAAGTTGAAGGAAACCCTCCGAGGCCACCGATTTTCTGCCGTGGCATGTGTACTCAGCATAGTAGGGCGTTCCGTCACTGTCATCAACAGAGAATGCCTTGTCAACGGCCCCCAGAGGCTTCCCGACATTTGGCAATACGTGACTACAATGGGTGGCTACATTGAAGGAATGTGATTCAATTTTACTTGTTAGGTCATTACATATTGCGTTCTATCAATATTGCCACTACTTAATTTACAACCCCTCGTAATTAATAAGTAAAACTTCAACAATAAAACTTTAAACTGACTAGCTGTATTTTACTTTTAACAATCGTATTCTACGTCAAAATTTGTGGCTGTGATACTGGCACAGCCCCTTCCGAATTTCTGTGCTATCTTCAGAGTAAACAATAAGCCTGTGTAAATCTGTACGGTTTGAGTTTTAACACCTTTGTTCCTTTGTGTTTAGAAAAAACCGAAACCTGCATTTGTTGTGCTAATTTCGGGAGAGATTTATTCGGTGATTTTTCAAGATTTGCACGAATTTCATCTAGTTTTTCGCCTGTTATAACTGTTCGTTTGTGAGTGTGTTTCTTGTTTTCCACTGAGTCAGTGCTGTCAAATTTATTTACAGTATTGTGAAATGCTGCTCTAGAAGATGACACTTCACCAGAAAATTTCCGAAAAAAATTTAGCAAGTACGCGACGAGCTGACTCGTATTTAAAATACTTTTTACACACGAAGATGTGCTGCTGTAATTAAATCATCTTTTCAAATGAACAATGCAGGGCTTCGACCTTCGATTGAGCACTCACCCGACCGGCTTGCAAGGACAGAACCGGTACTATCGCGTGACTGTCAACGGAGAAGGAAAACGCTGTCATCGGTCAAGAGTTAAAAATAAAGTTCTGTACAATTCCAGTTTTTGTGGAGAAATATGTACAGCTTATGGTAACTAAGTAATGTCCTTTTGCTATTTGCTTTACGTCGCCAATACAATACAGGTCTTACAGCGACAATAACGAAGTTCTAGAGCAGTCAGTAATCTATAGCTGTAATGATCATTTTAATGGAGGTCATCGGTCCCATGTCCATAATAATCTCCCTTCCCTACCTAAGTCATTCGTAGTGCCCACCATCACTTACCTTCCCTGCAGCACAGAAGCTGGTTATCTCGTTGCATTTTCCTTTAAAATAATAATCATCACCATCTCTGCCACCCTATCATCTCTTCAGAGTCGAAGTCACTCTCTACTATTATCCGCCCCCACATCTCTGTACAGAGAAGTGTTCACTACCAAGAACATGGAATTAATGGCTACTTATGACATGCCCATTTGTATATATTGTTCTGAATTTCTGCACACTAGTTTATACATTGAAGAACATTGGTTGTGCAAACGGGAGGAAAGGTAGAGTTTGGGAAGGTGTTCATAGCGCAGTAACATAGTCACTGGCTTCTCAACTACGCAGTTGCGATTTGAAGACCGGTCATGAATTTGCAAATTTCTTGTCATATTTTCTTTCCATGGAATTGCTTGTTGTACACTTGTTTTTATTGTTGTCGCTGTTGTTGTTGTTGTTGTGGGGTATGATATTTTAACTTAACTTTATTAGCACTTGTAATGTTAAGCTAGTAGTAAGCTCAACCTATAGTATTGTAAGCCGTAGTGTTAAGTACTGGAAATACTTAAGTTGTGTGTGAATTTGTATGTGATGATGCCGGCTTTAGAATGTTAAACTAGCAGTATTTCTTGTAATATGTGCTTTCCATGGAATTGCTTGTTCTACTCTTGTTGGTGTAGTTGTTGTTGGATAATTATGTTAACTTTATTTTACAGTAATGTAAGTGACCATTGGCACCGGGATATTGCCCATTTGCAATGAATTTTTAATAATAATAATAATAATAATAATAATAATAATAATAATAATAATAATAATAATAATAATAATAATAGTCCGCCTCTGTGGTGTAGTGGCTAGGGTGATTAGCTGCCACCCCCGGAGGCCCGGTTTCGATTCCCGGCTCTGCCACGAAATTTGAAACGTGGTATGAGGGCTGGAACGGGGTCCACTCAGCCTCGGGAGGTCAACTGAGTAGAGATGGGTTCGATTATCACCTCAGCCATCCTGGAAGTGGTTTTCCATGGTTTCCCACTTCTCCTCCAGGCGAATGCCGGGATGGTACCTAACATAAGGCCACGGCCGCTTCCTTCCCTCTTCCTTGCCTATCCCTTCCAATCTTCCCATCCCTCCACAAGGCCCCTGTTCAGCATAGCAGGTGAGGCCGCCTGGGCGAGGTACTGGTCATTCTCCCCAGTTGTATCCCCGACCAAGGTTCTGAAGCTCCAGGACACTGCCCTTGAGGCGGTAGAGGTGGGATCCCTCGCTGTGTCCGAGGGAAAAGCCGACCCTGGAGGGTAAACAGATGATAATAATAATAATAATAATAATAATAATAATAATAATAATAATAATAATAATAATAATAATGTGTGTGGTGGCAATTATTTTTAAAACGAAGTACAAGTGGGTACCTGTCAACCGTATTCTCTTAACATTAATTAGAGGTAGAAATGGAAGAAGTCGGACCCTTTGAGGAATAAGGGTCCCGGCAGGAGGAAAGGATGTGTCACGAAGGGCTTGAAAACGAATGATACCCGAGGACTCATAAACCTAATACCGTCGGGGTCAGGAGAGATCAAGAGATGACCAAGGAAAGTTAAATATGAAACATGAAAGTGAGGCGCCTGATGGATGTAAATGGCGGCAGATAGGAAACCTGTAGTCACCAACCAATCCCGATCAATATTCATGTGAGATTTTTGATATGAAAGGTCACGTCCCAGTGGCTCGGATTGCACCTAAAACAGGACGTCCCGTGGTTATGATCAAGATATCAACAGTCACCTAACACTACAAGTTTGCTTGCTTATTAGATATACAGTACTTGTACACTGAAGTAGATTCTCCACTCGATACAGTACTTTCATTCCCTCTCACTACACAGGGGCAGATAGATTATTTGCATCGCACACCTGCGTGAAGGAAAGGCTAAGAGCAATATGTCACGGCGTATTAAGCTACAGTTAAATTAGCAATAATTATTATTTACAGATGGACGACAGCTGTTTGCGTACAATATAAGAATGAGCAGAAGAAAGTTAAAAATCCGTTCGAGGGCAAATAATGACGAATGAAAGGTACTTATTAGTGTCTCTAAATACCCATTTCGACCGATAGCGCCTATCTTGCGATAATTGACTAGTTAAGTGCCTATTGGCCGAGTTGGCCGTGCGGTTAGGGGCGCGCAGCTGTGAGCTGGCATCCCGGAGATAATAGATTCGAGCCCCACTGTCGGCAGCCCTGAAGATGGTTTTCCGTGGTTTCCTATTATCATACCAGGCATACTATCTGTGTCGGTGAGACGTAAAATAAATTTTTAGAAAATGTTAAGTGCCCAAAACGTTATCCTTATTTCTTACATTTCGTTTTAATGGCTTTTTTCTATATATCTCCTTGAGAGTTTATATCATGTGAAGTTGAGAGGTCTATGCTGTAGTGGTTAGTATGATTAGCTGCCACCCACGGAGGCCCGAGTTCGGTTCCCGACTCTGCAACGAAATTTGAAAAACAAAACGTGGTACGAGGACTGGAGCGGGTCGGGAGGTCAACTGAGTAGAGGGGCGTTCGATTCCGTGTTTTCCCACTTCTCCTCCAGGCAAATGCCGGGATAGTACCTAACTTAAGGCTACGGCCGCTTCCTTCCCTCTTCTTTGTCTATCACTTAAGATCTTCCCATCCCCCCTCAAAAGCTCCACGTTCATCATAGCAGGTGAGACCGCCTGGGCGAGGTACTGGTCCTCCTCTCAAGTTGTTTTTCCCGACCCAAAGTTTCACACTCCAGGACACTGCCCTTGAGGTGGTATAGGTGGGATCCCTCCCTGAGTCCGAGAAAAAACCAACCCTGGAGGGTAAACGGATTAAGAAATAATAATAATAATAATAATAATAATAATAATAATAATAATAATAATAATAATAATAATAATAATGACGTGTGGCCTCCGCAGATGCCTGTTGAAAATCTTTCGAGATGACATTCCGTTGTCGACCTGTGCGTCCCTGAGGGTTGTGGGGCCCTACCTGAGATGATTTCTAATGATGAAGAAAGCACAAACACCCGTCCCCCGAGCCATAAGAATTAACCAATGAATGTTAAAATCCCTGACCCGGCCAGGAATCAAACCAGGGACCACTTAGATGAAAGGCCCGCATGCTAACCATTTAGACAGGGACCCGGGCAGGTTGAGAGGTCATTTTCTCTCTACACTCAACTCTCGATTTACCGTAATCGGATCAACCGCGTTGCGGCTTAACCGCGATACCAAAAACACTAAAAATGCACGAGTGTTAGGAGTTACAGTAATACAGAATTACAAAGGGTCGGGGTAATATTTCCGAGTCATAATAGTAGCAGGGATGGCACGACCTTGAAGTTAGGTAGTCTGAATATTTTTCTTTGCCTTATTAGTTTCAAGGGGCTGTCTGGCCGAGGCGGCAAAGGCATGCTCGGTTCGCCCGGAAGGACGTGGGTTCGAATCCCCGTCAGGAAGTCGTAAAATTTAAGAAACGAGAGTTCCACTTCCGGAGGTGCATATGGCCCTGAGGTTCACTCAGCCTACACCAAAAATGAGTACCAGATTAATTCCTGGGGGCAAAGGCGGCCGGGCGTAGAGCTAACCACTCTACCCCATCACATGCCGCGGTTAACAATGGTGGAAGACTTTATCTTCCACTCCCCCAAGGGCCTTCATGGCCTGTACGGAGGTGACTTTGTCTCTTTATTAGTTTCAACGAAAAGTGCTTTTCTTCATTTATTAATTGTGCTAAGTGCTACTTTTACTGCTAAGTACTGGGCAAGTTAACAAAAAACAATACAGTAGAATCATCTATTATAATTTTGACTGTTTCAGTAGTTTCAGTAAAGTTTCGTTCTGCCTTTACAAAATTAAGTAACAAACTGGAACTTCCAATGAAAATCCACAGCCTGTTTCCAGGCATTCGACCGGGTCAGGAATGGAATGAATGAAGCGCCATCTAGCGGCGAGGATAGGAAGTGTACTGGCAGCCTGAGCCTGTCGCACTCCTCTGGGGCAACGACTAATGACTGACAGATGAAATGAAATGATAGTGGAGGGTGTTGCTGGAATGAAAGATGACAGGGAAAATTGGAGTACCCGGAGAAAACCCTGTCCCACCTCCGCTTTGTCCAGCACAAATCTCACATGGAGTCCTCGGGATTTGAACCACGGAACCCACCGGAGAGAGGCTGGCGCGCTGCCGCCTGAGCCACGGGGGCTCTCCTGGAACTTCCAATATTGCAGTAAAATATCTGTTCAGGAGCTTAAAATGCAAAGTAACTATTACAAATGCCGGCTTCTTGTCTGAATAATCAACGTCGTGGTCTTCCGTTCGGAAGTAACTGGGTTCAATTCCAGGCCGGGTCGAGGGTTTTTATCGCGTCTTGTTAACTCGTCTGACTCGGGGACTGGGTATTTATGCTCATCTTAATACGCTTATCTTTATTTAGAAACAGCACAATGTTCCACCATCACCACCATCACCAATGAGCATGTGATAGTGAATACATTCTTCCGTATAAAATTGGCCATCGAGGGCATCGGCCTTAAATCCACTTTTAGAGTCGACCCAAGTAAATAGGGAAAAAGGGCCAGAAATAACATTTATTTATTTATTTATTTATTTATTTATTTATTTATTTATTTATTTATTTATTTATTTATTTATTTATTTATTTATTTATGTCAGAGGATCGATTTAAGAAAGTCAAGCCCACGTATATGGAATTTGTAGATCCAGAAAAGGCATTTGATAATGTTGTTTGGACCAAGTTATTTTTAGATCCTGAAGGTGAACGGGACCAGACACCGAGAAAATATTATATCAACAACCTGCACAATTATCAGTCTTCAGTGATAAGACTCGAGAGCTATGAAAAGGAAGCGGCAATCTAGAAAGGACTGAGGCAAGGCTGCAATGTGTCCTCTCTCCTTTTCAATGTTTATATAGAACAGATGTTTAAGAAAATCAAAGAATAATTTGGAAAGGAAATCACAATCTAAGTGGAAATCAAAACTATGAGATTTGCCGATGATATCGTTATTTTATCTGAGTCTTCAGATTATCAAGAAAAATTGCTGATTGGTAAGGACACAGGCATGGAGAAGGAGTACAATATGGAAATAAATAAATAAATAAATAAATAAATAAATAAATAAATAAATAAATAAATAAATAAATAAATAAATAAATACAAAAGTAACGGAGTGCAGACGAATGAAGTCAGGTGCCGCAGGAAATATTAGATTAAGAAATGATTTCGACCGCCTCTGTGGTGTAGTGGTTAGTGTGATTAGCTGCCACTCCCGGAGGGACGGGTTCGACTCCCGGCTCTGCCACGAAATTTGAAAAGTGGTACAAGGGCTGGAACGGGGTCCACTCAGCCTTGGGAGGTCAACTGAGTGGAGGCGGGTTCGATTCCCACCTCAGCCATCCTGGATGTGGTTTTCCGTGGTTTCCCACTTCTCCTCTAGGCAAATGCCGGGATGCTACCTGATTCAAGGCCACGGCCGCTTCCTTCCCTCTTCCTTGTCTATTCCTTCCAATCTTCCCATCCCCCTGCAAGGCCCCTGTTCAACACAGCAGGTGAGGCTGCCTGGGAGAGGTACTAGTCATCCTCCGAAGTTGTATCCCCCGACCCAGAGTCTGAAGCTCTAAGACACTGCCCTTGAGGCGGTAGAGGTGGGATCCCTCGCCGAGTCTGAGGGAAAAGCTGGCCGTGGAGGATAAGCAGATTAAGAAGAAGAAATGAAGATTTCAAGGAAGTAGATGAATATTGTTACTTCAGTAGTAGAATAACTGACGATGTCAGAAGGGGGACATAAAATGCAGACTAGTACAAGTAAGCACGGCCTGTTCTTAGAAAATAAATTTACTCACTTCGAACATTGATACAAAAATTAGAAATATGTTTTTGAAGACTTTCGTCCGGAGTGAGGCATTGTATGGAAGTGAAACATGGACAATAACTAGCACAGAAAGAAAGAGAATAGAAGCTTTTGAAATGTGGTGTTACAGAAGAATGCTGAAGGGAAATAAGTAGATCGAATCATGAAGGATGAGATACTGAATCGAATTGGTGAGAGGAGAATCGAGCGAGTTGGCGCGTAGCTTTGAGCTTACAGCCGGGAGATAGTGGGTTCGAACCCCACTGTCGGCAGCCCAGAAGATGATTTTACGTGGTTTCCCATTCTCACACCATGTAAACGCTGGGGTTGTATCTTAATTAAGGCCACGGTTACGTATTTCCCACTCCTGTCACATCGTTGCAATAATACCTACTTGTGTCCGTGCGACATAAAGCAAATTGTAAAAAAACAAAAAAGAGAGAGAAAACGATTGGTCGTAATTAGACACGTCTTAAGACATCCGGGTTCGTTCTGTTAATTTCTGAGGGAAGTGTAGAAGGTAAGAACGGCAAGGGTGCGCCAAGGCATGAATATGATAGACGAATTAGAATATATGTAGGATATGGTAGATAAGAAGAAATGAAAAGGTTAGGGCAGGCTTGGGTGGTGTGGAGAGATGCATGAAACCAGTCTATGGGGTGAAGACACAAACAAAAATAGCAACAACAACAACATGCCTTGGAAAAATTATTCATAGGTCTAACACAAGAATATTCCCCAGCAATGGACGTAAAAACCCCTCGTTCAGCATTACGGTAGATCTGTGAGTTTCATCACCTTTTTCTCCAGAGAAATTGAAGCTCTGGTCATAACTGTGTATATTCAAGAGAAGGATGACAAATAAGAATCATTGAACCCATCCCGTCACGTAGCCCACTGGGCTGCCTGAGAGATTCCGGTAATAATGACTGGACCGAAAGAGACGGATCATCTTGCGGTCAGTGGATTTACAGATGTCGTAACATATTCATCCGGCTTCTGAATGAAAACATACACTGCAGACCGAGCGGCTTCCATGTAGCCTTGTACTTTCGTGACGTCAAGCATGATTTCACCTCAATGACTAAGGAATGTTTCGGAAATGATAACACAGGATAACAGCTTCCGTTGCAACGACGTTGTTAATTCAATGACAATGTGAAAATATTTCCCATTCGGCCGTATGCAGTTTATCAAATAATCATTTTGACTTATGTTACGTCCTTTTCTTAATATGCCTGGTGTGAAAATGGGAATCCACAGAAAAGCATCTTCAAGGCTGCCGACAGTGGGGTCCGAACCCACTATCTCCTGAAAGCAAGATGACAGCTACTTGCTTGGTCCATACGATTTATATTTTACACTATTGCCCAGTGTTTTTTTATGTTTTGAATATATTTTGACTTCAAATATGGGTCACCCTCGAGAGTTAATATGTTTAACGGGAAACATCCATTCAATTTGTTTCCAAACCAGACACATCCAAATGAATCATTTTCAAAACCATGAACTACTGAATGTTTGTATGTATTTTGCACATTATGATGTATCTACTGCATTCTAGTAAAGTACTGCCAGAGTACAGTTTTTTTGAAATTATTCATACAATAGAGTAACGAAGTTTAATGTTCTTTAAAAAGTGTATTTGTAGCTTAGCTTTTCCTCTCAGTTCAAAACTCCTCGGATGTTCGAGAAAAATAGTGTGTTTCTCCAACCCTTGTCCCTTTTCTCTATTGGGATCAGCTATGAAGTGAGATGAATCTTCGTAGCAATTGTTTACGCCCGGATGTCCTTCCTGACCACAACCTCACCAGAGGAGTTAATGAGATGAAATGAATGACTTGATATATAATAGTAGGAAGGGAGAGGGTGAAACCCCGTACCGGAACATAGCCTACTCCTGTCTGGTCAAGGCTTTACATTTCCATTCTAGAGACGAATCACTGTCAACAACGTCATATTCCCTCACTTCATAACAATTATATAGTTTTTCTTCAAAAATCGTTGGTTTCGCATTTATATAGTATTTTAGCACAAATTTTGCACCTTTGAGTCAATTTCGCATTTTATCACTTCTTCAAAACACATTAAAAAGTGGTTTGCAAGTCACAAAAACTGAAAATAGAAAATGCAAGCCATTATAAACATTTCGCGTTATATCAGTATTGTGCAGGAGGATACTCGTAATTAGCAGATGAAGGTTATGTTAGGAATGAAATAGGAGGGGTAGGAGGTGGTGGTGGGTTATATGTGCGTATGCATCGGCTTAGATGATAGGGTCATGAGAGGTGAATGGAGGGGGATGGGTTACCTAGAAGAAGAAGAAGAATGAACTCCCCCATGGAGGGTAAGGGAAGAAGAGCGAGACCAAGCTGACAATGGTTACACACAGTTTTCAATAACTTGAATATAATATGTGTGGAGCTAAAGCAGGTCACAGAGCTAGTTGCAAACATAAAATAGTAGAGACACTCATATAATTCACAAATTAAATGGCGTATGGCTTTTAGTGGCGGAAGTGTCCGAGGACATGTTCGGCTCGCCAGGTGTAGGTCTTAAGATTTGTTTCCCGTAGGCGACCTGCGCGTCGTGATGAGGATGAAATGGTGATCAAGACGACGCATACACCCTGTCCCTGTGCCAGCGAATTAACCTATGATGGTTAAAATTCCCGATCCTGCCGGGAATCGAACCCGGGACCCCTGTGACCAAAAGGCCAGCACGGTAACCATTTAGCCATGGAGCCGGACACATAATTCACAGAGGCTTGCAGACTGAACGCTGAAATACATAATAGTCTAAAATGATGATGTATGTTATTATTAAAGCTCGGCGCAGATATACAAAATAATATCCGCATCCGCAAAATTATTTTCCGCAGATATTGTAATTATTTAACTACAGTATATTACACCCAAGATATTGAAACGGATAGATCTGTTAAGATAATACCTGACGCCTTGCACCAGAATCCCTACAGTCACAGGTTTATGAGGGACTTTCTCTTGCTACAACTACCGACGTATTGACCTTTGTTTCTTACTTCCATTAATTGAGGACAGAGCCAGCTAGACTTAGGTCAGATTTTCGGCTGTATGTTCTCAAGGCTCTATATATCACTATTCTCCCATACCAAGTATCACGGGTTGCCTAACCACAAGCAAGAACAAAAGTATAACTGAGTGAAAATCAACAAACGTCATTATTTAGAATTATCAGCAAAATTATCCGCACTGCCATACAATGTGTATCCGCCAAGACACTGAACCATGCTAATATAGCATGTTCATTGAGATGCTGTTTCCCGTATTACAAAGAACTTGTATCGGCCTCGCCTCAATTCACTTAAGTGTTTCCGTGTTTGTATCAGAGAGGGCAGCTCACTCGGTCGTGAGCACGGGAGATCATTCTTTCGGCGAGAGAGTAGTTTAATCTCTTTGCAGCTCTTCCTTGCATAGTTACGTGTGTGAAATGTAAACATGGACCCCATGCATATTGGAGTGGCGTTTTTGTGCCACAAATGGATCTTTAACAGATTTAAACTTGATCCGTACTACCTTTCTTCTTGATGTCTTGAGTATTGATATGGCAGGTACAGTAAATCTTGTATTTATATTATTACTATGCATAAATTGTGCCCTTCGCCTTTTAGTAATGATGGCCATATGCATCCTTGTGCTCCACTGCATGAATGGGCCGTGAGTCTGTGGTTGATGTGATTGCGATATATTAATAGCTGGGTCTCTGATTGATTATTTTCGTGCACTTCATGGTATTGTGTCTAGCCGTCAATGCATACACACCCTGCGTGTCGACGCGAAGATCCATTCGTGTTGTACGCAGCGCGTGAGATGATGGTGTAATGTGTGACTACTGAGTATGTATTATCCTGCTGGTAATTGTGCGCTCTATGGACGCTGCTCTGTCATACGGGAAACCCTGGTTTGTAACCGTGTGTGTCATACTACCAGTGATTGAGTTCGACTTATTTATGAGAGCTAATGCTCAGAGTTTTGCCGTTGCAGCGATGTCTGAATGTTTGGGAGTGTGCTTGCAACTGAATGGGGAGAAGGGATGACATATAGATCTGCTTATTTTGTATTTTAACCTTGTTTCTGTGCCTCATGTTTGTTTCCGGCACGATAATATTTGTTTTGCCTTGGTTTTTATCGCGGCCGTTGTTTGCCTAGGAGGCCGCCATTTTCTTTTCTTATTCAGGCCATGCGCGTGCCTGTGATGCTCCTTGAGTTTAAACTTTACTTCCGTGGTCCAGAGATGTTTCTCTATTGTTATGTCGCGATCTCTCGCATTTTTCTGTACTTTTGCCCTCCATGCTGCGTGGAAGCTTTGATCTGTGTTGTAATTGTTGTGGATGTGGAAGTTAAATAGACGGGTTAATAATGAATTTTATCAATCTCGCGGAAAGAGTGACCGAAATAAGCCGTACGTATTGTATTTGCATTACCAGATTATGCTGTGAGATTGAGAATATAACGGCGAGCCAGTGTTATGAATAATTTGAGGTTGCTATTTGATAAGTTTATGCTCACGCATTAGCGTCATGACTTCAACTGGATGGGCTGTGTACATGTACGTATTATTTATTATTATTTATTGATTTATTTATTTATTTTATTTTATTGCTGGCTTCATTTCTTGTTTCCAATTGATTTTATTATTATAATAAACCCTAATTTAAATTTTCTTGGTATTTTATTGCTTGTAGCTTTGTGTTTTCCCTGTTATGATTTTGATATGAGCACCGTTTCCAGTTCAGGGCTGTGTTTGGCTTTTCCTAGTCGAGGTCCACACCTCGAATCTCCAACGTGTGCGTTTAAGCATAGGTGTGTTGTCGGTAAGGGCGGGGGTGTGGATCAACACTAACTTCGCGGATATCCGCATCCGTGCATGGTTGTAGTTATTCCTTCTGCAGCCATAAAATTATTTTCTTGTCTATTACGCATTAGGGTTTTTTTCAGTTATCCGACGGGCATATTTACTAGCTTTATTTGATTACTATCCCGCCTGGTGGCCTTGACTGGTAAAGCGTCAGGTTAGCTGATGCAAGTTGCAATGGTGGAAAAAATCCCCATCTGAATGTGGGTGGTAGGGTAGGAGATATGGTGGTATACACTTTCTAATCACTAGATTGCGTACCAAAAGCCTGGATTCAATTCCAAACTTCTCCGTGGAGTTCATATGGAGTGAGGACATATGACACTGTTGATGGTGGTTCGTCCGTCGGATGGAGAAGTTAAGCCTCGAGCAGACCCCTTTATGTTATTCAACAGGAGTCGACTATGAGCCGTCACTGGGTCACACTCTCTTACCAACTCATTATCATAATCTCACACCCAGGTGCACAGGTAACCTGTATCAGACGAGCCGAACATGTGCTAAATGATTATTGGCCAAATTAATTTGTAACTTTATTAAATGAGACGAACTGAAAAGTCCAAATACTAAACCGGAGAAAGAATTCGACCTTTTGAAAATGAGGTTATTTTGATTTTGACCCCGAACATCGAAGAAGAGACGGGTGAGGTAGATAGAGCTGGTGTTCAGACTTTGTCAGGAGACTTATAAATGAATATCCTCATCTTATCAGGCCAAATTCGGGCACTACAGTACGGTGGTCAAACTGGCCTACGCGTCAGAAACAATATCTACAAAGGGACCGTCGGAAATACAATTTATTAAAAGGAAGATCACTGGAACCAAGTATATACTAGGAGAATGAGTTTATATTCTGACTGAGATCAAACAAACACACGTACGAAAAATTCGAAAATATCTAAACTACAGTGAACTCGTTTTAATCTCCCCCTCCAATGGCACAACAACTCTGAAGGGCCTTGGCCTACCAAGCGACCGCTGCTCAGCCCGAAGGCCTGCATATTACGACGATTCGTGTGGTCGTCACGACGAATCCCCTCGGCTGTTATTCGTGAATTACTAGATCGTAGCGGCTATCTCACCGTCATATAGCCCTTCAATTGTAATCACATAGGCTGAGTAGACCACAAACCAACTCTCAAAACCAGGTAAAAACGCTGATCCAGCTCGGAATAGAACTCAGGACCTTAACGCATGTGTGATAAACAGATATAACTTGAAAACAATATTCCCTCACCCATGGGTAAATAATACAAGTATCAAGCTCGAATTATTATTATTGTACCGGTTGGTACACCTCTACGCCGCACTTTTGAATTTTCCGCCTTAAAGTACTCCCCTACAGCAGAAATTCGGAACTTTAAAAACTGAATTATCTCAACAGCTTTTCAGAAGATGTCACTGCGTTAACTTCGAACTGCTTTTTTTGCTAATTATCAAGAAGTGTAGACATTCTCTGATAGATGTCTCTACAAAACTATGACCATGCACCCTGGTGCGAAGTGGTAGAACTTTATTTGAAGAAATTTTGTATTCATAAGCTTGTTCCTTACTAAATTTCGTTCTTTCATTTGTGGGTTGGCAATATAAATCTTTTCTTTCCGCCAGTTTTGAAGTTAGCCAATCAATAATTTCTGTCATTAATTTTCAGCCAATCGTGTCTTTCTTCTCCAATTATGGTGTGTAAATTTTAGTCAGCCAATAAACGCCTGTGGGTGTGTCTTAATTATTCATGAAAGGTCTCGAATCTTCCACGAGGGTATAAAACTGCTGATTTTCAAGGCTATTCGCCACTCGAACAACATCTAGCCTAGTGTATGGAAGTGTAGCAGGGGGCGAGTAGCGCCTCTTCCTTCGGGCAGTAGCTCTTCAACAAAGGTAATGGCCGTTTAACATCTTTATTTCTTGCTAGCTCAGCAGTGTAACCCTCGGGAAAGGTCCGAAACATTTTCAATGTAACCTACTTGTCTAAAAATGTAACTTAGTGCCGGCTAATGTAAAATTTTCTTATTACTTTAACTGTAAATTGGGGTTAGAGAGTGCTTTACCTCTCGAGCTCCCCTTCCTTTTTGATTTGAGGTGACTACGTTTTCATAACCGATTTTCTTCTCTTCTTAATGTGTTAAAATGTTTTCTTATACGAGCCACCTCCCTAGTTTGGGAATAGCCCCTGTGTCATCGGCCTAGTGCCCCTTAGATGTTATAAGGTTTCATGTAGGAGTGCAAGCAACGCCTCCTTTCATCTTGGTATTTTGGGCCATTTAATTATTCTGTTCTTTTCTTTTAAGGCCCTGTAAGATGGGTACGAGATACCCCTGTTTAATTCTTGTAAGTCGTGCCTTGATGGCAAGTGATTGTAAGGTATGGTATTGCCTTGAATAGGCTTGAAAGATTGAGAGCGGGTCAGCTCCTTCTGGTGTTTTGAAAGGTGCCTCTAGGAGGCTTGACATTACTAGGTGGGAGCAAGTGCTCCTTGAATGAAAGGATTTTCTGCCCTTTGATCAAATGAGTGTCCCTTGGTAAAGTTGGGCTAATAGCTCAAGGATTGTGTAATTGGGGCTCGAAGCTCAGAACTTGTAAAGACCCCGAAACTCGGGCGTTCGTTTGTAAAATTATACCTTGTACCTGATTAGTGGATAGTGGTCGAGTTGTTGTTATTTGTTTAAATTCTATGTGAAATTTGTTAAGTTTTTCTACTATTGAAAATATAGCCTTTATTGAAATTTTAATTCATCTTTCATCTTTGTACTTAGACCCATTCCAGCCCGCACCTTCTTTCACCTCGGCCTTCCACGGATAACTCCGTAACAATTATTATTATTATTATTATTATTATTATTATTATTATTATTATTATTATTATTATTTGTGATGTACATACATCCACTTAGTACTAGTATTATTGTTATTTACGTAGTCGAATGATCGTATTGTGTGTGAGGTTATGTCTTGAAACATGTGTTGTATATACATATTTCTATGAGTTCAGTTAATGTAAATACCTGTAAATTAATACTGTATAATTTATTCTTACCTGTATATATAATTTGTAATCCACTACGGTATTTTGAAACACACTGTAACTCCCAGAAATGCACTAGATGATGGTAGAACATTCTGTACGTTATAATCTACGTATTAGGCACTCTAGAATTTTCGAGAAGGTATTTTTCGTTGTGTAGCTTTCTAGAAGCCTGGCAAGGCGCGTATATAAGGAGGTGACGACGAGCTATTGTTTAGTAATCTTATCGTGTAGTAAGTTTCACTGGTGAACACGTGTTAACTGACATGCCGAGATAAGCAGTCGGTGCTCATGTGTTTCAACTGTGGTTTAAGGTCGTAATCTCTATGTGCTGTGATACGCAATTGTTAAAATGGCGGCTGTTAATGTTCTCGGAGTGAAGTGTTTGGTTTGTTGTACTGTGATTAAAGTTATGTGTGTGTTAATTTATAAATAGTTGTAAATAAATAACTGTACCAACTGACAGCATTTCGTGTGTGTCCTTGTGGAAAAGTTAACCTCCGGGTAAGAGGCAAGCACGCTACCCCTACACCGCGGGCCGGGTTCTTTTATGGGCGCATTAAAATATGAACCTAGAAAGAATTGCAAAAATGATCTTTATATTCTAGAACAGGAAAATCCAAGTCACGTGGATGAAAGAAGTCGACAAAGCCTTACAAGAAATGTGAGCTTAAAGCAAAAGACAGAAAATAGAAAAGTGTTGATAAGTGGTGGTGGTGATTTTTATTTTAAGAGGAAGTCAACTATTTTATTATTATTTATTACAATCTGCTTTACGTCACACTGGCAGATATAGGTCTTATGGCGACGATGGGATAGGAAAGGGCTAAGAGTGGGAAGGAAGCGACCGTGGTCTTAATTAAAGTATAGCCCCGGCATTGGTCTTGTGCGAAAATGGGAAACCACGAAAAACCACCTACAGGGCTGCCTACAGTGGGGTTCGAATCTACTATCTCCCGAATGCAAGAGTACAACTAGGTAGCCATCCTCTATTAACACTAGTCAGAGGAGGAAAAAGAGAGGTATCCGACACTTCGAAAAATGAAGGTATCGGCCAAAAGAAGACAAGGGCCACGAAGGACTTGAAAATGTAAGACTCCCTAGGCCTCGTAACCCAATATGGTCGGTGTCAGGAATGAACAAGAGTTAACTAAGGGAGGTCAGATAGAATAGATGAAAGTGAGGAGCCTGGCACACGTAAGTGGAAGCAATGCCAGAACTCAGCTAAAGGTCCCGTGGTCACCAACCAACGCTCCCAAGTTAAGAGCCTCTGGGGCCGCTTTTAGTGCCCTCTTATGACAGGAAGGGGGGTGCCGCAGGTGTTATTCTACAACTCCCACCCGCAGGGGTTAAAAGTGTTGATAAAGAAAATGGCGGAAGCGAAGGATCGGTACGAGGAGAAATCAAAAACAACAAATATTATCAGAAGGGGAACGAGGTAAGGTGAGCCAGAGAATGAAGGGATATAGGAGAAAAAGGAAGAAAAGGAAAAGTAACTCAAGAAAATAATTGTAGTTGTAGTCCATAGCTGGCTAAAACAATTACCTAACAAGAAGAATCATATAAACATGAGGTTTCGAGGAAATATTATAGGACTTACATGGTCTGATGTCCAGAAACGCACCCACTTCTTGTGTATGGAAGGATAGCGAGGTGGAGGAAATCCCAACAAAAGCTGATTCCGCGTACTCCTAAGCGACCATTTAGCAGAGTAAAAGAAGACGGCGGAGAAAGATTCAGCTCTCTCTGACTTTTCAGCCTCATTTATGGCTGTAAATGAAATGGCGTATGGCTTTTAGTGCCAGGGGATACCAGGACGGGTTCGGCTCGCCAGGTGCAGGTCTTTTGATTTGACTCCGGTAGGCGACTTGCGCGTCGTAATGAGGATGAAATGATGAAGAAGACAACACATACACCCAGACCCCGTGCCAGGGAAATTAACCAATTATGGCTAAAATTCCTGACCCCACCGGGAAACGAACCCGGGACCCCTGTGACCAAAGGCCAGCACGCTAAGCATTTAGCCATGGAGATTTATGACTGTGATTGTAGGACAATAAACCAAAGATAAATATGGATTCTTTATCGTTAGTCTCAAGGATATCTCATCCCAGTTTCCGCCCAACCTGGACTGCCAGGAGATAGCCGACCTGGAAACGAGACCACTATTTACATACGTGGATTGCTAGTATTAGTATTAGTATTTATTAATGAACAAAACAGGCGTTCAGCCCCGAATACACGTTCACAATAATAATAAATAAATAAATAAATAACTAATAATAAACGCAGTCCAACCCAAGCCACCACCCTCCACCACATACAAAATAAAATGAAATGAACACCTCATCAGCCTGTTCTATGTTTACAATCTGCTGCTGGTGTTGCAACTTGCTGCTTGTTATCACTCACACGTACCCACTCATCACGCGACCTTCTTGCTTCAGCAATTCCATCACCTCTATTGTTCCCTGACCTACTCCAAAATAAGCTACACCAGCAACATTACACTATTGCATACCAAACCAGCCATGACACTAACACTGCATTCAATCTTTCAGATTCCACCTCCTATAGTACAAGTCTAAATAATAACAACAATATTCCGTCATAACATTCCAATCCATCATACCACAGCTTTTACCAATCAGCGTTAACATTGCTTCATATCATTTCAATCCGCCATAACACTCCATAATAAAATTACCTCTCCATCTCCCAAAAATTTCGACCATACATAACAAATACCAATCACGCCTATACCAACACCTCTCCAACATCATACTCCTTCCTCCTCTCCATACAAACAAACCACAATTTACAAAATTGTAATAAAATCACCTCCCTCCAGCTCCAAAAATTCAATACTCATACCAGACACCAATACAATAATACTCTCTCCCAACTTCCACGAATTCGGCCGTAAATAAACCATCTCAATACCATACCATACATCACCCAATCATACATACTAAGCCTCCAATGCTTCCGACACCATATCTCAGCAATACAACACATACCAACACCTCTCCAACATCATATTTCTTCCTCCTCTCCATACAAACAAACCAAAATTTACAAAATGACAATAAACTCACCTCTATCCAGCTCCAGAAATTAAATACTTATACCAGACATCAATACAATAATACCACCTCCCAACTCCCACGAAGTCAACCATAAATAAACCATCTCAGTACCAAACCATACATCACCTAAATACTAAACCTTCAATACTTCCCACACCACATTTCAGCAATACAGCACCAACTCCACATTATATACCACCTCTACTTATATCACCACTTCTCCCACACTACATTCCAACGATATAACACTTTTCCAACACCACATTTACCACCACTCCTCCAACTCCAAATATCACAATAAATATATCACTTCACCATTACCACATCTCAGCCTTCACCAATTATTTACCATCATAACCTAATGAAATTACAATGAATAACCAATACCAGTCACGCATATACCAACACCTTTCCAACATATTTCTTCCTCCTATACCACTTCTCCATTACCATATTTATACCACCACTCCTCCAACTCCACATATCAACAATAAATATACCACTTCACCATTGCCACATTTCAGCCTTCACAAATAATTACCATCATAACCTAATAAAATTACAATGAATAACAATTACTAACATATCATAAAACAAACAGACCATGCAATCCTGCCCTCTTACCCAACTCCACCTAACTAAGTACTCAGTCCCTATATTCCCTAATCCATTAGAATTTTAACATACTATCCCCTTCCCTTATACAGATAACTATTCCACCCCCCTATTCCCCTGCCCACCCTCTAACTCACTCTCCTTCATTTTACTCTCGCAGGCCTTTTTTGTCGCACAAAAATACCTGTTCAATTCACCCCCTTTTTCCCATTGTTTAATAATCCATCTCAGTATTGCGTTCTCATCTCCTCTCCCCAGTATTTCCCGATGCTCGGCACTCAATAATCCATGTCTTAACCCCCTCGTTACCTCACAGTCTCTTAGCAAGTGAAACTCATCATTTACATCTCCACAAAGTACACACCTTGTCTTATCCCTGCCCTGTAACCAGCCTTTATTCCTTGGCAGACCTAAAAGCCACCACATCATCCCATATCGTTTTGACCTATCGACGTATCTAATATTCAACCCTGCTATCTCCTCTATTTTCGTCAAAACAGTCAGCGAATTTCTTAGTCTGCTTTCCCCCAATAATTTCTGCCTATGGATATCTCTAATTCTCCTTTCCAGTATATTCATCCCTCTCACTTCTGTCTTTGACCAAACCTCCCCCCACAGGTGTCCTAATCCTATCCTCTCCAAATATCCCTTTATTTTTTCTAACCATCCACCCTTATACATGCTCTTAAATTGCTGTACATATGCTGCCTGTAAAACTCTCCCACCTTCCTGTCTTTTTAAATTCATCCAATATCTAACTATTCTTTTCACACCCTCTGATTCCAAATCCTCCCCACACATTAATTCCGCCCCTACATTTGCTGTACACCTCGGTAAGCCCATCACTAACTTGGCAAAACTACTAACAATCCTTCTTAGTTCCTCTCTTTTCTCATCCAGCCCCCAAACTTCTGCTCCGTATAATACCCTCCCCACGATTACCGACCTGAACACGAGTCTCAGTGTTTTGTAACTGATCCCCGGGTACTTGAGTAGCAAATTTCTGACTGAGGCTAAGGCTGCCAATCCTCTATATTTCATTCTTTTGATCTGGTCACTCCAAGTTCCCTTATCATTAAAAATAACTCCTAGATATTCCAGCTTCCTTACCTGTTCCAATCTTTCTCCCTGAATTACCCAATTCCCTTCTATCTTTCTTCTTTTGTTCACCTGTACTACCAATATTTTAGACTTATTTCCATTAATTTTCAATCCCCATTTCCTCGCAAATAGCATCACTGACTCTAAGGCCCTATTCATCGCCCCTGAAGTTAACGTCATCAATAACACATCATCCGCAAATATCAGTCCTGGCACTTCCAAACCATTAATTACTGGTACAGCCCAATTTTCTGCCCCAAACCCCTCTAAAATATCGTTGATAAATAAAATAAACAGTATGGGCGATAACTTGCATCCTTGTTTTAAACCCACCTTGGACTCTAATGGTCCACTCATTCTCCCTTCTCCCAATTTTACACAAAACCTGACGTCCCTATATATTCCTTCCACTGCCCTCAACATCTTCTCCGAAATCCCTAACCTACCTAATTTCTCTAGTAGGGCCTCTCTATTTACCTTATCAAAAGCTTTCTCAAAATCTATTGCTGCTACATAAACCGTACTTCTATCCATATTCTTATACTTTTCTAAAATAGTCTTTACTATCATTATATTATCCACTGTTCTTTTCTTTTTCCTAAATCCCCCTTGGTAATCTGTCAAAATTTCATTTTCTTCCGCCCACCCGCTTATTCTGTTCGCTAGCACCCCAGTATATATTTTACTCAAAGAATCCAACAGAGATATACCTCTATAACTGTTCACATTGTTCCTACTACCCTTTCCCTTGTATATAGGGCATATAATTCCTGTTTCCCATTCCCTAGGGTAATTTCCTCCCTCGAATATCCTATTGAATAGTTTCACCATGCCCTCTATCATTATCTCATTTTTACTAATTTCCTTCCAAAACTTATTATTTATACCATTACACCCCCCGGCCGACTTCGCTCTGGCTCTGCTTATCACTCCCCGGATTTCCTCTCTTGTGATTTCTTTATCCAAGTCATAAATTGCCACTCCCCTATTCCTCCAAATTACTTCTTCTCCCGAACCTCTCCATCTATCACCCCCCTTTTTTCCTAGTAATTCATCGAAGTGCCTGACCCATTGCACTTCCTCAATACTCGTTCTCTCCATATTCCTTCCACCCTTAATAATTCTATTAATCTTATCCCAGACTCTCTCAAAATTGTTAGTCTTGCAGTCATTATTTATGGCTTCCATTTGTTCCTCTAACCACGTCTTTTTTGTCTCAGAGATTTTCTTTTTATACTCCTTCCTCAATCTACAGAAAAACTCCCTTTCTTGGCTCCCACCTTTCCTTCTATATTCTCCTAACGCGTCCATCACCTTTCTCCGCAATCCTTCACACTCCCTATTAAACCATTCTTCTCCCTCTTTCTTATTTCCTTTTCTAGCTTTCACCTTCTGCGCTATCATCTTTATTGGATGTAGCAACAATTCCAAGGCTTTATCAGTATCATTCTCTTCTAACGCCCCTTCCCACCCATATTTCAGAAGATGTAGCTCCTCCTTTACTACCCTATTCCAATCCCGGCCCACCTTCTCTGTCCATTTGTACTTATTATAACCCCTCCCTCGTTTATCCTTTGTCTCATTTTCCTTCATTGTACACTTCTCTTCCTCTCTTTTCAGCATAACCCTCACCGGGAAATGGTGTGACTCAATCCAATCTCCTATTTCCATACTTACAACTTCCTCAATCATCCCTTCCGAGCTCAAAATCATATCTATCACACTACCCCCTTTCTCCGTAACATATGTCAATTTCCCCGTCCTGTCGCCCTCTATCCACCCATTCAGAATATACAAGTTTCCCACAGCACACATCTCTAGGAGCTTCTCTCCATAACTATTTGTAATTTTGTCCTCACTCCTTCTGCTTTCTAACAAACACATTCCATCCTCCCTACTATAAACTGGGCTCTGTTCTCCTATTCTCGCGTTCCAATCCCCAAATAACAACATATCCTCCTCCCCTGGATACATTCCCCTTATCCTACCAATATCCACCAATAACTCTTCAAAAAAATATTTATTTGCATATTCTGAATTACTAGGGTGGCAGTAAACAAAAGCTAGATTTATTTTCTTCCTCCATCCCTCTCTCCCTCCCAAATTCAATCTCAGCCATATGGTTTCCATCATATCGGTCTCTATATCCTCTACTCTTTCACTAATTTCTTCCCTAATTAGAACTATCATCCCTCCTGGTGCTCGTCCCTTATTCCTCTCTTTTCTTCTATATTTATATTTTATCTCAAACCCCTTCCATGCAATCTCCCTCCCTGTTTCCAACCACGTCTCCAAGAGTGCCACAACATCGAAACTTTCAATTACTTCCCTAACTTTCTTGTTTCCTAATTTGCTCCTTACTCCTTCAATATTCACACATCCTATCTTCCAATATTGTTATAACTTTCCCTCCCTCCCTTCTAGGTCTCCCCCTCTATTCTTACTTCTAGTATTTATCGACCTCTCTCCCTCTGTATCCTCCATCCCTTTACGTACTTTTCCCCATATGTCTTTTAAGCTCTTACTCCTGACTTTACTCATAATTTTTTTACCTTCTTGTCGATCTGTCTCCTCTTGACCTTTCTTGTTCACTACACCACTGCACCCTGCACTCACCCCTTCTTGCTGCTCACCCCCACTCTCCCCCTCACTATTTTGGACTTCTGAATCCACCTCCCTTTGTCCTTTCTTGCTCACTGCACCTCTACACTCTCCTCTCCCAGTTTCTTGCGGCCCACTCTCACCGTCCACTTCACTATCTTGGTCTTCTGTCTCCCGGCTGCACTGCCCATTCTCTTCCGAGATGCCCTGCTCTCCTGCCACGTCCCTCCTCCTCTTCTTTTCTTCTTTCTTCTTCCCATCTTGCCTTGTCCTCTCACCACTCTCAACCCTCTCGTTTTCGTCCATTTCCTTTAGCTTAGTCACTGAATGAACTCTGACCCATCGCCCGTTTGTCACCTCCAACCTCAGACCTCTTATTCGGGCCTTTAGCCCCTGGTTCCTCGCTCTCCATAGGTGCCTATTCAAGATCTTCGCGTTTTCACTTCCTTCTCTTCCCATGTCTCCTTTCACCCCTATTTTCCGCCCTTGTAAATTCTTGCTGTTCCTTAACACAGAATCTGCCATTAAGGTTGAGAACAATTTAACCCTAATTGGCCTCCGACCTTTGATTTTACCAACTCTCTCTACATCATCAATGTCTACCTCACTAAAGTTTATCTTCATAACATCACGTATAGCTTCCACCACCTTAAATATCAGCTCAAACTTGCTCTCTCTCGCCCCTTCCTCAATTCCATATATAAATATGGCTTTTTTCAATCTCTCCTGCCTGTACCCCTCCGCTTCTTTCTTCAACTTCATCACCTCATCTTTCAGATGTTTCACTTCCCCTCTCAATAACTCGATTTCTTTCTCGTTATTGACCACTCTCCTGCTCGATTCCTCTGTCTTCGTTTCAAGCCATTTCTTCATGTTCCCTATCTCCCTTCTCTGCTCCTCCATCATGTCCTTTATTTCCTGCACCTTATCCCATTGACACTTCTCCTGCATAACTTCACTTACAACCACCCTGAGTGCGGCCAAATCCTCCGTACTATATTTTCCACTGGTATTTGGGCCTGGGTTTACTTCCACCCCCCCAATAACCAGTAACACTGCTATCACTGTCACCACCAGCACCGCTTCACTCATTTTCAATCCGTCCGTCACCAATCCACTCCTGGCCTCCTTCTTCTGCCTTGCCTGCCATTTCCCAATAGCGGCCCGGTACTGTTCAATGCCGACCATGTTTACAGCACGCACTTCGCTACGCAACCTCTCTCCTCGACCGCTCGAGCTAGACTGTGACGTGGATTGCTAGCACACAATATCTTAAGATCTTGGGATATTCAAAGGCAGAGGAGGCATGTCTTATCTAAGGCTGCTCGTCCACTGGAAGCGACTGCAAGCGATTAAGAGCTCGGGAGACTACGTACGCACTAGCGCGACTGATCCCAAAGCGAAGATTGTAACGGAACCGCGTCCACTGCAAGCGACCTCGAGCACCTCAGGCGACTATAGGCGACAACAGGCGACAAGCGAATGGCATTTGCCGCATGTAGTCGCCTGTACTCCACGGTTCCTGCAAGCATCCGATTGTCTATCGTCGTCATATGCAACATTATGTTCATTATTACTGCAGTATCAATCATCATTTGTCACGGATGTAGATACTGAAAAGTTGACAACTGCGGTTTGTAAAAGAACACCCCTGTGAAAAATGAGACATCATTCTCGAGATTACACTTGTCCATCCACAGTTTACGTTTAACAGCTTTAATATAGGAACGTGCGTGACGTAAATTTCGTCGGTGTTGTTGAAGCGTAGTAGGGTCCTTGGTTCGAGTATATGCAGTATAATAGTCATGAGCTAGCTGTAGTAAACAGAGAGTTTTGGGGGGTATTGGAGGATTACATGGATGGTAGGAATGACGAGGAATATGAAGGGAATCAGTGGTTAGGATAGCTCGCTCTATTTTAGAAATTAATGAGAATAGAGTGGAAATATTAGAAGGCGGTGCAGCATCATGGAGTAAGTTAGCAATGATAGTGCGGTGAGCCAAACGGCGAGTAGGGGAAAGCGAGGAGGAGGTTGAGTCTTAAGGGGAAGAATACCGAGAAGGGTGATGAGGGCAGGGGCGTGGTCACTAACTATAGTTACGAGCTTCTGGATGGTGGTGGATGTGACGAGGGAGGGAGAGAGAAGGAGGGCGTCAGGGTGGATTATGGGCTGGAAGGATGTGGAAAGGGAAATGGAAGCGCATGCCCCGGAGAGACTTACATAGATTATTGAACTCTAGCAGTTGAGTGGGGGAGTAAGAAGCAACATTGAGATCTGCGATAATAATATATTTGGAGAATTTAGCGTCTATATATTTTATATCGGGAGGTACACCTCTACGCCGCACGTTTAAATCTTGCTCCTAAAAGAACTCCTCTACTGGAGGAACCGTGAACTTGAAACTAGACCTACTTAAACCTTTACTCACAAGATGGTCACCACTAAAATCTGATGGAATTTTGTTATTTTGAAGTTTCATGAACTGACTGTATTTCTACTTCTTTTGTTTGCCCTTCATCAAGAAGTTTGGACATTCTTCCATAAATGTCACTGCAAAAAAATCTATGACCATGCACCCTGGTGCGAAGTGAAAGAGCTTTTGATTTAAAGAAGTTTGGTATTCATAAGTTTTTTTACTATTTGATGTCCATTTATTTTTGGGTTGGCAATATTGATCTTTTCTTCCCGCCAGTTTTGAATCCAACCAATCAAGAATTTCTGTAATTAATTTTCTACCAATCACAGTCTCCTTCTTCTTCTTCTTCTTCTTCTTCGATTTAGAGTGTAACTTTTAAATCCACCAATAAAAATGAGAGGGTGTGGCTAGTTTAATCATGAATGGTCTCGAACTTTCCCCCGAAGGTTTATAAACTGCGAATTTTCTCGTCTCTTGGCCAATTTATCGTCATCTAACCGGGGCCGATGACCTTCGATGTTAGGTCCCCTTAAAACAACAAGCATCATCAAGAGCAGAGTCATCGAACCTAGTGTGTGTGTCAAGCAGGAGGCGGGCAGCGCCTCTTTCATCAGGCAGCAGTACACCGACAAGGTAATGGCCACGTAACATGTTTATTTCTTGCTTGCTCGGCAGTTTAACCTGAGGGAAAGGTCCAAATCATCACCTATGTAACCTACGTTTCTGAAAATGTAACTTCTGCCGGCTTATGTAATAACTTCATGAAATTTTTAACTGTAAATCGGGGATAGAGAGTGATGTACCCTCACGAGCTCCCTTCATATTGGTTTGAGGTGACTACTTTTGTAACTGGTTTTCTTCCTTTCCGTCATGTCTTAATTTATTCTTATACGAGTCACCTCAGTAGTTTGGGAATAGCCCCTGTTTCACCGGCCTAGTGCCCTTTAGGTTTTAAGTGTTCTTATCTAGGAGCGCAGGCATTCGCCTCCTTTCATTTTGTATTCGGGCCATTTATTTTCTGTTATTTCTTTGTACACGAAGGCCCTATAGGTTGGGTACAACATACCCCTGTTTCAATTTGTAAATTGGGCCATGGACGGCCAAAAGGTGAAAGACATTTTGGGTGTTGCCTTGAGTAGGCTTGAGAACTGAGAGCACGTTAGCTCCTTCTCTAGTGCTGTAAACGTGCCTCTGGGAGGCCTGATATTGTATATTGGGAGCAAGTGCTCTATGAATTTAGGAGATTTCTGCCCTGTGAACAAATTTATGCTCGTCTGTAAAATGTGAGCTGAGAGCTCCAAAAATTGTAAAACTAGAGTGTTAAAGCTCTGAAATCTTGGATTTTTCTAAGTCTTGTTTCTAATTTTGGATCTGAAATGTCATTGTTATCTCACTAAGTGAAACGTTGTTAAATTTGTTGTTTTTCGACAATACAACCTTCAGTTAAGTTTTTAAATTCTTCTCTTCACATTGTAGTTAGACCCATTCATCCCGGCACCTTCTTTCACCTCTTCTGCTCCACGGGTAACTCCGTAACATATTTAATAAAATCAGATGGAGCTGATAGTCCGGATGGAACGTAAATGGTAGCAACAGTGATTGTCTTCTGTTCTGGGGAGTAATTACTTCGAGAATGAGATATCCTGAGAAGTTGTGAATGGAGTTATAATAATGCTGGATAACAGTAAGATCCCGTCTGACGCCGATAGCCACTCTACCACGGCCTTGAGTCTGGAGATCAGCGCGATAGAAAGGGAACGTAGGAATTGAGGCTGTTGGTTCGGCGTCAGAAATGTCTCATTCAGAACAAAAATATCCGAGCTATACAAGGAAAGGTAGATGTCCAGCAGCGACCTATTGGATTTAGTAGATCTTATATTAGCATAGTAGGCTAACGCATAAAGTGAACAATATTGTGCCCGTCAAGGCACCCAATGCGGTGGTCTTCTTTCTTGATATGTGCGCCGGCTGCTCCTGGAAATAATGACATTTAAAAATACCTACCGCCTCATGTAGACTCTTCTCCTCAGGCGTTGTGCGTTCTTGGATCCCTCGGGTTGATGGGCCACACATCGATCGGGGGTGAGGAAATGAAAGATGGGGTAAACTAAACTATTAAATGACGGTACCCAAAGACTGAATTAAAATTTGAATAAATAAAATGATTTATTTAACAAAATTTGCAAAGTGTAAAATGAAAGTAAAATGGTGTAAAATAGAATAATATGAAATGAAATTAAAATTTAAAACAATTAAAAGATCTGCATTACAATAAGTTAATTATCTGCCTTAATAAATTTCGACTGAAGGTCGATCAAATTTAAATATTCTGGATTACATCGAACCACTGTCTCCATGACGATGACGTGACCACATTTAAAACACTGGTCAAAAATACAGCCTCATTTGAATAAATGGTTTGCAATCCCTTGGAAAATGTCCTCTCAAAATGAATTTGAGTAATTAATTAGTTAATTTGTTAATTCATCAAATTGACATTGACTTTGAGGTGTCTATCAAATATTTAACCCATATTCAAATTCAGTTGGGAAACACCCAACTCTAAAATAATAATAGAATGCACTAACCATGTGTAACAATAAAAAGGAAGAGAGAAACACCATGAACATGGTACTTTATCCGTTATATAATCTTTGCCACATACTTAAACTACTCGTGGCTGAAACAAGAAAATTTATTGAACCGAAAACCTGAGTGCTACCATCACTCATTTAATTAGTTAAACCTTACTTATTTAACTGTGATAGTCTGGACGCTTGAAACACTTAAATTAATTAGGCCAAGTGCCTCAAGTTTACATCTCAAATGAAAGCGATCCCTTTACATCGTTAACTTTACCTAGTTTGCCGCTGCCTGCATTTTCATTGCGAATGCATATTTGTGTGGTACCAACTCTAGATGGGGGCAGGTTCCATATTATTTATGTAACTCATTTGCGGCACTTGTGATACACTGCTTATTAAAGATCGCTTCATTTGCCTAACTGAAATGTAGTGGATTTCTAAGGCTTGGTGATTACTAACTGTCTTCTGGTATGAGCATACCACTACTATGGTTTTGACTATGAACTAATCGATGATCTATTACCCTAACACATGAAATCTTATTTACATAAATGAACATGTCAATGGAGAAACACTGCTCCCAAGAAATACTGAAATTAAAATAACTTGACTACACCTATTTTATTTACATAAATTAAATACAAACACTATTCACGTATCATCAGCTTCTAAAATAATACGGTGACAAAATATATACAAAGAACGGATATTATAACAAAAATCCAGATCCCAAAAATCGCTGCCTAATAAAATTTTAAAATAAAAATGCGCAATATCGAAATTACCCTGATTCATGTAGCAAAATTATGTGAATTTGATGGCAATCTTCTAACCTCAGACGAAAAATGTCTGGACATGACACTATTCAATCTTTACGGACAATAATTATTGGTATTACATGTCATCAATGATTATACATGACTGTCGAAACACACATTGATCGGTCGCTCTGTTCACAATTCACCTCGGACTCTAACTTGCATGTTTTCCGAGCATCTATTTTCCCTGGAAACTATTTGAAACAATACAGGCTTTTCACCTACAACCATCACACATGTCATCGCATATGTAACACTCTCGGTTAAATTATTCATCTCTCAATTCTATTTATTCATCAATATTCTCGACGTAGTAACTCATAGTACGGCCTCGCTCGTATCAGGCGGGCGAAATAACTGTGTCGTTCACATATCCATTTTTACGACATTATTCATGACATGGTCCAAATATCACGTTTTCCATTTTTCAACGCAGATCATCAGGGATATTACTATTACTTTGCTCGTTATTTTGGTCATCTACCGTTTCACATATTATGAAATATCAGAGCTAACTTATCAATGGCTTCCTGTCACTAATTATTTAACTGAAATAACGAGATTGCCTCTCAAAAACACGGCTATCGAAATGTGTAACCACGTTTACATAAAGAAATTAAATTCTGCGTATCAACCATATCGTCGCTAAGTACAAAGTATGAGAGCTACCGGAAACGGTCATCTGAATAATGATTACATAACATGAAATAATAAACTGGATGCACGAGTAGCAAAAGTAAACATTTAAACTAACATGGCGGCATCTACAAAATCAAAACGTAAACAAAATAACGCTCATTACAATAGTTATTATTATTATTATTATTATGATTATTATTATTATTATTATTATTATTATTATTATTATTATTATTATTATTATTATTATCAATTTAAAATCTGCACTACACTGTATGTAAATTTCTTAGTAAAATAGGATTCTCATATGTCAAAATGACTTACTTCAAAATGATCCAGAAATAATAGGAGAAACATTTACTTAAGGAAACTACGCAAATAACACTCGCTAAAACTTATTTATTATTATTATTATTATTATTATTATTATTATTATTATTATTATTATTATTATTATTATTATTGTTACCGTGTTTTGTGGTAGTTATGCGTGAAAGAAGGTGCGGGTGTGAACGGGTCTCAAACTACTAAAGTAAAATTAATTTAAAATTTAACAAGGTTATATTTTCTTTTCGAAAACAAAGAAATAACAAGCATGGCAGGTACAAAGTAGCAAGTCAAAGGGTAGTTACAATATTTACAGGATTTGGGCTTCGAGCCCTGAAAACACAATGCTTGGGCAATCAGCTCAGTTTTACCCCAAACACAAGTTTCAACAGAGGGGCAGAAAACCCCATTCATGCCTAGGAGCCCTAGCTCCAAATTACACTGAAAAGCCTCCACGAGGCATACAACACTCAATTTACAAAAGAGCCACTCGCTCTCAACTTTAAGCCTCTCAAAGGCCACACCGAACTCCACCTTCAAGTTGTCCTCCCTGGACATAGACACAGGGGTAAAATACCCAACCTACTGAGGTCTATTAAATGAAAAGGGGTAATTACATGACCTCTAAAATAACAATTTGAGAGGAGGCGATCTGCACTCCTAATACACTAGTTTTTAAAACCTAATCCGGCTCTAGGCCACTAATGCAAGGGCTAATCCCATACTACAGAGGTGACTTTAGAAAAGAACAATTTGTTTTACGTTAACGAGGAATAGGTTGAGAAAATAAGTTCACCTCAAAACAATATGATTGGGAGCTCGAGAGGGTTAAGCACTCTCTATCCCGATATGCAGTTTAAAAGATAGGATAGATACCAGTTTCTTTACATTTTACGGAAGGTTACATATTGGAAAAACTTCGGACCCGCCCCGAGAGTTAAACTGCTGAGCTAGCAAAGAAAGAAGTTATTAATTGGCCATTACCTTGTTGTTGACCGCTGCCGAAGAAAGAGGCGCTTCTCGCCCCCTGCTATGTACTTTACACACAGAAAGATGGAACAGAAGTGGCGCAGAGACCCTAAAATCAGCAATTTATATACTCTCGCGGAAGGTTCTAGGTGTTAGGGGAATGAAAACACCCTCCCACAAACTTTTTATTGGGTAGGATACAGCAACATATTCAAGTTGGGGGAAGATACCTATGATTGGTCAGAAATTAATAACGGAAATTCGGGATTGGTTAAATGCAAAACAAGGGGAAAGAGAGGGGTATACAGCCAACTTAAACAATAAGAGAAAGAAATTTAACAAAGAACAAACTTTTGAAATAAAATTTTCTCCAAGGAAGAGTTATTTTTCTTCGCACTATTCGCACTATTGTAGTTCTTCAGTAGTGTCCTCTAGAAGAGAAAGTTCACACTTCTTACTTCAAGCAAAACAAAAACACATCAAAAATGACACAGTTCTAAAACTCCGAAATTTACAGGTAGTGACATCTTCTGTGAAAGTAGAAAATTAATACCGTCAATAAAGTTCAGACTTCCTCCAGCAGAGGAATTTCAACTGGCGCACATTTTAAATTAGCGGCGTGGAGGTGTACCGCCCGGTACAATTATTATTATTATTATTACGATCGTGATTTTTATAATTACTATTATTGTGACACTATGGCATTTATATTCCGAGTCGCCAAATATAATTGTCGCAGTCTCACGTTTAACTCAAAAATGAAAATGATATCAAACTACAATTAATACCATCCGACACGTGAATTATTTACAATCCTATCTAAAATTCTAAACTACATTTTTGATCATCGATTGTTCATAGTGCTACATATTTACATATTTATATTCTTCCCATTTACCTTATTTGTGCTGGAGGCAGGTCCGATCACCCTCCGGCCTCTGTCATGATGAATTTAGTACTCCATCTTCAAGCTGATGTGGTTATCCGAGATGTCACACGCACAAACTTGATGCATTTTTACGATAGCGTTGCACACGTCCACATTTATATTAGCACTCGCATTTTAACACTCCTATGAAGATTATTCAATGACACTGCATTGAGCATCTGACGTGAAGTTGAAAGTCTGGACTCCGCTACCTGCCTAGCCTCCTACTGTCGTCTCTCTCACCCCTCTCAGTTTGTTTGTGTAAAGGATTATTGGTTATTCACCTTCTCTGACCAAAAGACTGGACTCAAGGTCTTAGTGCCGCAGCATTCCACTAGCGAAAACAAAGTCCTTCTCCCTGTAACTGGCTTGACTAATTCTGCTCCCAAATATCTCACTTGCAATAATAGTTCTATTAGAGTGTGGAAAAAGTTAAATGTAATGTTCCCGATGATATGTGGAGAATTTTTACAATAATCGTCCTCCAAAATATGACTTTTCCACAAAATATACAAGCTACACGTGAACTCGGGAAAATGTTATGCAGCTACGTGTTACGAAGAGATTCATTGTCCATCTCGGTCCTAGCACGTTATAAGTTCATTCAAGGCAAGTGTTGAGAATATAACTATCATTGTCATTTGTTAATTTAATTGCCTGATTATCTCTGCATAAACTAAAGTTGAATAAAAGTTTGTCAAAGTGTTCACTTCGGCTAAGATATTACTCACACAAGTAAATACATTACTCACTCAGATGCCAACAACTGTCTCTTATCGCGTTCCGTAGGGTCGCCTCCGTACATTTAAGTTCTCCCGCAAGACTGTTCGGACAAGAGCAAATTCTCAAACAAGACCGGAGATTCGTGCAAGACTGGGAATTCTTACAAGATTGAGATTCACCACACTGGTGTCGTTAGTTTTGTAAACTGTCCTCCCCCACTTCAAAAATAGTTATGTGCAAGGGATGTGGCGTTATAATCTTGCACTTGGGACCGATTTACCATACGTCCGTAGATTAGAATTTTAGGAAATGTGTTCTAAACAATCCTAATTTTGGTCCGATTTTCGCGTTACATTGCGTTATGAGAAACGATCACAGGTTAATTTATACAATGGCGCGCGTCACTGGCTCTATTTTCGGCAAGAGTATGGCACCTTCACGCCATGACTGTTCATTTCCTGGGCGATACCACTCTTCCATGTAAAATTGAAAATTTCTTATTTAACCACTGATTAACCACACATTTGCACTGATAAATCCTCAAATATTGTTTGGAAGTCAGGACACAATCTTTCACAGCTACTTCGGGCACCAAATCGCGAAATACTAGCTGTTAGATTCCCGCTATGACAAGACATTAAAATTTGCAATTTTGTGATTGGCTGAGACGTTCGCGTTCTTAGTAGCTTGGATTCTTCCACTTTCTGCTGAGGGATGACGGACATTATTCGTTTCTCTGTCGCACATCTAGGTAGGGCAGATTCCGATGTGCGGATTCACGTGGGAACTGGATAGAAAGTTTCCACCTCTCGTCGGCATCATAAACGTAATTGGACGTACCACTCAGGCCAGCTATTTCCTGTTCGTGCCTTAAGACGTATTCTGTGGATATATTTTAAGTCTGAACGGCGCCTGACTGTTGCTTTGTGAGACTGCAAGCTTTCCCCAGCCTACTGCAGTATTCCCATATGCGAATTATTAAACATTTAATTTATGCATCTATTATGCACATTCGCTTATGGGTGCAGTACTTAGGGGAAAAAAGGCGAAGTGCATTTTATTCCCCGAGTACGCCACGTCAACATGAGTGTTCAGAACCAATCAAGCAGCTAGCTGGATCTGGTTTGGGATGTGTGGGTGGTGGAAAGGGAAGATGGTCTGCAACACCATTGTAATAAAACAAATGATGTTTGAGAACTTGGCGAGGGGAGGGAGGAGGAAGAGGCGAGGGTATGGAGGTCTTGGGTTTGAACATGGACAACTGTTTCGGGTTTATCAGGTTCAGGAGCAGGTTTGGAACGACATTTGTAACTAAAAGCGGGATGATTAAGATTACAATTAAAACATTTTCGATTTGACTTATTAGGACAAGCGTGAGTGGGATGCTCCTCACGTGAACAGATGGCACATACCTCCGGATGAACACACGGCACCCCTGGAGCGTGGCCGAAACACTGGCACGTCCCGCAGCGAATCTTCTGGGGTGGAGATGTCCTGGAGGGTTCCACCCGCAGTAAGGCGTCGAGTGTCGAAACTTCCCCGGACAGGATTAGAAGAATTGACGTGGGTCCTTGAACGTTCCGAATACGGATAACTCGGTAGATTTGGTGGCCCTCTAGCTGTAGTTGAGCGGCCACCTCGTCATCGGTGTAATCTCGTTCGACTCCGTAAGCAACCACGGATAGTATTGGTGCTGGATGGGTGGACGGCGCAGGACGCGTGTTGACATTGGTGATATGTAATAGCAGCGGCTGGCTCGGTGAGGAAAGCAACGGGAAACTACCTCACTCCTCATTTCCCTAGTACGCCTCTTCAGTGACGCCTAGGCTATTTATGGCAGCTGTTGGCGGAGATGCAGAGGATCAAACCAGCGCTCGGGCTGAATACCCAACATACAACATACATACATACATACATACATACATACATACATACATACATACATACATACATACATACATACGCTCAATTAAGCCTAAGTTTAATTCATTTGACAGATCTGGACATAACTTTGTATTTATATAAATTTGTAAATGGTAGGGTTATTGAAATAAGATTCAGATTTGAGTGTATTCCTTCAGAATACATTAGTAACAGGCGACGGAAATTATTGTCAAAAATATTGCGATAATCAGCCCTAACTTACTTTTTAAATTTTCTTTTAAGAATTCTTTGTTAATAAAATATTTAATTTAAATTTAGACTGGTCAACATTATTTCACGTTATCTGCACTCCAGTCCATGAAAACCAGAACACCTTAAATGAACTAGAGATAGGAAGTTCATATTCACAGGACATGTGCATTAGTATGTTCTGAAGAAATGGGTAGTATTTGAACCATGTCGGCCCTTAGGATCAAGGTCCACATGGATATCTCGGCGCACCACCACAGACTAATAAAATGTGCCCGCGGCTCTCGTTGTCGTTATAAACAGAAGGTAATGGATCAGTTTTACTTGAGCAGACGTGCAGGATCCCACGCAGACGTCCCCCCTGTGGGTGGGGACGGTAGAATAATACCCACGGTATCCCCTGCCTGTCGTAAGAGGCGACTAAAAGGGGCCTCAGGGGCTCTGAACTTTGGAGCGTGGGTTGGTGACCACGGGGCCCTCAGCTGAGTCCTGGCATTGCTCCCACTTACTTGTGCCAGGCTCTTCACTTTCATCTATCCTATCCGACCTCTCTTGGTCAACTCTTGTTCTTTTCCGACCCCGACGCTATTAGGTTTTCGAGGGCTACAGAGTCTTTCACCGAGCTCGATAGCTGCAGTCGCTTAAGTGCGGGCAGTATCCAGTATTCGGGAGATAGTAGGTTCGAACCCCACTGTCGGCAGCCCTGAAAATGGTTTCCCTTGGTTTCCCATTTTCACACCAGGCAAATGCTGGGGCTGTACCTTAATTAAGGCCACGGCCGCTTCCTTCCAACTCCTAGCCCTTCCCTATCCTATCGTCGCCATAAGACCTATCTGTGTCGGTGCGACGTAAAGCAACTAGCTAGAGTCTTTCATTTTCATGCCCTTCGTGGCCCTGGTCTTCCTTTGGCGATAACTTCATTTTTCGAAGTAAATAAATTTCGTGTGGCTATTTCTAGCCGAGTGCAGCCCTTGTAAGGCAGACCCTCCGATGAGGGTGGGCGGCATCTGCCATATGTAGGTAACTGCTTGTTATTGTGGTGGAGGATAGTGTTATATGTAGTGTGTGACTTGCAGGGATGTTGGGGACAGCACAAACGCCCAGCCCCCGGGCCAGTGGAATTAACCAATGAAGGTTAAAATCCCCGACCCGTCCGGGAATCGAACCCGGGACCCTCTGAACCGAAGGCCAGTACGCTGACCATTCAGCCAACGAGTCGGACATTTTTCGAAGTGTCGGATCCCTTCAATTTTTCTCTCTGATTAGTGTTATATAAGAGGATGATTGCCTAGTTGTACTTCCTCTTAAAACAATAATCATCACCACCACCAAGGCGCAGACGTATGCGAAAACCGTACCGTCAAATGCGAGTGTTTGAACGAGAGCGCATTATTGGCAAGAGAAGAAGGTGCTGCACCCATCCGGGAACTGCTCGTGTAGAACGAAGTGTGTCGGCAGTGCAACAGGTGTTGCCGTATAACACAACGAGATGGGTATGGTTGCACCACCCAGACCACACCCTCCCCCTCCCCGAGAAGATCGACACCTCATTCGAATGGCATTGCAGGACAGATCTGCGTCCTCCTCGGCTCTGGCGCAACAGTGTAACACATCGTACACTGTCAGGCGTGACAGTTCGTCGCCGTTTACCGTCTTGGGTACCGGCGCGTCGTCCACTTCTCCGCCTACTTTTGACTAATGTGCAATGGTGTATGGAACGACGTCGCTGTGAACAGGAATGGCAGCAGATAGTGTTTTCGTACGAATCCAGGTTCTGTTCGATTGAAAATGATGGCCGCATTTTTGTTCACAGCAGACAGGAGGAGGGGCACCAAATTGACTACATTCGCACAAGACATACAGAGCCAACTCAAGACCTTATGGTTTGGAGTGCTATTGGTTACAAAAAAAATCACAGTTCGGGCGTGTTAACCCTTTCAGACCGAGTACGCACAATTGTGCGGGTTCGTATTTTAGTTATCCCTGACCGTATTTGATGTTTTTTCGGCGCTACACCGGACTGTAGTGATTGTGCAGGACACGTGGCGTGTATTTCAATTGATTTTAGTATGCGCTTGACCGCCAGGGCGAAGGAAGAAGAGTTTAAAAAGCACAGTTGATCGGCGAGATGGCAGGAAGCAGTAGTGCCGAAAGTAAGTATTTATTTACTGCGTTTATATTAATCTAGAAGCTTTACTGAATACCGGAATATATTCAATGAAGTGTGTACATTGGTTAGTGAACGTAAATTTTGAAGCTACACCATCGTACGTGATACAACGAGGCTTTGAATTTTGATACGCACAATTGTGTGGGTCCTGTTTTTCGGATGTTAGTTTTTATTTTCTAAAATAAACTATTAATATGTGTATTGAGGAGCATTTTAGTCAGTTCTTGACGTACAAACAAAAATTCACACCTCCAGTTTTCTTTCCGGTCTGAAAGGGTTAAGGGAACTGTGACCAATTTGACCTACGTGAATGACATCCTGCGACCCGCAGCCATACCCTTTCTTTACGACACCCCGGACGCCATATTTCAGCAGGACAATTCGCGACAAACACGTGCCTTCTTGTTGTCACAGAAAGTAAGACTGTTGCCTTGTCCGCCCGATCACGGGACTTGTCGCCAATCGAATATGTGTGCGATATGGAGAAACGACGGGTGCGGCGCTGTGACCAAATGCCAACCACCAAAGATGGACTGTGGAACCAGCTGAATGCAGCATGCATGGCTATACCCCAGATGCCATTCGCGCCTTATACGCGTTGATGCCATCACGAATGGAATAAGTTATCTGTGCCCATGTATGGCCCAGTGCCTACTGGGCTAAAGGACACGTGCTGAATGTAGGTGACATAAATGTGAATAGTTTCTGCAGAACTTACTAGTGAACATGTCATGTGAATATGAACTTCCTATCTCTAGCCTTTCAAGGTGTTCTGTTTGTATGAACACGAGTGTAGACAGCTTAGCCTGTAATATTTATTACCCTTATGCACTCGTAAAGGTGAGGGCATCGAACGAGTCAGCCCTGAAGTAAGGTTCACGTGAGTGATTAAGTACTTTTCAACGCCCAGGCAGAGTCAAGAAGCCGGTCGCCGCTACATCATACACCGCAAGGGTGCAGTATATACGTAAATATGACACATGACAATAACTAGTAATAAATACATTATATCTGACAGTACAGTCTTCAATGAAATACAACATGTTTTATCATATTTTAGCTCTATATTTCATTCCAGGGGCACATATTAGTTATATTACTCTCCGTTTACAGGTACAAGTTATTTATCTTTCGTTTAATTAACTCATAAGGAAAGGCTAATAAAGTATGATAAATGTGCTTCTAAGAAAAGGTTGTATTTCTTCGATTTTTCTTTTTCATTTCTGTTGACCATACAACACTTGCATAAAAGTATATGGCAAGAAATATCAGTACAAATATTGTCTACACGTTGAAATGTTGAAAGATATGTCTTCCCTTAATCATTACTAGACAATAAACACAGACGTCATTAGTTTCATTCATGGTGAGTAGGTTTTGTAAAGGGTCTTCAAACGTGAAATAAAACTACTCAAAATAAATGGCTGGAATGAATACAAAATTAATCACTCATACAAGATGGAATTCAAAAAATAGTTGCCAAGTTCTCGTTGGTCGATAGAGATCCTAAGCCTTAGGTTACATTGCAGTGCCTCGGAGCCAGTTTTAATACTTAAGAATCCTGGGTACCTGATTGCAATAGTGTCATCGTAAATTGTGTAACGTACAGTTCATTAGTCCCACTACGTGACTAGGAACAGTATTTGATGCTAATGAACGTCGAATACAGTCAGAGACTAGAACCAACAAATTAGTCAATAAACTGAGTTCATCCTGTCTCTCCAAAGAAATAAAAGCATATGTAACATGTTGGTAACATGTTGTCCAACTCAGGAGTTTACAGATAAGAGAAGTCACACATTTCAACAGCTGCGTTGGGACTTGAGACATTCTAAATTTTAAATCATGACAAGACAAAACGGCCCATTATCGTCACATTTATCGGTAGTTGAAGAACTACTGTGGGAAAGGTTCCGGCACGCTGAGGTCTCCGCAAATGTAAAAGTAGATAGAGGGGCGGCTTGCAGACTGAATGCTAAAAGGCATAACGTTCTTTAATGATGACGTATGTATGTATTAATAAATTATTCATGTATTTATTTTCTCGTTTGTTTATTTATTTATTTATTTATTTATTTATTTATTTATTTATTTATTTATTTAATGCTCATTTTTATTATTATTATTCTTATTACTATTGTCCCGTTGAGGAATGCAGCAGTCGCACCCGGAGGCTGTCGACTTTGATCGTGGGAGAAATGTGGTACAATCGCGACGTTCATTGCCCCCCAACCGGCAACATTGCAGTTGTAGCGGAACACACACTTTCGTCCCTCAGAACCCTTTGATCTGGGCTTCTAGTATCAACTTGTTGCCACTTGGCGGCTCACATTTCGTCCATTCGCTTTCAACGCGCTTCACAATCAACTTAGATACAGTTGCCCTACAGAACACTAAACCGACAAATGTTTGGCAGCAACGCTTGTTTTTTTTTCTTCAGAAGCCCAGTAGCATCACTTGGATGGTACGACCCTTTTCAAACGCGTTCCGCTCACTTTGATGTCGGCTGGGGTTCCAATGATCGTATGTATGTTCAGTCCGTCAGCGATGCCGCTGGTAGGATCCTCAACAGCTCTGCCATCAGCTGTCATAGATTGCCTAGGCATCACTGAAGAGGCGTACTAGGGAAATGAGGAGTGAGGTAGTTTCCCGTTGCTTTCCTCATCGAGCCAGAGTTGCTATTACATATCAGTCTGCCAAGCCCACTGAAATGCATACACCAACCGACCCCATGAGCAACATTTTCACACCATTCATAGCAGAGACTAGCTGCATAAGGATTGGCATTACTAGCATCGCTCATACCTCAGTCACTTTCATATTGTCAAAGCCAAGGATAAGACAGAGACAGATCTATGAAAGTAACAAAGTTGCTCTAGCCTATACTAGAAGACATAGTGCACTGTGAACACTAGGTCCTGCCAGCAAAGGCATCCAATGATCGTAGCGACTGTATATCGAGACTGCGGATTATCCATCCGAGACATTAGTTCTCGTGTTTGACGGACTGCAGCCACAGTGTTGCGAGTATGAAATTGGCGAGACGGAGGGACGAACTGACCAATGTGAAGAAACCCGACAGCCTCATCGCACTTCCGAACGAGAGCGTACAAATCTTGTGGGCCTAGCTATTATGCGTCGTACAGCAATATCACAAACACTCTACCTACTAAGGAACCTACAACTACATTACAATAAGAGAACTTAAGAATTTAGGTGTATGAGACCCCCCTACAACTCCGACATAGTCTACAGCATCGAGGTAATTTATTTCAAGACACTCTACCACCAGCTAAACGTTACCTTTGAGGTGATCAAAATTCTGAGTGAAGAAAAAGTAAAGAAGAGATGGAATTTAATGAAGAATAAGATAAACATATATTTGGGGTAATCGAGAGAAGAGATAAGACGAAGATGCAATCGAAGGTGGCAACGAGAAAATTAATAACACTGTGGAAGGATCAATAGATCAACATGATCTGAAAATAAGGCTGGCGAACTGTCGAGTATTTCACTTTGTAATGTATGGATGCGAATCGTGGACATTAAGAAAGAAGGACATGGAAAATTCGATTCAACATCAATGTTTAGCTGAAGAAAGATGTTAAGAATTCCATGGACTGATTAACGCACAAACAAATTCATGCTAAAAGAGGTCAAAATTGACAGGAGGACCTCAGGCCACTTTCGGCTCCACCAGCTGAAATACTTTGACCAAGTAATGAGGAGAGGACCAGAAAATATGAAGAAATTCATCATTCAGGGAACAACCCAGGGACAGAGCCAACGAGGAAGAGTCCAAACAAGATTACCAGTACACGTGGAAGAACAATGCATGTTCTAATAGAGCAAGTCAATGACAGGGAACCATGGAGAAGAATGATCTAGGATATCACAATAATCACTACAACACCTACATGACGTCAGAATGAAGAGAGAGAGAAGAATAGCAGAGAGGCTTAGGAGTTGTTCAAGCACAAGACTGTCGAAACCATTAACAACTTTGGAACTAACTCAGATAGTGAATGAATATGGCAGAATTTCAACTAACATCGTATATTTGCCTTTGGTAATAAGACGAGATAGCCTGGGTACTACAATTCTTGGAACGCGTCATATACTATATTTTTAAGAAAGAAGGAAAGAAAGAAAGAAAGAAAGAAAGAAAGAAAGAAAGAAAGAATTATAAATTAATGATAGGTCAAGCAGGATACAGGAAATGCAGCAACACGATAAACACAGAAACAAAGAAGGTATGATAGGCTTTCTTAGTAAAATAAGTGTAAAGAGACAGATGAATACATAGTTAAAGACGACACGGAAGCGAAATATGAAGCTAATTCGAGAGAATCTCAAAGTTGTTAAAGATAATACAAGTTAAAAAATGGCACAAGATAAAAGATCTGGATGGAATTTTAAAACAGCTCCAAGGAGATATAGAAGAACTATACATGGGGAAAGTCGCTGGTAGGAGACTTACATGATTGCAGCAGTACACACCCGAGATATGCAATGATACTTTGTAGACAGAGGGCCTTGAAAATAATAAAACCTCAATGCTGAAGGCTATCTATCTATCCATCTATCTAACTATATACCTATCCATCTACATATCTATATACCTATGTACATTACTATCTACCTGTCTGCATATCTATCCATCTACATATCTACCTAACCTCCACGCATCTATCTACATATTTATATTTCTTCTACTTAAATATATCTATCTACCTATCTACATAACTGTCTGCCTCCCTCCATACCTATCCGCCTATCTACTAACGTACGTACATATCTATTTACCTATCTCCATACCTATCCACCTACCTACAAATGCACATAAATATCTACCTATCTATCTACATATCTATCTACCTATCCATATACCTGTCTACATATATATCTACCTATCTATCTATCAATACCCGTAACAGCCCGGCACACGAGAGGTGTATCCTCCCGTTCAGTTGTGCTCTAGCTGTTGGGATTCCTTCACATCGGTCAGTTCCTCCGTCCTCGTCCCACAGATTCCACATTCACACCACTGTGGCCGTATTCCATCCAACCCGGGTACCAGTGTGTCGAATGGTTAATAATCCACAGTCTTGTAATGCCACAGTTTTCCTGCGAACAAAGGCGATAACCCGCTGGTGTGGTTTCTCTATTCCGTATTCCTCGACGAGATTCTTTCTTTCTCTCTTTCGATCCCACGTGTTTTGCACATAATGCAATATTTATTTATATTTTACTGTCGTATACCGTTACTTATGTGTTATATCTGTATTTACCTTAGTGTGACGAGCTGTAAGTTCTTCTCTTCGTTTTACGTTCAATCTCTAATTTTCCTAGTTATTCCTCTTGTCTTCATGTTTTTCTGTGAATTGGTGTCTCTACAGTTAATTTGTTAGTTTTTAATTTTTTTCCTCTATTCTTATCATTATATATTTTTTCCTCATTGTTCTCCCACTTATTGTTTTATGTTTGCTAAGTGCTACGCCATTGTAATAATTTTTCTCATTGCGGAACTCTGTAATGCGGCTTAACGCTGTTTGATTCCCCAAATACATAAAAATAAATAAATACATTAAAATACCCCCTTCCACCTCCCTGCCACCCCACTGTGGGTGGGGGCGGTAGAATAACACCCACGGTATCTCCTGCCTGTCGTAAGAGGCGACTAAAAGGGGCCCAAGGGGCTATGAACTTTGGAGTGTGGTTTGGCGACCACGGGCCCCTTAGCTGAGTCCTGGCATTGCTTCCACTTACTTGTGCCAGGCTCCTCACTTTCATCTATCCTATCCGACCTCTCTTGGTCAACAATTGTTCTTTTCCGACCCCGACGCGATTAGGTTTGCGACGGCTAGGGAGTCTTTCATTTTCACGCCCTTCGTGGCCCTTGTCTTCCTTTGGCCGATATCTTCTTTTTTCGAAGTTTTGGACCAATTTCATATTTTCCCTCTGATTAGTGTTATATAGAGGATTGTTGCCTAGTAGTACTTCCTCTTAAAACAATAATCACCACCACCACCACCACCACCACCACCACCTCCCTGCCAAGTTTATATACATACCAGGGGGCTCAAGAACGCCGTACTTTCTATTTAAAAAAGTCCCGCATGCACAAATGATGGATGGGATGTCTGCTAACTGATTTTCACAGGCGCACTAATGCCAGCGGGTAGGTTACGTCAGAATATGAAGCGATAAGGACCAGCCTGGGGCTCGTAGCATGTTACTCAGTGTTACAGGTCTAATGCACCCCTTGCAATAGTAAACATCCTTTTCCACCGCATATTTCTAGGCTGGTGTATGGTACAGCCGCACTATATTTGCTGTCTGCATTTCGGCAATGGATAGTGTGTTCAGCAGCGACAAATACACAGACGTTATTTTAACCTGGACAATCTGGTCGGAATGCAGCCGAAGCTCCAAACAGACGAAGGCCAATGCCTTCTACACACGTATTTCACCGAGCAGTATTAGTTTTTGTTTCATACAAGCAGCTCTATTATCGAGTGGAATGTCTACACGTGTATTAATGGATAAGTTATTAAATTTCCTTTTCTGCATCTTTGGCGTGTTTACAAACAGTAGCGATGATTAGGGGGTGGGGCGAGGAGGGACAGTGACAACTTCCCCCAACTTTTTGGAGCAAACATTATATTTTTTTCCACTTTAGCCAGTTGGAACTAGGAATTATTTAAACAACGCTATTTGTACAAGCCTTGTTGTCTTATCTGCTAATTCTTTCCTTTATTTTTTAATTATTAACATAATTATTGGTGGAAAAACGTACAAAATGCCGTTCGTCGCGGCTAACCGGTTTGTATAGCGCTACGGCAGGTAGTGGAGACTTCGCATGTTCTGTGAGGAATGTAGTAGGGGTACATATTTTGTTGACAAGGTCGTGGACACTGAGTTATAATTCACCCGCTTGCCGCGCGCATCCGTCAGTCTGGCAGTCTCGTTTAGTGTCTGTTAGTTTCATAGTGTGTATTCAAATACTAAATGATTATTAATTGCATAATCATGCCGTACTTCTATTTAATTGTACCGGGCGAGCTGGCCGTGTGGTTAGGGGCGCGCAAATGTGAGCTTGCACCCAGGGGATAGTGGTTTCGAATCCCACTGTCGGCAGCCCTGAAGATGGATTTCCGTGGTCTCCCATTTTCAAACCAGGCAAGTGCTGGGGCTGTACCTTAATTAATGCCACGGCCTCTTCCTTTCCACACGTAGCCCTTTCCTGTTTCATCGTTGCCATAAGCCCTATCTGTGTCGCTGAGACGTGAAGTCAATTGTAAAATAAATATTTAATTGTAATTTAAACGGGAGATAATACCAACTTTACTTTCACCGGACTAAATACTTTCGTTTGTGTTATGTTATTTATTATGTAAATGTAATTAACGTGCCCCGTGGATTATTTGTAATAATACCTTTTTGAGAATGTGATAAAATGCTTTATACTAAAATTTTCACCAGGTCTCACAAACAAACCACGGGGCAGGTTAAATTCTTTTACTTAATAACATAACACAAAACAAATTATTTAGCCCAGTGTGAGGAACGTTGGTATTATCTCCCGTCGAAATTACAATTACAATTGAATTTATTTTACAACTGGCTTTACGTCCGCCTCTGTGGTGTAGTGGTTAGTGTGATTAGCTGCCACCCCCGCAGGCCTGGGTTCGATTCCCGGCTCTGCCACGATGTTTTGAAAAGTGGTACGAGGGCTGGAACGGAGTTCTCTCAGCCTCGGGAGGTCGACTGGGTAGAGGTGGGTTCGATTGCCACCTCAGCCCTCCTCGAAGTGGTTTTCCGTGGTTTTCCACTTCTCCTCCAGGCAAACGCCGGGATGGTCCCTAACTTAAGGCCACGGCCGCTTCCTTCCCTCTTAGTTGTCTAACCCTTCCAAAATTCCCATCCCCCCACCAAGGCCCCTGTTCAGCATAGCAGGTGAGGCCGCCTGGGCGAGGTACTGGTTATCCTCCCCAGTTTTATACCGAACCAATGTCTCACCCTCCAGGACACTGACCTTGAGGCAGTAGAGGTGAGATCCCTCGCTGAGTCCGAAGAAAAATCAACCCTGGAGGGTAAGCAGATTAAGAAGAAAAATTGGCTTTACGTCGCACCGACACAGATACGACTTATGGCGACAATGAGACAGGAAATGGCTATGCGTGGAAAGAAAGAGGCCGTGGCCTTAACTAAGGTAAAGACTCAGCACTTGCCTGGTGTAAAAATGGGAAACCACGGAGAACCATCTTCAGGCCTGCCGACAGTAGGATTCGAAACCACTATCTCCCGCGTGCAAGCTTACAGCTGCGCCCTCCTAACCCCGCGGCCTGCTCGCCCGGTACTATTAAATAGAAGTGCGGTATGGTTATGCAATTAAAAATCATTTAGTATTTGAATACACACTATGAAACTAACAGACACTAAACGAGACTGCCAGACTGACGGATGCGCGCGGCAAGCGGGTGAATTATAACTCAGTGTCCACGACCTTGTCAACAAAATATGTACCCCTACTACCGTTCCTCACAGAACATGCGAAGTCTCCATTACTTGCCGCAGCGCTATACAAATCGTTTAGCCGCGACGAACGGCATTTGTGCGTATTTCCACCAATAATTATGTTAATAATTAAAAAATAAAGGAAAGAATTAGCAGATAAGACAACAAGGCTTGTACAAATAGCGTTGTTTAAATAATTCCTAATTCCAGCTGGCTAAAGTGGGAAAAAATGTAATCTTTACTCCAAAAAGTTAGAGGAGGGTGCCACGGTCCCTCCTCGCCCCACCCCCTAATCATCGCTACTGTTTGTAAACATGCCAAAGATGCAGAAAAGGAAATTTAATAACTTATTCATTTATACACGTGTAGACATTCCACTCGATAATAGAGCTGCTTGTATGAAACAAAAACTAATACTGCTCGGTGAAATACGTGTGTAGAAGGCATTGGCCTACGTCTGTTTGGAGCTTCGGCTGCATTCCGACCAGATTGTCCAGGTTAAAATAACGTCTGTGTATTTGTCGCTGCTGAACACACTATCCATTGCCGAAATGCGGACAGCAAATATAGTGCGGCTGTTCCATACACCAGCCTAGAAATATGCGGTGGAAAAGGATGTTTACTATTGCAAGGGGTGCATTAGACCTGTAACGCTGAGTTAACATGCTGCGAGCCACAGGCTGGTCCTTATCTCTTTATATTCTGGCGAAACCTACCCGCTGGCAGTATTACACCTGTGAAAATCAGTTGGTAGACATCCCATTCATCATTTGTGCATGCGGGACATTTGTAAGTAGAAAGTACGGCGTTCTTGAGCCACCTGGTATATTTAATTTTCATTTTTATTATTATTACCATTGTCCCGTTGAGGAATACAGCAGTCGCACCCGGAGGCTGTCGACGTTGATCGAGGGTGAATTGGTTACAGTCGCGACGTCCATTGCAACCCCAGCCAGCAAGATTTCAGTTGTGGTGGAACACACTCTTTCGTCCCTCGGAACCCTTCTTGTTGGGCTTTTAGTATCACGCTGTTGCCACTTGGCGCCTCACATTTCGTTCATTATCTTTCAACGCGCTCCACAATCAACTTAGACACAGTTTCCCTATCGAACAGTAAGCCTATATGTTTGGCAACAATGGTTCATTTCTTTTGTTCAGAAGCCCAGTTGCATCACTTGGAGGGTACGACTTCATTTCAAAGATGTTCCGCTCACTTTGATGCCGGCTAGTGTTCCGATGATCGTAGCGACTTTATGTCGAGACTGAGGATTATCCATCCGAGACATTGATTCTCGTGTTGGACGGACTGCAGCCACAGTGTTGCGAGTATGAAATCGGCGAGGCAGGGGGACTAACTGACCAATGTGAGTGATCCCGACGGCCTCGTCACACTTCCGAACAAGAGGGTACACATCTTTACGGGTCGTACAGCTACATCACAATCTACCTACTAAGGAAACTACGGCTACATCACAAAAAAACACTTACGAATTTAGTTGTCTGAGATCGCCCGTGCTCTCCGACATAGTCTGCAGCATCGAGGTAAATTATTTCAAAACACTCTAGTTCACGTTAAAATTTACATTGAAGGTGATCAAAATTCTGAGAAGAAGGAAATGTAAAAAAGAGATTGAATTGAATGAAGATTAAGAAAAAAACTATTTGGGGGTGGTCAGAAGAAGAGAGAAAACGAAGATGCAATCAAAGGTGATGATGAAACAATTAAAAAGATTGTGGAAGATCAACAAACTTCTAAGAATCTGAAAATAAGCCTGGTAAACTGTCGAGTATTGCTCATACTAGTGTATGGTTGCGAGTCGTGGATCTTAAGGACATGGAAAAATAGATTCATGAGAAATGTTTTGCTGAAGAATGATGTTAAGAATCCCATGGACTGATCAACGCATAAGAGTTTAAAATTGAAAGGACTATCTCGGGCCATTTTTGCCTTCATTAGCTGAAATACTGTGAATACTGTGACGATGCAATGAGGAGAGGACCAGAAAATATGGAGAAATTCATAATTCAGGGAACAACCCAGTGACAGAGCCTACGAGAAAGAATCCATACAAGATTACCAGTACATGTGGAAGAACAATGCCTGATCTTATAGACCAAGTCAATGACAGGGAATCATGAAGAAGAATGATCTAGGATATCACAATGACCACCAAAACGCCTACATGACGTCAGAATTGAAGAGAGGGAAGAATAGCAGAGAAGCTTAGGAGTTGTTCAAGCATAAGACTGGCGAGAAGATAAACAACTGAATCAGAGAGTGAATGAAAATAGCAGTTTATTAAAGAAGAATTTAAATGAGCATTATATATGTGCCTTTGGAAATAAGACGAGATATCCTATTGCAATTCTTGGAACACATGATATCCTATATTTTGAAGAAAGAAAGAAAGAAGGAAATATAAAATACTGAGAGGTCAGGCAGTATGCAGGAAGTTTAGCAACACGATAAATACAGAAACAAAGGGCGTATGAGAGGAATTATTGAAATTAAATATAGAGATACAGATGAATACATAGTTAAAGACAACACGAAGCCGAAATAAGAAGGTAATTCTAGAGAAGGCCAAAGATGTTAAAGAATAAAAGTTAAAACATTAGACAGAGATAAGAGATGGGGATGGAATGTTAAAACGACTGCGAGGAGATACAGAACAACTGTACGTGGGGAAAGTAGCTGATGGGAACATTGTGGAAAATGAAAATGTTGTTGAAGACAACGCGCTTGATTTGTTGTAAGAGACTTATCATTGCTGCAGAACACACCCGAGATACGCGGGCAATGATAGCTGGAAGAAAGAGGGCCTTGAAAAAATTAAACCTCGATGCTGAAGGCTATCTATCTATCTATCTATCTATCTATCTATCTATCTATCTATCTATCTATCTATCTATCTATCTATCTATCTCCAATCTACGAATCTATCTACATATATCTATCTACCTATCACTGAGGGAGTGTGGTGTAGTTGTAATACACGTAACAGCCTGGCACACAACATGTGTATCCTCCAGTTCAGTCATGCTCAAGCCGTTGGAATTTCTTCACGTAGGTCAGTTCGTCCACCTCGACTCACAGGTTGCACATTCACACCACTGTGGCTTTATTCCATCCACCACGGGTACCAGTGTCTCGGATGGTTAATAAGCCACAGTATCGAAACGCCCCAGTTTATCTGCGATCAAAGGCAATAATCCATTGGTGTGGCTGCTGTGTTCCTGGACGAGATTTTTCTTTCTTTCCTTCCTTCTTTCTTTCTTTCAATATGTCTTTGTTTCTTTCTTTTTTCTTTCGATTCCATGTCAAATAGGTACCCCCTCCCACCTCCCTGTCAAGTTTACATGACATGTAATTGCACCGAAGCCATATTGTATAGGTCGGGGGTGGGGTACAGTACACCTGCCTGTCGTAAGAGGAGACTAAAACGCATAAGCTCCGAGGATCGCCGCTGGGTGGAGCACTGTACTTCCTCATAAAGCAATAACCAACCATCAAAATCTGCGAGTTATACTAAACTGTGGTGGCAATCCTATCCGAAAGAACCATTGGGTTCTGGTTTCTTTGTTAGCAGGAATATTTCGTTAATACCAGTTCCTATACTTCTGTGGACACAAAGTCATAGTCAGTGTTTTAGTACATACATTTAAAAAAGTACCAACACTTCCTAAGAAATTCAACTCTACGTGAAATATCGCGACCATCCACGCTTTGACATTTACACAACTATCAGGTTGTGGTGGACACACAGAACAGGGACGATTATTTCAAACAATCAAGCATTAAGTGACAGAATTGTCCACTGTTCCTTCTATTTGCAGTATTATTTCATGTCTGTAGTTTGGACGTCTCTCTTAAACAAAATGCTATTTAGTCTTTTAAAACAGAAGTCTGCGGTTATCGCTTAGTTCTGATGAAGGTAGCTCATTGCATCACTTTAGACGTTAAAGAAACAGTTGTTATTTTAACAAGTGTTCAAGTCATCATACCTTTATGTAAAGTTGAGCGATTTGATCCATTTCGTGAGTAAATTTGGAAAATAACCTTTCCAAACCTTATTTTGTTTTTGTAGCAATTTCTTTCCTAATTTCGCAAGTTCATTACTAAGAAATCTCCATTCATATATTGAGATACGTTTCTCGTCAGGATCACTTCTTCACACTGAGGATCAAACAAAATTAAAAAGTTAAAACATACTTTTTGGAGAAACCTTTTCAGAGAAATCTAATATTAACATTAACACAATAAAATATTGACAGTGAATAAGAACAAACTAAGTACAGTAAATCATGCTCAAAGAGGGACTCGAATAAAGCGGAAACTTGTCTACTACGGAAAATGTTCTTGGTCCCGGCGAAACTTACGGCGTTATAATGTTCTTACTTTTGTGTAAGGCGGAATCTCCTCAACGCGGAAACGGAAACGAAAAATGAAAGAATTCTTTAAAATCTTCTTGTACAATGCGGAATATATTAGGAATTACGTAAAATATTTGTGCATTTCTGATGCTGGTATGTTTGGACAAACTGACGCACGTGTTTCGAGGGAGTGATAATACGGGTGGTGGAACGAATGAAGTTCTTAAAAATGCATCGGTAATATCCAACTTCTGTCAAGCAAGAAAAGTTCCAGAGAACTTCATTCGAAATGATGAACAACTTACGACACACTAGATTTTTGAATTAGCTACAGCTCTTCTAGCAGTGGGGAAGGCCGGGAAAGAGAAGGCGATGGAAGGAGACGATGGAGATCAAAACAAGATCCGAACTCACAATCAATCAATCAATACTGATCTGCATTTAGGGCAGTCGCCCAGGTGGCAGATTCCCTATCTGTTGCTTTCCTAGCCTTTTCCGAAATGATTTCAAAGAAATTGGAAATTTATTGAACATCTCCCTTGGTAAGTTATTCCAATCCCTAACTCCCCTTCCTATAAATGAATATTCGCCCCAGTTTGTCCCCTTGAATTCCAACTTTATCTTCATATTGTGATCTTTCCTACTTTTATAGACGCCATTCAAACCTATTCGTCTACTAATGTCATTCCACGCCATCTCTCCGCTGACAGCAAGGAACATACCACTTAGTCGAGCAGCTCTTCTTCTTTCTCTCAATTCTTCCCAACCCAAACATTGCAACATTTTTGTAACGCTACTCTTTTGTCGGAAATCACCCAGAACAAATCGAGCTGCTTTTCTTTGGATTTTTTCCAGTTCTTGAATCAGGTAATCCTGGTGAGGGTCCCATACACTGGAACCATACTCTAGTTGGGGTCTTACCAGAGACTTATATGCACTCTCCTTTACATCCTTACTACAACCCCTAAACACCCTCATAACCATGTGCAGAGATCGGTACCCTTTATTTACAATCCCATTTATGTGATTACCCCAGTGAAGATCTTTCCTTATATTAACACCTAGATACTTACAATGATCCCCAAAAGGAACTTTCACCCCATCAACGCAGTAATTAAAACTGAGAGGACTTTCCTATTTGTAAAACTCACAACCTGGCTTTTAGCCCCGTTTATCAACATACCATTGCCTGCTGTCCATCTCACAATATTTTCGAGGTCACGTTGCAGTTGCTCACAATCTTGTAACTTATTTATCACTCTATAGAGAATAACATCATCCGCAAAAAGCCTTACCTCCGACTCCACTCCTTTACTCATATCATATCATAAAGGTCCGATAACACTGCCCTGAGGAACTCCCCTCTCAACTATTACAGGGTCAGACAAAGCTTCACCTACTCTAACTCTCTGAGATCTATTTTCTAGAAATATAGCAACCCATTCAGTCACTCTTTTGTCTAGTCCAATTGCACTCATTTTTGCCAGTAGTCTCCCATGATTCACCCTATCAAATGCTTTAGACATGTCAATCGCGATACAGTCCATTTGACCTCCAGAATCCAAGATATCTGCTATATCTTGCTGGAATCCTACAAGTTGAGCTTCAGTGGAATAACCTTTCCTAAAACCGAATTGCCTTCTATCGAACCAGTTATTAATTTCACAAACATGTCTAATATAATCAGAAAGAATGCCTTCCCAAAGCTTACATACAATGCATGTCAAACTTACTGGCCTGTAATTTTCAGCTTTATGTCTATCACCCTTTCCTTTATACACAGGGGCTACTATAGCAACTCTCCATTCATCTGGTATAGCTCCTTCGGCCAAACAATAATCAAATAAGTACTTCAGATATGGTACTATATCCCAACCCATTGTCTTTAGTATATCCCCAGAAATCTGATCAATTCCAGCCGCTTTTCTAGTTTTCAACTTTTGTATCTTATTGTAAATGTCATTGTTATCATACGTAAATTTTATTACTTCTTTGGCCTTAGTCTCTTCCTCTATCTCGACATTATCCTTGTAACCAACAATCTTTACATACTGCTGACTGAATACTTCTGCCTACACACTCCCCTTGTTCATTAATTATTCCTGGAATGTCCTTCTTGGAAGCTGTTTCTGCCTTAAAATACCTGTACATACCCTTCCATTTTTCACTAAAATTTGTATGACTGCCAATTATGCTTGCCATCATGTTATCCTTAGCTGCCTTCTTTGCTAGATTCAATTTTCTAGTAAGTTCCTTCAATTTCTCCTTACTTCCACAGCCATTTCTAACTCTATTTCACCGGGCGAGTTGGCCGTGCGCGTAGAGGCGCGCGGCTGTGAGCTTGCATCCGGGAGATAGTAGATTCGAATCCCACTATCGGCAGCCCTGAAAATGGTTTTCCGTGGTTTCCCATTTTCACACCAGGCAAATGCTGGGGCTGCACCTTAATTAAGGCCACGGCCGCTTCCTTCCAACTCCTAGACCATTCCTATCCCATCGTCGCCATAAGACCTATCTGTGTCGGCGCGACGGAAAGCCCCTAGCAAAAAAAAAAAAACTCTATTTCTTTCCAGTTTGCACCTCCTTCTTAGTCTCTTTATTTCTCTATTATAATAAGGTGGGTCTTTACCATTCCTTACCACCCTTAAAGGTACAAACCTGTTTTCGCATTCCTCAACAATTTCTTTAAACCCATCCCAGAGTCTGTTTACATTTTTATTTACCGTTTTCCACCGATCATAGTTACTTTTTAGAAACTGCCTCATACCTGCTTTATCAGCCATATGGTACTGCCTAACAGTCCTACTTTTAAGACCTTCCTTTTTATTTTTAACTACCACAAAAACAGCTTCATGATCACTAATGCCATCTATTACTTCAGTTTCCCTATAGAGCTCATCTGGTTTTTCAGCACCACATCCAAAATATTTTTCCCTCTGGTTGGTTCCATCACTTTCTGAATCAGCTGTCCTTCCCATATTAACTTATTTGCCATTTGTTGGTCATGCTTCCTGTCGTTCGCATTTCCTTCCCAATTGACATCTGGCAAATTCAGATCTCCCGCTCACGAACAGGCAACAGTGCTTTTGTGACATAAAGCAATTTGCCATTACATCTAACTCTTCTGTAACTAATGTACTGAGCTCAGGACTGCATTCATAAAGACAAGTTTCTTTGTTTGAACTGTGGAAGAAAGCTTGGTTATGCGAAGTACTGTAAAGAGTTTTATGATGGAGGTAAGTTTAACGAGCACATATCCAGTGTTCTGAAATAGTATAATATAGCTTTGTTAGAGTGCCAAAATTATATACTGCGTATAATTTCTGCGAGTAATAATAAAGCGCAGTAATAATAATTAACAAATGAGTGTACTACGTCTGTAAATCTGGATAGCTGAGCATCATGCCTAGGCAGACACAGGTAAGTTCTAAGTAATATTTAAAATTAATGTTTGTTGCTTTAAGGCAAAGAATCCTGATGTATGCAGAGACTGACTAATTCGGAAAAAGTATGTCGGTCCCTTGCGATTCCGCTTTGAGAGGGTTTTACTACAAGGTGTACAACTTTGCTTCCGCCGTTTGCCGATGGATGGTGATAGCGGTACGTAGCGGTCGAACGGAACAGATCGCAGAGGTCAGGCAGTTAGCTTGGACCTCGGTCAACATAACCCCATTCAAACTTAGTCGATGTGTGTCTGCATCATAAAGTTGTTCTAGATTGAGCATGGCAGTGTACGAGCCAAATTCTCGGCGTTTGCGGGAGGTGTTACTGTTTTGTTTCAATATGAAGAAAACAGCGGTTGAGTCTCATCGAAAGGCCTCACGTACGTATGGTGAGGATGCTATTAGTGGAAGAACGTGTCGTGAGTGGTTTCAACGCTTCAAGAACTGTGATTTTATCGTCGAAGTCCGGCATAGTGGTGGAAGAGAGAAAGTTTTCGAAGGTGCAGAATTGGAGACATTGCTGAGTGAAGACTCGCGTCAAACTCAAGAAGAATTGGCACGATCAGTGGGAGTGACACAGCAAGCCATTTAAAAACGTCTCAAGACCATGGGTATGATTCAGAAAGAAGGAACTAGGGTCCCGTATGAGTTGAAACTAAGAGACGTTGAACGGGGACGAAAAATGGATTCATTATGATAACCCTAAACGCAAAAATCATGGGGATATCCCGGCCATGCTTCAACGTCGACGGGAAAACCGAATATTCACGGCTCCAAGATCATGCTCTGCATTTGGTGGGACCAGCTCGGCGTCGTGTACTATGAGGTGTTAAAACCCGGTGAAACAATCACAGGTGCTCGTTATCGAACGCAATTAATGCGTTTGAACCGAGCATTGAAAGACAAACGACCGCAATACAGCGAGAGGCACGATAAAGTGATTTTGCAACACGACAACGCTCGACCCCACGTTGCAAAAGAGGTCAAAACATACCTGGGAATATTAAAATGGGACGTCCTACCCCACCCGCCATATTTTCCAGATATTGCTCCCTCTGATTATCACCTGTTTCGATCAAGGGCGCATGGACTGGCTGACCGACACTTCTGATGTCATGAAGAAGTCACAAATTGGATCGATTCGTGGATCGCTTCAAAAGACGAACAATTTTTTCGACACGGGATTCGAACACTGCCCGAAAGATGGGAGAAAGTCGTGGCCAGCGATGGACACTACTTTGAATGATACATGTGTAATCTCTTTCATTAAAGCCGCCAATGTTGGGGACAAAGCGGCGGAAGCAAAGTTGTACACCTTGTATATATTGGTCCGTAGTCCCCATATATTCGATTTATATTGTATTATTAATAATTGATTTGATTGGCGTTCAATTACTACAACAGTAATGGAGTACGACCTTAGAGAGGCCTGTGGCAGGTCCTTCGAGTTGACACCCACGAGCGACCGGCGCGTCTGTGACGATAGAGACCTTCCTAAGATGAATTCTAATGTAGAAGGCGGAACTTACAGCCTTTCCTCAAGCCAGAGGAATTAATCTACTAAGGTCGACATGACCGACCCGGCCGCAATTCGAACCAAGACCAACCCAGCAGTCTAACCAGTTAGCCATGGACGAGACTTATGAAGTAACCTTGAATTTAAAATTGATATACCGGCATTTTTTGTGGAATAAAGTACACTAAAGTTCAATATGACGTCATTTCTGCACCGTACGCACCTTTCCAAATTTATACGTTTGAACTCACGATTTTGTTTTCCTGTGTAAACAGTTCATATGTCCCCAGTATTTTATACTCTAAATTAGCTGATTGCCTCGTGACGTTGTTACTTTGTAGTGATGTCCGGTCATTGCTGGTGAGTACATATCAACAACTGATAAGCAGAATTGGAACTATTCGCGTCATGAAATACAAGATAAATTCAACTACTGCAATATATAATATAGAAACACTATGAAGGTAGAGCCCTGATGAGCAACTGCTGCGTGCAGGTCAAGAGGTGACGCCTGGTTATCATGACGCAATCTTGTGAATGTTATTCTTGTGTTTCACGACCGGGGCCGCTAAGATAGCTCCTCAGTTGCTCTCACGCATGCTGACTAGACCTCAGTCCAGCCCCCAGTTGCAGGTAAAAGTTCTTAACATGGTCGGAATTTGAACACTGTGACTTTGGATAAAAGTGCAGTCTCGCTAGCCACAGACCTATAAATGCCTCACAAGTGGCTCCCTTCTCCCCACTTTTGAAAAAGAGACAGATAATGAGATTTAGTTGAGTTCATTACCTTTACATGATCAATGTGATGCTGTCCTCGTAGAGTCGGCTTCAATCCTTGCTGCATGTAGTTGAAGTACATTGGATGTGAATCTGGAAGGAACTTCAGCATCTCGAATGTTACTAAAATACGATTACGCTTTACCATCACCATCACCGTAGCCACTCAACTCTTCAGTACCTGGTCACATCTTAAAGTCACTCTTGGTCGTCCTCTTTGCCGAAAACACTTTGCTTCTTGAGAAACACATAATTGGAATGCCCAGTAATTGACCACTCCGATAAATGATTGATTCAATGCCGTTTATTGCGCGGAGTGTGAGTCAAAATTATCTGCTGGTCACGTTTTCTACTCTTGAACTCCACCAACCCAGAGACCCCGATAGTTTCTCTTCTCGTGGGCTGTTTCCTTAAGTACATATCTACAATCAACACATGAACCCGTGTGGTAAAACACATCCACAGCTTTCTCTGCAACATAAGCGTGGAACTTCCAGGGGTTCTCGACATTGAGCATGAGTGTGGTGACCAAGTGCAAGGCTCCTCGCCTTAATCCTTCCCATTTGATCGCTCTTGATCAATTCTTGTTCTCTTCTGACATCAACTGAATCACATTGCCTCGTGATATTATTACTTTGTAGTGATGTCCGGTCATTGCTAGTGAGTACATATCAACAACTGATAAGCAGAATTGGAACTATTTTCACACTCCTTCATTATCCCATGTGTTCATTCGAGGAATCGAACTTAAGTTACATTTATTTATAAAAATTCTGCATCACATTAGAGGAAAAGCGCTACCACACTCACCACCACAACTTACCGGCTTTTAATAAACATTAGATTGTATATTTGCCGATAATATTCTTGAGATGTATTAATACAGCCAACATATTTTCAACAGGGAATATTGAGTTTTAAGTTACATCAGAGGTAGTCAGGAATATGTCAATGTGACACTGACTGTCACATCCCTTCATATAAGATCTCCTACTTCGCAATTTTCCGTTCGCAAAGTGTCCTCTTGTTAAGCCACTGCTCAAATCTATCGTCCACGTATCCTTGAACTCTCCACGCCATCCATATTTCTTCTCAGTAATAAAGACTAAATTACGTACGGTACTCGAACACTGCCAATATGACACGTGCGTTTAGTACATCGAAGGCGAGGACGTCGTCTGAAGATTCCTCGGTGCTCTTCATTCATCCTCCGACAGAGCTCGAAGTATCTTCTGCCCTTTGGAGATCATCTAAGGGTCTCAAGATATTACACAACGCCTGTTTGAAACCTTCTCTTCATATGTCGTACAATTCACAATGAGAAAACATTGAGTTTGTTCAACGATAACGCAGGCTACAATATCACCTCATATAATGGATGGAAGTCAGGATCTATATACATATCTCCTTCTGGTATAGGCTAGCTATAACATTTACTCAGAGGCAATCTTTAAAGAAACACTTGCTCCACTTTTTTATCTTTTATTGTGAGATTTGTCCGAAATGTCTTCTTAGAGTACACCATCAGTTTCGTCTTTGAGGGGTTAACATATAATCCAAGACTATGGTGGGATCAAAATTAACGGGAAAATCATCAACAACATCAGATATGCAGATGGTACTGTTGTCATAGCTGATGACATGCCTGCCCTTCAGTGCATGATAAACTCCTTAGTTCAGCACAGTGAAGAGTTTGGATTATATGTTAACCCCTCAAAGACGAAACTGATGGTGTTCTCTAAGAAGACAATTCGGACAAATTTCACAATAAAAGATAAAATAGTGGAGCAAGTGTCTTCTCTCAAATATCTGGGTACCATCTTGGATGACCAATGTAACTCCAAACGGGAGATAATACCGTATCTAGAATTGAGCAGGCCAGGAAACAATTCTTTACCATGAAGAAATTCTCTGTGAGGTCAGATCTCAGTCTCCAACTACGAATTCATATGGTCCGCTGCTATATATTTTCTGTTCTATATGGATGTGAAAGCTGGACTCTGGATCCAGTCATAGAAAAACGTATTGATGCCTTCGAAATGTTCCTGTATCGCCGTCTCTTGCGGATATCCTGGGTAATGAAAATCTCAAATGCCGAGGTCCTTCGTCGGATGAAAAAGCAAAAAGAACTACTGCTCACCATAAAACAGAGGAAAACGCAATATCTAGGACATATCATGAGAGGTGAGAGGTATCAGTTATTACAGCTTATTGTCGAAGGGAAGATACAGGGGAAGAGATCTGTTGGGAGAAGAAGAAATTCATGGCTGAAAGACCTTCGAAGATGGCACTGCTGTACTTCAGAAATGGCATTCCATTCTGCGCTGTCAAGATCAGAGCTAGTTACGTGGATCGCCAACCTCCGCTCGGAGACAGCGTCTTAAGAAGAAGAAGAAGAAGAAGAAGAAGAAGAAGAAGAAGAGGACTGAGCTCGAGTAAGAGACAATCAATTTCATAAGATGTGCTGAGATTCAGATGATCTACAGATTACATTTCCAACGATGTGTTCCTGGTGAAATCACGTTACATATATCGTACAGCCGTTGAGTTGTACATGACACGTACTAAAGTGTTTTCATGAGTTACCGTGCAGATTCCTTAGTCATCATTATAATGATCTGAAAATTGGTTACTACACAAAGAGTGAAGGAGTACACCGCACCACTTCTTGTCTTAGTCTCAGACACTTCAGGACGATCAGCTGAATAACCGTCGACCATCTGTAACACGAGGAATACAATAGCATATTTAATGCAAAGAACTTTCGGCAGGACTTTTTTTTTTGTGAGTGTTGATATCGTAATTTACGTGTAATAAGCACGACAGAGCCTTTGAATTTCAAAAATATAGTGTACGTTGCCCGTGTGACGGACCGCTTCCGCCTTAATGGATATCCAGTGACAGTGTTACTCATCTATCACGCACCCAACCCCTTAAAGAAAGAACATAAGTAAGCCTGGGAATGTCAGTATCCTGGACAACATAGTCGCAGGACGTATCGTTATCTAAATCTTCTTTTTTAGTGTGCACCCCGTCAATTAATTTACAGTGTCAGACTTCTGAGGATCATGATCAGAAAAAACGTTATATGATAGGAGGCACCGTACTATTTGTACTGAAGAGCAGTTCTAATAGACAAGGGGACGTGACGAGCACAATAATAGGTCATCGTGCACGTGCACGTGTTTAGTTTGACCTAACGCTAATGAAGTGGCTGGTGTTCCCTCAAAACAGGGATAGGGATCTGGAAACCAGTAGGGACGACATAAAAAGTGTTTGTAGAAGTATTATAAAGAAGGGAACAGAATTAAGTAATGTATCTCCTAAATCATCAAGACAACTCAAGTTCTGAGATAAATTGACGACCGTTTTTGCAAAACTTGCTTTCTGCAAAAAATTGGAAATTTACTTTTTTATTGATTCACATTCATATTGAAGTCCTCTATAGGATGGTGAAACCTGTTTTTGTATAACTTGCTTCTTGCTCCAGTAATAGTCGATAAAATTTAGCGAGCTTTTGCAAAACTAGCTTTCTACTACTTTAGAGTTACAGCAAAACTTGCTTTCTACAGGAATGATTTTCATTTTGAAGTAATTGAAACTGTTAATCTTTATAACTGCATGGATTTGGTTTAAAATTAATACGACAATGGTTCTCTTGTTGGTGTTAATAAATATCTGATAAAATTAGAATGATACTATTTTCCTTTCTTTTTGTGGTTTCTTTTATATTCATATAGCGTATATGCCAAAGACAATGTTTAAATTATTTTGAAGACTATGATATCGAATGATTTTGAGTGAAAGCTGGATAAAATGTCCATGTAAATAAATTTCATAGAACAAGAATAACATTCTCTTCTGAATTAACTGATGGTGGTGGTGATTATTGTTTTAAGAGGAAGTACAACTAGGCAACCATCCTCTATATAACACTAATCAGAGGGAAAACTGGAAGGGATCCGACACTTCGAAAAATGAAGGTATCGGCTAAAGGAAGAAAAAGGCCACGAAGGGCATGACAATGAGAGACTCCCTAGGCCTCCATACGTAATACCGTCGGGGTCGGAAAAGAACAAGAGTTGACCAAGGGAGGTCGAATAGCATAGATGAAAGTGAGGAGCCTGGAACAATTAAGTGGAAATAATGCCAGGACTCAGCTAAGGGCCCCGTGGTCGCCAAACCACGCTCCAAAGTTCAGAGCCCCTGGAGCCGCTTTTAGTCACCTCTTACGACAGCCAGGGGATACCGATATTCATCAGAGTGTACGTATCAGAAATTGCAGGAATGGTGTACTGTAAAACTTACACTGTTATTAAATACGTTTAATTGATGGAAAAACCAAGATAACTCATGTTTTAGTAAAATTACTAACACTTTCTTCTGTAATATTTTGTGTAGAATGCAAGTTTTGAAAGAACTTTTGACTTTTGAACCCTCATACAGTGTACAATTCTTAAATTAAATAAAACTCAAAGATCACCCTGTAATAAGCACTAATTATAAAGTTGATCAACAAAAAAGAAAGTTTATAACTGAAAAGCCCTTCTTGGAAAACAGTTTTTTGTCTCTCCTGAAAAATTTCACTTTTTCACAAAGCAAGTTTTGCAAAAATGGTCCTCAATTGCTTCAAGCTACCACAGGCGATACGACTGAATTGTCTCTCCATAGCAACTCCAGCAACAATGCCACTTCTCAACATTGTTGATTACTAGCTTCAACCGCGTTAGATATTTCTAAACCGATTATTAAAAGAAAAAGAGTATATTTGTATATTACTATTCTATATTATTATATGTAATATTATTTATTTTACGTGAACTGTATGAATAACTTTGTTTTATTTTTAATTATATTGTTAGTTTTAGTGCTGAAGGTACCGGATTGGTGGATGGTACAAACGTGATAAAAGATAAACATATCATTTTTTTCCTTATAGAGATTCCGGGTAAACTATATGAGTGCCCTTCCATTTGGAGCTAACGTACATAGCCTATAGTGTGTTTGGCGTTTCACTCATGAACAACCCAGTTACAAGGAGAAGCAACGAAGATCGAGTCTTATAACTCTAAGTGGTGGTGATTATTATTATAAGAGGAAGTGCAACTCGACAACCATCCTCTATATAACACTAATCAGAAATGAAGGTATCGGCCACAAGAAGAAAAGGGCCACGAAGGGCGTGAAAATGAAAGACGCCCTAGGCCTAGAGTGCTCTAATACCGTCTCGGTCGGAAAAGAAAAGGAGTTGACCAAAGGAGGTCGGATAGTACCCAAGTTAAGAGCCCCTGGGGCCAATTTTAGTCGCCTCTTACGTCAGGCAGGGGATACCGTGGGTGTTATTCTACCTCCCCCACCCACAGGGGGACTACAAATCTAAGCGATTACCCTTGTGCCTCTTTGATACATATAGTGAAACTCAAACAAAGAGGGAATTGCAGGCGTGTAAATATCCGAAGGAGAGGTTTGAATCCGAGGAATGAATACTACTTCGCCCGTGGTACGTACAATCATGATGGTTGCTCAACAACATTCGGCATCATTTTCTTGACTGACAGTTGTGTCCCGCTGCAGAGGAAAGGATGATTAATATACTTGAGAAGTACAATCGTCAGCTCGAAGTTGTTCGAGGGTACTCCAGATCACGGTTACTAGACTAGACGGTAGGGGTCACGCGTAGGCTCGCTTTGGTTCGTGACGTCATCTGGCCCCCATTGCCGGGCTTACAGTGAACACGATCCATTGTAATTGTTTGTTTTTATTTAACCACTTGCTTAATATTTTTCACTTTTGTCAAATATAATATTGCCAGTTGTTACGTGTAGAGAATTAATTTGTGATTTTTTCAGTATTTTTCAGAAAATTACAAGTACCGTAATATAATAACACTGTGATTAACACGAACTATTCCAGTAGCTTTCTCAACTAAATAATCTTTCGCCTTGCAAATAAAGTATTTAGGGTTCGGTTTTCGTATTTTCTATCCATCCAGTGATTTTAGAGCTATTTCATACGTAGTTTAATTTCTAAAATCTGTTACTAAAATTAAAGGAACATGACTAATCGCATGGGATGATTTTTACTGTTGTTTTGGCGGATTGTTGGTGTTAAGTATTATTATTATTTACTCAAGAAAGGGCACCTGAGCCGAGACTCTTACGGCGCAATACAAGATTAAATATTGGCAGAGTTTACAAAATATTTATAATACAATAATAGCTTATTTCTAAATATGTTACAGTCTTACAAATATAAATGCAAATATATAATACCACTGTACATTACTTGGTTTGTAAGATTTACTGCTCATTTTCTTTTTTCCATTGATTATTTATTTTTTGTTTAAATTTTGAAATTATTGTTGCCTGTTGTATATGTTTTAGGAGAGCATTGTACACATTCACAGAGTAGTGCCATAAGGAGTTACAACCATACTTACTAGTTTTTACACATTCGGTATGGACTCTCTTTGCTCCTCGAGTTTTATATGAGTGTATGTCAGAAATTATAATACAGATAGTGTTTGTATGGACCAAATTATGTTTAACTTTATATACCATCATAGCTTAAGCTCTGTCACGTAAAATGCGGAGTGGTGGAAGTCTGCATTTCTTATACAAATAATCTGTAGGTGTTAAGGGCGGTAAATTAAAAAAGTATTTTTAGTGTTATTTTTTGTAAAATGGCAACTTTCTCAAAGAGTTCCTTATTGCAACATCCCCAAACATGAATCATGTAAGTCAGCTGACTTTCAATGAAAGCATGATAAATAAATTTTAAAACTTATGGTTGAATTTATATCTTAGTCTGTGAAGCACTCCAGTTGCTGGAGTTATTATTATTATTTTTTTTTTTTTGCATATGGTTTTAACTTGCTCGTTCCAATCAAGCATTTCATCTATTTTTAAACCTAGAAATTTAGTAAATTGTACTCTTGGTAAAGGATGACCGAAGAATGTTAATGTAAGATCAAGAGGAGTTGCACATGCGGGCTTGTGAAAAACCATGTAGTTTGTCTTGCTAAGATTAATGGGCAGTCTATTATTTGAAAGCCAAGTTTGTAGTAAGCTAATGTCATACTGCATTTTTATCTCAAGTTCTTTAGCAGAGGTACCAACATAGAAAATATTTGTATCATCTGCAAAAAGAGATTTTATTTATTTATTTATTTATTTATTTATTTATTTATTTATTTATTTATTTATTTATTTATTTATTTATTTATTTATTTATTTATTGATCTATGATGAATCTATGTACACACATGTATATAGTTCAGGGTAATTGTGCGTAGTCACAAGTCCGTACAATACTATAACTCTGGGTCTAGCATTTTGACCCAATCAACTGCTTCATCCGATGTGCGGTGAATGTCCATCAGCGTTCCTTTGAAAGCTCGAATTGGGCAGTCAGCAACAATGTGGTGGATTGACTGAGAAGAGGCACCACAATCACAATCTGCAGACCTAGTCCAACCCCATTTGCACAACAGATAACCACATCTGCCTTGTGCAGTTCTTATCCGATTGATGATTCTCCACTGTCGTCTCGGAAGATCAAATCCTTGTACTCGTTTAGAAGGATTCTTAACCAGATGTTTGTTCACTACCGAAGACTGATCCCACTGGGCTTTCCATGAACTGTTAACATGAAAAGAGGTTCTTTCAAGATCCATTGCTGTACGCCAGGGTGGTTTCCTTGATTTCAGTCGTTGATGTTCAGGGTGCGTAATATCTTGATGGATGGGTAGTTGGGGGTTCTGCTGAATGTTCTTCCAAACCTTTAGGAGAGCTTCTGATCGTCTTAGGGCTGGAGGTGCAATATTGCTGAGAACAGGAAGCCATAGTGTGTTCGTGCTCCGAATGCAAAAAGAGATAATTGTCCTTGTAATTTAGGGAGCCTATGTCATTCAAAAATATTAGAAATAAAACTGGACCCAGTACTGAACCCTGATTCGACGCCATTCTTCCATCAGTTAACGGAAGAAGAAAAATCGCGTGGATGGTTTCAACAAGATTCAGCCTCTGCTCATACAGCAGAAGATTCCTCTCCTACAATCTCGGAAGTGTTTGAAGACAGAGTGATCAGTGCTGGTCTATTTCCCCCTGGTTCTCCAGATATAACAGTGTGTGATTTTTACTTGTGGGGTAAACTGAAAGAAAAAATTGTGTCGAATAAATCCTCACACGTTGGAGGAACTGAAAGAAAACATGACGAATGAAGTCAGAAGAATTACAGTGGCAGAACTCATTTGTGTCAGGGAGAATGTGGTTACCAGATACAATGCCTGTATAACCCAGGAAGGACGACACTTCTAGCATCTCTTATAAGGTAAGATTTCATATAAAATTGTATACACGCACACGATGTAAGTTCGGCTGAGCCAGCTGTCGTAGCGCAGAGTACAATCACCGTGCGTTCAGTTTTAGTTTATATGGGAGACCCTGTATTCTTCCATTAGGCCTTGCTATGGGATTTTCAAGCTTTCTTCAGTGAGTCAATATTCTCTAGAGTGAAATCAGTGAATGTATTAAGGCCATTAAAAAAAAAAAGATATGCCTTCAGATGCTACGTAGAGCTTCAAACAAGTGTCTTACATCTTATACATCTACCAATTCTGTAGACTTAAATATGATTTTGATATCTTTCTTCAACACAAAATCAACGATAAACAATGATACGATGTTGAAGTTTGGACTGTATTTTTTTTTTTTTTTTTACAATTGGCTTTACGTCGCATTGACAGATATGTCTTACGGCGACGATAGGAGAGGAAAGGCCTAGGAGTGGGAAGGAAGCAGCCGTGGCCTTAATTAAGGTACAGATCAGCATTTATCTGATGTGAAAATGGGAAACTACGGAAAATCATCTTCAGGTCTGTCCACAGTGGGATTCGAACTCATTATCTCCCGAATCCAAGCTCAAAGCTGTGCAACCCTAACTGCCCGGCCAACCCGCTCGGTCACGTGTAAGTCTTCACACACATACACATGTGTGGACCTGGCTTTATGGCGAAGTGATCATAGTACTGTTACCGATGGAAGAAGTTAGTTAAATTACAGGTCAACAAAATCAATTACCGTGTTACACCTGCAGCACGGATGGTTGGCTACTAAGTGGGCTCTGCCGTAACCAGTGACCATGTTGCCACGGTACAGTAAATAGCACGGCTGACGGTGACGCGATCTCGTTCCCAGCCTATTTCAATCAAATGTCCCGTGTAAAGAGATCACCTGCATTGTAGTAGTGCAGTATATTTCACAAGTTGCAGAGGTAGTCAGATTTTTTAAGGGAGGAAGTAAGTACATTGGACACTCCATGTCGTAAGATGTCGGCATGTAAAAGGTCTCTGGTGACTCGTTTGGCGTTTCAAACAAAATTCGTGACACACAAACCCCATTAAAGAACTCGACCTGCCAAAACGATTCCGGCACAGCCAGATGTCCTGTAGATATTGAACCACCTCGCGAGTATCCGAGGGTTACAATATTGGACAGTAATATAAAATTATTCCGCCTCTACGATGTAGTGGTTAGTGTGATTACCTGCCACGCCCGGAGGCCCGGGCCCAATTCCCGGCTCTGCCACAAAATATGAAAAGTGGTACGAGGGCTGGAACGGGGTCCACTCAGCCCCGGAGGTCAAAAAAGTAGAGAGGGGTTCGATTCCCACCTCAGCCATCCTCGAAGTGGTTCTCCGTGGTTTCCCACTTCTCCAGGCAAATGCCGGGATGGTACCTGACTTAAGGCCACGGCCACTTCCTTCCCTCTTTCTTTGCTATCCCTTCCAATCTTCCAATCCCCCAAGAAGGCCCCTGTTCAGCATAGCAGTTGAGGCCGGCTGGGCGAGGTACTTGTCCTCCACCCCGGTTGTTTCGCCCTGGCCCAAAGTCTCACGCTCCAGGACATTGCCCTTGAGGCGGTAGAGGTGGGATCCTTCACTGAGCCAGACGGAAATCCAGCCCTGGAAATTAAAAGGATATTGAAATGAAATGAAAAACACAGGGACATTAATTTATCTGTTCGGGGGACTGTCGCTTGCCCGATCGCCCGTGCTGCGAGCCTGTCTCCCGCCAAGCACTTCGCCGTAATGCGCTTCTCGGTGCCACAAGCTCCCCTTCTTTGCAGTCTGCTGAGAGCTATCAGCGTAAGGTTCAGTTTAGTCAAGTGTTCGTGTGTTTGGTGCTCAGTGTGTTGTTCCAATGCCATTTTCATTACGTGAGCGTGTGTATATACGTAATACCTTAATAAAGTAGAGGACATCTGGTTTGAAAACACGCGCTGGCCGCATTACGGCAAAGTGCTTGGTGGGAGACAGGCTCGTAGCGCAGGCGACCGGGCGAGTGAGAATCCCCCGGAACAGATAAAATAATGTCATTGTATAGAATTAATAGTACCTCATCTTTAATTTTTGTGGAAGAAATGTGTGGTGGCTCACTATCTCTTCGTATTTTCACCTAACATTTCAATTGCATCTGTGAAAGCAATCAGATGATTTATGTCAGAAGAATCACTTGCATGTTTCTCCGACAAACTCTCTTCCCCACTGCAACGAAAAATAAGCAACAACAGTCTGATGACTTGAATTTGGAAAACACTCGCTATATTCACAAAACTTCGCATATTTATTTTACAAACAGAATAGTCCTCTACATGACATACTGTACAGTACTCTCTATTGTTCCACACAAACTGTGTGAACTGAAAGATTGGAATGTGTAAGCCTTAGCCACAAAACTGAATAATTCAAAGGGGTAATAATTTCGTGTGGCTATTTCTAGCCGAGTGCAGCCCTTGTAAGGCAAACCCTCCGATGAGGGTGGGCGGCATCTGCCAAATGTAGGGAACTGCGTGTTATTGTGGTGGAGGATAGTGTTATGTGTGATGTGTGAGTTGCAGGGATGTTGGGGACAGCACAAACACCCAGCCCCCGGGCCATAGTAATTAACCAATGAAGGTTAATATCCCCGATCCGGCCGGGAATCGAACCCGGGACCCTCTGAACCGAAGGTCAGTATCTGACCATTCAGCCAACGAGTCGGACATTCAAAGGGGTGATTTTATGTCATTGTTTGCAAGATTAAAGTTCCTTCCCACCCAGTTACCTAGACCATGAGCTACCTGACTTCAGAAATGTTTTCATTGTCTCGAAGCTAGGAATTTCTGAAAGTGCAGAAATCTACCAGAGCGGTCAAGACAACCTTGTTGTCACATCTGCCCCATTCAACAGAAACACCTCTGTTGCCATATCTATTACGGATAGTACCGAACTGGTCTGATGGTCAAAACATTACAAAGATATTTTTCTTCCAAAACGAAAGGTTGCGGTTGAACTGGTCCGACGGGTAGTTGGTAGTTAGAGGCAGGAATTCCCTAATGCATTACTAACCTAAACCCCCACACCTCAATAACTACCTCATGAGTTCTCAGACAGTCTCGGAGCAGTATAGTACTAGTATAATATACAATGTTTTCCATGTTAAATGACAGGGGCTTTAAGTTAATCGTTTCTGATGGATTTTAATATTCAAAAGGTGACAAGATGCAATCGGGTCAAAAGTAGTGATCCTAACATAACCAAACCAAACCTAACCTAACCTTAACCTAACCTAAACTGTTGTTGGGTAATTATGTTTTAACTTTACTTATCACACCATATATGCTATCTGACAAGGCCGAAAACCGCTACATACATTTTCAATATTTTTCTGTGTAATTTTATTGGAACACTTGGTATAATAAACTGATCAAAACAATTAGGGGATTAGTTGAGATATTTAGGTTCTGAAGTATTGTCATCAGCAAAATGAACTAAAATGGTTCGACGTCTTGCTGTCGGTTCTACGGAGAGGAGACAACAATATTACGGTAACCGAGATAGTGGCAATAACAGAAAGGTGCTGCAGAGGGGGTTGGTGTTGACTTGTGTTTACTCTACCAAACGAATTACACAAGCAGTTGGGTTCAGATAGTGTAGTGAACAGGTAGTGCAATGCAACAACAACGTGACTTACTCGAAGCTATGGCACGAAGAGCCATAGGAAGGTTGGAAGCGGGACAGACACAGAGGGAGGTGGCTGTAGCTATTGGAATGTCCCAAAGTGTAATTTCCAGGACCTGGACGCGATTTCAGACAACATGAACTGTTAAAAGAACGCAAGGCCAAGGTCGTAAACGGGTAACATCAGCAAGAGAGGACCGTTATCTCCGGTTAACAGCCCGTCGAGACAGGAGGCTGAATGCAACTCAGCTGCAACGCACCCTCCAGGCAACAGGACGCGCAGTATGAATACAAACAGACCGAAATCGCCTTCGGGAATGTGGCCTCTACGCACGGAGGCCTGTGGTGTGTGTCCTATTAAAACCACGACACCGTGTAGCCCGCAGAAACTGGGCGGATGTACATCAGGATTGGAGTCGTAACGAATGGCGCCGGGTTTTGTTCACAGATGAGTCAAGATTTTGTGTTCAGCCGGACGATCGTTCCTTCATCTGGAGAGAACGTGGAACTCGGAACAATCCTGCTTATGGGCAGGAAACATCATCATATTATAGTGGTGAACGAAGGGTGTGGGCAGGAGTCAGTATTGACGGACTAAGGACCTTTATGTCGTTCAGAATGGCGCTTCGACTGCTCAGAGGTATAGAGACGAGATCTTTCGACCTTTCGTTATGCCGTACGCTGGTGCCGTAGGAGACGGGTTCGTTCTTGTGGACGATAACGCTCGTCCCCACGGAGCTGCACTGGTGGACAACATGCTTGAAGCTGAGGGAATTGAACGAATGGAGTGGCCAGCTTGTTCACCGGACTTAAACCCAATTGAGCACGTCTGGGATGCACTTGGCAGACCCATTGCAGCCAGACCTGCACCTCCCACAACGGTTGCAGAGCTGGATATTGCAATCACGGAAGAATGGCCAAATATCCCTCAAGAGCTGATTGACAACCTCATACTGTCCATGCCACGCAGGTGTGCAACTGTACAGGCCGTCCGAGGTGATCACACACAATATTAGAGGGCAACGACAATTACTTTTTCACGATTATGGTAGCCCCATGGTGCCTCACTCTAAGTAAACGCCATGTAAACCTCAAGTAAAGAGTTGAGACAGCAAAATATCGTACTGTATCACACACAAATTACAATTGTAACCGATATCTGAATAAAATACGTTACCATATGTACATTGTGTATGGTATCTCACCTGATCCCCTAATTGTTTTGAGCAGTGCATATGAGTGGACCATAAGGCTTCTTCGATCCTTGGTTTTGATATTTTAGCGTCGTACCACTTCGACTCCAATAATTGGTTGATCTCCAAATTCCTATAACCATCGGACCAATTCGACAACACCCATCTATTACAATTTCAGTGATGTCAGAAGTTATATTTATAAGTACACAATTGTTAGGTAAAATAGTGTGATTTTACACATATTTCAGTGCATAGAATATTTTTAAAGTTACGTTCACAGTGGCACTGAATAAATTAACACTGTACCGGAAATACTGACGTATTAAATATAGGAGAATATTTTTTTGCATCCACTCATTGGCATAAAGTGAGGGTGGCATTATAACGAGGGTTAACTGTGTTTACTTCTTCTTCTTCTTTCTTACCCGTTTACCTCCAGGGTTGGTTTTTTCCTCGCACTCAGCGAGGGTTCCGACCTCTACCGCCTCAAGGGCAGTGTCCTGGAGCGTGAGACTTTAGGTCGGGGATGAAACTGGGAAGAAGGACAAGTACCAGCCGGCATCACTAATGCCGAACAGGGGCCTTGTGGGGAGTATGAATTTGAACTGAATTGAATTTATTGATAATTTACATAGCACTGAGGCTGAAAAGCCCCTTTATGTAGCGTCTTCGTATAATACTATACAGATTTACGAACACACTAACTGCATTTTTATATTAAAATATTAAATTAAGCATTAAACTTGAAAAATTAAAATGCAGCCACCAAATCCAGTAAAATTAAAACATACATTATATAATAAGAAAGTACATCATTAAGCCTATTTATTATTTTAGACTAGAAGAATCTAAAGAGTCCGCCTCTGCGGTCTAGTGGTTAGTGTGATTAGCTGTCACCCCCGGAGGTCCGGCTCTGCCACGGAATGAACTGATATACAGGATCGGTAACTGTTACTGTTAATAGATAACTTTAACCGTGGCAGAACTGAGTTGTTTAAAAATGGGAAAAGGGGTGTTCCCTATACTGTTAGAACGAGACAGTACTTCGGACATTCAAATACGGTAAATTCAGTATAATACGGGCAGTCGCGTATGCTGGGGTCAAGACGTGGGCTACCACTAGACTTTGTTTACCCTTTCCGATGGTCGATTGGTTTGGTGATTGTCAAACCCTAAGCGTTCTGAGCTGCAGCCAAAAGCCAAAAGAGTATTGCAACGTTATCAGTGCTGTTTCACGAGCTACTGACCTGGCCTCTGCTACAGTCAATAATCAACAGCTGATCAGTGCAGACACTAGCGTAAGGTTTAGCAAATTAAAGCCCGGCTTTGTGGTGAAATGGATACAATGCTTGCCTTTGGGTACGTCCAAGATACGCGCTGGTTTTCTGAGTCAGACAGTCGGCGCTGACTGACTCCGAGCGGCAGGTGGAATGTGGCCATTATGAAAGCTGGTTGTCAGCGCAGACAGAGCTGCCACAAAAGAAAAGATATGAAATACAACTGATCAGTGTAGCATGGAACTAACAAGAGAACAGGCTGCAGCTCTGTTGCTGCTAAGTGACAATATCAAAGTTAAAACGAATGAGAAGTGATATACACCCAATAAATGAATTAAGATCTATTTAAGGGCAGTCCAAACACCTTTTTCCACAGTTACTTGCCGAGAAAACAGATGTTCGAATATTTCAGAATGAATTCGGATACGTTTTATTTAATTTTATTAAAAATTGAACACAGGCTTACGAAGAACTGGGCGAATTACCACAAAACCTCTATTCAAATCCTCATTATCCATCGTTAGCAAAATGTCAAATACACTCAACAAGAAAATCAACAGCCTGCGCGGCAGGTTGTCTGAAACCAGAATGAACTAATCATTCCGGTAAACATCTGAGTCAGACTACCAGTGCGCAGGCTTCTTGCGCGCAGGTGCATAATGGCCAGTCCCGCTTTGCAACAAAGGATATACTTACGCCGACTCAGCGCCGACTGTCTGACTCAGAAAACCAGCGTGCATCTTGGACGTACCCTTTGGTCTGATGGACCCGGTTCAATTTTCAGAACCAACCGCCTCGTACTCTTAATTCCCCTGGCTTCGGCATCTTCGCCATTTATCGAATCCTCATTAGGTCATCACCAAGCCCTTACAGATGCCATGCTCTATTAACGTTACTGCATTATTATTATTATTATTATTATTATTATTATTATTATTATTATTAGTGCAATTGTAATAGACAAAAGAGTGACTGAATGGGTTCCTATATTTCTAGAAAATAGATCTCAGAGAATTAGAGTAGGCGAAGTTTTATCTGACCCTGTAATAATTAAGAGGGGAATTCCTCAAGGCAGTATTATTGGATCTTTATGTTTTCTTATATATATAAATGATTTGAGTAAAGGACTGGAATCAGATGTAAGGCTTTTTGCGGATGATGTTATTCTCTCCAGAGTAATAAATAAGTTACAAGATTGTGAGCAACTGCAAAATGACCTCGATAATGTTAGATGGACAGAACGCAATGGTATGATGATAAACGGAGTTAAAAGTCAGGTTATGAGTTTCAAAAATAGGAAAACTCCTCTGAGTTTTAATTACTGCGTTGATGGGGTGAAAGTTCCTTTTGGGGATCATTGTAAGTATCTGGGTGTTAATATAAGGAAAGAACATTGGGGTAATCACATAAATGGGATTGTAAATAAAGGATACAGATCTCTGCACATGGTTATGAGGGTGTTTAGGGGTTGTAGTAAGGATGTAAAGGAGAGGGCATATAAGTATCTGGTAAGACCCCAACTAGAGTATGGTTCCAGTGTATGGGACCCTCACCAGGATTACCTGGTTCAAGAACTGGAAAAAATCCAAAGAAAAGCAGCTCGATTTGTTCTGGGTGATTTCGGACAAAAGAGTAGCGTTACAAAAATGTTGCAAAGTTTGGGCTGGGAAGAACTGGGAGAAAGGAGACGAGCTGCTCGACTGAGTGGTATGTTCCGAGCTGTCAGCGGAGAGATGGCGTGGAATGACATTAGTAGACAAATAAGTTTGAGTGGCGTCTTTAAAAGTAGGAAATATCACAATATGAAGATAAAGTTGGAATACAAGAGGACAAATTGGGGTAAATATTCATTTATAGGAAGGGGAGTTAGGGATTGGAATAAATTACCAAGGAACATGTTCAATACATTTCCAATGTCATTGGAATCATTTAAGAAAAGGCTATGAAAACAACAGATAGGGAATCTGCCATCTGGGGACTGCCCTAAATGCAGATCAGTATTGATCATTATTATTATTATTATTATTATTATTATTATTATTATTATTATTATTATTATTATTATTATTAAGAATAATATTGTGCCCGTCCTAGTCAGTCATCGAACACGAGACACCCCAGGGGTGCTCAGTTCGGTGGCTGTAGGCTTATAAAATAAATGAATGTGGCAGGATTATCATAGGGTTCATCAAATGAGTGCGTTCCAAGTAGAAAACAAATATGACACTTTTATTCAATCAAATGCAACATTGGCCATCCTGAAATCTATGATTGTGATTATGATCGTTACGTTAAGGAATTTTATCTGGCTCTTGATGTAACAAACCTAGGCACACACAAATGGGATGGTACACGGCAGTTGTTTCCCTGACATTCTAACAGAGTATTTACATTGTAAAAAAATATTTTTATCGTCTTCAAAGTTATTAAGTAATTTGTTTAAAGTTGAATTAAAAATTTTCATTCAGAAAAATGAGGTCTGGGCCAAGCCTTCATCGATAATCTGGAAAAAATGCAGTAATTGTAAGAACGAATTTAGTAAAGAAATAACCAAGATTCAAAAAGTTAACACTTATGACAAAATAATAAAATTTACAATCGTTATCTTTACGATAAAATGAAAAGTTGAATTTGCCTTGGTTTTCTCTAAGTTAATCCGAGACGTCGGATATACCTGTTCACGTCATCTCACATCTCCTTTCGTGAGAATTTGTATTGAACATTAAGTATTTGACCAATGATTAAACCAAATAAAACGCCTCTCGGGCTTGCAAACGTAAATAAATGGGGATAATACCATCCATGTGGATATCCTGTCCACTATCAATCGATAATATCAGTGTCACATGTTTCAGAATAGAACACATAAAAGAAATAACCCTCTAAATACTAATAAATCACTACTTCTACAGCTAACTACGGAAATTGGTAAGAAGACTGTGAGTACTAAGAAGAAAATATCTACATTATGTACATGTCGACGAGTGTCGATCAACCGTTTTCCTCTCCTATTAACAAATTTATTGAGTTACAGCAAGATTGAGTTACCACATGAGAGTAAAAATTACATCAACGAATGAGCTGGTATAATCATGAATCAGACATTATTTAGATATTTCGTCGAAGACTTGTCCTTTAGACCTAAGGCCTTCTCGAACATTCATCTGTACCTTGAGATTGAAATTACTGGATTACTTGAGAAAATTTGGGATATTCCCACGAATTAAAAGTACATCGATAAACATGGACTTTCATTTTCTTCATCTGAAGACACTAATATTATGCTACACTGCATTTATCGCGAATAACCCATAAACATGTGAAAAGCTCAGTTTCGCGAAGATTCATGCCAATTATTCCATATACTCTATACGTACAATGTACCACAATGACGACTTTAACCTGTCGCATCTTAATCTCAAATATATAGCCGTGAAATATCAGGACCTACCATCGTCCTACAAATACATAATATCCACTTAAAAGTGTCTCGATGATTAATTACATCCAATTAATTATCACATGCTTCCAATGCACAGGTTCATATTAAATTCGCACATAGAATTCGGACTCAATATCCCGATGACACGTTGTCTCAGACACGAGGTACAAGTAGAAGTTCAAATACAAGGAAAATATAGAAAATACGGACGAAATATCCTACCATTAAATCCATCAAACATAAACTAATTCATATTCGTGACGAAATTTACTCAATAAGCAGAGATGGTGTCGATAACACATGGATAACTCTATCAGAACCCTCACTGTCAAATTCATGGCCACATGGTCATTAAATAATCACATGTGTCAGTTTTTATGACGTATTCGAACAAATAAACTGCCATAAAAAATGTCAAAATAGCTTACTAAGAAAAAGAAAAGGATAGAACAAAACCACATAGAACAGATATAAATGAGACGTAATCGACTTAACTTATAGATGAATCTTCATGTCTGGAAGTCTGGGTTCTCAATCAGCCATGCCAGGAAGAAAGAATCTGCATCCCGGCGCCGCCAACGATGGTCAAAGGTTTAGAACCTCATGGTGAAGCACTGATAATCCATGATGTGAGATTCCGTCCTCTTCTGGAATTTATTCACGTCCACGTCTTCCGCGTCCACTCGTACGAAAGCTGAAACTTACACAAAATGTTTTAGAGTAGGCTCCAAGCACACACGTAACAGTATTTTGGAAATGACACGTACTTTAAGGGATTATTGTCTGCACATTCGACGTCTGATCACAGCACTGTTCTAAATTATATCCAATTTTCAGACGTGTAGAGCACAGGAGTGAAGCGACGTTCCACGCTGAGCGGCTGAAGGTGATAATCCAAGACACGCCAGAGGGTGTGTGAGAGCGAGTATTCGTATCACATGACTTAAATGTCATGTCTGGTGCACATACACGGAAGTAAAGTCAATTGAGGGGCTAAATTCTTCTCCTGTACGAATCTACAACTTCATCACCATCTTAGCCACAAGGTCGTGCAAATTATTCCAAAATTTCAGTTTTTAATTTATATCCTCCAAATGTGCTATTCTTTTATCCAGTTTATTTTACTTTAGTCCTTGAGCCTTCCGCAATTATGCACGTCGCCACCAAAGATATTACAAATATTTCATTCATATCATTCCTCACAATTATAGGTGACACGCGCTGGCCTCCTTCTTCCAGTCACCAACCTTCATTTTTTTATTTTTATCCCGTTAGCCAGTCGGCCGCTCTCTGCACAAAAAAAACTCGTTCTCGCCCCTGCCAAGGTCGCGCGCACCCCATCTCGCCGACAAGTAGACACAAGCCGCACCAACACCTGTTCTTTCATTTGTGGCCTCACGGTCACATCCACCTCTTACTGGGACAAAAATTTTTAAGCAAAGTTAAAAATTTTTAAAATCGTGTTCATTCCTTAAAATGTGGTCCGTATGCTGTCTACTTCACTGTTTAATTTTCCATGTTATTTATAATTTCAGGCATCTGTCAGTTGTCTGAACGGTAATCATTCTGCACGGCACAAACTGGTATTTCTTCGATAGCCGACCTGGGTCTTTTCTTTTTTTCTTTCTTCACTCTTCTGCTTTACGGTAGAGTCTTAGGTTCGAGGCATTGAATATAAATTCCTGTCGTCCATCGAGACTTTGGACTCGGTAGGCGTTGTTGTTATACGACCTTATAACCTTAAATGGTCCAGTATACAAGTCAGCAAACTTGCCGTAAAATCGTTCTGTAGGGCTGGAGACCATCGGTTTTCTCACTAAGACCAGTTCGTTCACTTGTAAAGGTCTGTGAAATCTTTTCCTCGCAACTCTGCGTAACCTGCGGTCAGCCTGTTTACGCAGGTGCTCTGCTGTTATTTCAATGCGCCTTGCTGGAGTCGGTTGTACGTCAGGCGGACATTGTACGATGTTTTCCCAAGGTCGAGAGGGAAACTGCCCGTGTTGAATAAGGACGGGTATCTGGCCTGTAGATTCATGAATGGTATTGTTATGGCAGTCCATAAGAATAGGCAGTACTTTTATCCAGTTCCAGTGACATTGTCCAGAGTATATTCTGCAAAACTTAGCGATTTCGGGCATGACCCGCTCGGCTGGGTTACCGGCTGGATATCTGATTGAATTTAAGACGTGTTTGATATCAAGCTGTCTCATGGCTTGTTGGAACTCCTGAGATGTAAACTGAGGACCATGGTCCGATAATAAGAACTCTGGTTTGCCCATCGTAGGTATCACGTTACGTGTAATGCGTCTCAAAATTGACTTGGTATTACTCTTCTGTATGGCGAAAAGTGACAAGAATTTAGAAAAGACATCTATGGTCACTACTACATGTTTGTTTCCATGGGTAGACCTGGGAAGTGGTCCGAATAGGTCGATTGCGAATACCTTCCTGGGCTGTTCAGGCAATAACGGAATGGGATATTGTTTTAGCAGGCGATTGTTCGGCTTTACACGTTGGCACGTGTCGCAGGTTCCGATTGTTACTCGTACCATCTCTCTCATCTTTGCCCATGTGAATGTTTCTTGTATAGCAGCCACCACCTTATCTGTCCCAGCATGACCTGTAGTTCGGTGTGTTAACCAAATAATTCCCTTCTGCAATTTTGCAGGAACCACAATTCTTAATTTCGTGTGGTCCGCGTCCACATATTTATGTAACAGTTTATTGAACATCAGGTAGTGAGATGCCAACTTGTGGATAGCTTCATAGTCTAGATCACCAGCGACCAGCTTCCTTTCAAAGTAATCAATTAGTTTGCGAGTAAAGGTGTCTCGTCTCTGCGCCTGTCGAAGATATCCGAGTCTTCTTAGTATTTCTTGATCCTCGTTTATTAAGTCTACATATTGTATAGAAGCGCTATTTTCTTCCGGATTCCGGCTCAGGGCGTCAGCTATGACATTATTTCGTCCATGACAGTGTTCGAATTCAATGTCGAATTGTTGAACAAAGAGAGACCACCGTGAAACACGTTCGTTTGCAATTGTGGTTTTCAACATGAAGGTTAAAGCCTTATGGTCAGTTCTCAATATCACAGGGTATCCGAAAACAATTTTCTGCCAGTGTCGCAGAGCACAAACTATGGACAGCATCTCTAGCTCAGTAGTGTTATAGTGCAGTTCATGGCTCCGTAGTTTTCTACTATAAAAAGCTAAGTACACTTTATTCGTAGGATTAGTAACATCTTCTTGGAAAAGAACAGCTCCTATTCCTATTGTGGATGCATCCGTCTGGATTATGAATTTAGAATTAAAATCTGGGTAACCCAACTTTATGCTTTCATTGAGTAAAGATTTTATTTTTCTAAAGGCCTCTTCACATTCGTGGTTCCAGCACCACCTGTTGTTTTTATGTAGCAGTTTTTGTAGTGGCGCTACTGTATCAGTATAGTTAGGACAATGTTCCGAAAAAAATCCACATAAGCCCAGGAATTGCCTTACATGTTTGACCCGTCGCGGCCGCGGAAAATTACTAATGGCCTGAATCTTCGCAGGATTAGGTCTTATCCCTGTACCGTCCACAACGTGACCTAAAAATAAGATCTCAGGTTGGCAAAAGTTAGACTTTTCCAAGTTAATTTTAAAACCAGCGTCTTGCAAGTTGACCAACAGTTTCTCCAACTGTTCCAGATGTTCTTCAATACTTTTACTTGGGAGAATGATATCATCCATGTACCTCACGGTCTGTTCTTTCACCTCATCTGTGAGATTTCTATCTAAGGCCCTCAGCAAAACACATCCTGATGTCTTGATCCCGAATGGAAGTCTGACGAAGACGTAGGTTTGCTGGTCAAAGAGGAAACCTGTTAATAGTTGTGATTTATCGTCCAACACTATGTGATGGTATGAAGAAACTATATCAACTCCGGTCAGGTACGAACTACCCTTAAATCGTCGGATCAGGTCTTTCAGGGGCGTAACTTGATTGTGTTCCGGTATGATACGCCCATTTAATAGACGCGCGTCGAGGCACAATCTCAAGGACCCGTTCGGTTTACGAACCACGGCCAGTGGATTAACGAATGGAGTGGTAGCCTTTCGAATAATTCCATTAGCTTCCATTTCTTGAATAATTTTCTTCACTTCCGTGAAGTACTTCTCAGCGATAGGATAAGGTTTACGTTTGTACGGTGTCCAGTCATTGACTAGGAGTGAGTACTTGAAATTTGGGATCTTTCCCGGCTTGTCACTGAAAACACTCTCATATTTTGTCAATAATTCGAGTAATTTTCCCTGATTCTCCTTGGAACATTTGGCTTCGCTGACCTTTCTCCTTACTAGGCTAACGAAATCCTCCTTCGTTTCATCCTCTGCCATTTTCTCCGGTGAGGTAAAAAACCCTTGTTCTATTTCAGTGTTTTCCTCCTGAATTACCTCAGCAACTGAGCTAGCCGGGCTATCTTCGTCTTGATCCGCCTCTATCTCCCTGGCTTTCAGTACCTCATGATGATCAGACAGAAGTGACGTTCGTTCCACTGTATTTGCGTTATATAGATAAATTTCATTTTTTTGCATGTTGATAACGGCATTGTACTCTTTCATAAAGTCAGCTCCCAATATAAGATTAAAATTAATTTTGTTCATGACAACAAATATGTGTGGAAATACAGTGTTACCTAGCTGGAGATCAATGTACACCTGTTCTTTGCATGTAGTGGTTTTGTCCGGAATTATTCCCTTTACTTTAACATTTGAGACCGGTATAGTGTGTATGGCATGTTTGCTTTTCAGTTCCTCACACAAAGCTTTAGAAATGATACTAATGGACGCGCCGGTGTCTACAAGAGAGTACACCCTGAGACCATATAATCGGGTGACTATAATTGGTAGCCCTTTAGACTTATCAAGTTGACATGGTCGTTTTTCCTCGATTAGGTCTTCCGGTTTCACGAACCATGAATCTATTTGAGCAACTGTCCATTCCTTCATATAAAATAAATCGTTAAAGGAGAGTGAAAAAGTCGGTCTTAAATCGACGTTTTTTTTTTTCCTTGACCCTCCGGCGCGTATTGTGGCGCGGAAGGATTTAGCTCCCTAGCCTCCAGCTGTTGATTCCTATGTCGTTGTAACTCTAAGCTTTCGGCTCCTGTCACATCTGGATCGGTGTCTTGATTATGAATGGCGTCCTTCCATTTTGAGCCTTTTTCAGTTTCCTTCCGTAATTCTTCAATGTACCTCATGCTTTCTCGATGACGGTTCTCCATTTCATCTCTGAAATTCCGGTAGTTACGATCTGAAGAATATCTAGGTCTATCATAAGGCCTATTCCGTCTATAGTCCTGTGGTCGATCCCGTGTCCTGTAATTTCCCCTTCTTCGGACGTTCTTCGGATCTTCCATCCTGTCCTCTCTGGGTCTCATTCTTCTCTCTTCCCATCGACGATTGTACGCTCTGGGATAGTTTTTGTACTCTTTAGGTCCACTCTGATTTCCGTTTTCAGGCATTGGAGGCGAATTTCGGTTTTTCGGAGAGTCTATTACGTTGACCTGATAAGTATTGCTCCTTTGAGTTTTCGGTACTGTTGAGACATTCATGGTGTGGTCGAGCTGTCTGAGAATAACCTCAGCCTGCACGGCGGTCTGAACATTAGCAGCAATGAGTAAGCGCTGTACTTCCACAGGAAACTGCTTTGTTATCGCCTGGACCAACTCATTTTCAGATGGTGGAGTGTCGAGGTCTTTCATTCGTCGTACTTGATTACAGAAGTAATTAGCGTACTGCGTTTGCCCATCTGTGGAATATTTTCGTGAATACAAATCCAACCGTAGTGCTTGTTGCAGATCCGCTCCCCAGTATCTCTGTAGGAATAAGCGCTTGAAACTTTCATAGTCTTCAAACGTATAACGGAAAGCATGGTACCAGTTGAGCACGTCTCCCTCTAAAAATTTCTCCGCTGTTCGCAGATGTTTTTCAGTAGGGATCTTCTGTTCACGAATATATTCATCAAGGTCCCTAATGAAATTTTTAGGCGTGACCCCGTTTAAGTTGTTGAATTTTCTAGGCCTGTCCTCGCTCATTCGGATAAAATTAATGATTTGAGGTACGCTTTGTGCCGGTGTAGTACTGAGATTTACTGTGGGTTGTTCAATGTGGGTAGTATTCTGAGACGATTCAGCTATGGGCGATATTCCTTCTGTTACAGTAGATTTAGCCTGTACGACCTCTTCGACATTACTCTGTCGGTCCATTAATGATGTCACTAAGACCCTAGTGCTCCTATCCTGCAACTTCAAGAATCCTACTTCTTTTTCTAATTTTTGGAGGGCGTCCATATTTTCCTCCATCTTCTGTTTCCCGGACTTGACATCTCCGGCAAGATTAATAATTTGCTCGAGTATTTCTGACTTGTCTTTGTCAATCATGCTCTTGATATCATCGAACTGGAGTGAAATATCTTGTATCTCCATTTGGTTGACTGAGATACTGTCCTTTACGGAACGGAGATCATCGTCGACCTTCTCTTTTATTTTCTTCAAGTCTTCTGTGACCTCTCCTCTAAGATTTTTCACTTGTTCTGACATCTCTTCTTGGGCCGTAGAAATCTCTACCTTTATAACATCTATCTCCTTCCTCACAGATTCAATGTTATTTCTGACTAGGACTACGTCACTCTGAAGAGCGGTGACCTTCCCGGTGATAACCTTATTATCCTCTTTAATCTGGCTCGTCAAAGTAACAACTTGTTCCAGGGTTTTTTTCTGATTTTCCCTGCACTCTAACACGATATTGTCAATCCGACAACTAGTTTCCTCCAGTTTTGCATATAGTTCGTCACGGCCCTTTTTCGCCTCTTCCTGTATCGCAGCACCCATAATGTTCATTTTCTGACTCAATCGTTCATTACTATCTTCCTGAATTTTCCTAAACTCCTCTTTATTCTCGTCTTGTGCTCTCCTATTCTCTTCCTGTGCTCTCCTATTCTCTTCCTGTGCTCTCCTACTCTCTTCCTGCATTTTTCTGAATTCCTCTTTACTCTCTTCCTGCATTTTTCTGAATTCCTCTTTATTCTCCTCCTGTGCTCTCCTACTCTCCACTGTCAGAGTCTCTAATAACTTCCTAATCTCCTCGAGATCCATTCTATTATTCATAAAGTGACCTGTGTCAGCAAACGCCGAAATGCAGAAACTTTCCCCCCAGACATGTTGATTGTGATAAGGCAAATTCAAGTTTCACGAAGAAAATTCCTAACCCTCATTTTTCCATGTGAAACACATAATCTTAAGTAAAATACTCTGAAAATTCCGCGTACTCTGTTAGAATTCTACCTAGCTGGGATGGCATTAAATCTGAAATGAACCTGCCGAACCGTGAATAATTAATAATTTGGGCAAGTCAATTTAAACCACGTGGAGAAGCAATTAATCAAGTTCCACGATGGATTAAGCCACATTTTTAAGCCACAAATCGAGCCCCACGGATGGGAAAAGCCACTAAGATGTGCCCGTCCTAGTCAGTCATCGAACACGAGACACCCCAGGGGTGCTCAGTTCGGTGGCTGTAGGCTTATAAAATAAATGAATGTGGCAGGATTATCATAGGGTTCATCAAATGAGTGCGTTCCAAGTAGAAAACAAATATGACACTTTTATTCAATCAAATGCAACATTGGCCATCCTGAAATCTATGATTGTGATTATGATCGTTACGTTAAGGAATTTTATCTGGCTCTTGATGTAACAAACCTAGGCACACACAAATGGGATGGTACACGGCAGTTGTTTCCCTGACATTCTAACAGAGTATTTACATTGTAAAAAAATATTTTTATCGTCTTCAAAGTTATTAAGTAATTTGTTTAAAGTTGAATTAAAAATTTTCATTCAGAAAAATGAGGTCTGGGCCAAGCCTTCATCGATAATCTGGAAAAAATGCAGTAATTGTAAGAACGAATTTAGTAAAGAAATAACCAAGATTCAAAAAGTTAACACTTATGACAAAATAATAAAATTTACAATCGTTATCTTTACGATAAAATGAAAAGTTGAATTTGCCTTGGTTTTCTCTAAGTTAATCCGAGACGTCGGATATACCTGTTCACGTCATCTCACATCTCCTTTCGTGAGAATTTGTATTGAACATTAAGTATTTGACCAATGATTAAACCAAATAAAACGCCTCTCGGGCTTGCAAACGTAAATAAATGGGGATAATACCATCCATGTGGATATCCTGTCCACTATCAATCGATAATATCAGTGTCACATGTTTCAGAATAGAACACATAAAAGAAATAACCCTCTAAATACTAATAAATCACTACTTCTACAGCTAACTACGGAAATTGGTAAGAAGACTGTGAGTACTAAGAAGAAAATATCTACATTATGTACATGTCGACGAGTGTCGATCAACCGTTTTCCTCTCCTATTAACAAATTTATTGAGTTACAGCAAGATTGAGTTACCACATGAGAGTAAAAATTACATCAACGAATGAGCTGGTATAATCATGAATCAGACATTATTTAGATATTTCGTCGAAGACTTGTCCTTTAGACCTAAGGCCTTCTCGAACATTCATCTGTACCTTGAGATTGAAATTACTGGATTACTTGAGAAAATTTGGGATATTCCCACGAATTAAAAGTACATCGATAAACATGGACTTTCATTTTCTTCATCTGAAGACACTAATATTATGCTACACTGCATTTATCGCGAATAACCCATAAACATGTGAAAAGCTCAGTTTCGCGAAGATTCATGCCAATTATTCCATATACTCTATACGTACAATGTACCACAATGACGACTTTAACCTGTCGCATCTTAATCTCAAATATATAGCCGTGAAATATCAGGACCTACCATCGTCCTACAAATACATAATATCCACTTAAAAGTGTCTCGATGATTAATTACATCCAATTAATTATCACATGCTTCCAATGCACAGGTTCATATTAAATTCGCACATAGAATTCGGACTCAATATCCCGATGACACGTTGTCTCAGACACGAGGTACAAGTAGAAGTTCAAATACAAGGAAAATATAGAAAATACGGACGAAATATCCTACCATTAAATCCATCAAACATAAACTAATTCATATTCGTGACGAAATTTACTCAATAAGCAGAGATGGTGTCGATAACACATGGATAACTCTATCAGAACCCTCACTGTCAAATTCATGGCCACATGGTCATTAAATAATCACATGTGTCAGTTTTTATGACGTATTCGAACAAATAAACTGCCATAAAAAATGTCAAAATAGCTTACTAAGAAAAAGAAAAGGATAGAACAAAACCACATAGAACAGATATAAATGAGACGTAATCGACTTAACTTATAGATGAATCTTCATGTCTGGAAGTCTGGGTTCTCAATCAGCCATGCCAGGAAGAAAGAATCTGCATCCCGGCGCCGCCAACGATGGTCAAAGGTTTAGAACCTCATGGTGAAGCACTGATAATCCATGATGTGAGATTCCGTCCTCTTCTGGAATTTATTCACGTCCACGTCTTCCGCGTCCACTCGTACGAAAGCTGAAACTTACACAAAATGTTTTAGAGTAGGCTCCAAGCACACACGTAACAGTATTTTGGAAATGACACGTACTTTAAGGGATTATTGTCTGCACATTCGACGTCTGATCACAGCACTGTTCTAAATTATATCCAATTTTCAGACGTGTAGAGCACAGGAGTGAAGCGACGTTCCACGCTGAGCGGCTGAAGGTGATAATCCAAGACACGCCAGAGGGTGTGTGAGAGCGAGTATTCGTATCACATGACTTAAATGTCATGTCTGGTGCACATACACGGAAGTAAAGTCAATTGAGGGGCTAAATTCTTCTCCTGTACGAATCTACAACTTCATCACCATCTTAGCCACAAGGTCGTGCAAATTATTCCAAAATTTCAGTTTTTAATTTATATCCTCCAAATGTGCTATTCTTTTATCCAGTTTATTTTACTTTAGTCCTTGAGCCTTCCGCAATTATGCACGTCGCCACCAAAGATATTACAAATATTTCATTCATATCATTCCTCACAATTATAGGTGACACGCGCTGGCCTCCTTCTTCCAGTCACCAACCTTCATTTTTTTATTTTTATCCCGTTAGCCAGTCGGCCGCTCTCTGCACAAAAAAAACTCGTTCTCGCCCCTGCCAAGGTCGCGCGCACCCCATCTCGCCGACAAGTAGACACAAGCCGCACCAACACCTGTTCTTTCATTTGTGGCCTCACGGTTTCAAAAATAGGAAAACTCCTCTGAGTTTTAATTACTGCGTTGATGGGGTGAAAGTTCCTTTTGGGGATCATTGTAAGTATCTGGGTGTTAATATAAGGAAAGAACATTGGGGTAATCACATAAATGGGATTGTAAATAAAGGATACAGATCTCTGCACATGGTTATGAGGGTGTTTAGGGGTTGTAGTAAGGATGTAAAGGAGAGGGCATATAAGTATCTGGTAAGACCCCAACTAGAGTATGGTTCCAGTGTATGGGACCCTCACCAGGATTACCTGGTTCAAGAACTGGAAAAAATCCAAAGAAAAGCAGCTCGATTTGTTCTGGGTGATTTCGGACAAAAGAGTAGCGTTACAAAAATGTTGCAAAGTTTGGGCTGGGAAGAACTGGGAGAAAGGAGACGAGCTGCTCGACTGAGTGGTATGTTCCGAGCTGTCAGCGGAGAGATGGCGTGGAATGACATTAGTAGACAAATAAGTTTGAGTGGCGTCTTTAAAAGTAGGAAATATCACAATATGAAGATAAAGTTGGAATACAAGAGGACAAATTGGGGTAAATATTCATTTATAGGAAGGGGAGTTAGGGATTGGAATAAATTACCAAGGAACATGTTCAATACATTTCCAATGTCATTGGAATCATTTAAGAAAAGGCTATGAAAACAACAGATAGGGAATCTGCCATCTGGGGACTGCCCTAAATGCAGATCAGTATTGATCATTATTATTATTATTATTATTATTATTATTATTATTATTATTATTATTATTATTATTATTATTATTAAGAATAATATATTTGATTTACGTCCCACTAACTACTTTTTAAGGTCTTCGGAGACGCCGAGGTGCCGGAATTTAGTCCCGCAGGAGTTCATTTACGTGCCAGTAAATCTACCGACACGGTGCTGTCGTATTTGAGCACCTTCAAATACCACCGGACTGAGCCAGGATCGAACCTGCCAAGTTGGGGTTAGAAGGCCAGCGCCTTAACCGTCGGAGCCACTCAGCCCGGCATTATTATTATTATTATTATTATTATTATTATTATTATTATTATTATTATTATTATTATTATTATTATTATTATTATTATTATTAAAAATGTTGAATTTCACAGCATTACCAGCAGCCGTACCCCTCGTTCACTGGTTTATTAGCTTCCTCGGGAGATCAATGGCGGTGTCCGACCTATGATCACAGGTACGATTCCAGCCAACCAAAGAGAACTATAACCCTGAAAATGTGCATTTCATTTTAGCAGATCTACCTATAAAGTGAAAACTATATTACTGCTATAATAGCAGCCCTGCGTGTCTTTCTAGAAGAATGTAGAAGCAAAAGGGAGTGAAGTACCAGCACTCTTTTATCTATATAATTAAGTCAGAAGTATGAGGTGAGGAAGTATAGGGCCTATACGATGAGGAACGCATGTATCAATTTGAAAACATCCGGAGTCTTTGAGCTATCTCTCCTTCCTTAGCAGTGGCGATCTGACGGACCGAAGCCTAGCACACATATCCTCCCGGTCCCTGCACCGATCGGGCAATCAGCTGCATGCCGAGCGAGGTGAGGCGAGGGGAGAGGGACGCCAATGCCTGGGCTGCAATGTCTTTCTCCAATGCCTTGCACTCAGAAATACGAGCGACAATTTATCTCATTGCGTTTAAGTTTTGTAAATGGAACAATGTGCCAAATGCTTACAATATAATGTTCTCTAGATTTTCACCGTTCTCATTTGAGGTTAGGGCTTCACCGATAGCCTCGGTAGCCCTCAGTATACGCCAGTGAATACGTGACACCTGACAACCTTTGAGACTGACAGTAGAGGCACAAGCACAGTTCAATGAAACAAAGGGCCTAAGCTAAACTGCACATGTAATAGGAGCTATTCTTAGTGTCTTCACGCTCGAGTCGTCCTAGGCCGGTCCCGTCCTGTCACGTCGTCATGGCTGGCGGAAGTGACGCACAGTAAGGCACCGGAACAGCTGACCGCAGCAAGCTCCGCTTCACGGAACACCCTCGTGAACAAGACAAAGGCAGTGATGATGGTCAATTCCCAGCTGATTTTATCCACTATGCGAGCTCTAAAAGAACGTACCAATACCTCGAGACTAGGATGGTAAAATAAGTCAGATCGAAACCGAACCAAAATCGTTCATCATTGATCTGCGTTTAGAGCTGTCACCCAGGTGACAGATTCCCTACCAGCTATTTCAAGCGGCGACTGGCGCATAAGGTCACAAAGTCACGTGCCCACTAATTTGTGTTTTTACTTCTCAGTACATTATACACAGGACGGTGCAGGTTTTAAGCTCTTAAGGAAGGTGAATGTTACATCTAAACTGCGAAATCTGGCTTCAGGATAGAGCGTAAAATCTTATATATCTGCTCCCGGTCACAACCCCCGTGTGACCGTATAGCAGACGTTTGAAGTACGTGGTCTAAAATGCTCCTTGGTGAAGTGGCCTGCTGTAATGAGAGAGCCTCGGTCACAAGCAAATTGTGACCTAGAAGGGTGTCGCAGAATGACATTTGCTACGTCATCTATGAGATATCTGTGTATTTGTATATAGTTATATTTCCTCTACGACCAGGATGAATGATTATAATAAATGGTAAAATGAAATGAAATTGCGTATGGCTTTTAGTGCCGAGAGTGTCCGAGGACATGTTCGGCTCGCCAGATGCAGGTCTTTTGATCTGACTCCCGTAGGCGACCTGTACGTCGTGATGAGGATGAAATGATGATGAAGACGACACATACACCCAGTCCCCGTGCCAGGGAATTAACCAATTAAGGTTAAAATTCTCGACGCTGCCGGGAATCGAACCCGGTACCTTGTGATCAAAAGCCAGCACGCTAACCATGTAGCCACGGAGCCGGACATAATAAATGGTGACTTTGTGAACACAAGGATGAAGTCCTCTTATAATTTAGTAGTTTTACGATTTATACAACACGCGTTTGGTGCCGAAACCCGGGAGTATTGCGAGTTCATCGCGACACGAGAGAACAATAGAGGACTTCACTGTTGTGTTCACAATATCACCACTTATTATAATCACTTACACTCGTCACAGAGTAAATATAACTACTGTATATACAAATATACAGAATACACAGATATCTCATAGATGATGAAGCCAATGTCATTCCGTGACATCCTTCCCAACCTGGTTATCTGCGTATTTGTATTCAATATACAGTATATTTATACTGTATTTACTCTACAATGAGTGTGGGTGATAATAATAAATGGTGATATTGTGAACAGAACAGTGAAGTCCTCTTACAACTTAGTAGTTTTACGATTTATACAAGAAAGGCTAGCGGGAAAGAAAGAAAAAAAGCTACACTGTTCACTGACTCGTATTTCCGAATGTGCTATTGTTGACAATAATACTATAACCATACCAATGACTACTGTTGTAAGAGAAATGTGTTTCTCTACGTTAGATAGAATGAAGACATTCCTGAGGCAACAGAGAGATTAAAATGCGCAGGCTACGATCCGGAGATTTGCTACAGCTAAAGAAAGAAGAGTGGATCTGACATAAGAATTAATAATAAGGTAAACGTAGGTGGGTTTTGGCATATTGTCTTTGATTGTTTGTACTTGCACATGTAAATATTTGTGAGAGTTTTAGACTTTTATTATCTGTGTCTGCATTCGAACCACGACGTGACCCTCCTATAAGAAACTTCACGAGCCACCACTGTTATTTACCTAGGCTTTTCTTAAATTTATTTCAAAGAACTTACACATTTTTCGAACATTTCCCTTACACCAACCCCTAATTGCTCTTCCTATGAATGAATATTTGCCCCGATTCACGACTAATATCGGCAGTCATCCAGAGCGAAAATTTAAACTGGATTCATCATTCCGTCAATCAATCAATCAATCAATCAATCAATCAATCAATCAATCAATCAATCAATCAATCAATCAATCAATCAATCAATCAATCAATCAATGATTTGTTTTTAGTTCTGTCGCCAAGGTGGCAGATTCCCTATCTGTTGTTTTCCTAGCCTTTTCTTAAATGATTTCAAAGAAACTTGAAATTTTTTGAACATCTCTCTTGGTAATTCCAATCCCTAACTTCCCTTTCTATAAATGCATATTTGCCCCAAATTTGTCCTCTTGAATTCCAACTTTGTCTTCATATTGCGATCTTTCCTACTTTTAAAGACGCCACTCAAATTTATTCGTCTACTGATGTCATTCCACGCCATCTCTCCGCTGACAGCTCGGGATATACCTCTTAGTCGAGAAGCTCGTCTCCTTTCTCCCAAGTTTTCCCAGCCCAAACTTTGCAACATTTTTGTAACGCTACTCTTTTGTCGGAAATCACCTAGGACAAATCGAGCTGCTTTTCTTTGGTTTTTTCCAGTTCTTGAATCAAGTAATCCTGGTGACGGTCCCAAACGATGAACATATACTCTACATGGGGTCTTACCAGAGACATATGCCCTCTCCTTTACATCCTTGCTACAACCCCTAAACACCCTCATAACCATGTGCAGAGATCTGTACCCTTTATTTACAATTACATTTATGTGATTTGCCCAATGAAGATCTTTCCTTACATTAACACCCAGGTAGGCCTACTTACAATGATCTATAAAAGGAACTTTCACCCCGTCAACGCAGTAATTAAAACTGAGAGGACTTTACCTATTTGTGAAACTCACAACCTGACTTTTCACTCCGTTTATCATCATACCATTGCCTACTCTCTATCTCAAATTCAAATTCAATCTCAAATCCCACTAAATGGAATAACCTTGCCATGCTGGTTTCTCCTAAGGCAGTCAGTAATTCAGAGGGAATGTCATCAATTCCAAGTGCCTTGTTCCTATTTAGGTCACTCACAGCTCTGTCAAACTCTGACCCCAAAATTGGGTCTCCCATTTCATCAGCATTAACAACCTCTTCATGTTCCAGAACCAAATTATCTACATCTTTACATTGATACAACTGTTGGATATGTTCCTGCCATCTTTCTGCTTTGTCGTCTTTCCCTGGAAGTGGCTTTCCATCTGATCTCTTAATATTCATACACCTAGATTTCCTTTCTCCAAAGATTTCCTTGATTTTCCTGTATGCAGCATCTACCTTTTCTAGGACCATACAACCTTCGACGTCCTTGCACTTCTCCTTCAGCCATTCTTCCTTTGCTACCATGCACTTTCTATCCACTTGATTATAATCGCCTGTATTCTTTTCTGCCCTCTTCATTTCTAGCATTCTTGTATTTTCGTCGTTCATCAGTCAGGTCTAGTATCTCCTGAGTTATCCACTGATTCTTAGTTTATCTTTTCTTCCTTCCTAACATTTCTTCAGCAGCCCTGCTGACTTCATTTTTCATTACTATCCACTCTTCCTCTATTGTGTTTCCTTCAGCCTTTTCATTTAGTCCTTTTGCAACATGTTCCTTGAAACAATCCCCCACACTCTTTTCTTTCAACTTGTCTAGAACCCATCATTTTGCATTCTTTCCTTTCTTCAATTTCTTCAGCTTCAGATGGCATTTCATGACTAACAAATTGTGGTCAGAGTCCACGTCTGCTCCTGGGAAAGTTTTGCAATCCAACACCTGGTTTCTGAATCTCTGCCTAATCATAATGAAGTCTATTTGATACCTTCCAGTGTCTCCAGGTCTCGTCCACGTATACAGCCGTCGTTTGTGGTGTTTGAACCAAGTATTGGCAAGGACTAAATTATGATCAGTGCTTCAACCAGCCGACTTCCTCTTTCGTTTCTTTTTCCCAATCCGAAGTCTCCTACTGTATTACCTTCTCTTCCTTGGCGAACCACTCCATTCCAGTCTCCCATCACAATTAGATTATCGTCACCTTTTACATATTGTATTAAATCTTCTATCTCTTCATATATTCTTTCGACTTCATCATCATCCGCTGAGCTAGTAGGCATATAGACCTGCACTATTGTGGTGGGCATTGGTTTGGTGTCTATCTTGACGACAATAATTCTTTCACTATGCTGGTCGTAGTAGCTTACCCGCTGCCATATTTTCTTATTCATTATTATACCAATGCCCGCGTTTCCCCTGTTCGATTTTGAGTTGATAATGTGGTAGTCGCCTGACCAAAAATCCTGTTCTTCCTGCCAACGTACTTCACTTATACCAACTACATTTAACTTCAGCCTATCCATCTCCCTTTTCAGATTCTCTAATCTACCACAACGATTCAAACTTCTAACATTCCACGCTCCGACTCGCAGAATGTCAGTATCCATCTTCCTGATGATCGCCCCCTCTCGTGTAGTCCCCACCCGGAGATCCGAATGGGGGACTAGTTTACCTCCGGAATATTTTACCCGGGAGGAAGCCTTCATCAGTACATCATTCATACAGAGAGAGCTGCATATCCTCGGGAGTTAGTTACGGCTGTATTTTCCCGTTGCTTTCAGCCGTGTAGCAGTATCAACACAGCTAAGCCATGTTGAGTATTATTACAAGGCCATATCAGTCAATCATCCAGACTGCCGCCCTTGCAACTTCCGAAAGGCTGCTACCCCCCCCCCCTTTCTTTGAACCATTCGTTAGTCTGGTCTCTCAACAGATACCCATCCGATATGGTTGCACCTGCGGCTCGGCTATCTGCATCATTGGGACACGCAAGCCTCCCCACCGCGGCAAGGTCACATAACGATTAATATAAGACGTAGGGGGAAAAGCTCCACCGTTCAGCGCTTACAGCCGCCTGCACTCTTCTTACCGCTGACAAGATCATATCGTTCTTCTAGGCTCCTCCCACACCCCGCATACTTGCAAACTCTTGGCACCTACCGAGGGCTCTGGCGGACAGACCATACCCCCCGCCTGCACTCTTCCTTCCCCCTGACAAGCCTTATCGTCCTGCCAGGCTCCTCCAGCACCCCGCACTCTAGCAAAGTGATGGGACCTACTCAGGGCTCTGCTACCACAGTCTGAGCGCCTCACGACTAAAGAGAAATCATCGTGCTTGCTGGACAGCAGCCACGGTCTGAAAGCCTTTGCCATTTCCTTGAAAATAGAAAAGTAAAATGTTTACAGCTGAAATAATCAAGATAACATTGTATAACTGAATATCACACCACATACTTTCGACTTCGCTACATTTGTCCATCTCTTTATGTAATCATTTACAGAGTGAAATAACGTTAAATGTCTTTGAAAAGGCGGCGGAGCGACGCCCTAAAGCCCTTCATGCACGAACCGCCACTGATTATTATCCAAGTCGGCATGGTAAAACTGTATAAGACAAAAATGATTGGAACTTGTATTCTCTAAAAATTTTGTTGTGTAATAGTTTTCGATAGGACCAATAACATAGCTACAGGTATTTAAAAAGATACATTTTAGACACCTTCTCCTAAACTACCATTTCATACAGCGTGAATAAAAAATATTTATAGTCTAGACTGTAGTACCGTATTCCCAGACTTAACATACCGATTTTCATTCAATTCTGTTTACCCATTTTCTCGTGATGCCCGTACATACATACATACAGACAGACAGAGATGACGAAAACTTAAAAAGTGTATTTCTTCGTACTACGGACATAAACGATACAGAATTACCATTCTTTTTTAAAAATAATTCTGAGCAATGTACAGACAAAACTCTTATATATGTAGATTTCTTACAAAGGAAGAAGAACAACAAAGTATAGTAATTTGGCTTCGTTTTAAGTCGTCTTTTTATGCTCCAGTTGGTTAAACTCAATGTTTTCTTCGGATTTAGAATATTTCGAACAATGTTTTGTTGAAATCCAAACTAATAAATTCGTACTGTATCTACTGAATCTAAGGTTCCCTCTACTTTTTCAATGCACTTTCACATTCACATAGTAATGAGGGATATCAAGAATGGCAGCGTGAAATGGGCAGCCCTGCAGTTCACAGAGGCAACCTTCACTCGATTAATAGCAGTGGGAAAGTTGGGGTCGATGACTCTCGAGTAAACACTTCATTATATCATGTCTGGTCACGGCGCAGTATTATCAAGAGAAGCAATGAATTACGTCGCGTTTCTCGAATGTTCGCTAGAGGATTTCCCTATATGACATATTTTTGTTTCTCTGTACGCTTTAAAAATTTGTTCAAATCCTTATGTGTCTGAAGTCATTTGGAGTAAATTTACACCAGTTTCAAATTCCCTAAAATTACTTTGTTATTTCGAAGATTAAGTAAGACACAGCTGCTTCCCATTAGACAACACCACGTTTCAGTCATATTGCCCCTGTGTGAGTTGAAGGGTTGATAGCAAAATCTGGACAAATCAAAAAATTCACATTCTGAGTTTGCTACGTTATGGTTAATTCTACAGTAATTTCCACATGCTTGTATTGTAATATCTGCATTTCGAAAAACAATGGGTACAGAAGGCTGTAGTTTCAATTAATGTGTATAGAAATCTCTTTCTTTTAACGTTAATAGCATTGTGACTGTCTAGAGTGAAGTATTTATTTTTGAATGTAATGCTCCATTGTAATAATATTCATCATAATTTCCACTGCAGTTCCTAGCATTTGGAATCTTCAGTATAATATGTACTAACATTGCATGAGTTATATATCCACATATTCGTCAGTAATTAATAATAGAAGTGGAATCAAAATTATACCATTCCACGCTTTTCAAGTGCAGCTATTTAATACCTTGCCTATTTTATTTGGAATTTCCTATGAGGGAAGAAGCAATAACGAAATCTAATAATTTCGCTTCGTTTGAATGTGTCTTCTTTTTAATGCAAAACTGGGCTAAAATTAATATTTTGTTGGGATTTAGAATATTTCCAACTTTATTTTAGATCTCCCGTGGAATTCGAATTTATAAATTAGTATTGTATCTACCGAATCATCACCGCCACTGCCTGTATTAAGGTGAGGTAAGGATGTATTCTGCCCGAAGGCAGGTTCGAACCTCCGCAGAGGCGTGCCTGAGCCGAAGTTTACGTGCGGTAGGGTGGCCGGTTCATTTCCGCTCCTCCATTCCCTTACCCCCACCAACAGGGCGTGGTAACCCATCTAAATCTTGACCACGCCCAATGTTGCTTAACTTCGGAGATCACACGGGATCCCGTGTTTCAACACGGCTACGGCCGTTGGCACTGCCTGTATTCGACACACGCATATAATGTTTTTCACTCCATAAAAGCAGATCATAAAACTTATTCAAACCATAAGAATCACTTAGGGAAGGTCATTCCACTGAAGCACAACTTGTAGTATTCCAGCAAGATACAGCAGATATCTTGGATTCAGGTCAAATGGACAGTATCGTAATTGATCTATGTAAGGCATTAGATAGGGTAGACCATGGGCGACTACTGGAAAAAAAATTAGTACAATTGGACTAGACAAAAGAGTGACTGAATGGGTGGCTATATTTCAAGAAAATAGAATTGAGAGAATTAGAGTATGCTAAGCGTTATCTGACCCTGTAATAATTAAGAGAGAAATTTGTCAATGCAGTATTAATGGACCTTTATGTTTTCTTACACAATTGTTACGAATACAACTCCATCTTCTGCATTACTCTAATTCAGGATGACTCAATAAATGCACACACACACACACACACACACACACACACACACACACACACACACACACACACACACACACACACACAATTCTATTCAGCTATGAATGGCCACACTTACTAACTATTTATATTTACAAATTGCTCTTCCTTATGGCGCAGCAGGCGGTACAGCCCGTTGCTCTACCTAGGAACGCTTAATCCTTACTTTCACTTCATCAAGTCCAGTCACCTCATACAGCAGGTGTATGTAGACCGCTGGATCCGAACACAGGGCTACGAGACACACGATGACTGTTCGTTGGTTCAAGTCCACAGACAGTCCAGTAATTCACACAGTCACATGCAGCGAACAACTAGACAGCTCAGCAGTATTCAACAGCAGGACGATACTCACAACAGCGAACATTAACACACGTCCATTTATCCTCGCACTCACGATAGCGGGTTTCCTTGCTGACTCACGGCGATCTGCAGTCCACAGAAATATACAACCACTCAGTATTCTCAGTACACAGTCTTCCGTTCCGTCGTCTCCAGCCCATCTACTCACTGGTCTCTCCGACATCACAACAACAGCTCCTCGATCAGACCTCGGTGGGACTCTAGCGAAAGCCAACACCTCTGTCGTCCTCAGCCCAGCCACCGAACCCCACCACACAGAGCCTCATACTGACTCCACCATGTAGCTTAACTGTGACTGCCTGTCCGCGACTAGCCTCCCTTTTTATAGCTCGGGTGATTTGAGCCAGAATGTTCGTGAGGTGACTAGAGGAGAATATTCTCGTTGAATCTCCACGAAACTCACAGGTAAGCCGGCCGACGAGAACAAGACACGGAAAGGCTGGACCCACCCTACAAGCCGGCTGGGAGATATCAGGTCGTGTGAGTCAATAACCCCTTCCTGGAAGTACCGAAAGGGGCTGCCACGGGGCAGGCACGTAACAATATAAATTATATGAGTAAAGAAGTGGAATCACAGATAACGCTTTTTGCTGATGATATTATTCTGTACAGAGTAATCAATAAGTTACAAGAATGTGAGCAACTGCAAAATGATCTCGACAATGTTTTGAGATGGACAGCAGGCAATGGTATGATGATAAACGTGGTTAAAAGTCAGGTTGAGAGTTTCACAAATAGGAAGTCCTCTCTTTTTTAATTACTGTGTTGATGGGGCGAAAATTCCTTATGGGGTTCACTGTAAGTACCAAGGTGTTAATATAAGGAAAGATCTTCTTTGGGGTAATCACATAAATGTGGTTGTAAATAAATGGTACAGATCTTTGCACATGGTTATGAGGGTATTTAGGGCTTATAGTAACTTTGTTTGCAAGTTGTTTTACGTCGCACCGACACAGATAGTTCTTATGGCGACGATGGGATAGGAAAGGGCTAGGAGTGAAAAGGAAGCGGCCATGGCCTTAATTAATGTACAGACCCACCATTTGCCTGGTGTGAAAATGGGAAACCACGGAAAACCATCTTCAGAGCTGCCGACAGTCAGGTTCGAACCCAGTATCTCCCCAATACTGGATACTGGCCACAATTAAGCGACTGCAGCTATCGAGCTCGGTAGGTAGAAGTAATTGCACACTTACAAAATTCTAAAGTAGATATAAAAAGCGTGTATATTCTCCTTTGCACATATGCAATGCTGTACATTTAAAGGTTAAGTTAGGTACCATCCCGGCATTTGCCTGGAGGAGAAGTGGGAAACTACGGAAAACTACTCCGTGGGTGGCTGAGGCGGGAATTGAACCTCCTTCTACTCAGTTGACCTCCCGAAGCTGAGTGAACCGTGTTCCAGCTTTCACGCCACTTTTCAAATGTCGTGGCAGAGCCGGGAATCGAACCCGTGCCTCCGGGGGTGGCAGCTACTCACACTAACCACTACACCACGGAGGTGGACTCATTATTACACCCAGCGAGTTGTCTACTCGGTTTGAGGCGTGTAATTGTTGGCTTGCTTTCAGGAGATAGCGGGTGCACCAAAGGGTCCTCCACACACTAGGCAACCAAAGCCGGGCTGAGTGGCTCAGACGGTTGAGGTGTTGGCCTTCTGACCCCAACTTGGCAAGTTCGATCCTGTTTCAGTCCGGTGGTATTTGAAGGTGCTCAAATACGTCAGCCTCTTGTCGGTAGATTTACTGGCACGCAAAAGAACTCCCGCGGGACTAAATTCCGGCACATCGGCGTCTCCGAAAACCGTAAAAGTAGTTAGTCGGACGTAAAGTAAATTATTTTTTAAAAAATTATTAGGCAACTAAACCTAATCTGCAGTAAACCGCTAACACGTTAAAGGAGGGTTTGACATCTGTAGAAGCTTGTTTATGATCACAAACGGAGAGCGGTTTGCTGTTTGTTGTTTATTGGTCCGTACAGTGAACGCGTCAAGGAAGTCCCTTGTGAGGTGGCGCGTGTGGACCAGTGTTTGCCGTCATGCTTTGTCAACAAGTGGCTCAGTGTTTTCTTCTTCGTTCTTTTGTGACTGTGAAATTCGTAATGGCAGGTAAAACTAACAGCCATTTCTTCTCGCAATTCTTTCCTTTCGTGGTTTCATCGAAACAACGAGCGTGGAAAACGCGATAATTATTTTCTTATCGTTCGTTATAAAAAGGGAGCCATTATTCGTCACTGATCAGTATCTGCGCCGAGGTTGCCTTGAGATGGACGTTGTGAAATACAGGGAGGGATATTTCTTGTTTGGTTGACTGGTGTAGAGGGTGGTTTGCAGTTTGCATGTTTGTAGTTCGTATTTTCTGTTGTATATTTGTTTGAATAGTGTGGAGGACTTTTAAAGTAATCTTATTCGGAAGAGTTCAGACACACAAGCAGGCTAGGAGATTGCGAAGTCCGAATATATCCATCATACGAGCCGTCTTCTTCTTCTTCTTCTTCTTCTTCTTCTTCTTGGAGTCCGCGTCCGTAGTGTACTATTAGGTGCCGTCCTCTGGGGCCATGGTTCGTTTCCCAGCACTGTCACAAATAGAATACCAGAAGGGCAGGTGTGTAGTTAAAAATGTGCATGCAGCTCACGTCCAGTGGGGGGTGTGCCTGAAAATACCTGCAGCACCTCAGGATAAGGATTCGAGTTTACATGTTTCTTCTTGGATATTTCCCCCGTTTATTCGGGTCGGCACTAAAAGTGGATTAGAGCCAGTTTTACGGCCGGATGCCCTTCTTGAGAGGGATGTATTCACCACTGCGTGTTTCTATAGTGGTATATTGCGTGTAAATGAAGATGAGTATTAAGACAAGCAAGAATACCCAGCCCAAGAGCTAGAAGAATTAACCAAACGCGGATAAAATCCTTGACCCGACCGGAAACAACCCGAGGCCCAATGAACCATATGCCGTTACGCTGATCATTTCGACCAAAATAAATTATTCTTTCTTAATCCATTTACCCTCCAGGGTTGGTTTTTCCCTCGGACTCAGCGAAGGGATCACACCTCTACCGCCTGATGGACTGTATCCTGGTGCGTGACACGTTGCGTCGGGGGATTAAACTGGGGAGGAGGACGAGTACCTCTTCCAGGCGCCCTCACCTGCTACGTTGAACAGGGGCCTTTTGGGAGGATGAGAAGATTGGAAGGAAGAGGGACGGAAGCAGCCGTGTCCTTAAGTTAGGTACCATCCCGGCATTTGCCTGGAGGAGTAGTGGGAAACCAAGGAAAACCACTTCGAGGATGGCTGAGGCGAGAATCGAACCCATTCCACTCAGTTGATCACCCGAGGCTAAGTGGACTCCGTTTCAGCCTTCCTACCACTTTTCAAATTTCGGGGCAGAGTCGGGAACCGAACCTAGACCTCCACGCTAACCACTACACCACAGAGGCGGACCCAAGATATTATTACTGGTGATTATTACTATTATTATTCCTTTCTTAATCCGTTTATCCTGAAGGGCCAGTGTTTCCCTCAGACTCCACCTCTATCGCCTCAAGGGCAGTGTCCTCGAGCTTCAGACTCTAGGTCGGGGGATACAGCTGGGGAGGATGACCAGTACCTTGCCTAGGCGGCCTCACCTGCTATGCTGAACAGGGGGGATGGGAAGATCGGAAGGGATAGACTAAGAAGAGGAGGAGGGAAGCAAGCTACCGTGGCCTTAAGTGCCATCCCGGCATTTGCCTGGAGGAGAAGTGGGAAACCACGGAAAACTACTTCTAGGATGCCTGAGGTGGGAATCGAACCCATATCTATTCAGCTGACCTCCCGAGACTGAGTGGACCCCGTTCCAGTCCACGAACCACTTTTGAAATTTCGTGACAGAGCCGGAATCCAATCCGGGCGTCCGGGTATGGCAGCTACTGTAATCTCACGCTAAGAACTACACCATAGAGGCGGACATTAATATTATTATTGTTCCGAGGTTTCCGTGGGACGCAGAGGTGAAAGAAGGTGCTGGGGTGAATGGGTCTAACTACAATATCAAGGTTAATTTAAAACTTTAACAAAGGTTATATTTCTTTAGAATTTCAAAAATCAACAAATAACAATATAACAGGTACAATTAGCAATTTTGGAACAAGTCAATGAAAATACAATATTTGTGAATTCGACAGGTCCTGGGCTTCAAGCCTCTCGCTTTACATGCTTGAGCTCCCAGCTCAAATTTACAATTTAAAGAAGGACTACTTTAGTAAAGGGCAGAAATCCCCTAATTCAAAGAGCACTTTCTCTTAAATTTGCAATATCTAGCCTCGCAGACTTTACACTCTCCGTTTTCTTTCAGCCTCGTCGAGGCAATATAAAAAATCGTACACTCTCTGGCCTTCCATGGCTCAACTTACAATGTAAAACAGGGATATCTTGTACCCAAACTACAGGGCCTTTGCGGAAAAGAACAGGTTAAGTAAAATGGCCTGAAGCACAAACTGAATGGTGGCGTATACTTGCACTCCTAAATATGAACATTTAAAACCTAAAGGGCTCTAGGCCGATGAAACAGGGGCTATTCCCAAACTGCTGAGATGACTCGTATAAGGATAATTTAATGCATTACGGAAAGGAAGAAAAACAATTACAAAACGTAGTCACCTCAAACCAAGATGAAGGGGAGCTCGAGAGGGTACATCACTCTCTATCCCCGATTTACAGTTAAAGATTTTATAAAGTTTTTACATTAGCCGGCAGAAAGTTACATTTTTAGAAAAGTAGGTTACATGGTTAAAGATTCGGACCTTCCCCTTGGAGTAATCTGGGGAGGTTCCTACAAGAAGAAAGATGTAATTATGTGGCCATACCTTGTAGCAGTTCTAGCTGCCGACGAAAAGGCCGCCCGCCTCCTGTTTAACATACACACTCAGACAGATGTCGATAAATTGGCCAAGATACATAAAAAGCCGCAATTTATAAACCCTCAGGGAAGGTTCGAGATCATTCAGGAATAAACCAGCCACGCCCTCTCACTTTAATTGGTCCAATTCAAAGTTACACTTCAGGATCGAACAAGAAGCCAGTGATTTGTAGAAAATTAATTACAGAAATTAGGGATTGGTTAGATTCAAAACTGGCGGAAAGGAAAAGAAAATATTGTCAACCCAAAAATAAATGAACATCAATCAGTAAAAAAAAACTTATGAATACAAAACTTCAAATCATAAGTTCTTTCACTTCGCACCAGGGTGCATGATCATAGTTTTTTATAGTGTCATTTGTGGAAAAAAGTCCAAACTTCTTGATGAATGGCCAATAAAACCAGGAGAAATTCACTCAGTTTAGGCAACTACATAATTACAAAATTACATGATGTTTTAGTGGTGACATCTTCTGATTAAATTTCTAAGTTGATGTAGTTTCAGTTTCACTGTTTCGCCAATAGAGGATTTCATTTAGGCGCTGAATTTGAATGCACCGCGTTCAGTTGTACCTCCTGGTAAAATTATTATTATTATTATTATTATTATTATTATTATTATTATTATTATTATTATTATTATTATTATTATTATGTAAAGACCGCCACGTGGCACTCCAATATCAACAGGCCATCTGGCTGGTTAGCAGTCATTTTTGCAGTCCATGGGTTTAGTTTATTTAGTTTTAACCCTAAAATCTAGTGGCCTGTTTCTTCGCACTTTCGAGTATTGGTGAATGTGTATTTACTTTCGGGTTACACATAACAGAGGGAGAGAGAGAGTGAGAGAGAAGGAGAAAGTGTTTTACACCCCTCGAAATGAGAACAATAGCTGGCAGTGAGAGTGCGAGGCATCGCAGTGATTAAATGCTGAGAACTCTGGTAATTACAGTATGCACACTTCCACACAGACGAGTTACTTAATTGTAGAGTTTAACGAACAAATTCACCTAATGACGTGTTACAGAATGCTTTAAGTAGCTAAACATACAAAGAAAATTCCTGACAACTCGCAGCTCAATTATTAAGCTACAAGTATGAATGAAAGAGAGAGCTTTGTGGCCCTCATCAAAGGAGTTCCGGGAATACATAACACATTATTCGCTACGTCGGTTCATTTACGTCCAAGATGAGAGGCTCACATAGTAGATCGCTAGCTTCGGGAACCCAAACAGACGGGTTTGTCCAGGGTGCGAAATCCGAAAGAAATGATGGAGGGTGGTGGTGGAGGGAGAGTAGGATTAGGCCTATAGGATTTAATTACTGGTGCTTATTACAGATAGTACCCGGCGGCGGTATACATGGTAAAGCGTAATTCGCGCACTGGGGCGTCGCAGCGCGACTCCTCACATGCCAGCAATAAAAAAAATGTCTCATACAAAATTTCGTCTTGCGAGTATATCCGGTAGAAAACGGGCGTTGAAGAGTAGCAATCTGGCAACACTGTAACCATATGTAGGGTAACTACCGCTATCAGCACGTTCTCGTCGTGCTGTACAGTTGGTGCAGTGGGTAGAGTATGTGGTTAGTATGCAGGAGGTCGATGGTTCGATCCTGGGTTGAGGCGTATTTTTTATTTGCTAATTTCCATCCGACATTACCTACTGTAATACAGTAAGACACCGTTTCTGAGGTCACATGTATCCTACATTTACAACATTTTGTTACGCTGAAACAACAAATACCTGGTTAGACTAATAAAAAATAGACAGCTGAAACAAACAGGTTTCACATTTAGTATATGAAGTGGTGCGAATAAATTCACGCTCACGACGTGGAAAGGGCGCCTTTCAAAGCTGACCAATGAAAACGATTGTTCGTCCATTTCTAGGATCGTAGTATGTAAGTGCAAATGGTTTCTAGAGGACCCACTGCAATCGCTGTTGACGATTAAGATGCCAGATACCATACCACCTGGACTACATTTACGAAAGAAAATACATACGCCTCAACCCAGGATCGACCACTCAACCTCCTGCATGGTAACCCAAAACGCTATCCACTGCACCAACTGTACAGTACGACTAACTGTTGCTGACAGAGGTAGTTACCATACATGTGGTTACAGTGTTGCCAGATTGCTACTCTTCAACGTCGTTTTTCTGCCGGATATACTCGCAAGACGAAATATTGTAAGAGGCATTTTTTTATTGCTGGCATGTGCGCTGCGACGCCCGAGTGCGCGAATTACGCTTCACCCTGTATAATTCCCCAGTAAGTAAATTACCGTCCACGTCTGTGGTGTAGCTGCCACCACCGGAAGGCCGGATTCGATTCCCGGCTCTGCTACGAAATTTGAAAGGTGGCGCGAGGGCTGGACCGGAGTCCACTCAACCTCGGGAGGTGAACTGAGTAGAGGTGGATTCGATTCCCACCTCAGCCATCCTCGAAGTGGTTTTCCGTGGTTTCCCACTTCTCCTCCAGGCAAATGCCGGACGATACCTAACTTAAGGCTACGGCCACTTCCTTCCCTCTTCCTTGCCTATTCCTTCCAATCTTCCCATCCCTCCATAAGGCCCCTGTTCAGCATAGCGGGTGAGGCCGACCTCGCTAGGTACTGGTCGTACTAGTTTAACGTTCTAAGTCTAGCATCATCATATACGAGTAAAAATTCACATACAGCTTACGTACTTCCAGTGCTTAATACTACGGCTTACAGTACTATAGGTTGAGCTTACTACTAGCTTAACATTACAACACCATCATATACAAATTCACACGTATCTTAAATTAATTCAGATGCCTTAATACTACAATTTATAGTGCATTAAAAATGACACCATCACATAGAAATCTATAGAATGCTGGATTATATTCTTGAAGCATCTTACATTTTTGGGAAAAGGCTCTAAGACAGCTTCAGGTAATGCATTCAGTCATCAATTGTCCGATTTACGAACGAATATTTACCATAGTCTTCTGCAAATTACCTTTTACTTTATGGGGATCATCTGTCCTACTCATGTAACAGGGCTTTCTAGTCGACTGTTCTCTCCCCAAGCTGGCTTTTTCGTGTAAGCATTATGCATGCCACATAACCGTGTTCGTTTCCTTCCAGTCCCCAGTGTCTCCCACCCAAGTTTCTCTGTCGTACTTGTCACGCACTTCTAGGATTGAAATCATTAAACTCGAATCTTGCAGCCTTTTGCTGTACCGTCTCAAGTTCCTTCATGAGTCCTGTTTGGTATGAATCCTATACGGCTGCTCCATATTCCAGGACTGGCCTAATGAATGATATATAAGCCCTGCGCCTTCGCCTGAGAACTGCTGCCCTTTAGAACCCTCGTGATGAAGTGTAAGGACTTGAACGCTTTGGTAATTACACTTCCTACATGGATGTCCCATTTCAGATCACTTTTCTGGTAGAAGGAGTATTCTGTTGGTCAACCTCTCTTGATTCGTCCTTTTAATGTGACCATAAAAAGTCATTCTTCTTTTCCTCATCGCCGTCGTAATTTTTTCGATGGCTTTATAGAATTCCTAATCATATGGCGCTGTTGATGGTGATTCGTCCATGGGATGGGGATATTAAACCTTGAGTAGACCTCTTGGTTTTATTCGACAGGAGTAAGCTATGTGTCGAAACCAGGTTTCACCCTCTCCCTACCTTATTATTATTATTAGGCATCATCATCATCATCATCAACGGGCTGCCTGACCTAAGCAGTACAGGCGTTCTCATTTTACACGGGAGGACGTGAATTCGATTCCCCGTCTGAAAATCGAAAAATTTCAGAAACAAGATTTCCACTTTGGAGGTGCATATGGTCCTGAAGTTCACTTAGCCTACACCAAAAAATGAGTACCAGGGTAATTCCGGGAGGGGGGGAGGAGCGGCCGGGGGTAGTGGTGGTGGTGGTGATTATTGTTTTAAGAGGAAGTACAACTAGGCAACCATCCTCTGTATACAGTAAAACTAATCAAAGAGAAAATATGGAAGGGATCCGGCACTTCGAACAATGAAAGTATCGGCCAAAGGAAGACAAGGGCCATATAGGCCTCGAGTGCTGTAACACCGTCGGGGTCGGAAAAGAACAAGAGTTGACCAGGGGAGGTCGGATAGGATAGATGAAAGTGAGGAATCTGACACAAGTAAGTGGAAGCAATGTCAGGACTCAGCTAAGGGCGCCGTGATCGTCAACCCATGCTCCTAAATTCAGAGCACCTGAGGCCCCATTTAGTCGCCTCTTGCGATAACGTGGGTGTTATTCTACCGCCCCCACTCACAGGGTGTGGCCGTCTTATGGTCTTATGACGACGGTGGGATAGGGAAAGCCTAGGAGTGGGAAGGAAGCGGCCGTGGCCTTAATGAAGGTAAAAACCCAGCATTTGCCTGGTGTGAAAGTGGGAAACCACGGAAAATCGTCTTAAGGGCTGCCGACAGTGGGATTCGAACAGCCGGGTGTAGAGACCACCCAACTGAAGAAAAACCTTTACCTTCCACCCCTCCAAGGGCCTTCATGGAGATGACTTTGCTATTATTATCATCATCATCATCATCATCATCATCATCATCATCATCCCGACCCGCAGGTCACCCATGGGAGTCGAATAGAAAGACGTGCAACAGGGGAGCCGAAAATGTCCTCTGACACCGAGCGTGCTGGCCGTGCGATAAGGGTCACGTAGCTGTAGATAGTGGCTTCGAACCCCACTGTCGGGAGCCCTGAAGATAGTTTTCCGCGGTTTGTCATTTTCACACCAGGCAAATGTTGGGACTGTATCTTAATAAGGCCTCTGCCGCTTCCTTCTCACTCCTAGCACTTTTCTGTCCCATTATCGCCATTAGACCTATCTGTGTCGGTGCGACGTAAAGGAAATTTTAAAGGAAATGTCCTCGGACACTCGCGGCACTAAAATATAGATTGTTCGAGAAAAGTGTTCAACTCTTTTCTTGATTCTGGATCTGATCAACACTACAACCGCATACCGATTGGTGGTGCTATTTGAGGATCCCACCGTCCTCCAAGCTGATGACTTAACACACAGATTGCCGAAAATACGAATTTTAGAACCACAAGTTCTGTCACAATGCCAGGTTTGTAGCGTTAGGTCCTGCAGGGTAGATAGATAGATAGATAGATAGATAGATAGATAGATAGATAGATAGATAGATAGATAGATAGAGAGATAGATAGATAGATAGATAGATAGATTTATCATCAATAGGTTATTTGTCTAATTACAAGTGAGTCAATAAAACATTATAGAGGCTACAAAAATACATTAAATAAATAAATAAATAAATAAATAAATCTGTGTAGGCTAAATAAAGTTGAAGGGGCCCGCTGCCTGTAATTTCGTCTGTTTTGCCAAATTTTCTGGTATTTATCCGTTTTAGGTCTGCTTGTTCCACCATCACGGCAAAACGGCTGGATAGATCTCAACCAAACTTCATATTTGGGGTATACTCTTACCCGGGAAGGTTTTTGTATATATATGATTTAAAAATCTCCGAATATACGCGGTTTATATGAAAACCACAACAGTTTTCTTCCATTTTCTCTTATACTATTGACTTTCTGTAAAATCCGAGGACTACATGTGAAACTTCCCTTCATTACTCTTCAAATCACAGAGAAAATTACTACTTTCTGCAGGTCTCATGCTCTGCATTGAGTGACCGACAACGAACCTACGGGTTACCATGGCAACGTCTCTGACTGTTTGTCAGCAGGGAAGTAACGTATTGCCATCTTCATCATCATTCCATAAACTCGTGGTTGTTCCTTGGATAGAAAGCAAGAGAGACGTCAATTGGCCATTCTGCGGGATACTGTTCGAGGTTACATTCGTCCTCGAATAGCACTAAGGGACGCTATTAGTATTTGAACAGTGCCGTGGAGTATATCCCCAGTGCCGGATTAAGGTGTTTGGGGGCCCTGGGCTATTTAAAAATGTGGGGCCCCCTTCTTCCTAACATCACGTAAGACTAGCATACTGAAGTCGTTATAGAACTACTTCCACTTGGATGAATAAGGAAGTGTGGAAATAGGCTACAATTTTTCTCTATTTTTCATGTTAATATTTCATAATGCCGAAACATATTTTACATTTGTCTCATCATCACTATCAAATCGACATACAAAACAGAACTTACGTTTTTTGGCACCACTAGGATATTTCCTATCCATTTTACAAGAACATTACAGATTTAACTTACGAATGGTTCAATAATCAGAGGTGAACTGGAAGTTCTCTTCCTGATGCAAAGATAGAGTATAGCATGCGCATTCCACCGTGCTTCCCCTGTCCCCTCTCGCTCCCTTCCTAGACCTCTTCCCCCTCTGCCCGTACTTGCAAGCTACCAGATGTAAATTTTCGTCAACAATAACTACAGTGCGTTAGTAGCGAGGATTCGTGTCTCCGGACGGTAATTGATTCTAGCAGTGATGAAATACTAACGCGGACAGCTGATAGGAAGGAAGGAAGGAAGGAAGGAAGGAAGGAAGGAAGGAAGGAAGGAAGGAAGGAAGGGTGCGTGTTCGATATTTTGCGAGCGTAAATATTCATATACATGCATGGAGGTGGAGCAGCAGGCCTTTTCATGGCACGCGGGGTCCGGGGCTGCAGCCCCCTTAGCTCCCCCCCCTTTAATCCGGTTCTGTGTATCCCCTTATTTCACACCGTAAGTAGTTTTCTGGCATTTTCTATAATTTTTAATATATTTCTATTCTACTTCTGTTTACCGCTTTAATTTCTTACTTTTTTCTTGCCTCTTTAGGCTTAAGTAATAACACCGTATGTCATCTTCTTATCTGTTTAGCTAAGAATCCCTGGACCTAGATTTCTCCTCTGTTACCGCCTTCTTATATCTGTAACTCCTACCATCACAATTTTTATTATGAGGGGCATTTTTTCCAATATACCCACTTGGTATTTACTGCACGTATTTGTCCTATCCGGCAGTCCTCTGTTATAATCCTATTTTCTCTTAATGTCAAATTTCTTAACTGTATTACTTTCTTCCTTAATTACTGCGTATATATGCGAGTGCTAATCCCGAAACCTGGATACTCTTTTCTTTGAGGAAAAATTCCAAGCTGTTCAAACGTAATATTGAAATACGGATGCATTTTAATGACGGTGCAGACCTTCGTTTCGGGGTAATTGCTGGCTAAACGGCAAGTCGTTGATCAAAATATATATATAGCACAATCGCCGTTCAATTTGGAGAGACCTACAACTTTGATCCTATGATTTATTGTCGTGTCTCGATTGATGATACGTTAGACAGCGCTGCATTTCGCGATTATAATCAAATCTCTCCAACTTGATTGGGACTGGCATTAGGAAAAGGGGCTTGTCTTTATAATGAAAACTCTCCATCTCTATTGTGAATGATAGCTGTCAACTGAGCCTGCCGTTATGATAGAAACTCCCGAACTCGATTGTGATTGGCAGTAGAAAATGTGGCCTGCCATTATCCTAGGAACTTCCTCAATATCTACCTTGCATCGGAAACAACGTATGGCGTCCTCCCTGTTTTGTTTCTCGGATAGCGCTAAGAGACATGAATATGATCTTACTGGCTGCCTTTACAGTAATTTAGGGAAAAATCCGTATGCAATGTAGAGTACCGTAGCGAAGCACGGGTACATTTGCTAGTCTATAACCATGTCTTGAAATTAAACACGTAACAATAATTTCTTACACTACAAAATAGTTCTTAAAAATCAGTCAATGTCACAATAAAGAAACCTACAAACATTCGCTTCACACATAATTAACAGGTAATACAATATCTAAAAGTATACAATCATTAAAGTACCGGAGCAGCGCCGGATAATATAGCTAGTATGAAAATTTGAATGATCATATAACGAAAATAACTAATGAAGCAAACTAGGTGCACTTTGACTCAGCAAACTAAATTACTAAGTACTCTAATAAGCAAATTAGAATAGTCAGAAATAGTTTGGGACCCATTTTGTAAAGATAATATTTATCTGAATTTGTGCAAAATAACACTCTAAGATATTTGAAATATAAGACATTTACTACAATATGTCCACATCAATCGACCAAAATTTTAAACTTTATCTCATTGAAAAGTTTACTGAGTGGCCAAACGTTATTGGGAAGAGACTGAATGTGATGTTACTAACGAGTTGCTCCTCCAGGAGCCCTACTGACTCTGCAAGGTGTTGGGATCGTTCTGGAGGAATCTGGGCACGCGCATCTTGCACTCCTACCCACAATTGGTCTTGTGTAGTTGGTGCGGGGTTCTTGGAACGTACACTGGCATCGACAGCAACCCATAAATGCCCGATTGGATTGAGATCAGGGGATCTGTAGGGCCAGTCCATGGTCGTAACTTCATTGGAGTGCTCCTCCAACCACCTGCGTCTCACCACAGAGCGGTTACATGACGCATTGTCCTGCTGACACATGGCATCTCCATCAGGGCACACCAATGCCAGAAAGGGATGCAGATGTTCTGAAAGAATGTCCACACAACGTGCACCTGCCAGCGCTCCCTCCAGCCGGACAATGGGACCTAATTGCGACCATGAGAACGTCGTCCAGACCAGAACTGAGCCACCTCCCGCCTGGACACAACCTTGTTGAAACGCAGGATTCATAGATTCATGAGGCATACCTCACACTCTGCCGCGCCCACCAGCTCGATACAACTGGAACCAGGATTCAGTGGACCATGCCACACGCCGCCACTGTCCCATGGTCCATCGTCGGTGTTCGCCGGCCCATGCATGCCATTGAGCTCTGTGTCGAGGTGTCAGCAAAAGGACACGAGATGGTCGTCGGCTGATGAAGCCTATGAAGTGCAGTTGCCTCCTTATAGGGTCCTGGTAGAATTGGATTCCTGACTCCCAACATTCAATTGGATGGTGATATGAATCACAGTAGCCCGTCAAACGCCCAGTATGGTTCTGCGGAGGCGGTGTGATGTCCGTTCGTTAAACACTTGTAGTCTTCCCGTGCGAAGGTTTACGCCTGTGATAACATTCTCTCTGCGAATTGAAGATCCACCCTCGACACTATTGACTTAGGATACACTAATTCGCGTGTAATCCCCGCAATGCTATGACCCATGCGCCGTCCCACGTTCAAAGTCGGTTAACTCGCGACGTGTTGCCCTCTTCACGACACTGGTGTCTGTGATAGACCGCAACGCTCAGAGGTAAAACACGGCATATTTTCTAATGGGACACCCCTTCCCATGACTTTTGGCCACTCAGTGTATATGTTAACAATATCAATCCTAACAATCAGAACAATGTTCTTACGGGCAGAAGCGGTTGTCCAGAATTGTTCGGCCTCATCCCTTCTCATGTTCCACGTGTAGGCACACATCAGCACAGATCGAGAACTGTGAAATACACGAATAATAAAAGTGGTTTCAATTTTAAGGTTTAATCAGTGTTACGGTAGATTTATTCAGTAGCCTTGACACATTCAGTGAGAATCTAAAGACGCATGTTTGTAAGAAATTATTTCTTCTTGCGCGGTATTTGGAAGTTCGTTTACTCAGAGGCTCTCAACTTGGGAGCCTGGGTTGGTGACCATAGTTCTCCCAGCTGGACTGTCATTGCTTCCACTTGCTTGTGCCAGGCTCCTCGCCTCCACCTCCCATGGTTAGCAATTGTTATTCTGCGGACCCGACGGCATTAGATTAGGGATTCTTTCATTTCTTCGTTCCTCGTGTCCCGTCAATTTTCCCTTGCCGCTACCTTCAGTTTCAAAGAATCGGACTTCATTTTTTTTTCGGACTAAGTGGCTCAGACGATTGAGGCACTGGCTTTCTGACCCCCAATCGCCAGGTTCGATCATGGCTCAGACGGGTGGTATTTGAAGGTGCTCAGATACATCATCCTCGTGTAGGTAGATTTACAGGAACGTAACAGAACTTCCACGGGACTAAATTCCGACACTTTGGCATCTCCGAAAACCGTACAAGTATTTAGTGGGATGGAAAAACCAATACATTATTATTATAAACTTCTTTTTGCCCATTCTGGATTGTGTTAAGAGAGGCTGGTTTCCAGTGGCATAATGGTACGGCCTGCAAGGCCTGTAATGCAATAAATAAATAAATAAATAAATAAATAAATAAATAAATAAATAAATAAATAAATAAATAAATAAATAAAACTATATGAATAAAATCGTAACGACAGTGTATCTGCACATTGAATATTTTCCTTTCTATCATACTTATTTTTAACTACGACAAAAACAGATTCATGATCACTAATACCATCTATTACTTCGGTTTCTCTATAGAGCTCATCTGGTTTTACCAGCACCACATCCAGAATATTCTTCCCTCTAGTTGGTTCCATCACTTTCTGAATCAGGTGCCCTTCCCATATTAACTTATTTGCCATTTGTTGGTCATGCTTCCTGTCGTTCGCATTACCTTCACAATTGACACTTAGTAAATTGAGATACCCGCTGCAATCACGTTCCTTTCCTTATCATTTCCCACATAGCTGATTATCTTATCAAATAATTCTGAATCAGCATCTACACTACCATTTCATGGTCTGTACACTCCAAAGACTATTATCTTCAGAGATGAGCCTTACCCCTAGAATTTCGTGTTTGTCATCTTTAACTTGTTCGTAGTTTACAAATTCTTCTTTCACGAGAATGAATACTCCCCCTCCTACCATTCCTATCCTATCTCTACAATACACCCTCCAGTTCCATGAGAAAATTTCTGCATCCATTATATCATTTCTCAGCCATGATTCAACTCCTATTACAGTATCTGGTAAGTACATATTTATTAAATTACTTAATTCTTTTCGTGTCCACCTACATGGCGGCTACTGTGTGTGAGTCTGTGATATCTGTAGTGGATAACGGTGTAAAATGCAATGAAAAATGTGGCAAATGCAGAAGAGTAGTAAAAAATAGGATTCTGGGTCGAAAGTGTGATGAATGGTACCATTTTCGCTGTGCAAATATTGTAAATGGGACTGATATCGAAGAAAGTGTGTGGCTATGTTCCGAGTGTAAACAAACTGATAGTGAGACAGAACAACAAGGAGAGACTTACGAAACTATAATTAAGATTTTAGGCGTGCTACGAGAAGACCTATGTGCTCTGAAATTTGAAAATGAAAGCTTAAAGGACAGAATAAAGTAACTGGAAGATAAATGAGAAATTGGAGAAGAACGCCGTGGACGGAAGTGACGCGTAGCCATTTTGGCCTAATGTTAAACATATGGGAGAAACTACGCACCACTTAAAACCGGGAAAAAAACTCTTTGCAGTGCCAAAATAGATTTCAGTCATTGCAACAAGTCCCAGAAGAAGACACATCAAGTTTTCCGAATAATCTTAAATCCAGTGGAGGTAACCCACAGAAAAAGAAAACCAATGGAAAGTCAAGATCGCCAAAAATTCATCTCTACGCAGACAGTCAAGGGCGAGGTATGGTAGAAGGCATCAAGGATGAGGTGCAGAATCCAGAAACTGTGGTTTTAGGACTAGTAAAACAGGTGCCAAAAGAGGAGACGTCCTTTCAAGTTGTAATCCAGTGTTAGAGAAGGACAATTATGTGGTGATTGTGAGTGGTACAAATGACATTGCTGCAAATGAAGGTGAGGAATTAATTACGACCCTCAGATGTAAGATTTCCAAACTACCTGACTCAAAAGTTATTGTAGCTACTGTTCCACTCAGGTATGACCTTTTAGAGGAAACATGTGTGAACAAAGCTGTACATGATATAAATATAAAAATCAAGAGATTATGTAAGAGTTTTAGACATGTCTATGTAGTAGATACTTTAGGTCCTGGCAGCCAAATGTTCACTAGGCATGGGTTACGTCTGAATGGTAACGGAAAAGCAACTCTCTCTAGACAAATTGCTACAATTATCAACAGAGATTTGCAAACTAATTTGCATTTAAGAAAACTGGCACATACAGGGAAACCTGCCAGGAAACCCAGATCCTTAAATCAAGCTCTTTGTACAACGATCTGGGTTCCAGAGAAGCTCTCAACTCATGAGTCAAATGTAACACTAGGAAATAGTATGAATATTAATACCAGACAACATCTTTCAGTGGAGCAACCTATACTAGAAGTCAAGGTTTCAAGAAAACATTATGTAAATTCAGACCTTATTGTTTTTCATATTAATCTTCAATCCATTACAAATAAGCTAGGTGAACTTGAAGTGTTCTTGAATTCATCTCCAGTTGATATTTTATGTATTAATTAACATTGGCTTGTAAAGGATTAGGTTGGTTTTTATTTCCCATCAGGATATGAGATAGTTACATACTTTTGTAGAAGTAGGATTTCAAATGGGGGAGTTGCAATATATTGGAAAATAAACTCTAATATGAAATACACTGTTTTAGATTTAGAGGAGTACTGTATAGAAGCGTGATATTTACAAATACTAAATTGATAATTATTTCCCTGTACCGAACACCAGATTCTGATAGTCATGCCTTTCTGAACGTGTGGGATCATTTTGCAGAATACTTAGCGAGGTATCGGAATTACAAAGTCTATTGCATAGGTGATATTAATATTAATATTTTAGTTGAATCATCCATCAAAAAACAAATTTTGTGATATTCTCAGGTCTCATGATTTCTATCTTGCCAATGATCAACCCACCAGGAAAACTTCTTGTCTGGACAACGTAATCACTATTGTTCAAAACAGTGACTTCACATGTGGTGTTACAGAGCATATATTGTCTGACCACAGTGGTCTCTGGCTAAAATTAAAAACTGAATTGGAAAAGCAACATGACAATAGTAAATTTAAACATTTCAGGAGGTTGGGAGAAAATAACATTTTAAAAACTAAGAAATGAATTAATTCACATCAATTTTGAAAACATTATACTAAATTCTAATAATGCCTCAGAAGCAACTGAAAATTTTATACAGTTACTAGGTTACTGTGTGGAAGAGTGCTGTCCTGAAACTACAAAGGTAATTAACAGATCAGGTAAACTCAAAGGGAAGCGTAAAGGGAAATGGTACACTCCTCGCCTCGCAACTCTCAGGAATTTAATGATGATCTATTACAATAAATCAAAGCAAGGAAAACAAACAGATAAAGAAAATTATACCCTCATTAAAAGTCTACCGTAAGGAAATTCAACTGGCAAAACAACAAGCTAATGATTATTTTATTAATAACTCTAAAAATAAATGTAAGGCGGCCTGGTCTATCATAAACGATGAAAGTGGGAGGGCAAAGAGGGGAGAATTCTGTGCCAATAGAACCGAATGTACTTAATGAATACTTTATAAACAGTGCCAAATATACGAATATCAGTAACACATCTGGAGACAATGAAACTGCATACAACAATCTATTAAAGAATAGTGAAACTCCTGAAAATAACAGAACCCCTTTAAATAGAAAGTTATAAACCCTAAGAATGTCTGCAAAATAGTTTCAGAACTAAATTCTTCAAACTATGAAGACTACTATAGCATAATAAATTTTATTCTAAAAAAAATATTTACATAATCATTCCTCTAACTCGCCTCTTCAATTGGATACTGGCTGAGGGGACTTTCCCAGACTGTCTAAAAATTACAGTTACAGTTCCTGGTGTAAGAATGGAAATGTTATGGATCCAGGCAGTTATCGACCCATTTCAATTGTTCCAATAATATCTAAGATAATAGAACATTGTATAAAGGAACAGCTATCTGTATATTTTGAAAAGTATAATTTACTAAATGCCGCACAATTTGGGTTCAGAACAAATAAATCCACCATTAAAGCGTTAGAAGCTCTTGTGACTGAAGTAATTGAAGGCATTGAGTCTCACCGCATTACAAGTGCTACACTGTTAGACCTCAGCAAAGCTTTTGATTCACTACCGCACAATATACTAATAAGTAAGCTTAGCTACTGTGGCGTGAAAGATTTAGAATAATTATTAATTATATCCTACCTCAATGACCGGTATCAAATTGTACTGGTAGAAAATCAACGATCTGGGGCTCTCAAAGTAAAACCAGGGGTGGTTTAGAGCTCAGTTATAGGAACTTTCCTCTTCTTTGTGTATATAAATGATATTGTTAGTAACTGTTGTTAGTAATTTAGTAATTTACCCTGTAGGTCAGTGCTCTATGCAGATGTTATTACTATCATCAGAGGCGAAGCATCAGGGGAGACAGGGTAGACAGCGTGTACCCTTAACATTTTGTGAACAAAATATTGTCTAGTTAATCCAATTATTTTTAGAACTATAATTATTTCCACATACATGACATTATTGTATTTCCCGCTTTACTTCGGCAATGCTAGGGCATGGGTCAGTTACAAGAAGCACGTATTGTAGGCGCAAGTAGACGCTGTCCATTCAGTGTATGTTCCCTTTGATTTTCAAGACTTTCATATAGAGCAACACTACGCTATCTCTAGGTGCTGACTATGGAAATGACTTTCCTATAGCGAGATTTCTCCGCCCAGTAGATAGACTTAACAGCGTCTCCCCTTGCTTCCATTGGCTATCATTCGAATCTCAGTTATAAAGGTGCTCTTATTGGCTACTATCTAAGGCATACTTTTATTTTAATTAATATGAATTTACTTTTTGTAAGATACGTTTAAAAATAAAATATTCAAATACGAAGTATAACAAACTTACACCTAATACATGAATGATAGCATGAAAGCCCTTCAAGTACATGCAGTGTCTTGCCCGCCAATATTAGTTACAGTATTATAACCCCAACAACTATTGGCTTACATTCTTAATAATAAACTACAGAGTGTGCACACGAAAGCAACAAAATAGCTTAACTTGACGCTGTCTATTCTGTTAAACATCAGTTTCTAGTGAACGCGCTATGAGTGCCTTGAAACGAGTCAAAGGAGTTCGATGACCAACCAGAAACTGTCCAACGTGGGAATTCTAGCAAGACGCCTGACTTCATGCCGAGAGTAATAGATATACGAGGTATTTGCTGAAATAAAAGACAGGTGAATTGAACTCATTTACAATATAATACTGATTATGGTGACGTACGAAAATCGATTATTTCTCTTATTAAATTTACATAACAATGAATTATATTGCTATTTACATTTCATTCTAAAAGTCTGCTGTTATTTAACTTCCCGCTGCACGTTTAGTCTATATTTAAAAATAAAACGAGTGGACGTAGGCTTATAGGGTTTGTCATAATTTGAGTAATACACGTATATTGATGAATACAGATCAGTATGCGTCGAGATAAAAATTAAATATATATGATTAAAATAGTTAAAATAAATAAAATCTGTCTACCCCCTTTCTTAGTTCACCCTTCGCCACTGACTATCATAACAAGTTAAAATACGTTGAGGAGGAAAGGATAGAAGTGCTACACAAATCACCCTCTTGGTTGCAGGTAAAAAACTTATCCTAAATAATAACAAGACAGTAGTGATCTACTTCCATTTAATGAATTGCATTGTTGGATGCTCTTGTGAACGGTTGGCTGTTGAGAGAGCTCTTGCATTATTGTAATGAAAAAGTAGTTAAAACCTGTTGACATTATGTAAATTTTGTGTGTGCGTTCCATTTAGTGCTATTTATATACTGATGTTTAGTGCTTGTTGGTAGAAATTGGAAGTAGTGTCATTTATTTGAATTTTATAACAAGCAATTCATTTGGTGTTCAGTAGATTACGTTTTCTAGATTAAGTAGGCTAGCTAGGTGTACTTTGTTTCGAATTTAGAATTAGGAAATACTTTTAGGTAATAATATTAACTTTCAAAACAATATTTTTAAATATCTGTAGGTTCGTTGGTATAATACAAAGGCAGATTATCGTAAGGAGTTGTAACTCACTGTAATTTCCGCCGCTACTTTTCCGATATTTCGCACAGATATCAGTTCAAATTATCACGAAGGTAATAATTTATTACATTAAATAACACGATAAGCCTGGAAACATCGATTTAAAGAGAAGTTAAAGAGAATTCACGGTAAATTCACTGGATAATTACGGTACTTAACAGTTTTTTGGATTGTTGACGATTGTTGCTACATGCACATGATAGTAGTGTAAATAAATACAAAGTCAGCTGATTCATTATTCCGATAATTTGTAGTCTTAGTTCCCTGCATACTTTGTACTTTCCACCTTCGTTTATTCATCGAGTAAAAGTTAATAATCAAATTCCTATATCCCAACAATATTGCACTTCAAGCCCCCCGCGTGGTTTTGACAGAAATTATAGTAGACAACCTCTTATTCTCAGCATTTAAGGACACTTTTATTCTCCGTCCCACGTAGTATGGAAGATAATACTAATCCACCAGCGGTAAAAGGCCATATAACCACACTTCAGCTGAAAATTGTAGTGTAGATACATTGTAGTATAGAACAGTATTTTTAGATAGTGCCGTATCTTGATTGCTGTATTCGAGTGTTATCTTTCGTGTGTATCTATTACAGCGTAGTACTAATAATAATTTGACTAAGCACTTAGCTCTATTGGTAATCTTTGAGTACAGTAGTTCTTGCAAATTTCATTTCTGCTTGTGCTCAGTAGTGACTTACGGTACCGGTATTGTAATTAGGATACGTCTGAAAGTAGTTTAAAAGTACTGTAGTGTACTGTACAGTAGTATACGAGTAATATCCTATTAGAATTTAGTGTGCTTATTTTATTATCGTAAAATATTTGTGTAGTACTGGTGTAGTAGAGGTATCCGTAGAAACTCTTACTAAAATTCTGTTGTTGTAATTAGGATAGGCTTAATTATTGCAGTCTGGAATTGTGTAGTTCTTGTGTATTCCTTTCGATATTCAGTAATTAACAGCAGTTTTTATCCTGTTAGGGGTTGTAGGATAAAAAATAGAGTACGACTAAGTAGTATTGTAGTGTAGTCGTATATTAATTACCTTATTGTTGTGTGATGTTTGAGTACTATCCCAGACAATATACCCCTCCGTTCATTTATTTTTTGCAAATAAGTTATTTTAATTTTATTTTTATTTTTTCCGTAAAGAATGGCTAAGGAGCGCGACTGTACGAACTGTTGGTGTGGCGAGGCAATGAGGGGTATGAGGGAGGAGTTGGAGAGTTTGAGGGAGATAATTAGGATTCTCACAGAAGACAGGAAGGAAAATAGGACTCCCTCAAATAATGTACAGGTTACAGTAGGTGTACAAGAGGGAGGGGTAGGAGAGGGGGGCGTTGTAGAAGACAGGTGGTCTAATGTTCTAAGGTTAAGGAGATTGCAGGCTAAGGGCTCTATTCAAGATCAGAATTCAGGACAGGTGTCCGTGCGAAATCGGTACGAGTCACTCCAGGTAGAACAACAGAGGGAAGATGAGGGACTGGAACTGTTGCTGAAATATGTAGAAGTAGGAGGAAGGGGAAAAGTAGGAAAGGGAATGTAGAGTAGAGGATAGGAAAAGACAGATGGAACAGGGTCATGGGAAGGAGAAAAGGGAGGAGGAAGTAGCTTCTGCAGTTATCAGGAAAGATAGGACTGACCAGGAGGGAAGGGGATCAAATGAGGTGGGTAGGGTTGAGGCTCTGGTCATGGGGGATTCCATCGTTAGACACGTGGGGAAAGTGTGTGGGAGAAAGGGAACCAGAGTAGAATGTTATCCAGGAATTAGATTGAGGCAGATGTTGAGGGAAGTAGAAGAGAGGGAGGAGGGAAAGGAGAAGGTGGTGGTGTTTCACGTTGGTACCAACAACGTAAGGCAAGCTGATGTAAGTGCCAACATAGTTGGAGATGTGTGGGATCTGGTAAATGCAGCAAGGGTGGAGTTTAAAAAAGCGGAGATTGTTATTAGTGGAATACTGTGTAGGAGGGATACTGACTGGAGGGTGATTGGGGATTTAAATGAGACTATGGAGTGGGTATGTGGGAAACTGGGAATGAAATATCTAGATCCCGATGGGTGGGTAGGAGGTAGGGATCTACGCTCAGATGGCCTTCACTTAAACCGCAGTGGTACGTACAATTTAGGAAATTTGTTTGGAAGTGTAATTCAGGGAAACGGGGTGGCCTAGGGAGCGATGATAAGGGAACAGGGAACTGGAAATCAAGTAGGGATGACATAAAATTGTTAGTGTTGAACTGTAGATGTATTGTAAAGAAAGGAATAGAATTAAGTAATTTAATAGATATATATTTACCAGATATTGTAATAGGAGTTGAATCATGGCTGAGAAATGATATAATGGATGCAGAAATTTTCTCACGGAACTGGAGTGTGTATCGTAGATATAGGATAGGAATCGTGGGAGGGAGAGTATTCGTTCTGGTGAAAGATGAATTTGTAATCTACGAGAAAGTTAAAGATGAGACACATGAAATTTTAGGTGTAAGGCTCATTTCTAAAGATAATAGGCAACTTGATATATTTGGAGTGTACAGACCGGGAAAGGGTACCACTGACACGGATTAAGAATTATTTGATAAGACAATCAGCTATGTAGGAAACGACATAGAAAGAAATGTGATTGTAGCGGGAGATCTGAATTTACCAGATGTCAATTGGGAAGGAAATGCGAACGACAGGAAGCATGATCAACAAATGGCAAATAATATGGGAAGGACAGCTGATTCAGAAAATGATGGAACCAACCAGAGGGGAAAATATCCTGGATGTGGTGCTGATAAAACCAGAAGAGCTCTATAGAGAAACTGAAGTAATAGATGGTATTAGTGATCATTAAGCTGCTTTGGTCGTGGTTAAAAATAAATTTTATAGAAAGGAAGGTCTTAAAAGTAGGACTATTAGGCAGTACCATACGGCTGATAAAGCAGGCATGAGGCAGTTTCTAAAAAGTAACTATGATCGGTAGAAAACGGTAAATAAATATGTAAACAGACTCTGGGATGGGTTTAAAGAAATTGTTGAGGAATGTGAAAACAGGTTTATACCTTTAAGAGTGGTAAGGAATGATAAAGACCCACCTTATTATAATAGAGAAATAAAGAGACTAAGAAGGAGGTGCAGACTGGAAAGAAATAGAGTTAGAAATGGCTGCGGAAGTAAGGAGAATTTGAAGGAACTTACTAGAAAATTGAATCTAGCAAAGAAGGCAGCTAAGGATAACATGATGGCAAGCATAATTGGCAGTCATACAAATTTTAGTGAAAAATGGAAGGGTATGTGTGAGCATTTTAAGGCAGAAACAGGTTCCAAGAAGGACATTCCAGGAATAATTAATGAACAAGGAGACTGTGTATGTGAGGATCTTCAAAAGGCAGAAGTATTCAGTCAGCACTATGTAAAGATTGTTGGTTACAAGGATAATGTCCAGATAGAGGAGGAGACTAAGGCTAAAGAAGAATTAAACTTTACCTATGATAACAATGACATTTACAATAAGATACAAAAGTTGAAAACTAGAAAAGCGGCTGGAATTGATAAGATTTCTGGGGATATACTAAAGACAACGGGTTAGGATATAGTACCATATCTGAAGTACTTAATTGATTATTGTTTGGTTGGAGGAGTTATACCAGATGAATGGAGAGTTGCTATAGGAGCCCCTGTGTATAAAGGAAAGGGTGATAGACATAAAGCTGAAAATTACAGGCCTGTAAGTTTGACATACGTTACATGTAAGCTTGGGGAAGGCATTCTTTTTGATTATATTAGACATGTTTGTGAAATTAATAACTGGTTCGATAGAAGGCAGTTCGGTTTTAGGAAAGGTTATTCCACTGAAGCTCAACTTGTAGGATTCCAGCAAGATGTAGCAGATATCTTGGATTCAGGAAGTCAAATGGACTGTATCTGTGGATCATGGGAGACTACTGGCAAAAATGAGTGCAATTGGACTAGACAAAAGAGTGACTGAATGGGTTGCTATATTTCTAGAAAATAGATCTCAGAGAATTAGCGTAGGTGAAGCTTTATCTGACCCTGTAATAATTATTAAGAGGGGAATTACTCAAGGCAGTATTATCGGACCTTTATGTTTTCTTATATATATAAATTATATGAGTAAAGGAGCGGAATCAGAGGTAAGGCTCTTTGCGGATGATGTTATTCTCTATAGAGTAATAAATAAGTTACAAGTTTTTGAGCAACTGCAACGTGACCTCGAAAATGTTCTGAGATGGACAGCGGGCAATAGTATGTTGATAAACGGGGTTAAAACTCAACATAATTGCCAATCTTTTGCTCTGAACTTTTTGGTAATTCTGCATTCCATTAAAAAACTGCCTAGCTCTTGGTACTGATAATGCTCCAGTAATGGTAGTTTTAAAGAATGGTGTAGCAGGATATTTGAAGCGGGAAAATAGTAACATAATCATCGTAGGCTGCTCTTGTCACCTAATTAATCTTGCTACCGAGAAGGGTGCGGCATGCTTGCCCGTAAATATAGATGAAAGTATAATTCATATTATTTTATTATCTGGAAAGGAGTGCAAAGGGGAAAGAAAAGTTCAGAGAATTTCAGACTTTACACAACACAGAGATCAGGAAAATTCTGAAGCATGTGCCTACTCGATGGTTATCACTATAAATGTGTTTAGATAGGATTTTGCTTCAGTGGGACCCTTTAGATACATTATTCAGGAGCGAAATTGTGAGTAATCGTGACTGGACGATAACACATGAGTCCAACCACACCTTTCAAGAAGAAGAAGAAGAAGAAGAAATTGTGAGTAAGGATTCTCAGATGGGAACTTGGAAGAATTACAAAATTCCTAAGCACAGTTTAAGAGCAGATGTGTCTTGTTTGTCTGAAAAGGTTAAGGATTGTCATAACATATCACCTCACTCCTCAGTTTAAAGGAAAATCCAGTCGTCAGTTTCACTTAAAAAATTTAAACTACTGATGACACTAAGAGCCATGCATTGTCACGTGAAGAACGACTTTTCATGTTCCTTTCATCAAATTTACATAAATCTTTTTGCCTTTTTCTCTCAAGTTTTATGGATATCTTTGAGAATCCAAACGTAGCTCTTCAGTCAAGTATGCCGCACATCTACTTATTGAGGTCAGTTTTGGAGGAACTATTGAAAAATGGGATGGCAAGGTTTGTCAAACCACACGTTATTAAAAGATCCTCCTGTCTCCTTGATGTAGATTATCATACTCCAGCAAATCAAAAGGATGGTTGTAATCTGATGATAAGAAACTATGCGTTTGTTTTAGTGAACACCTTGAAGTCTGAGGAAAAGTGCATATTCTTTAAGTCTGTTAGAAAGTGTTTCTCTTCATCGTGTGACTATATGGTACACAAATTTCCATTCAAAGATGAAGTTTTAATTAATGCAGAAGTTGAAAATATTTCTGCTATAAGTAAGGCATCATTTTCTAGCCTTAGCTTTTTCATTAACAGGTGTCCGAACATTTTGGCTAGTGAAACGGCACATTTGGATAAAGAAACTGATATTCTGCACTCCCAGTTCTGTAACTTTTAGCTCGAAGAAACAGACCTGACAAAAGGAAGAACTGATGCTATAACCTTTCAATGGTTTCGAGGTCAAGAGCGAAGGAGCCATTGACATTTATAAGTAAATAGATCAACAGAAGCGGTGCATAAGTACACAACCAACCGGAATACGTCCAGTTTATACGTCCAACTACGTATGTAAACTGAGACAACGCGCTCATCAAAAGGGAATTATAAGGAGTGAAATCAGGAAATTCACAAGCTCAGAACCCCGTGGTATTCGGAGGATTGAATTAAGAACCTGAGTTAGGATACAAATAGAGACCGGTAGATGAATATCGTATTAACACCTGTGAAAGAGAAATCTCATATGTAACATTCAGGTCCAGAAACGTCGCGCGGCGGAGGCCATGGAACAGTTTGGAGCAATGCAAGTTCTACCATCAAGAAGGCGTACGTGGAGTGACGGATCGTATGCATTGAGGAAATAAATGAATAGCAGAATGTGTTCCTTTGTGCAGTTCGGTGAATGAAGAGAGTGACTGCGTTAGGCAAAGTTCCTTAAATGTCAAAAACATATGTAACGGAGATTACGACATAGCAATTTTAGTGTGAATCATAAAATGCGAACCAAAGTATTATTGTGATGTTATTAAAATGGGATTTTGTTTTAAGACAATGGATGAAGAAAAAAACAGCGTAGAAGGTTGATTCGAGAATAGCTCTGATACATATTGAAAGGAATGGAGGAGATTATAAGAGTTTTAAAGATATTGCAAGGTTTAAAAGAGCTCAATAACCAATTATGCGACGTCAATATACGAAGGCGAGTTTAGTTAACGAAATTGAGAATTTTAAACTCTGTTTAGCACTATTCTAATCTGGTCTGTACAAGTTTCAGGGTGGAATAACAACGAAATTGATTACTGTTATGATGAAGGCTTCAAATAAGACGGAGATGTGTGCCTATGTCGAGACTGGGATCCTGATGGATCCGAGTTCTGCTGGGGTGGCCACAATAACATGAAGCATATGTCCATAAATACCACAACCTAAGGGTGGGATGAACAACAGAGTCTTCGGATGTTAAGTACCCAAGCATTGTCTTCCCTTATTCTATTTGTAGAAGCTTATAGTAGTGTTAGATTCGTCATCATAATGGGTGACTTTTTAAGAATACGGCTTGAGTAACCTAACGTGTCTGTCATTATGTATTGAACCCGACAGGGGCATGATCCAAGGACATTTGGTTGATATTGATATCCGTAATTACTCACGCAATGGTATTAAAGGGAAAGAATGCTGAAAATGATTAATATTCATATCATTAATCGAGGTCATACCGAAACTAATTAATATTCATACCATTGAGATAGATAAATTGTGTCTTTTAAAATTATTCTACGAGATTTCTTTGTCTGCGACTTATTGCGCAGTATTATCCTTTGTGTAGCGGGGGCCCCGCAGATGAAGCCAAGCCAACTTAGACCCGGGAGGGGTTATGAATGGGGATTCCCTGTGACATCACTCGAGAGAAGACATCCCTCCTCAAGACTCACTGAATGAGGGGAAACTAACCTTTTTCGAAACGAAATATAGGAGCCATCTTGGAATCGGACTGGCCAACTTAATTACCTACGATCTAGAAAATTAATGAAACTCGAATTAAGGGGTCATCTCCCGATTTAAAAGGGATAAATGTCACTGGGACATTTATTTAGAGTGTTTAATGTCCTCTTCCGTGATAACTTTCAGAAGAAGAAAGAATACTGTGTGGTTTCTGCGTGGAAAAGTACTGGGCCATCTGTTTATTCTCACGACACCTCCTCGAGAAAGAGAGTTCACCACGCATGGCGGGGGAAGCAGAAGAGATTTTAATTAATTTAAAGAGATTCACCGAAGGATAATTGAGTGGTTATGTCTCAATCGCATCAACTAAATACTGGTCACCGACTAACCGTACTATTTTACCTCGAGTACGCCGGTAATAGGCGCTACGCAAATTAGTGGAAGGGGTATCGCTCCCTTGTAAAAACTACTGCAGTAAGGGACAAGCGTCAGTCGGGGTTTAGCGGCTTATCGACGGCGAAGCTATGCTCGGTTAAGCCCTCGTTAGTTCTTTGTTCAAGTGAAGTTAACTCCTATTTTAAGTGAAATAATACAGTTCGCATAAACAATGTATAGTTTTGATCTCTGTGACGGCTGTGTTAACTTTTTAGAAACCCATGATGTGTAAAGTAATGTTATTATCATTACGATAGTATAATAATCTGACGTAGCAGCAGACTGAATAGGAAAACCAAGAGATAGACGAGTCTCGGTACTGAACCGCGGACTACGTAATAGCTTACGAGATCGTGACCGGACGTTCACAGTGAACGCTGTTAACCGAAGTGTGAATTAAACAGTGACGTTGTGTGTGTGCAGGATTAGCTGCCAGCGGCTCCACCAGCATCGAACAATGGATCTTCAACTCCAAGATGGAATGGAAAATGAAGTAATCACCGTGGTGCCCATGGAGGAGGAGTAAGCTCAGGATGGACCTCCTGAGTTGACGAAGGTGTCATCATCATGTGATAGAGATGAGTACAAAGTTCTAATATCTGGCATGCATAGAAGGGATGGGAATATTTATTGTAAACTGACGCTATAAGAGATTAAAGATGTAGTCCTGTTGAAATAGAGCGCCGGAATGGGCGCGTAGTTATTAATTCTTAGTTTAGGAAACCGACGACAGGTCTGAGTAATTGATTGTAAATAATTTAGGGAATATAATACTCTAGCTTTGCATGGGATAGAGATTCATTCAATTATTTCTTTCTTGGGAGATTCTGTTTGTTTATTTGCGTCAGAAGACCAGGAATAATTAGTTTATGGGAGTGCAGTGAGAGTAGTTATTAGAATATTCATTAATTTGATAAGTGTATGGTATGTAAAACGGTAAGTACTACAGTACGTAAGGCACGTGACTACGAGGCTCAGCGGCCGAACTGACAACACATAAACTCCACCCTTTGAAATACTTAGATAGGGAGTGATAAGAGTAAATTGATTATGTGATTAAATTTACCAGGAAGTGATCCTAAAGCGTGTGTCAAATATCCATTCACGTGAATATTAATTAATTAATGAATGTATTGCCGTGTGACGATAAAGTAGCCATGTGCCGACCATCGATTAATTAGCAGTCAATAATCAGATGTTAATTGCCGCGCGAGTGCTTAATTGTGTTGTAATTGCTGAATAGATTCCGCACGATGACCATGTATAGGTAATGTAGCGGGTAAGCCATGTAGGACGGCAGGAATAATAATAATAATAATAATAATAATAATAATTGTTACCGAGTTTTGGTGGTAGGTAGAGGTGTAAGAAGGTGCGGGCGTGAATGGGTCTCAAACTACTGAATCAAAGTTAATGTAAAAGTTAACAAGGTTATATTTCCTTTTCAATATTAAGTAATAACAAAGAACAGGTACTTAGTAGCCGAAGCACAATTTGAAATGTACAATTACAGGGATTACAGAGTTTGGGCTTCGAGCCCTGAGTTCACAATTTTTGAGCAACTAGCCCAACTTTCCGATATACAAATTTTAACAAAGGGGCAGAAGACCCCAATCAAACCCTGGAGCACTTGCTCCAAATTACACAGTAAAGCCTCCTCGAGGCATACAACACTCCGTTTCCAAAAGAGCCACACGCTCTTTAATTAAAGCCTCTCCTAGGCCACACCAAACTCCACCTTCAAGTTGTCCTCAACGGACATAAACACAGGGGTAAAATACCCAATCTACTGAGGTCTATTAAATGAAAAGCAGGTTAATTAAATGACCTCTAAAACAATTTGAGAGGAGGCGAACTTGCACTCCTAATACACTTGGTTTTTAAGACCTACTTTGGCTCTTAGGCCACTGATGCAAGGGCTAATCCCATACTACAGAGGTGACGTAATAGCAATTTACATTACATTACGGAAGAATTGGTTGAGAGAATAAGTTCACCTCAAGACGATGTGAGTGGGAGCTCGAGAGGGTTAAGCACTCTCTATCCCGATATGTCGTTTTAAAATAGAATAGATACCAGTTGTTTTTACATTTTAGGAAAAGGTTACATGGTTGAACGCTTAGAACCCGCCCCGAAAGTTAAACTGCTGAGCAAGAAAAGAAAGAATTTATTAATCGGCCATTACCTTATTGTTGACCGCCGCCGAGGAAAGAGGCGCTTCCCGCCTCCTGCTATGTACTTAATACACTGAAAGATGGAACAGAAGTGGCCCGGAGACCCTAAAATCAGCAGTTTATATACTCTCGCGGAAGTTTCTAGGCATTAGGGGAATGAAAACACCCGCCCACAATGTTTTTATTGGATAGGACCCCGCAACAGATACAAGTTGGGGGAAGATACACCAGATTGGTCAGAAATTACTAAAAGAAATTCGGGATTGGATAAATCTAAAACAAGGGGAAAAAGAGGGGTATTCAGCCAACTTAAACAATAACAGAAAGAAATTTAACAAGAAACAAACTTTTGAAATAAAAATTTCTCCAACAAAATAGTTCTTTGACTCCGCACTAGGGTGCGCTATTGTTGATCTTCAGTAGTGTCCTCTAGAAGAGAAAGTTCACACTTCTTACTTCAAGCGAAACAAAAACACATCAAAAGTGACACAGTTCAAAAACTCAAAATTTTCCACGTGGTGACATCTTCTGAGAAAGTAGAGAATTAATAGAGTAGATAAAGTTCAACCTTCCTCCAGAAGAGGAGTTTCAACTGGCGCAACTTTTAAATAAACGGTGTAGAGGTGTACCGCCCGGTACAATAATAATAATAATAATAATAATAATAATAATAATAATAATAATAATAATAATAATCGGGCAAAGATTACCATTATAATGCCGGAGTCGCGATGTGAGAATGACGTGATACTGTTGGGTAAATGTGATTTGCGCGAGTCTTTCAAGACCGCAAGTTATTGTAGATGTACTTCCGAGTGGAGTGCTACTGTCTCCTTTTCAAAGGAAATGTTACGCCTGTAGGTGGGTGCTGACCCTTGGGGTGGTGAACCGCCGTCTGGCCTTGGCCCAGTTGTGTTCCTTTTTTTGTGTGGGCGTTCCGTAAGCTGAGGAAGGAGCGATATTGCTGTTAAAGAGAAGTGGGCTTCTCTGAACGGCGAAATAATATGATTTACCTAACACGGCAGAGCAGTGTAATAATTAACAAGCGACCCGGCCGATAATGGTAATGTTTGCCAATGAATCGTTGTTAATTGTGCGAGTATAATTAGCTAGGGATTACAGGACCCTGCCTTCATCGCAAGAGGTTGTCAGTTCGATGCTCAACGTAGGTACTGGAGGCCTACAGGGTCAGAAGGAAGATCAAGTGCCTTTTACCTATTTTTCTTGCATATCATGAACCATGTATGTGTTTTTATGTCATGTGTGGTTGTACATAAGGTCAGTGGTGGTTCTGTCCATCAGCTTGGCGATGTCCAGAATAGGGAGTGTCGGTTCGAACCCAGGTGTTGTATCATATGTGTGTATTTTATTTTACGTCATTTCATTGGGAAATCTAGGTCTTTATTAGAATGGGGATTGCTCAGACGTGTTGTCGGACGCATGCTAGTTTTATGTGTTAGCGATAATATAGCCTCAGTGTTATGATAAAGTTACCATTCACTTTATGTCACGATACATCGCTTCGCGATAAACGTACTCGTTTCTATCACGTATAACGGACAGATGTTCACCAAACAAACTACAAAAAACATTTGTAAATTTTAATGTAATTCATTAGTGTTATTTAGTGCGTCATTTCCCATCATCATTATGGTTCAATAAACCGGTTTGTGAGTTAAATATTTTAATTCGAATGTGTTCTCATTTTTAGTTATATGCCCCGCTTCTCCTTCCTCGTACGCCTTTAAGTTTACTTTAGTTCAGCGCCTATTTATTTCATACTTCTTGACCCGTGTGCGACCCTGTAGATTCCATGCCGGTGCCATATAGAGAGGGGCGGGTGCAGTATCTATGTGAAGTGTTGAGCTAATCATTGGCAGGAGTGAAATTCGGTCTATCGTCAGTATCATGTAGTAACGGCATACAGGCGCGATCATATTTCATCTAATGTCTTGATACTGTCTGAATAATCGTGAGAATCTATTTGCGATGAGATAATACCGAGTGCTGTGTAGATAAGTTCAGTGAGTGATTGTACTAATTTATGTCAAAGTCGAGATCCTCTTAGAATAACTTGTGCCGCAGAATAATTTAATGAAGTGCGTACATGATGTAAGTGATACAATGTTTTATATGCGTATAGTTGAGTTTCTTCGATACCTGCGCTTGTATATTTGAATAGTGATGTAGACATGGTGCACATTTTTGATGAGATAGGGTAAATATTAGGATTGTCGAATGTGTTATGATAAATAGTGTGGTTATTATAAGAATGAGGTTTGTTGAAATTGATGCTACGGTAACGTGATAAATATTCGAGAAGGTCAATGAACCTAGGGTAGTAATGTTATGTGAGATGTTCACCATGTGATTTTTAAGATTTTGAATAGGCTAGCGGAATAACATGATGCTAGTATTTTCAAAGGTATCCCGGAGAGATTAAGGGTTAAGCATGTAGAAATTATCAAAATACGAATTTACGGCACAGAATAGAGGTAAAACGGATATATTATAGGATGAATTGTTAGGATCTTCGGAAAATGACATATCTAAACAATAAAATTAGTTGTTTTAAGAGGTTAATGTCACCTGACGAAGTGCGTTGGCACTGTAGTTATTTGGCAGTAGTATTATTTTCAGGAAACACTGGAGGAGAGCAGATGCAGTACAGACCTTCCGATATTATCGTTTCATTGAATATGCCAGTAGTTAGATGTTGTTGATTTTCGGACACGGCGAAGCTGAGTGTTCCCGATGAGTGTGACAGCACCTTGATTGTTCATTTATTGAATTTATTTGTGTCTTTTAGATGATTGACAGATAATTATGTTTTGCTCTTGCAACGTTAGGGAGACTAACCGTCAGAATATTCAAGTTGTATATTAGATAGCTAGACATTTAAATGATTAAACAGATAGAATTGGGGAAGGCAGACTATGGGCAAATATTGACTCAGATGAATGAACAAAGTGAATGACTTTACGATTGGCAGATTTTCAGAACTGTTAATAATTTCATTATTTGTGGAAAATATTTCAGATATTGTGATGAATTATTTAAGAGTTTAAAAGTTAATGTCAGATAATGTTTTTTTATGTGTTTGCAGAACCAACAAAGATTGATAAGATGTGTTTTACATATCATGCTGTCTAATCAGATGATCATTATTATTATATTTTTCTTCACGATTACCTAATTAAATGGAATATCCTTCCAAACCTTTATTGCGATCTTTCATTTTAAAATTATAATTTAAGAGCCTTTACATAGTTAGGTATGACGTGGAAATTACTCTGTTTGAGCTGATGTTGGAGAGATTTGACCGGTACTCGCCAAATGGCCATGCCCGCGAGTGGAGTTTCTTGCGAACCGTTGACACTAGCCGAGATTTAATTGAAGAAAATCATATCATTTCGAACCATCTACATCCCCAAACGGTCACAATGTTCAATGGACATTGGTTGGTCAGATGAAATCAGCTGATGGTGTACTTAAATATGACATACTCTCTAAGGTGATGCTTGCTATTTTATCAATTCCACATAGCAATGCAGAATGTGAAAGGATTTTTAGCAGAGTCACAAAGAAAAAAACACAGTTCAGATCCTTGCTGTCTGAACAAACTTTGGAGAAACTTTTAACCTTGAAATCAGTTCAGCAAGGCAAGTGCTTTGAGCAAAAAATTAGTTCCGAGTTTCTGAAGATGGCTAAGTCAGCTACTGGTGTGTTGAACAACAATTAGTCGTAATGTGATCACCATGTTGAAGGATGAGAAGTCACATGTTCCTACAGTTCAGGTATGTCCAGTATTTAGAGAAAATGAAACCCTACAACCTGTTTTCCAGTCATTGACCGGGTCAGGGATGGAATGAATGAATCATATATAGGCTGTTAGTACGATGGGGTCGCCACTCCCAAAGTGATTTATTAATGAATGATAGATGCTATGAAATGAGAATGGAGAGTGTTGCTGGAATGAAAGATGACAGGGAAAACCGGAGTACCCGGAGAAAAACCTGCCCGCCTCCGCTTTGTCCAGCACAAATCTCACATGGAGTGACCGGGTTTTGAACCAGGATATACAGCGGTGAGAGGCCGACGCGCTGCCGTCTGAGGCACGGAGGCTCTCCAGTATTTAGTATTCACATGTAAATGATGAAAATATATATGTAGGCCAAATAGAATTGTTAATGTATTGAATTATAATGAATTTGTACATGTTCTGCCATCAGTGAGGTGTCGTAATACGTCGCGATTCGCTGCCAAATTACTCCTGATTTTTCACTTTTGAAAGTTGGCATGTCTGCACTAATACCGCTCATTTGTGCAATAGAAGGTTTTGAAATTAAGTGCAATAGTTCTCCAAATCTCGTAATTTGGAAAATCTCTTGGCAACTACTTGTCTTAAAAAAATTTAAAACAATAAACATTTACTCACTAAGAATAATTACGCGATGCCGGCAACCACACACAAGCCAAACTTCACTAAATGACTGCTGTGGCTGAGCTGATGGTTCGTCGGGCGAATCTGAGATTTTTCTCACTTGACTTCCGGACCTGTCAGTGTTGCAGAGTTGCCATAATACCCGTACGAATGAAACTAGAAAGATTCTCGGTATTTATTTCTTAAACCTGAAATACTATGACTATACGATGCACGAGATATGGATAGTCTACAGTACAAGATGTGCATAAAAACGTTAATATGTGCATTTGGTGTGCCACCGAAATCGTGTTCGCGTGTCACTCGGTGACATAGGTTCGCCATCCCTGAGTCAGAGGTGTTAATATAAGGAAAGATCTTCACTGGGGAAATCACATAAATATGAGTGTAAATAAAGGGTACAGATCTCTGCACATGGTTATGGGGGTATATAGGGCCTGTAGTAAGGATATAAAGGAGAGGGCATATAACTGTCTGGTAAGACCCCAACTAGAGTATGGTATCCTTGCCAAGATTACTTGATTCAAGAATTGGAAAAATCCAGAGAAAAGCAGCTCGATTTCTTCTGGGTGATTCCTGACAAAAGAGTAGTGTAACAAAAATGTCGCAAAGTTTGGGCTGGGAAGAACTGAAAGAAGAAGAGCTGCACGACTATGTGGTATGTTCCGAGCTGTCAATCGAGAGATGGCGTGGAATGACATCAGTAGACAAATAAGTTTGAGTGGTGTCTTTAAAAGTAGGAAAGATCACAAACTCGAATTCAAGAGGACAAACTAGGGCAAATATTCGTTTATAGGAACGGGAGTTATGGATTGGAATAACTTACCAAGGGAGATGTTCAATAAATTTCCAATTTCTTTGCAATAATTGAAAAAAAGGCTAGGAAAACAACAGATGGGGAATCTGCCACCTGGGCGACTGCCCTAAATGCAGATCAGTAGTGATTAACTGTTCCGGTAACTGTTAACTGCCAGTTGCCTAACGACAATAAAAATTACTCTAATCTATTATATTTGTACCGGGCTGTACACCTCCACGCCGCTAATTCAAATATTGCGCCAGTTGAAACTCCTCTACAGGAGAAAGCCTGAACTTTAACAACTGTATTAACTCAACGGTTTCTCGGAAGATGTCTCTACTGTAAATTTGGTAATTTTGAAGTGTTCTGAACTGTGTCTATTTCGATTTGTGTTTGTTTGCTCCGTATCAGGAAGTTTGGACATTCTCTAACAGATGTCTCTACCAAAACTATGATAACGCACTCTGCTGTAAAGGAATGTACTCTCCTGAAGAAATTTTGTATGCTTAAGTTTTGTCCTTACTAAATTTTGTTCTGTGGTTTGTGGGTTGGCAATATAAATCCTTTCTTTCCGCCTGTTTTGAATGTAGCCAATCATGAATTTCGGTAATTAATTTTCCACCAATAAGGTGTTTCTTCCTCGTCTTGTGTATTAGTTTTTGCTGTTATCCAATAAACGTTTGTGGGCGGGTTGTTATCATTCATGAAAGGACTCGAATTTTCCACGAGGGTATAAAAACTGCTGGTTTTCTTGTCTCGGAGCCATTCAGTAACATCTCTCCTAGTGTGTGAATATGTAGCAGGGGGCGGGAAGCGCCTCTTTCTTCAAGCAGAAGTTCTTCAACAAGGTAATGGCCTGTTAACATCTTTATTTCTTGCTAGCTCAGCAGTTTAACTCTCGGAGAAGGTTCGAAACCTTTAAAATGTAATCCATCTTCCTTAAAATGTAATTCCCTTCTTCTTTCTATGTAAAAACTACTATTTCTTGAACTGTAAAGCGGAGGATAGAGAGTGCTTCACCCTCTCGAACTCCCCTTCATTTTGAAAAGGAGGTGACTACGTTTTCATAACCGTTCTTCTCTTCTTTAATGTAGTAGGTTTTCTCATACGTGTCACCTCCCTAGCTTGGGATTAGCCCCTGTATGATCGGCCTAGCGCCACATAGGTTTTTAGACAAAAACTTTGTGTAGGAGTGCAAGTTATCGCCTCCATTCAATTTGTATTTTGGGCCATTTAACCCGCTTCTTGTGGACTCCAAGTGAAGTGCAACCGCTGTGGTGGTGATCACCACTACACGGCCTGCGCAACACTTAAGGAGGCGCCGGTGTGCGCCAATTGCGCGGGGGGTCACCCTGCCTCCCACCGCAGTTGCCCAGTCTACAGGGCCATGGCGCGGGCAGAGAGTAAGGAGGCCCGGCGCCATGACCCACCCCCTTCCAGGAGGCCCCCGCCTCGGCGGGCTTGGCCTCACTCTCCGGGATCGGAGACTGGGCACGAGGTACCCCAAGGAGGTGGAGCCGTGCGACAGGCCCTAGTAGTACTTGACGCATGGCTCCGCAACCGGCAAGGACCGTGCTAGTCACAGCAGTGCCCAGACCGACTGATCCCAAGACGATGGAATGGCAAGGAATTGGTTTATGTCTTGTGCATGTTACCTGTTCCTAACTAACACAACCTCTGGTCTTTTTCCAGCCCAGATCCTTGCATGTGCTATCAAAAGATGTCAGGTTTTACATGTAGGCTCTTTCTTCCTTCTGCCTATGTCGTTTTTCCCTGACCCTTCAATACCATACTTCAACACCATATACCTAACACAAACTCTTGCCGTGGTAGCGAGTCTGACTCGGAAACCGGCAGATACACCTTGTATCACTTCCCACTCTTCCCTGCTATCTCTTTCTTCTTCTTAGAAATAATAGCATGTCGGAGGCCAAGTAGATTGAGTCGTTGGTCACGCGGGGGGAGCGGGCTTCGGGGGCCACCCCTAAGAAAAAAAAGTATTTATCTTACGACGGATAATAACGGGGATAATTACGAGGAATTGGACTTTTGGTCCAAGTCCCGTGGAAAACTTGGTGCATGTCACTTCAGTTGATTCAGACGTTCCCGAGACTCGGTCGCAGACCGAACCTCGAAAGAGAGGGAACCCGGAAAATCCTCTCCTGAAGAACAGTCCTTGACGTTGTCCCGAGTTCGGCTATCTCCATGAGGATGTTACCAAGTACAGCGAGGGCTTCCTGATACCTTAACCTTATTAAATAACGCAGGAAGCTTTCGTAGAAGTGACGGCCCCTCCCCGCCGTCACCCGTGGCGGCCATCCAAGGAGTTGGTGCGCTTTGCCGCCCCCGGAATCCTTTCGGACGCGCATCTTGTATTTTAAATCCTGTAATGCTAACATCTCCGAAGATACAGTCGTTCCCGAGACTCGGTCGCAGACCGAACCTCGAAAGAGAGGGAACCTGGAAAAACCTCTCCCGAAGAACAGTCCTTGACGTTGTCCCGAGTTCGGCTGTCTCCATGAGGATGTTACCAAGTACAGCGAGGGCTTCCTGATACCTTAACCTTATTAAATAACGCAGGAAGCTTTCGTAGAAGTGACGGCCCCTCCCCGCCGTCACCCGTGGCGGCCATCCAAGGAGTTGGTGCGCTTTGCCGCCCCCGGAATCCTTTCGGACGCGCACCTTTTATTTTAAATCCTGTAATGCTAACATCTCCGAAGATACAGTCGTTCCCGAGACTCGGTCGCAGACCGAACCTCGAAAGAGAGGGAACACGGAAAAACCTTCTCCATAAGAACAGTCCTTGACGTTGTCCCGAGTTCGCTGACTCCCTGAGTATGTTACCAAGTACAGCGAGGGCTTCCTGGCTACCCTTACCTTACTAACTAACGCAGGAAGCTTTCGTAGAAGTGACGGCCCCTCCCCGCCGTCACCCGTGGCGGCCATCCAAGGAGTTGGTGCGCTTTGCCGCCCCCGGAATCCTTTCGGACGCGCACCATATATTTTACCTCGTGCATATGCTAACATCTCCGAAGATTCAGTCGTTCCCGAGACTCGGTCGCAGACCGAACCTCAAAAGAGAGGGAACCCGGAAAACCCTCTCCTGAAGAACAGTCCTTGACGTTGTCCCGAGTTCGGCTGTCTCCCTGACGATGTTACCAAGTACAGCGAGGGCTTCCTGATACCTTAACCTTATTAACTAACGCAGGAAGCTGTCGTAGAAGTGACGGCCCCTCCCCGCCGTCACCCGTGGCGGCCATCCAAGGAGTTGGTGCGCTTAGCCGCCCCCGGAATCCATTCGGACGCGCACCTTGTATTTTACCTCCTGTAATGCTAACATCTCCGAAGATTCAGTCATTCCCGAGACTTGGTCGTAGACCGAAGCTCGAAGGAGAGGTAACCCGGAAAACCCTGTCCTGAAGAACAGTCCTTGACGTTGTCCCGAGTTCGGCTGTCTACCTGAGAATGTTACCAAGTACAGCGAGGGCTACCTGGCTACCCTTACCTTATTAACTAATGCAGAAAGCTTTCGTAGAAGTGACGGCCCCTCCCCGCCGTCACCCGTGGTGGCCATCCAAGGAGTTGGTGCGCTTTGCCGCCCCCGAAATCCTTTCGGACGCGCACCTTGTATTTTACCTCCTGTAATGCTAACATCTCCGAAGATTCAGTCGTTCCCGAGACTCGGTCGCAGACCGAACCTCGAAAGAGAGGGAACCCGGAAAAACCCTCTCCTGAAGAACAGTCCTTGACGTTGTCCCGAGTTCGGCTGTCTACCTGAGAATGTTACCAAGTACAGCGAGGGCTTCCTGGCTACCCTTACCTTATTAACTAATGCAGGAAGCTTTCGTAGAAGTGACGGCCCCTCCCCGCCGTCACCCGTGGCGGCCATCCAAGAAGTTGGTGCGCTTTGCCGCCCCCGGAATCCTTTCGGACGCACACCCTTTTATTATACCTCGTGTATATGCTAACATCTCCGAAGATTCAGTCGTTCCCGAGACTCGGTCGCAGACCGAACCTCAAAAGAGAGGGAACCCGAAAAACCCTGTCCTGAAGAACAGTCCTTGACGTTGTCCCGAGTTCGGCTGTCTCCCTGACGATGTTACCAAGTACAGCGAGGGCTTCCTGATACCTTAACATTATTAACTAGCGCAGGAAGCTTTCGTAGAAGTGACGGCCCCTCCCCGCCGTCACCCGTGGCGGCCATCCAAGGAGTTGGTGCGCTTTGCCGCCCCCGAAATCCTTTCGGACGCGCACCATATATTTTACCTCGTGCATATGCTAACATCTCCGAAGATTCAGTCGTTTACGAGACTCGGTCGCAGACCGAACCTCAAAAGAGAGGGAACCCGGAAAAAACCCTCTCCTGAAGAACAGTCCTTGACGTTGTCCCGAGTTCGGCTGTCTCCCTGACGATGTTACCAAGTACAGCGAGGGCTTCCTGGCTACCCTTACCTTACTAACTAACGCAGGAAGCTTTCGTAGAAGTGACGGCCCCTCCCCGCCGTCACCCGTGGTGGCCATCCAAGGAGTTGGTGCGCTTTGCCGCCCCCGGAATCCTTTCGGACGCGCACCTTGTATTTTACCTCCTGTAATGCTAACATCTCCGAAGATTCAGTCATTCCCGAGACTTGGTCGTAGACCGAACCTCGAAAGAGAGGGAACCCGGAAAACCCTGTCCTGAAGAACAGTCCTTGACGTTGTCCCGAGTTCGGCTGTCTACCTGAGAATGTTACCAAGTACAGCGAGGGCTTCCTGGCTACCCTTACCTAATTAACTAATGCAGGAAGCTTTCGTAGAAGTGACGGCCCCTCCCCGCCGTCACCCGTGGCGGCCATCCAAGGAGTTGGTGCGCTTTGCCGCCCCCGGAATCCTTTCGGACGCGCACCTTTTATTTTACCTCGTGTATATGCTAACATCTCCGAAGATTCAGTCGTTCCCGAGACTCGGTCGCAGACCGAACCTCGAAAGAGAGGGAACCCGGAAAAACCCTCTCCTGAAGAACAGTCCTTGACGTTGTCCCGAGTTCGGCTGACTCCCTGAGGATGTTACCAAGTACAGCGAGGGCTTCCTGGCTACCCTTACCTTATTAACTAATGCAGGAAGCTTTCGTAGAAGTGACGGCCCCTCCCCGCCGTCACCCGTGGCGGCCATCCAAGGAGTTGGTGCGCTTTGCCGCCCCCGGAATCCTTTCGGACGCGCACCATATATTTTACCTCGTGCATATGCTAACATCTCCGAAGATTCAGTCGTTGTCGAGACTCGATCGCAGACCGAACCTCAAAAGAGAGGGAACCCGGAAAACCCTGTCCTGAAGAACAGTCCTTGACGTTGTCCCGAGTTCGGCTGTCTCCCTGACGATGTTACCAAGTACAGCGAGGGCTTCCTGATACCTTAACCTTATTAACTAACGCAGGAAGCTGTCGTAGAAGTGACGGCCCCTCCCCGCCGTCACCCGTGGCGGCCATCCAAGGAGTTGGTGCGCTTTGCCGCCCCCGGAATCCTTTCGGACGCGCACTTTGTATTTTACCTCCTGTAATGCTAACATCTCCGAAGATTCAGTCATTCCCGAAACTTGGTCGTAGACCGAACCTCAAAAGAGAGGGAACCCGGAAAACCCTGTCCTGAAGAACAGTCCTTGTCGTTGTCCCGAGTTCGGCTGTCTCCCTGACGATGTTACCAAGTACAGCGAGGGCTTCCTGATAACTTAACATTATTAACTAGCGCAGGAAGCTTTCGTAGAAGTGACGGCCCCTCCCCGCCGTCACCCGTGGCGGCCATCCAAGGAGTTGGTGCGCTTTGCCGCCCCCGAAATCCTTTCGGACGCGCACCATATATTTTACCTCGTGCATATGCTAACATCTCCGAAGATTCAGTCGTTTACGAGACTCGGTCGCAGACCGAACCTCAAAAGAGAGGGAACCGGGAAAAAACCCTCTCCTGAAGAACAGTCCTTGACGTTGTCCCGAGTTCGGCTGTCTCCCTGACGATGTTACCAAGTACAGCGAGGGCTTCCTGGCTACCCTTACCTTACTAACTAACGCAGGAAGCTTTCGTAGAAGTGACGGCCCCTCCCCGCCGTCGCCCGTGGCGGCCTTCCAAGGAGTTGGTGCGCTTTGCCGCCCCCGGAATCCTTTCGGACGCGCACCTTGTATTTTACCTCCTGTAATGCTAACATCTCCGAAGATTCACTCATTCCCGAGACTTGGTCGTAGACCGAACCTCGAAAGAGAGGGAACCCGGAAAACCCTGTCCTGAAGAACAGTCCTTGACGTTGTCCCGAGTTCGGCTGTCTACCTGAGAATGTTACCAAGTACAGCGAGGGCTTCCTGGCTACCCTTACCTTATTAACTAATGCAGGAAGCTTTCGTAGAAGTGACGGCCCCTCCCCGCCGTCACCCGTGGCGGCCATCCAAGGAGTTGGTGCGCTTAGCCGCCCCCGGAATCCTTTCGGACGCGCACCATATATTTTACCTCGTGCATATGCTAACATCTCCGGAGATTCAGTCGTTTACGAGACTCGGTCGCAGACCGAACCTCAAAAGAGAGGGAACCCGGAAAAAACCCTCTCCTGAAGAACAGTCCTTGACGTTGTCCCGAGTTCGGCTGTCTCCCTGACGATGTTACCAAGTACAGCGAGGGCTTCCTGGCTACCCTTACCTTACTAACTAACGCAGGAAGCTTTCGTAGAAGTGACGGCCCCTCCCCGCCGTCACCCGTGGCGGCCTTCCAAGGAGTTGGTGCGCTTTGCCGCCCCCGGAATCCTTTCGGACGCGCACCTTGTATTTTACCTCCTGTAATGCTAACATCTCCGAAGATTCAGCCATTCCCCAGACTTGGTCGTAGACCGAACCTCGAAAGAGAGGGAACCCGGAAAACCCTGTCCTGAAGAACAGTCCTTGACGTTGTCCCGAGTTCGGCTGTCTACCTGAGAATGTTACCAAGTACAGCGAGGGCTTCCTGGCTACCCTTACCTTATTAACTAATGCAGGAAGCTTTCGTAGAAGTGACGGCCCCTCCCCGCCGTCACCCGTGGCGGCCATCCGAGGAGTTGGTGCGCTTTGCCGCCCCCGGAATCCTTTCGGACGCGCACCTTTTATTTTACCTCGTGTATATGCTAACATCTCCGAAGATTCAGACGTTCCCGAGACTCGGTCGCAGACCGAAACTCGAAAGAGAGGGAACCCGGAAAAACCCTCTCCTGAAGAACAGTCCTTGACGTTGTCCCGAGTTCGGCTGACTCCCTGAGGATGTTACCAAGTACAGCGAGGGCTTCCTGGCTACCCTTACCTTACTACCTAACGCAGGAAGCTTTCGTAGAAGTGACGGCCCCTCCCCGCCGTCACTCGTGGCGGCCATCCAAGGAGTTGGTGCGCTTTGCCGCCCCCGGAATCCTTTCGGACGCGCACCATATATTTTACCTCGTGCATATGCTAACATCTCCGAAGATTCAGTCGTTTACGAGACTCGGTCGCAGACCGAACCTCAAAAGAGAGGGAACCCGGAAAACCCTCTCCTGAAGAACAGTCCTTGACGTTGTCCCGCGTTCGGCTGTCTCCCTGACGATGTTACCAAGTACAGCGAGGGCTTCCTGATACCTTAACCTTATTAACTAGCGCAGGAAGCTTTCGTAGAAGTGACGGCCCCTCCCCGCCGTCACCCGTGGCGGCCATCCAAGGAGTTGGTGCGCTTTGCCGCCCCCGGAATCCTTTCGGACGCGCACCTTGTATTTTACCTCCTGTAATGCTAACATCTCCGAAGATTCAGTCATTCCCGTGATTTGGTCGTAGACCGAACCTCGAAAGGGTGGGAACCCGGAAAACCCTGTCCTGAAGAACAGTCCTCGACGTTGTCCCGAGTTCGGCTGTCTACCTGAGAATGTTACCAAGTACAGCGAGGGCTTCCTGGCTACCCTTACCTTATTAACTAATGCAGGAAGCTTTCGTAGAAGTGACGGCCCCTCCCCGCCGTCACCCGTGGCGGCCATCCAAGGAGTTGGTGCGCTTTGCCGCCCCCGGAATCCTTTCGGACGCGCACCATATATTTTACCTCGTGCATATGCTAACATCTCCGAAGATTCAGTCGTTCCCGAGACTCGATCGCAGACCGAACCTCAAAAGAGAGGGAACCCGGAAAACCCTCTCCTGAAGAACAGTCCTTGACGTTGTCCCGAGTTCGGCTGTCTAACTGACGATGTTACCAAGTACAGCGAGGGCTTCCTGATACCTTAACCTTATTAACTAACGCAGGAAGCTGTCGTAGAAGTGACGGCCCCTCCCCGCCGTCACCCGTGGCGGCCATCCAAGGAGTTGGTGCGCTTTGCCGCCCCCGGAATCCTTTCGGACGCGCACCTTGTATTTTACCTCGTGCATATGCTAACATCTCCGAAGATTCAGTCGTTGCCGAGACTCGGTCGCAGACCGAACCTCGAAAGAGAGGGAACCCGGAAAACCCTCTCCTGAAGAACAGTCCTTGAGGTTGTCCCGAGTTCGGCTGTCTCCATTAGGATGTTACCAAGTACAGCGAGGGCTTCCTGATACCTTAACCTTATTAACTAACGCAGGAAGCCTTCGTAGAAGTGACGGCCCCTCCCCGCCGTCACCCGTGGCGGCCATCCAAGGAGTTGGTGCGCTTTGCCGCCCCCGGAATCCTTTCGGACGCGCACCTTATATTTTACCTCGTGCATATGCTAACATCTCCGAAGATTCAGTCGTTCCCGAGACTCGGTCGCAGACCGAACCTCGAAAGAGAGGGAACCCGGAAAAACCCTCTCCTGAAGAACAGTCCTTGACGTTGTCCCGAGTTCGGCTGACTCCCTGAGGATGTTACCAAGTACAGCGAGGGCTTCCTGGCTACCCTTACCTTATTAACTAATGCAGGAAGCTTTCGTAGAAGTGACGGCCCCTCCCCGCCGTCACCCGTGGCGGCCATCCAAGGAGTTGGTGCGCTTTGCCGCCCCCGGAATCCTTTCGGACGCGCACCTTATATTTTACCTCGTGCATATGCTAACATCTCCGAGGATTCAGTCGTTCCCGAGACTCGGTCGCAGTCCGAACCTCAAAAGAGAGGGAACCCGGAAAACCCTCTCCTGAAGAACAGTCCTTGACGTTGTCCCGAGTTCGGCTGTCTCCCTGACGATGTTACCAAGTACATCGAGGGCTTCCTGATACCTTAACCTTATTGACTAACGCAGGAAGCTGTCGTAGAAGTGACGGCCCCTCCCCGCCGTCACCCGTGGCGGCCATCCAAGGAGTTGGTGCGCTTTGCCGCCCCCGGAATCCTTTCGGACGCGCACCTTGTATGTTACCTCCTGTAATGCTAACATCTCCGAAGATCAGTCATTCCCGAGACTTGGTCGTAGACCGAACCTCGAAAGAGAGGGAACCCGGAAAACACTGTCCTGAAGAACAGTCCTCGACGTTGTCCCGAGTTCGGCTGTCTACCTGAGAATGTTACCAAGTACAGCGAGGGCTTCCTGGCTACCCTTACCTTATTAACTAATGCAGGAAGCTTTCGTAGAAGTGACGGCCCCTCCCCGCCGTCACCCGTGGCGGCCATCCAAGGAGTTGTTGCGCTTTGCCGCCCCCGGAATCCTTTCGGACGCGCATCATATATTTTACCTCGTGCATATGCTAACATCTCCGAAGATTCAGTCGTTCCCGAGACTCGATCGCAGACCGAACCTCAAAAGAGAGGGAACCCGGAAAACCCTCTCCTGAAGAACAGTCCTTGACGTTGTCCCGAGTTCGCTGACTCCCTGAGTATGTTACCAAGTACAGCGAGGGCTTCCTGATACCTTAACCTTATTAACTAACGCAGGAAGCTGTCGTAGAAGTGACGGCCCCTCCCCGCCGTCACCCGTGGCGGCCATCCAAGGAGTTGGTGCGCTTAGCCGCCCCCGGAATCCTTTCGGACGCGCACCTTGTATTTTACCTCCTGTAATGCTAACATCTCCGAAGATTTAGTCGTTCCCGAGACTCGGTCGCAGACCGAACCTCGAAAGAGAGGGAACCCGGAAAAACCCTCTCCTGAAGAACAGTCTTTGACGTTGTCCCGAGTTCGGCTGTCTCCCTGAGGATGTTGCGAAGTACAGCGAGGGCTTCGTGGCTACCCTTACCTTATTAACTAACGCAGGAAGCCTTCGTAGAAGTGACGGCCCCTCCCCGCCGTCACCCGTGGCGGCCATCCAAGGAGTTGGTGCGCTTTGCCGCCCCCGGAATCCTTTCGGACGCGCACCTTATATTTTACCTCGTGCATATGCTAACATCTCCGAAGATTCAGTCGTTCCCGAGACTCGGTCGCAGACCTAACCTCGTTAGAGGGGGAACCCGGAAAACCCACTCCTGAAGAACAGTCTTTGACGTCGTCCCGAGTTCGGCTGTCTCCCTGAGAATGTTACCAAGTACAGCGAAGGTTTCCTGCTACCCTAACCTTATGAGCTATTGCCTAAATTGCGGTCGTTAGGAATGATGAAAGCGAGGAGCCTGGCACAAAGAAGTGGAAACAATGCCAAACTCAGCTAGGGGAACCGTGGTCGCCAACCCACGCTCTCAAGGTGAGAGCCCCTGGACCGTTTTAAATAAATTGTTTTATTAAACACAGTGTGCAAAAAAATAAAATTAAACATCTAACATTCACACATCACTTTTGTTGTTTCCATAAAGTCTCTTGGGCTTGTTCTTTTGTGCTGTCTAACAGGTGATGCTGGCCGGACGATTATCAAATGTGGTTTTTATCCACGTTGTCCCTTTCGTGTCGAAGGCAAATCTTGTGATGGATAGCCGTTGTTGTGTGCACATGGTGAAGTTCAAAACTGCTGTCTTTCCGCTGCAGTAGTGTAGAAACTGACGGTATTCTGTTGTTTTCCTCGACGAGTGTCCGACTTGCTGAAGGTGGTGTGATGTCATCCTCTCTTCTTAGAATGAGCCTTTTAGTTTTTGCCTTATTTAGAGTTGGCTTGTTCTGCCTCGCCCAAATTTCCATTTTGTCTCTCTCTGCTATCCCTTTTAGTAACCTTTTGCGACAGACAGGTCATAGCATATATTTATTCTAATGCTCGCAACCACAGTGTATCTTATATTAAATGAATGCGGACTGCACAGTAAATTACCTTCTCAACAATGAATCTTTCTTCTCTTAATGTCAACAATGGAACACCGAATGTGTTGTGACTTTAGCGTGTAGGCCTCTCCAAATGCTATTGTTTTCAACCAGACCTTAATATTAGGCCACTCTGAGGATTAATGATCTATCGACTGAACTTTTCTCTTATATTGTTTTCTCTCACGGGATTTTCGATTTGGGCAGTAAAGTTCGCTCCTTTAGCATTCTATTTCTGATATATATATATTATTCAAGAATATCTTACTGCAGCTGAGTGACTATAATATCATGTTCAATGAACCATGGTTACAATATGTCGCAAGTACTACAAGTTTCGTTTCCACGCTCAATAATATACTCAGTGGCGGTAATTTACGTTTCCTTAGAAACAATTCCGTCGTTTCAGGCTTGGTGAAAGCCAGAATATGAACCGTAATGCGTGGTGTACAGACCATATAGTACCGGTAGCTTTCAGAACAGACATTTGTCGCGTATAATCAAAATACTCCCCAATAGCCTCAGGATATGTTCCCATCTTGTAATCGCAATCAGTCGTACAGAACGTAACCACAGCGCGGTCTGAGAAACCCGATTGGAATGCATCGTTGCACACATTTCTTATTTTTAGAAGTGGAATTCAGATTCATCCATGTAAATTAGGTTGGTACCTCTCTGTGCGTTACAATGAATACTTCCAATCTTTCAGTTAAAAGGCGTATTCCGATAACACAAATAAATACGAGCCAGGGTCCCAGAAACCTCGGCGTGGTATTCACGGTTGTATTTTTCTCATGCATGAGTAATTTCCTCCTCCAAAATCTTACAACCTTAATGGAAATCAAATTCTAAAACTATAAATCATGTACCCTTTTTCGATAGGGGGTTTAATAAGGGAGCTCTAATTAACGGAATGTTTTACAGTCTAAGTCCTAGTGGACATAGCCAAAAAGCGGTTGCAGGTAGAGCAGATTTCTCATCTATATAAAAAAAAACGTCCGTTTAAGGTATAATAGGCCTAATGATCATCTACTTATTTAACTTTGGTGTCTGTTTGTCTGCGTTCTTAAAATTGAAAAACTATTGCATATATTTCAACAAATCTTGATATTTAGAATCCACTAGGAAAGTTCCCCACCAACCACATTATACATTTCAGGAAGAACATCTGCGTTGAATTACAGAAGATAGCTGTTTTTGAAACCTACAGTATTTTGGAGAAAGTGCTGAATAGTGAGTGATTTGAAGGATCCATAACAGAAAAAAATCGAGGGACGCATGTTATTTCATTACTCTTAGGTATTAATCCCACCTAATGTAACTGGAACACCGAGGAAATGTGAGAATGGCTGGATGATCATCATCTAATACATACAATCGTAACGCTCACGTCTCTGTACAATCATTATAGTTGTTTGAGCAAAATTCCCTTACAGTTATGTGTTTCATACGTGATAGTGATGGTCCAAATACTTTTTCCCCCTTTGGTGTCAGCCTGTCTGTCTGGTTACCTGTCCGTTTGTGTTCCTAAAACTGGAAAACTGCTAGACATTTTTAAATCAACTACGTATTTGGAATCTACTCATTCAGGATTGTGTTATCAGGTTCACATGACGCCAAGGTATCACTTGGAGTTAGGGTTCATAGGAAGATTATTCTCTAACGTCTTCGTTAAATTCCGTCTATCAAAAGAGTGCATATATCCAACGATTTTTTTTTGCTAGGGGCTTTACGTCGCACCGACACAGATAGGTCTTATGGCGACGATGGGATAGGAAAGGCCTAGGAGTTGGAAGGAAGCGGCCGTGGCCTTAATTAAGGTACAGCCCCAGCATTTGCCTGGTGTGAAAATGGGAAACCACGGAAAATATCCAACGTTTAAGAACATGTTATTTCCGATATTTTATGCTGAATACGTATTTATCTTCAGACATATAATCACTGATATGTTTACGAAAACTTGAAGTTTTGGTGCATGTCACTTCAAGATGGCTCAATGGGAAGAACTAAAGAGCCACTATACACTTTTCAATAGAACAGATAATAAAAGGATGGGTTTCATGGGTATTCAGTCACAGTGGCCAGAGTTTGTAACTGAGAAGGAGAGAGAATTTCGCATAATTTCCGACCTGGAACTGTACCGTAAAATAAATACTAAAATCGTTCCCATTCTGTCTCGCCTTTGTTCACCTTTATCGTACTTCACGTTACCGCCACGTGCTTCCGGAAAAAAAGGTCAGTTGAACGTGTGAATAGAGGCATGTAACTTCGCATAAATTCATGAAAGAAACATGTAATCCATTGCAAGAACGGGTACAAATGCCAGTAAAAAAATAAAAATGAATTTAAATAATTGTCATGAAACACATATTTACATATTTTACAGAGAGGACCTTACATTCATGAGGACGTTAGGGCACGTCCGATTTTAGACGGGGGGACCCACCTCGTTCACTGATGTTAGTGCAATCAGCAGCCATGAGATAGTGAGAGCCACAGTTCTCACTTTAAGATGATGAAAAATAGACCTTGATTAGTATTGGGACGAGAAACATGTAATGGAATCAACTCCAATAATGTTGAGCAATCCACTCTATTAGTCAGACACTTGTAAAGAAAGGGGGCATTGGCACATCTGCGGCTCGAGTGCGATATCCTCTTACAGTCTCACAGAATGACTCGTAATCGGAAGAAGAGAGAGAAATACACAAACCTTTGTAGCTGATGCATTTCATGAACCTTACTTGGAATCTTTCCAAGTTTTAAATTAAATACTGCTGAGAAGGTAGTGTTTGTGGGTTACTGTAGTCACGTCCTAGTTCGTGAACAATGGGCAACGGCTGAGAGGCCTAGTAAGTGGTCCTGAGAGTCGGGATACCAGTTGCTATGGAATGGGAGTGGGCATCTCGGACGTATTCTGAGTCATGGCCCTCCTTGTGCTCAGGCGGCTATGACTATACAATTCACCGGTGGTCCATAACCCGTTAGAGGAGAGATCCTCACTTGGACTATGTGCAAGTAGGGTAGCATCCTGCTTCATGAATTTACCGAGCTCAGAACATTTTAAGCAAGCCTCGGACTTATGGGAGTAACGGAGTCCCACTCCCATTTGACAGGCGAGGGACTCCTTGGAAACAACTTGGCGAACGAAATGGAATTCGATGGGGAGCTATCAATATTAATGGGGCTTATGGAAGAAAGAAAGTAGAACTGGCTGAGTCAGCAAAGAGGATGCATCTGGATGTGCTAGAAGTAAGTGATATTCGGGTAAGGCTAGATAGCGAGCAAGAGATAGGAGATTATAAAGTGTACTTGACGGGTGTTAGAAAGGGAAGGGCAGAGTCTGGGGTAGGGCTCCTTATCAGGAATACCATTGCACGCAATGGTTAGGTACATAAATAAGCGAATGATGTGGGTAGATTTGTCAGTTGGAGGAATTAGGACTAGAATTGTGTCCGTGTATTCACCATGTGAGGGTGCAGATGAGGATGAAGTTGACAAGTTTTATGAAGCATTGAGTGATATCGTGGTCAGAGTCAACAGCAAGGATAGAATAGTGCTAATGGGCAATTTCAATGAGAGAGTTGGGAATAGAACTGAAGGATACGAAAGGGTGACTGGTAAATGTGGGGAAGATCTGGAAGCTAATGGGAATGGAAAGCGTTTGCTGGACTTCTGTACTAGTATGGGTTTAGCTGTTACGAATACATTCTTCAAGCATAATGCTATTCACCGCTACACGTAGGAGGCTAGGGGTACCAGATCTATAATAGACTATATCTTAACAGACTTCAAATTCAGGAAATCTGTTAGGAATGTATGAGTTTTCCAGCGATTTTTCGATGATACAGACCACTATCTGATCTGTAGTGAACTAAGTTTCTCTAGGCCTAGGGTAGAGAAAGTGAAATCCGTCTGCAAACGAATAAGGGTAGAAAATCTCCAGGACGAGGAAATTAGACAGAAGTACATGGATATGATTAGTGAGAAGTTTCGAACAGTAGATAGTAAGCAGGTTCAGGATACAGAAAGTGAATGGGTGGCATACAGGGATACCGCAGTAGAAACAGCAAGAGAATGCCTAGGAACAAATGTGTGTAAAGATGGGAAAAGGCGAACATCTTGGTGGAATTATGAAGTGAGAGCAGCTTGTAAACGTAAAAATAGGGCTTATCAGAAATGGCTCCAAACAGGCAGACAGGGATTTGTACGTAGATGAAAGAAACGGAGCGAAACAAATAGTTGTTGAATCCAAAAAGAAGTCATGAAAAGATTTTGGTAACAACCTGGAAAGGCTAGGTCAAGCAGCAGGGAAACCTTTCTGGATAGTAATAAAGAATCTTAGGAAGGGAGTGAAAAAGGAAATTAACAGTGTTTTGAGTAATTCAGGAGAACTCATAATAGATCCCAGGGAATCACTGGAGACGTGGAGGGAATATTTTGAACATCTTCTCAATGTACAAGGAAATCATCCTTGTGGTGTTGCGAACAACCAAGCTCATGGGGAGGAGAAAAATGATGTTGGTGAAATTATGCTTGAGGAAGTGGAAAGGATGGTAAATAAACTCCCTTGTCATAAGGCAGCAGGAATAGATGAAATTAGACCTGAAATGGTGAACTATAGTGGGAAGGCAGGGATGAAATGGCTTCATAGAGTAGAAAGATTAGCATGGAGTGTTAGTAAGGTACCTTCTTATTGGACAAAAACAGTAATTGCACCTATCTATAAGCAAGGGAACAGGAAGGATTGCAACAAATATCGAGGTATCTCATTGATTAGTCTACCAGGCAAAGTATTCACTGGCATCTTGGAAGGGATGGTGCGATCAGTCGTTGAGAGGAAGTTGGATGAAAACCAGTGTGGTTTCAGACCACAGAGAGGCTGTCAGGATCAGATTTTCAGTATGCGCCAAGTAATTGAAAAATGCTACGAGAGGAATAGACAGTTGTGTTTATGTTTCGTAGATCTAGAGAAAGCATATGACAGGATACCGAGGGAATAGATGTTCACTATGCTGGGGGACTATGGAATTAAAGGTAGATTATTAAAATCAATCAAAGGTATTTATGTTCACTGTACCGGGAGGTAAACCTCTGCGCCACACATTTAAATCTTGCGCCTAAAAGAACTCCTCTTCTGGAGAAATAGTGAACTTGAAACTACACCTACTTAAACCGTTACCCAGAAGATGTCACTACAGGAATCTAATGATATTTTGATATTTTGAAGTTTCATGTACTGTATGAAATTCTACGTGTTTTGTTTACCTTTTATCAAGAAGTTGGAACCTTTTTCAACAGATGTCACTGCTAATAAACTATGATCATGCACCCTGGTGCGAAGTGGAAGAACCTTTTTTGAAGAAGTTTTGTATTCATAAGTTATTTGTTTACTAAATTATGTTCATTCATTTTTGCGTTGGCAATATTGACCTTTTCCTTTCGCCAGTTTTGAATTTAGCCAATCCCTAATTTCTGTAATTAATTTTAGGCCTATCACAGGCTTCTTCTTCGATTGTGTGTGTAACTTTAAGATAACCGATGATGTGAGAGGGTGTGGCTTGATTATTCATGAAAGGTCTCGAACTTTCCCCAAGGCTTTATAAACTGCGGATTTTCATGTCTCTTGGCCATTTGATCGTCATCTAACTTAGTGTGTGCGTCAAGCAGGAGGCGGGAGGCGCCTCTTTCATCAGGCAGCAGTTCTTCAGCAAAGTAATGGCCTTTTAACATCTTTATTTCTTGCTAGTTCCGCAGTATAACCCGAGGGATAGGTCCGAAACTTTAACGATGTAACCTACTTTTCTGAAAATGTAACTTCTGCCGGCTTATGTAATAACTTCATAAATCCTTAATTGTGAATCGGGGATAGAGAGTGATATACCCTCTCGAGCTCCCCTTCATATTGGTTTGAAGTGACTACGTTTTGTAACTGGTTTTCTTCCTTTTCGAAATGTCTTTAATTTCTTCTTATACGAGTCATCTCCATAGTTTGGTAATAGCCCCTGTTTCATCGGCCCAGTGCCCTTTAGGTTTTAAGTGTTCATATCTAGGAGCGCAAGCATTCGCCTCCTTTTGCGTTTCAGGCAATTTACTTAACCTCTTCTTTTCCGCTACGGCCCAATAGGTTGGGTACTAGATACCCCTGTTTCAAACTGTAAGTTGTGCCTTGACGGCAAGTGATTGTATTTTCCGATATCGCCTTGGAGAGGCTGGAAAAACGGAGAGCACGTTAGCTCTTTTTCAAGTGTTGTAAAAGTGCCTCTAGGAGGTTTGATTTTATAAATTACGGAGCTAGTGCTCCATTGTATTGAGGGATTTCTGCCCTTGTATAACTTTGTGTCCTTGCAAATCTTGAACATTGGCCATGTGTATGGGGGAGGATGGGTGTCAGTCTATGGAGGTCAAGACACGAATGTTACTTATGGAGTCGCCATATTGAGTCTTTAAGCGAGCATTATCAAAGGCAAGTGTATTCGAATATAAACAGAGAAACAAACAACTATTTTTCATATAGAATTTAATCGGACATCTATTGTTCATGTGTATAAAATTGTATATGACATGAATATATTCACAGACATTTGGACAGCAAGATAATTAACAAAACCTGAATTTAATGTTAAGAGAAACAAGAATCAGCAGCAGTCCTTATGTATGCTCTTTTACTTCCTTACAACGTTGTTTTACTGCGTTTCTTATTAATATCATCTGTCGTAATACGTAATCTAACAGACAGAAACATAGAAATCTGCACGCCCCCCCTGTTGTATTATTGTTATATGAAATAATCAATTGAACTTAAAGTACTTAGAGACAGTTGTAGTAAATTACCTTAAGCATTTCCTTTATTGAGAAAGTATTTACCGGTACTGCGTTTCTGAGTGTTTACCACAGCATATTGACAATCACTGAGTGCCTCTTGAGTTAATTGCGTTAAATTATGTTTGCTAGTAGTTGTTACACATTCAAGTGGTAATTCCTTTGGGTTCACAGGGGAAAATACTTTTCACATATACAACAGGAGTGATGTTCTTAGCTACTATAACTAGTTTATGTATAACCCATGCAGCTAAACAGTACAAAATGGTTGTGGTGGTGGTGGGGGTGGTGGTGGGGGTGGTGGTGGGGGTGGTGGTGGTGATTATTGTTTTAAGAGAAAGTAAAAGTGGACTACCATCCGCTATTAACACTAATCAGAGGAAAAGTGGGAGGGGATCCGATAATTTCTTCGAAAAATGAAGGTATCGGCCAAAGAAAGAAAAAGGCCACGAAGCTCGTGAAAATGGAAAACTCCCTAAGCCTCAAATGCTCTAATACGTTTGGGGTCGGAAAAGAACAAGATTTGACCGAGGGAGGTCGGTTGGGATAGAAAAAGTGAGGAGCCTGGTACAAGTAAGTGAAAGCAAGGCCAGAACTTAGCCAACGGCCTCGTGGTCGCCAACCCACGCTCCCAAGTTAAGAGTCACTGGGTCCCCTTTAAGTTTCTTCTCAAGACAGGCAGGGGATACCGTGGATGTATTCTACCGCTCCCACAAAATGGTACAAAACCGGCATCTGCATTATATTTAGTTCAACATAACCATAATTTGTTGGGCTACAGCCTTCAATTTACTTTTGGCAAGAAAAATCATGGTAATACTCAGCATATCATCGTCATCATCATCATTATCATCATCGTCGTCAGAAGAAGAAGAAGAAGAAGAAGACCAAGTTTGAGTCAAATAGCTCTCAACATGCATTCGAGAGATAGTGGGTTCCAACCCTACTTTTGACAGCCCTGAAGACGGTTTTCCGTGGTTTCCCATTTTGGTACCAGGCAAATGCTGGGGCTGTACCTTTATGAAGTTCACGACCACTTCCTTCCCACTCCTACTACCCCTTTCGTGTCCCCTCGTCGCCACAAGACCTATCTATGTCAGTGCGACGTAAAGCAACGTGTAATAAGGAAATAAGAATTCTTAGGCATTATGTGAATATTGGGCTACACTTATCATTCAAATCATATGTCTCTCTTTTGTAGGAGTGGTAGATAACTGCGAACCAATTTGTATAGCTTTCATAATCTGTACTCCCTGCGTATGGGGTGGTAGAATAACACCCACGGTATCCCCTAGCTGTCTTACGAAGTGACAAAAAGGGGCTCCAGATCTCTTAACTTGGAAGATCGGGTTGGTGACCACAGGGCCCTTAGCTGAGTCCTGGCATTTATGAAAAATCACTTACTTGTGCCAGGTTCCTTACTTTAACATTTAATACACGACCTCCCTTGGTTAGTCAACTCGAAAAAGAAATCGCCAATATTATTAATATTATTATGCAGTTCATATTACCTTCACTGCTTACTTAATTACTTAATCTGTTTACCCTCCAGGGTTGGTTTTTCCCTCGGGCTCAGCGAGCGATCCCACCTCTGCCGTCTCAAGGGCAGTGTCCTGGAGCTTCAGACTTTGGGTCGAAGGATACAACTGGGGAGGATGACCAGTACCTCGTCCAGGCGGTATCGCCTGCTATCCTGAACAGGGGCCTGGTGGAGGATGGGAAGATTGGAAGGGATAGACAAGGAAGCGGGAAGGAAGCAGCCGTGGCCTTAAGTTAGGTACCATCCCGGCATTTGCCTGAAGGAGAAGTGGGAAACCACGAAAAACCCCTTCGAGGATGGCTGAAGAGGGAATCGAACCCCCCTCGTACCACTTTTCAAATTTCGTGGCAGAGCCGGGAATCAAACCCGGGCCTTTGGGGGTGGCAGCTAATCACACTAAACACTACATAACAGAGGCGGACACCTTCATTGCTTCTTTTTAAACAATATATTTAGGAGGTTTCCTAGAATATTTTAAAGGGGTGGATTAGGAAAAGTTTTGGGATGGAATTCCACTTGAGGAACTCCGTTCATCTGTCTTCTTCTGTTCAAACAGCGATTCATCAAAATTATGGCAGAAGAAAATACATAATGGAACCCATAAATAAATTTTAAAAATCGTTTATATAAACATATGATTCTTCAAGGAAAATGTCAATGTAATAACTTACTGTACCCTGGTGGGGCGTCAGCTGCGGCATTCAATTAGAATTATTTATTAAAGAACAGATTTCATATTCGCTGTGTCAGAATATCTTACATTATATATTGTAGGCCTACTGGCCAGTTCGGAAGATATTGTGAAACCTACACAGACTTCTGTCTCCACTAGAGGTTATGAAACACAATGGCCATCAAAATTTGTATTCCTAGGAATTATAGCCATGTTGGAAAGAGGAGGGTTATTTCCGAGTCAATGGAAAAGTCCCGAGCCTGAGGGCAAAGTGATATTTAGAACAAGGAAATTACGGCGCGCAAGATTCTTGCAAAATATCGTCAGGGAGAGTCCGGGGCTGCAGACGGGTGTGAAGCGTGCAGTTGGTTTTTTTTTTAAACATGAGATTTCAAATTCCCGCTTAGCTATGGACCAATAGTAAAATTCGCCGAGGAGGAGCAGTCGTCATATTATAAGAGGCGTTATAAAAAGTAACTTCGCGTATAGAATTTATAAAGGAAAACTGAATACAGATTCGTAATCAGTAAAATTTTAGAAACATGACTAAATATTAAAACGTGTTTATTAATGAAGATTTACTGTCATATTTCTTAGAAATCGGTGACGCTATTCGCTGATTGGTTGAAGGCAAGGAATGCCACAAATGGCGCGTATTTACCCGCCAAGAACACAGGAGCTAAAATTCACAATTATATGAATTACCAGCGATCGAAGTGAGTCGAGATTTGACATAGAGGCAAGCATCACATAATCACATCAGTGGATCCCAAGTTCAAGCCACTGGCAGGTCTGCATATAGTCAAATGTGGAAGTTGGAACTGCTGACTGTAACGTGACCTCTCGTGAACTCGGAGAGGGGATGAACATTCACTTAAATAGAAGGTCAGGGCGACTGAGGGGACAGTTAGTACAAGTTCGTGGAGCAGATACTAAGTCAGTGCGTGTAAACACTCTGTCAAAGTTATTAGAGCCAACGCTGCGTCAGTATGTGCACATACGCGTAAAATTTTGGTCGAGCGACTACGATGTCAGTGCGTGTAACCAAAACACTTTGTAACATTTGTTCGAGCTGTTAAGTTACTTCGCCTTTAGGGTAATGTAACCAATCGACTCCATAAAGTTTAGAGTCACCAGCAGTAATTGCATAACGGTAAATTTATAGTAATTCATAAACATTTGCGAAGACTTGCAGATTCAGAACAAGTCCTGGTCAGTCTCACGGACATTAGTGGACAAGGACTCCAATAATACTGGAGTGGCGAGTTCGGACTGAGTGCGCGATGGGCCGTTAAGGTGATCGCGTTAATATTACCAGTTCCTCAAGTGCCACGAAGGAACGAAGATATGTATGTGTAAAGTAGGCGGATCAGACATAAGGCCAGAAGTGCATTATTTCATTTAAATAAGTTCTGAGTGTAAAATTGGCATATGTTAAAATGTTAATACGGAGAAATATGTAAAGTTCCAAAGTGCATCGGATTACTTCTTCAAGCTGACATGACAGCTAACAGAATGCAATGCTACACGGAAAGGGCCATGAGGCTTTTCGTCCGGTCTAGCAGACTAGGCTGAGATGAGTACCATATCAATTTAATTATGTAAATTGCTAACTTAAAAGGGAGAATTATATTTTTAATTATGGTAACTTGATCGTTAAACGAGCCGTGAAGCTCGATGTCCAATTCAGACATAGGTAGACAAAGGGACAAATTAATATGTAAATAATTGTATCAAGCGCTCATAACATTCTTGATTATTTTAGCAGAATGAATTATGATTGATTTTGTTTGTTCAAGTGCTTGAAGTGTTCATGGTTGATTGTACAGGAGCATGTTTCACATAAAGGTAAATTGAGATTCATTTTAGAAGTGCACCAGATGCGTTTGTCTGGCTTAGGTCAGTTTCTCGTAAATTTTGTAGATATTAAGGTATGTTGTACGATTATCCGGAGGTAGAGGGTTGCCAGTGAATTTAAATGTTGTGGGACTGGGACTGGATTGAAGTCCGATTGTTTGTCTGTAAATATCAATGATTATGTGTGCCTCGAAGTTTCGCCAGTGGATAGTAATAATAATCATTGTTAGAAGTATCTGAGTGATAAATGGACGGGTTATGTCTAAATGAATGTTTAAATATAATGCTTTGTGAATAAGGCACGGGACTAGTTTTATAGAATGATTGCAAGTTAAAGTAATTTAAATGTGCAAATAACATGTGGCAAGTGGAAGCCTTTCATTCGGGCAGTAAATTTGATTTTAATATTATCTGTTGATTTAACGATTTTGAACTCAATAATATTCAAAATAATTTGTTTAGAAGCGATAGAGACACTTATATATGATGGTCACGCTATGTTGAAGGCACAGAATGGGTTAAGCACATTTTTTATTTTGGAAGTCGAGCGGGACAAAAATCCGGCATGAGATAAAATTGAGTCGTACTGAAGTTGATGATAAAATAGATGAATCCCGAGGCCTACTTCGATTTTATATGCTGATTCCGGTGTTTTGAGTGGCAGAATTGTCCACGCACGAAGGACTAATTAGTGAATTAAATGTTTTGAAGAGTTCCAGTGGAATAAATGGACTTCAAATTAGAAGGCAGGAATAATTTAGCACTTGCAGGGACTGGATGGAGATTCCCAGCCGCGAGGTACCATGGGATTTGAGATTTGTCTTGGGAGGACATGGTGTCCCCATAAATTAATGACAGTTTAAAATGAAATAAGGTTGCGGTTCGAATACCGTTATTGTGTCCCGACCGATATGAAATCGGATCTTGGTTGTTCATATAGGATTTAACATGTGTGACTAAATTCTAAAGAATGGAAATTAAAACTTCAAATTAATAATAATAATAATAATAATAATAATAATAATAATAATAATAATCATAATACTCAAAGTAAATCGTGTCTTAACTGATTGCTTAGTGCCAAACAAGACCGGAATTGGAAAGGGTAATTCGTTAAAAAATAAGAGTTAACTGCCGTGTAACAAACGAAATTAATTTATCATAATAATTTCAAGTATAAGAAGATCAATCATATCATTTCTGATAATAATAATAGTAGTGAAAAATGAAATTAAAATACTAAATCGATGATGATTAAGTGTTGCGATAATGATGATCTTCACTGGTGAAAATTAATAATAATAACAAAAATAGTAATAATAATAATAATAATAATAATAATAATAATACATCACACATCATCATTATAGACTGTTGTGCCTTTCAGCGTTCAGTCTGCAAGCCTCTGTGAATTTACTAAACGTCGCCACAATCGCCTATTTGCAACTAGTGTCGTGGCCTTATTTAGTTCTATACCACTTATCTTTAAATCGTTAGAAACTGAGTCTAACCATCGTCGTCTTGATCTACCTCTACTTCTCTTACCCTCCATAGCACAGTCCATTATTCTCCTAGATAACCTATTCTCCTCCATTCAACTCACATAACCCCAACACCGAAGCCGGTTTATGCGTACAGCTTCATCATCGGGTTTATTTCTAAATTAGCCTTTATCTCCTCATTCCGAGTACCCTCCTGCCATTGTTCCCACCTGTTTGTACCAGCAATCATTCTCGCTACTTTCATGTCTGTTACTTATAAGTTATGAATAAGATATCCTGAGTCCACCCGGCTTTCGCCCCAGCAGAGAAAAGTTCGTCTGAAAACAAACCGATGTAAATATAGCTTCGTCTGGGAGCTGACTTCTGTCTTACAGAATACTGTTAATCGCAACTGCGAGCTCACTGCAGTAGCTTTACTACACCTTGATTAAATCTCACTTACTATATTACCATCCTGGAAAAACACATACATTTTCATACTAAACTCATTGAACCTATTTTCAAGTTCCAAGATATTAGAGTGCAGGCTTTCGGCACAATCTGCCATTAAGACCAAGTCGTCAGCTTAGGCCAGACTGCTTACTATATTTCCACCTAACTGAATCCCTCCCTGTCATTTTAACCTTTCAACAGATGATCCATGTAAACTTCGAAAAGCAAAGGTAAAGGATTACAGCCTTGTCTAACCCCTGTAAGTACCCTGAATCAAGAACTCATTCTACCATCAATTCTCACTGAAGCCCAAGTGACAACATAAATGCCTTTGATTGATTTTAATAATCCTCCTTTAATTTCATAGTCCCCCAGTATGGCGAACATCTTTTCCCTCGGTACCCTGTCATATGCTTTCTCTAGATCTGCGAAACATAAACACAACTGCCTATTCCTCTCGTAGCATTTTTCAATTACTTGGCGCATACTGAAAATCTGATCCTGACAGCCTCTCTGTGGTCTGAAACCACACTGGTTTTCATCCAACTTCCTCACAACGACTGATCGCACCATCCCTTCCAAGATGCCAGTGAATACTTTGCCTGGTAGACTAATCAATGAGATACCTCGATATTTGTTGCAATCCTTCCTGTTCCCTTGCTTATAGATAGGTGCAATTACTGTTTTTGTCCAATATGAAGGTACCTTACTAACACTCCATGCTAATCTTTCTACTCTATGAAGCCATTTCATCCCCGCCTTCCCACTATAGTTCACCATTTCAGGTCTAATTTTATCTATTCCTGCTGCTTTATGACAATTGAGTTTATCTACCGTCCTTTCCACTTCCTCAAGTGTAATTTGACCAACATAATTTTCCTCCTTCCCATGAGCTTGGCTGTTCGCAACCCCACAAGGATGATTTCCTTTTACATTGAGAAGATGTTCAAAATATTCCCTCCACGTCTCCAGTGATTCCCTGGGATCTATTAAGAGTTCACCTGAATTACTCAAAACACTGTTCATTTCCTTTTTCCCTCCCTTCCTAAGATTCTTTATTACTATCCAGAAAGGTTTCCCTGCTGCTTGATATAGCCTTTCCAGATTATTACCAAAATCTTCCCAAGACTTCTTTTTGGATTCAACAACTAAATGTTTCGCTCTGTTTCTTTCATCTACGTACAAATCCTTGTCTGCATCGGCCCTTGTTTGGAGCCATTTCTGATAAGCCTTCTTTTTACGTTTACAAGCTGCTCTCACTTCATCATTCCACCAAGATGTTCGCCTTTTCCCACCTTTACACACAATTATTCCTAGGCATTCCGTTGCTGTTTCTATTACAGCATCCCTGTATGCCACCCATTCTCTTTCTATATCCTGAACCTGCTTACTGTCTACTGTTCGAAATTTCTCACTAATAATATCCATGCACTTCTGTCTAATTTCCTCGTCCTGGAGATTGTCTACCCTTATTCGTTTGCAGACAGATTTCACTTTCTCTACCCTAGGCCTAGAGATACTTAGTTCACTACACGTCAGACAGTGGTCTGTATCATGGAAAAATCCCCGGAAAACTCGTACATTCCTAACAGATTTCCTGAATTCGAAGTCGGTTAAGATATATTCTGTTATGGATCTGGTACTCCTAGCCTCCCATGTGTAGCGGTGAATAGCCTTATGCTTGAAGAATGTATTCGTAACTGATAAACCCATGCTAGCACAGAAGTCCAGCAAACGCTTCCCATTCCAATTAGATTCCATATCTTCCCCACATTTACCAATCACCGTTTTGTATCCTTCAGTTCTATTCCCAACTCTCGCATTGAAACGCCCATTAGCGCTATTCTATCCTTGCTGTTGACCCTGAGCACGATGTCACTCAATGCTTCATTAAACTTGTCAACTTTATCCTCATCTGCTCCCTCACATTGTGAATATACTGAGACGATTCTCGTCCTAATTCCTCCAACCGACAAAACTACCCACATCATTCTCTCATTTACGTGCCTAACAGAAACTATGTTGCGTGCAATGGCATTCCTGATAAAGAGCCTTGCCCCATACTCTCCCCTTCCCTTTCTAACACCCGTCCTATCTCTTCCTCGTCATCTCCCCTTACTCGAATATCACTTACTCCTAACGCATCCAGATTCATCCTCTTTGCTGACTCAGCCAGTTCTACTTTCTTTCTTCCATAAGCCCCATTAATATTGATAGCTCCCCATCGAATTCCATTTCGTTCGGCAAGTTGTTTCCAAGGAGTCCCTCGCCTGCTAAATGGGAGTGGGACTCCTTAACTCATAGGTCCGAGGCTGTCCTAAAATGTTCTAAGCTCGGTCAATTCATGAAACAGGGTGCAACCTTCTTACACATAGTCCAAGTGTGGATCTCTCCTCTAACGGGTTATGGAGCACCGATGAATTGTATAGTCCTAGCCACCTGAGCACAAGGAGGGCCCTGACTCAGAATATGTCCGAGATGCCCACTCCCATTCCATAGCAACTGGTAGCCCGACTCTCAGCTACTTACTAGGCCACTCACCCGTTGCCCATCGTTCACGAACTAGGAGGTGACTACAGTAACCCACACCATGAACCATATTTTTATCCATTATTCCCGATGACGATGTGGACGGAGACTAGGGAAGAAGCTGGCGAATAACGTAATAATGTGAATTTGTTGTAAATAATAAGCTAAGTTTGTGATGTTAAATGTGATCGCAAATCCTTACATCTGGACCATTAGGTTAGAGTCAATTTTTTCAATTTCATTCAATACTGATCTGCATTTAGGGCAGCCGCCCTGGTGGCAGATTCCATACCTGTTGCTTTCCTAGCCTTTTCCTAAATGATTTCAAAGAAATTGGAAATTTATTGAACATCTCCCTTGGTAAGTTATTCCAATCCCTAACTCCCCTTTCTATAAATGAATATTTCCCCCAGTTTGTCCTCTTGAATTCCAACTTTATCTTCATATCGTGATCTTTCCTACTTTTATAAACGCCATTCAAACTTATTCGTCTACTAATTTCATTCCACGCCAACTCTCCGCTGACAGCTCGGAACATACCACTTAGTTGAGCAGCTCTTCTTCTTTCTCTCAATTCTTCCGAAACCAAACATTGCAACATTTTTGTAATCCTACTCTTTTGTCGGAAATCACCCAGAACAAATCGAGCTGCTTTTCTTTGGATTTTTTCCAGTTCTTGAATGAGGTAATCCTGGTGAGGGTCCCATACACTGGAACCATACTCTAGTTGGGGTCTTACCAGAGACTTATATGCCCTCTCCTTTACATCCTTACTACAACCCCTAAACACCCTCATAACTATGTGCAGAGATCTGTACCCTTTATTTACAATCCCATTTATGTGATTACCCCAATGAAGATCTTTCCTTATATTAACACCTAGATACTTCCAATGATCCCCTAAAGGAACTTTCACCCCATCAACGCAGTAATTAAAACTGAGAGGACTTTTCCTATTTGTGAAACTCACAACCTGACTTTTAACCCCGTTTATCAACATACCATTGCCTGCTGTCCATCTCACAACATTTTCGAGGTCACGTTGCAGTTGCTCACAATCTTGTAACTTATTTATCACTCTATAGAGAATAACATCATCCGCAAAAAGCATTACCTCCGATTCCACTCCTTTACTCATATCATTTATATATATAAGAAAACATAAAGGTCCAATAATACTGCCTTGAGGAATTCCCCTCTTAATTATTACAAGGTCAGATAAAGCTTCACCTACTCTAATTCTCTGAGATCTATTTTCTAGAAATACAGCAACCCATTCAGTCACTCTTTTGTCTAGTCCAATTGCACTCATTTTTGCCAGTAGTCTCCCAGGATACACCCTATCAAATGCTTTAGACAGGTCAATCGCGATACAGTCCATTTGACCTCCTGAATCCAAGATATCTGCTATATCTGGCTGGAATCCTACAAGTTGAGCTTCAGTGGAATAACCTTTCCTAAAGCCGAATTGCCTTCTATCGAACCAGTTATTAATTTCACAAACATGTCTAATATAATCAGAAAGAATGCCTTCCCAAAGCTTACATACAATACATGTCAAACTTACTGGCCTGTAATTTTTAGCTTTATGTCTATCACCCTTTTCTTTATACACCGGGGCTACTATAGCAACTCTCCATTCATCTGGTATAGCTCCTCCGACCAAACAATAATCAAATAAGTACTTCAGATATAGTACTATATCCCAACCCATTGTCTTTAGTATATCCCCAGAAATCTGATCAATTCCAGCCGCTTTTCTAGTTTTCAACTTTTGTATCTTATTGTAAATGTCATTGTTACAATACGTAAATTTTATTACTTCTTTGGCCTTAGTCTCCTCCTCTATCTCGACATCATCCTTGTAACCAACAATCTTTACATACTGCTGACTGAATACTTCTGCCTTATGAAGATCCTCACATACACAACTCCCCTTGTTCATTAATTATTCCTGGAATGTCCTTCTTGGAACCTGTTTCTGCCTTAAAATACCTATACACACCCTTCCATTTTTCACAAAAATTCGTATGGCTGCCAATTATGCTTGCCATCATGTTATCCTTAGCTGCCTTCTTTGCTAGATTCAATTTTCTAGTAAGTTCCTTCAATTTCTCCTTACTTCCACAGCCATTTCTATTTCTTTCCAGTCTGCACCTCCTTCTTAGTCTCTTTATTTCTCTGTTATAATAAGGTGGGTATTTACCATTCCTTACCACCCTTAATGGTACAAACCTGTTTTCGCATTCCTCAACAATTTCTTTAAACCCATCCCAGAGTCTGTTTACATTTTTATTTACCGTTTTCCACCGATCATAGCTACTTTTTAGAAACTGCCTCATGCCTGCTTTATCAGCCATATGGTACTGCCTAACAGTCCTACTTTTAAGACCTTCCTTTCTATCACATTTATTTTTAACTACCACAAAAACAGCTTCATGATCACTAATACCATCTATTACTTAAGTTTTCCTATAGAGCTCATCTGGTTTTATCAGCACCACATCCAGGATATTTTTCCCTCTGGTTGGTTCCATCACTTTCTGAATCAGCTGTCCTTCCCATATTAACTTATTTGCCATTTGTTGGTCATGCTTCCTGTCGTTCGCATTTCCTTCCCAATTGACATCTGGCAAATTCAGATCTCCCGCTACAATCATATTTCTTTCGATGTCGTTTCCCACATAGCTGACTATCCTATCAAATAATTCCGAATCCGCGTCAGTGCTACCCTTCTCTTTGTCGTTTCCTACATTTAACAAGAGCATATCTTGGTTAGGAACCCGGGGACGGTATTGTACTATCCCGGGTTGGTCTCATCTCAATAAAGGTGGAGGCGATGACAAAATTCATGTGATCGCGCCCACCTTGCTTACATGTAATTGGTCTCGACTATAAGTGGTCGTAGTGTTGTCACGAGGGTCGTGTTTCTACCCTCGGCAATCAACGGTTCAACCACCCAGGTGGATGGGTGGTCTACAGTCTCAAAGTTATTATGTAAATTTTCTGGAATGATTCGCCTAATTATGGGCAAAATAAGGGTCAACAAGTGTTAGTATATGTTCCAGTTTATCTTTTAATAAAATGCTCCTTAAGTATTTGCAAGGAAACAGCTCCAAGTTCTTGTTCTTGTAGAATGGTAAACCCTTGGTGACCGTTTAAAATATCCGTCCCCTTTCCTAGAAAGGAGCCTCCAAATTTTCCCTTTGATCTGATTAAATGTATGTTTGTTTGTTTTATAATGAGCCTTAAAGTTAATCATTTGATGGCCCCGTTCAACCCTGTAGTACTGATTAGATGGCACCCAGATATTTAAATGAAGATTCCGTATCTTCATATTTTTTGTTGTTTATTAGTTGCGTTAGATTCGAACCGTAACATCCCTGAGATAAATGCTGGTTGGGATTCAGGCTTTGAGCGGGTGCATCACTAACCTCGAACAAGTCTGAGTTATATTAAGACTGCCATTTATCACGCGTGGAATTTTGTACCGGAAAAACTAAGCTCACCATTGCTTATCACTGTGAAGTAAAACACTCAATCCCGCCAGTTGACTTATTCTAACAATTTAGTGTAGCCCAGTAGCCCGTTTTCCTTAAAAATTCTAATATATTTCGCACTATCACATTGGGCTCGCCCACATTAAAACGATGCTTAAGACTCAATATGGCCGTCTCAGCAAAGGATTGTGGGAGCGAGTCCAGACCTTCCTAGACTAACCTTGTTGGAAGTGATAGACGTGGGAGAGGGAAGGAATCGGCCGAGGCCGTAAGTTAGGTGCTATCCTAGTATTTGCCTGAGCGGGCGATTTGGCCGTGCGGTTAGGGGCGCGCGGCTGTGTGCTTGCAACCGGGAGATAGTGGGTTCGAATCCCACTGTCGTCAGCCATGAAGATGTTTTTCCGTGGTTTCCCATTTTCACACCAGGCTAATGCTGGGGCTGTACCTTAATTAAGGCCACGACCGGATCCTTCCAACTCCTAGGCCTTTCCTACCCAATCGTTTCCATAGAATCTATCTGTGTCGGTGCGACTTAAAGCCACTAGCAAAAAGTACGGCTCAGTAAACACCGTTCCAGCCCTCATACCACGTCTCAAATTTCGTAGCAGAGCCGGGAATCGAACCTGGGCCTCCGGGGGTGGCGGCTAATCACACTAACCACTACACCTCAGAGGCGGATTTATGAATTTAATTCATTGATTTATTTTTAATAAATGTATTTTTCATCTTGTAACTGTAATTCACGAATTAATTAATTACCGCATATGTCATACAGATCCCTTTGCTGGTGGGACCTAGTGTTTACAGTGCACTATGTCTTCTGGTATAGGCTAGAGCAATTTTGTTACTTTCATTGATCTGTCTCAGCTTTATCCTTGGCTTTGACAAAATGAAAGTGACTGAGGTATGAGTGATGCTAGTAATGCCATTCCTTCTGCAGCCAGTCCCTGCTATGAATGGTGTGAAAATATTGCTTATAGGGTCGGTTGGTGCATGCATTTTAGTGGGCTTGGCAGACTGATATGTAATAGCAACTTCTGGCTCGGTGAGGAAAGCAACGGGAAACTACCTCACTCCTCATTTCCCTAGTACGCCTCTTCAGTGATGCCTAGGCCATCTATGACAGCTGATGGCGGAGCTGTTGAGGATCCAACCAGCCTTCGGGCTGAGGAGTAAACATGCATACATACACGTGTCATACAGGGTCTATGAACGTACTGATATATTTCGGAGATTTTTCGCTCGGCAGTGCTTTACTGTGGCGTGAACACCTGTTGCAATACGACTGCGGCACACAGCCCTCGTAAAACTTAATACCGTACTCAGAAACGCTAATGAATCACGAGTGAAAACAAATTCACAAAAACTTCAAAGACGCTCGCTATATACATTTACTAACAACGTCCGACACTAAAATGAGAATACGTTATTAAAAAAGAGAATGAGGAAATAACAAATCACTCACAGCTAATAGCTGGAAGCAGGTTATGGCCTGCTACAAAGAACACTCTACTAGTCTCAGAGTCACTTTCTTGCCACTTGCCACTACACTGACACATGGTATACACTAGCCGTCTTACTCATAAAAAGTCCTTATACAGTTGTTTTACACTTGTGTAGTTATACAGTGAATAAACTCTGTATAAGCGTTGTATATTTTTCTTACCAATAAACATGGTATACGCATTGTATTACTATACAGCACGTATATACTCGTTCCAAGTCGTAGGAATCTCTTCCTGCAGTTCGCTGACGTATTTCGCACGTTCACCGTCTTTATGATCGCTTCTGCTGGTTATCTACGAGCAAAACTTCCCTGAAAGTCACGCAGTAGCACGGCATATCGAAAAGGCAGTGGCAACACAAAGTAAGACAGCTGAAAATTGGCTTATATTGATATCAACATTTCTTCAGCTTGCTTGCGTAATTAACGCCACAAAAGAAATGGAAACTCTTAAGAAAAGATCAAGAGCTGCTAACTGGGATAGTACGGAAAACATAAGCAATTGTAATTGAATCGGTGGGTTGAAAAGGGTACACATTCCAAAATCCTTATTTTTCAGGAGAAAGGAAAAACGGCTTTGTAGTTAAAGGTTTGATCAAAAAAGTTTCTATTAGGCATTTATACATATTATATTTCTGCGTATTCAACTACAAAGTATGGAAATTATATTGCGTTCGGTTTTCAAGTTATACCATTTTTATGTCAAGGAATATGTCCCTTTTTATACTCAAATTTGAGAAAGATCTTTGTAGAGGCAAAGAATGTATAATAAACTAGCAGTTTCAAAAGTCTATTAAGCAGTAACACATTATTACACAAAAATACGCCCAACCATAATTTTTTATAGTTATTCATTGTCATTCCGTCTCTTTAAAGTGTTTTACTTCACGAAGATGTCTAGCCTCCATAACCTGTGAATGGTGTATGTCTTCTATGTTTAAAATACCGTGAAGATCATCAACGTTATCATTCATTCTTTCAATGCGTGTTCAATTTCAAATGGATTAGTAGAATATTTCACCAGAATTATATTACTGCAGACAGTAAATACCACGAAAATAAACTGCTCACTCGTTTCTTTTTCCGCTACTCGCTGCTATACAACGCTTATACAAGGGTCCTGTTCTGTATAAGCAATTCAGTGAATACCTATAACAGATGTACACATGGTTTATTAGTAACGAATTTCACATAAACGGTGTATAAACCTTGTATAAAAGTTATACACCGTTTATTAGTAGATGTAAATCAAACAACATCTACACTGAACTATTAAATCTATTAAAAACCAGGAGCCATTATACTAGCTTATCCTTTCTTAATCCGTTTACCCTCCAGGGTTGGTTTTTCCGTCGGACTCAGCGAGGGATCCCACCTCTACAGCCTTAAGGGCAGTGTCCTGGAGCGTGAGACTTGGAGTCGGGGTATACAACGGTACCTCGCTCAGGCGGCATCGCCCGCTATGTTGAACAGGGGCCTTGTGGTGGAATGGGAAAATCGAAAGGGGTAGACAAGGACGAGGGAAGGAAGCGGCCGTGGCCTTAAATTAGGTACTATACCGGCATTTGCCTGGAGGAGATGTAGGAAACCACGGAAAACCACTTCTAGGATGGCTGAGGTGGGAATCGAACCCACCTCTACTCAGTTGACCTCCCGAGGCTGAGTGGACAACCCTCGTACAACATTTCAAATTTCGACCCGGGCCCCCAGGGTTGGTAGCTAATCACACTAACCACTACACCACAGAGGCGGACGACAGTAGCCTATATTAGGGAATAACTTCTTTTGCCAGCAACAAGTAGTGAAATTTCGGACAGTGGCATTGGAAATCTAATTGTATGTCTCTTGCAGAATATCGATTTTGTGACAAAATGTATTTCAAGATGGTTAGGCATACAGAAATCTCAGGAGATGATCCAGATGTTTAAAAACTTATTCTTGATAGCGCTGCTGGTATTTTTCCAGATATTTTGTGTTAGTTAAGAATTCTAAGTCTTGCATTCATAAGTACGTGTTGGTGTCACTACGACCTGGTAAACATAATTAGAGCTTGGTCTTCACAATAAGGTTATGGTTGTCGAAGATCCCTTAAGGCAGGAACGTCCAATATGTTTACTTTCAGGGCTTGAAATTAACTTGAGAAATTTGTCGTGGGCCACACGCAGAGTTTAATAAAAATCTAACATTTTATGGAAAATAAATATGACAAAAGAGGTTTTAGATATTGCTTTACAAGGTGAATTAAATAGTTCTGCAAAGCTTGGTGCAATACGTATAAAAGCGCTTGCACCTAATGAGAAGTGTGATGACGGTCTGCATCCTTGGCTGAATGGTCAGCGTTAAGGCCTTCGGTTCAGAGGCTCTCAGGTTCTATTTCCGGACCGGTTGGGAATTTTAATCGCGTCTGATAAATCATTTTGGCTCGGGGACTGGGTATTTGTGCTTGTCCCAACACACATCATCATCATCATCATCTGTTTACCCTCCAGGGTCGGTTTTTCCCTCGGACTCAGCGAGGGATCCCACCTCTACCGCCTCAAGGGCAGTGTCCTGGAGCTTCAGACTCTTGGTCGCGGATACAACTGGAGAGAATGACCAGTACCTCGCCCAGGCGGCCTCACCTGCTATGCTGAACAGGGGCCTTGTGGAGGGATGGGAAGATTGGAAGGGATAGGCAAGGAAGAGGGAAGGAAGCGGCCGTGGCCTTATGTTAGGTACCATCCCGGCATTCGCCTGGAGGAGAAGTGGGAAACCACGGAAAACCACTTCCAGGATGGCTGAGGTGGGAATCGAACCCACCTCTACTCAGTTGACCTCCCGAGGCTGAGTGGACCCCGTTCCAGCCCTCATACCACTTTTCAAATTTCGTGGCAGAGCCGGGAATCGAACCTGGGCCTCCGGGGGTGGCAGCTAATCATGCTAACCACTACACCACAGAGGCGGGTCCCAACACTCTCCTCTTCAAATTCAGACAACATACCACACTACAAACCACCACAGAAACACGCAATATTAATTACATCCTTCCATATCGGGTCGGCGTCATGAAGGGCATCCGGCCGTAAAACAGGGCCAAATCCACGTGTTTTACACAGTTCGCAACCGCGAGCCCACAGGGTGTTTGGAAAAAAACGGTGGTGGAATAAGAAGAAGAGAAGTGTGGTGATAATTCAGGTTGTTTAAAGATGCCTAACATCTAGATCATCGGCTCTAGAAGCGTGGAAATGATGCTTTGAACTTAAGATGTTACTGATATCTGGTGATGTAATTTGCAACGCAGAACTATGACGGCTACGTCGTAGTCAAACTCTTTTTTTATTTATTTCTTAATCTGTTTACCCTCCAGGGTTGGATTTCCCTCGGACTCAACGAGGGATCCCACCTCTACCGCCTCAAGGGCAGTGTCCTGGAGTGTGAGGCTGTGGGTCAGAATTACAACTGAGAAGGAGGACCAGTACGTCGCCCAGGCGGCCTCACCTCCTATGCTGAACAGGGGCCTTGTATGGGGATAGGAAGATTGGAAGGGGGAAGGAAGCAGCCGTGGTCTTTAGTTAGGTACCATCCCGGCATTTGCGTGGAGAAGTGGGAAACCACGGAAAACCTCTTATATGATGCCTGAGGAGGGAATCCAACCCCTCTCTACTCAGTTGACCTCCCGAGGCTGAGTGGACCCCGTTCCAGCCATCGTAGCACTTTTCAAATTTGTTATTAGCTTTACGTCCCACTAACTGTTTTTACGGTTTTCGGAGACACCGAGGTTTTAGTCCCGCTGGAGTTCTTGTACGTGCCAGCAAATCTACAGACACGAGGCTGACGTATTTGAGCACCTTCAAATACCACCGGACTGAGCCAGGATCGAACCTGCCAAGTTGAGGTCAGAAGGCCAGCGCCTCAACCGTCTGAACCACTCAGACCCTTTTCAAATTCCGTAGCAGAGTCGGGAATTAAACCCGGGCCTCCAGAGGTGGCAACTAATCACACTAATCACTATACCAGTCCGACCCCGCGGTGTAGAGGGGCAACGCGTCCGCCCGTCACCCGGCGGCCCCGGGTTCGATTCTCGGCCGGGTCAGGGATTTTTTATTACAAAAGATTAATATCCCTGGCCTGGGGACTGGGTGTTTGAGTCGTCCTTAACCTTGCCTTCCTCACATTCAACACTCTGCACTTCCGCGATTCCAATTAGACATAGGCTCATATCATATGGTGTAAGTAGTGGCAAAAAATCTCCAGAGGTCGACGCCACGAACAATTTTTTTTAACACTACACCACAGAGACGGATTATTATTATTATTATTATTATTATTATTATTATTATTATTATTATTATTATTATTATCGTTTCGTAATCTGTTTACCCTCCAGGGTCGGTTTTTCCCTCGGACTCAGCGAAGGATCCCACCTCTATCGCCTCAAGGGCAGTGTCCTGGAGCTTCAGACTCTGGGTCGGGGAATACAACTGGGGAGGATGACCAGTACCTCGCCCAGGCGGCCTCACCTGCTATGCTGAACAGGGGCCTTGTGGGGGGATGGGAAGATTGGAAGGGATAGACAAGGAAGTGGGAAGGAAGCGGCCGTGGCCTTAAGTTAAGTACCATCCCGGCATTCGCCTGGAGGAGAAGTGGGAAACCACGGAAAACCACTTCCAGGATAGCTGAGGTGGGAATCGAACCCACCTCTACTCAGTTGACATCCCGAGGCTGAGTGGACCCCGTTCCAGCCCACGTATCACTTTTCAAATTTCGTGGCAGAGCCGGGAATCGAACACGGGCCTCCGGCGGTGGCAGCTAATCACACTAACCACTACACCACAGAGGCGGACATTCTTCTTCTTCTTCTTCTTCTTATTATTATTATTATTATTATTATTATTATTATTCATCTGTTTACCCTCCAGGTTCGGCTTTTCCCTCGGACTTATCAAGGGATCCCACCTCTACCGCCTCAAGGGCAGTGTCCTGGAGCTTCAGACTCTGGGTCGGGGAATACAACTGGGGAGGATGACCAGTACCTCGCCCAGGCGGCCTCACCTGCTATGCTGAACAGGGGCCTTGTGGGGGGATGGGAAGATTGGAAGGGATAGACAAGGAAGTGGGAAGGAAGCGGCCGTGGCCTTAAGTTAAGTACCATCCCGGCATTCACCTGGAGGAGAAGTGGGAAACCACGGAAAACCACTTCCAGGATGGCTGAGGTGGGAATCGAACCCACCTCTACTCAGTTGACATCCCGAGGCTGAGTGGACCCCGTTCCAGCCCACGTATCACTTTTCAAATTTCGTGGCAGAGCCGGGAATCGAACACGGGCCTCCGGGGGTGGCAGCTAATCACACTAACCACTACACCACAGAGGCGGACATTATTATTATTATTATTATTATTATTATTATTATTATTATTATTATTATTATTATTATTATTATTATTATTTAAGAACGTCGACGCTTTTCGTGCGATCCGAGCAGTGAGATAAATGCCTTTTGCTCTTCTTTTCATTTTCTTGGAGAGACGGAAGGGATCCTTTTACGCCAGTTTCTTATAAGTTGCTTTGATCTCTCCCGGGAGGGAGTTCCTTTCTGCGACTGAATAGTTGAGCTCCTCCCGCGCAGCTGTCGTGAGCTACAGCCGCAGGTGTTTTGCCAACAAACAGCTGCTTGTCGCGTGCCGAGAGCCAGCCTGCTCTAGTTACATTTGCATTCAGCGAAGGAAGAAAACATAATTATTATGTAACGAAGAGAACAAACACCGCTACGATATAAAAAGCAGCATTAGAGCAGCTCGAAGGCAAGTAAATCAGAGTTACACTGTACAGAGATGTGATAACCAAGTGGCATCATCGCTGGCTTTTGACAAGGGCGGCCACGGTTCGATTCTCAGGCTGCATGGGGAATTTGAAAAAAATAAAAGGTATAACCCAATTGTTTCCAAGGGTGTGCAGCAAAATTCGACCTGCCACGAAAAATAAATAATAATAATAACACACTCACATATTCTTTAAAAATGATGACAAACATCAAACACCCACATAAATACCTCAAAGTCCTAGAACAAAAGATTGAAGTAGTAAAAGAATTAAAATATCTCGTAAAATGGATTAGTTGGAATACTGTGCAATGCAAAGCAATGGAATCCAGGAAAAAAATGAACTTGAACTGGCCTTCCAACTAACAAAAGATACATTCTTTCTTTCTTAATCTGTTTACCCTCCAGGGTTGGTTTTTCCCTCGGACTCAGCGGACCTCTACCGCTTCAAGGGCAGTGTCCTGGAGCTTCAGACTTTGGGTCGGGGATACAACTGGGGAGGAGGACCAGTACCTCGCCCAGACGGCCTCACCTGCTATGCTGAACAGGGGCCTTGTGGGGGATGGGAAGATTGGAAGGGATAGACAAGGAAGAGGGAAGGAAGCGGCTGTGGCCTTAAGTTAGGTACCTACCATCCCGGCATTCGCCTGGAGGAGAAGTGGGAAACCATGGAACAACCACTTCGAGGATGGCTGTGGTGGGAATCGAACCCCTTCTGCTCAGTTGACCTCCAGAGGCTGAGTGGACCCCGTTCCAGCCCTCGTACCACTTTTCAAATTTTGTGGCAGAGCCGGGAATCGAACCCTGGCCTCCGGGGGTTGCAGCTAATCACACCAACCACTACACCACAGAGGCGGACTTACAAAAGTTACATACAACAAGAAATCCCTTTCATGTGGGTCCAAAATTCAACACTATAAAACAGTGGTTAAACCAGAAGCACTACACGCAGCAGAAAAACTAAACATGGATTTCAAAGGCCAAATGAAGAAACTCGAGCTGAAAGAAGGGTACATTTTAAGAAATCATAGGACAAACATTTCAGGACAATAAGATAACATGCATCAAGAATGAAACGCTCTACAAGAAAATTGAAAAAATCTCAGATACTATGCTAAAAAGAAGTACAAATTTTTATGATCTTCTTCTCAGAATGAACTCTAATAGATTAACCAAACAAATCTTTAACTTCTTCCGTAACCGCAGAACGAAACCCAACTGATTCAAAGAAATTAAAAAAGAGCTGGTAGAATTAAAACTTGCAGAAAGATCATTGTTCGATCGAACAGCTAAACTAATAACTAAAGAAAAAATATATAAGGTTCCAAGACAAATCTACATTTTTTTTTTGCTAGGGGCTTTACGTCGCACCGACACAGATAGGTCTTATGGCGACGATGGGATGGGAAAGGCCTAGGAGTTGGAAGGAAGCGGCCGTGGCCTTAATTAAGGTACAGCCCCAGCATTTGCCTGGTGTGAAAATGGGAAACCACGGAAAACCATCTTCAGGGCTGCCGATAGTGGGATTCGAACCTACTATCTCCCGGATGCAAGCTCACAGCCGCGCGCCTCTACGCGCACAAATCTACATTAAAAGCCAAACCTATTATCTCGGAAGATGACGGGAAATGAAGATCAGAAAGAATGAAGAAATACTGGACACAAAGAAAGAACAACACACAGAAAAGTGATTGATTCAACATACCCAAAGAGGGTGAAATAAGAAGAAGAAGAAGAAGAAGAAGAAGAAGACACTGGAAGACATGAACACATAAAACCAGACAACCTTGTTAAATATTTTAGTAATGTTATTTATTAACCTTACAGAACTGAAAATATGCTGTATAACAGAAACTGAAGAATTAAGATTGTGTTGTCAGTGATTACTTTATTGTTGGCCGGGTTCAGTGGCTCAGACGGTTGAGGCGCTTTTCTTCTGGCCCCAACCTGGCAGGTTCGATCCTAGCTCAGTCCCGTGGTATTTGAAAGTGCTCGAATACGTCAGCCTCGTGTCGATTAGATTTATTGTCTCGTAAAAGAAATCCTGCGGGGCTAAATTCAGGCACCTCGGCGTCTTCGAAAACCGTAAAAGTAGTTAGTGAGACGTAAAAACAAATAGCACCATTATTACAACCCAGTGGGAAATCTGGAATTGTTTACTTTCGCAAAATGGTTCAATACAGGGAAGAATCGAAGGCAAAATCACTCGTAATTCTTAACGAGAAATGTCTTCCGTTTCTTATTTTAAACCCGCCAGCGCTGAAAAGCCTTGTTCGCACACGTTGTTGAAACCTGATGTAGTACAGCTAGACCATGAATGGTCAACGAGGTTCTTTCCGAGTACTTTCCGCTGGGGTTCTTGATCAATCTGAACATCTCCCTAGCGTTTGAAATCCTTCTAAAGCAATCCGCAAATGCCACAGTATTCCGCAAGACAATAGGCTTGCCAGGTGTCCAGTATCATAACACCCTGTGGGTGGGGGCAGTAGAATAACACCCACGGTATCCCCTGACTGTCATAGGCGGTGATTAAAAGGGGTCCCAAGGGTTCTCAAGTTGATCTCGTGGGTTGCGACCACGGGGCCCTTATCTGAGTCCTGGTATTGCTTCCACCTACTTGTGCCAAACTCCTCAGTTTCATCTATGCTATCCGACCTCCCTTGGTCAACTCTTGTTCTTTTTCGACCCCGATGAAATGAAATGGCGTATGACTTTTAGTGCCGGGAGTGTCCGAGGACATGTTTGGCTCGCCAGATGCAGGTCTTTTGATTTCACTCCCGTAGGTGACCTGCGCGTCGTGATGAGGATGAAATGATGAAGACGACACATACACCCAGCCCTCGTGTCAGCGAAATTATCCAATTATGGTTAAAATTCTCGACCCTGCCGGGAATCGAACCCGGGACCCCTGTGACCAAAGGCCAGTACGCTAACCATTTAGCCATGGAGCCGGACTCCGACTCAGATGGTACTGGAGCAGTCGAGGCCTATACTCCGTACCGCTTTTCTTCTAAATTGACGTTTTGGCCGATTTTGGCTCTGTCTGGTGGTTATACGCTGACACACACACATCCAACCAATCCCAAGCTACTGTTCGTATCGACTTATATTGACAGAGTGCGATTTCGAAACCTAGTTTACATTCACCACGTGGTTAACCTATCACGCTCAGTACAGTTCGCGAAATGGTATGATGATAAACGGGGTTAAAAGCCAGTGTGTGAGTTTCACAAATAGGGAAAGTCCTCTCAGTTTTAATTACTGCGTTGATGGGGTGAAAGTTCCCTTTGGAGATTGTTGTAAGTACTTAGGTGTTAATATAAGGAAAGATCTTCATTGGGGTAATCACATAAATATGATTGTAAATAAAGGGTACAGATCTCTGCACATGGTTATGAGGGTATTTAGGGGATGTAGTAAGGATGTAAAGAACAGGGCATATAAGTCTCTGGTAAGATCCCAACTAGAGTATGGTTCCAGTGTATGGGACCCTCACCAGGAATACTTCATTCATGAACTGGAAAAAATCCAAAGAAAAGCAGCTCGATTTGTTCTGGGTGATTTCCGACAAAAGAGTAGCGTTACAAAAATGTTGTAAAGTTTGGGCTGGGAAGACTCGGGAGAAAGGAGACGAGCTGCTCGACTAAGTGCTATGTTCCGAGCTGTCAGTGGAGAGATGGCGTGGAATGACATCAGTAGACGTTTGAGTGGTGTCTTTAAAAGTAGGAAAAATCACAATTTGAAGATAAAGTTGGAATTCAAGAGGACAAATTTGGGTAAATATTCGTTTATAGGAAAGGGAGTTAGGGATTGGAATAACTTACCAAGGGAGATGTTCAATAAATTTCCAATTTATTTGCAATCATTTAAGAAAAGGCTAGGAAAACAACAGATAGGGAATCTGCCACCTGGTCGACTGCCCTAAATGCAGATCAGTAGTGACTGATTGATTGATTGATTGATTGATTGATTGATTGATTGATTGATTGATTGATTGATCGATCGATTGATTGATTGATTGATTGATTGATTGATTGATTGATTGATTGATTGATTGATTGATTTGCATTTTTCTTCAGTAATTAGTGTTTTTCATATTAGCCTTTATCTCTCTAGTATAGTACAGTACCATACAGCGTAGTTTACAGTTTACAGTTAGTACAATACACTTTCAATAGTTCAGTATACAAAAATAACTGTAGTTTTATTTACGTCCATGTAATGGTTAGTGTAGTTAATTCGTGCGTGTTTAGCATGTCTCAGTGTAGTTTGGGGAAGACAAGTGGCAAGATTCCCTTTGTAGGCCACAACCTCCATTATCAGTGAGTGACGTGTTATTTCCTCATTCTCTGTCTTCTTACTAATATATTGTGTCGGATACTGTTAGTAAGTGGATTTTTTTGGGGGGGAATTTGTTTCAATCCGGATTCATTAGCTTTTCTGAGTACGGTATTACACTTTACGGGGGCTGTTTACGGCGGTCGTATTGCATCAGCTGTTTTTGCGGCAGTAGAGCGCTGGCAACACAGGTAAGACGATGGTCATGTGTTTTGCGAAACGTCAATTTATAAGTAAAGACGTGCGGAGTATAGGGAGTCTTTTTTTTTCCACGCCTTTTGTAGCCTTCAGTTTTCGAAGTGTCCGATTCCTTCCATTTTTTCTCTCCGATTAGTGTTATATGGAGGACTAGCAATTACCCGCGGCTTCGCTCGCGTGGATTTCGTAATTTGATCAAAGTAATCGTTCCTCGACATTGTACTAAGACATTATCTGAAAATTCCTAAAGTATAAAAACTCACCCAAAAATTGAGTTTCGTTTACCCCAGAAATTCTTTGTAAACCATGTTTGAGGTATTACCTTTTGGGACTAAGACGTCCATGCGACATAGAACTGTACGTGTGAAAAACAGTCTTCTCTCAAGTCGAAAAATTAAATGCATGTTTCTTTATTTTTAAAGGAGATTCCAAATACCAGTTTTCATGCCTGTACGTCTGTAACACCTGCAGTTTTGAGATTAATGTATACTCATAATATTAATTCAACTTCTTCTTCTTCACTTCTTTCCACCCCTATCCCGCCTTAAGTGGACTTTACGAAAACAAAAAATACGTGTTTCTTTATTTTGAAAGGAAACTCAAAATAAAAACTTTCACGTCCGTAACGGCTTCAGTTTTTAAGGTAAAGTATCCTCATAAACATATTTCAACTCCTTATTTACTTACTTTCAAACTCACACCCGTTACGTCGATTTTTCGAAAGAAAAAAATGCGTGTGTCTGTATTTTTAAAGGAGATTCCAAATACTAATTTTCACGTCTGTAACACTTTCAGTTTTTGAGATATAAGTATACTCATAAAAGTAATTCAACTCCTTTTTCACCCCACTTCCTACCCGATAAGTTGACTCTCCCCTCCCCAAAAGAGCGTGTTTCTTTATTTTTAAAGGGGATTCCAAATGCTAATTTTTACGTCTTTAACATTTTTAGTTTTTGTATCCTCATACAAAGAATTCAACTAATTTTTCAATTCTTTAACCCCCTTAAGATGATTTTCCAAAGACAAAAGAGCACGTGTTCCTTTACTTTGAAAGAAGATTCCAAATACAAATGTTCATGCCTCTAACATCTTCAGTTTTTGAGATATAAGTACCCTCATAAAAAGAATTCAACTCCTTTTTCACCCCAGCCTGTTAAGTTGATTCCCCCGCCCCCCTCAAAAATGAATGTTTCTTTATTTTTAAAGGAGATTCCAAATACAAATATTCACGTGTGTAACCTTAAGTTTTTGAGATCTAAGTTTCTCGATAAAAAGAATTAAGATTTTTCACTTCCTTTCAACCTCCTCCCTTAAGTGAACTTTCCGAAAACAAAAAATACTTGTTTCTTTATTTATAAAGCAGCCTCCAAATGCTAATTATCGCGACTGTAAATCTTCAGTTTTGAGATACCGGTGCATGTATCCTCATAAAAAGGAATTAAACTCCTTTTTCATCGCCCCCGCCCCCAAGTTGATTTCCCTCCAAAAATGCGTGTTTCTTTATTTTTAAAGGAGATTCCAAATACTAATTTTCACGTATGCAACATCTTTGGTTTTGGAGATATAAGTATCCTCATACAAAGTATTCAACTAATTTTTCAATTAATTCACTCCCCTTAAGTGGATTTTCCAAAGACAAAAGATTACGTGTTTCTTTACTTTGAAAGAAAATTCCGAATACAAATTTTCATGTCTGTAACATCTTCAGTTTTTGAGATATAAGTAGCCTACTTTTTCACTCCAAACCTGCCCGTTAAGTTGGCTTCGCCCCACCCAAAAAATGCGTGTTTCTTTATTTTTAAAGGAGATTCCAAATACCAATTTCCACGTTTGTAACCTTCAGTTACTCCAGAAAAATAATTCAATTTTTTACTTCCTTTCACACTCCCCACTCAAGTGAATTTTCCAAAAACAAACAGTACCTGTTTCTTTACAAGAGCTTCCAAATACCAATTATCACGACTGTAACATTTTCAGTTTTTGAGATATATGTATCCTCGAAAACGAAATTAATCTCCGTTTTCATTCCCCCACTACCAAGTTGATTCCCCTCCCCCCAAATGCGTGTTTCTTTATTTTTAAAGGAGATTCCAATACCAGTTTTCACGTTTTTAACATCCTTAGATTTTTTGGCTTGTATATGTATTCTCATACAAATAATTCAACTAATTTTTCAATTCTTTCACCCCTACCCCCTATTAAGGTTTTTTCCTGAAAACAAAAGAATACGTGTTTTCTTATTTTTGAAGGAGATTTCAAATACCAATTTTCAGGTTTGCAACATGTTCAGTTTTTGAGATATACTGTAGATATGCTAATTTTAAAAATTCACCCCCCTTCAGTTCCCCTTAAGTGGATTATCCGGAAAAAAATTATGTTTCTTTACTTTTACAGGAAATTTTAAATTCTAAATGTTACGTGTCTGAGATGATTTGCAGATCTAGTCACTTTAAAAATTCACCCCGTTTGTCACTCCGGATTATCCAAAAACACCAAAATACGTGTTTCCTTATTTTCAATAGAGATTACAAATTTCAATTTTCATGTCTGTAACATCTTCAGTTTTTAAGATTTACAGTAAGTCTCCTCATAAAAGGTGTTCAACCCCTTTACCCCATTTTTCAACCCCCTTAATGGGATTTTCTCAAAATAAAAATATACATGTTTGTTTTTAAAGGAGATACTGAGTATCAATTTTTACGCCTGTAAACTTTTAAGTTTTTGAGATATAGCTATCCTCGTTTTAAAAATTCACAACCCCCCCCCCCTTTTTTGCCCTTAGCGAGGGATATCCGAAAATCCTCCCTTATAGAGCACCTGCATGTTAATATGAATGTATCCCCAAAATTTAATTTCGTTGTCCAGTAGTTTTGGCTCGGCGATGATGAATCAGTCAGTCAGTCAGTCAGTCAGGACCAGTTATTTTATATATATAGATGGTTGCCTAGTAGTACTTCCTCTTAAAAGAATAATCACCACCACCACTCCCGTATTATACGGGATTTCCCGTATTTGAAGGTCTGAAGTTCTGTACTGTAACAGCAAACGGGACGCCACTCCCTTCCCCCATATTTAAACAACTCACTTCTGCCATGGTTAAAATAATCTACTTACAGTAGCATTTACCGATCCTGAATTTCAGTTTATTATTCTTCATCTAGCGATTCTGCACTATAATCGAAACGTGTAGTCTGCGAGTGAACCGCCAGGGCCAAGCCCAACTCGCTGGAGTACTCAGGTACTTCCTACCGGGAAAGTATTCCGAACTTAATGATATTTTGGTGTGTTGTTTGTGGGTACTCTGTGAAGTAGAACCTGTGTTTTCAAGCTCGAGGACCCTGTGCTAACTTTGGGGGAGCCGAAAATCTTCGAAATTTTCGTACATTTTCTATTTTCCATTTATAACTTCTAAACTGTGCATTTCCAGCGGAATACGTTCATTTACAAAGTTGAAGAGTATTACATTTCCTTCACATTTCACTGATCAAAAGTATTTTTGACCAATAGTTTCTAAGATACAGTGATTCAAAAATACAACAAATTTCTCAAATTTTCAAAAACAGCAGAAAAATGCAGATTTTTGCCTTATAATTTTATTTTATCAACATTTCTATGTAAATGATATTAGGTACCCATAAATTTGAACACGTAGAAACACCAAGGACCTCACCCCCCCGCCCCCCGGCCTCATATGCGAATCCCTCTTCCCTTCAAAATATACAAAGTACAGGTACCAAAAACACCTCAGTTCTACATTCACAGCCGACTTCACATGTGTGGGATAGAGGGGAGTGGTGTGGAAAGTGCGTTGACCAGATGCCTAACATCATAATTTCCATTATTTTCTTCATTTATCTAGTTTGTCAGCTTTGACTCCAAGACTTGTCACCATCATCCCAAAACAAGTAAGTAGAACTTTCCTCTTTATGAGCGTTAAATTTCCTATCATTTGCACTCGTTAAACGCATTTTCAATTCAAATACCAACTAACGTACTGCACCCATCGGATGAGTCTGATTGGCAACATTTTAATAATTGTATTTGTTAATAAATAGTAATAGCCAGCGTTCTTAAACAAAGGGACAGCATTGGAAATTTCTGGTAGCTAGCTCGTGAGAATGAAGCCTTGATAAGAACCCACGCTTCGTTCTCTGCTAAAAATAAATTATTGGGACACCTGTTATTACATCATCTTTTGGAACTGCGTAGTTAGAGTGGAAAAGTACTGGCAGGAGTGACTGAGATGGAGAATCATGGTTTTTGATACCCGAATCCCCTTATTCTGGAATGAACTCGTCCATATAGATGAACATCGGAGTATGCGCTCCAATCAGATTGCTGCATTTAAATAATTTCAAAGTTAGCGCGACCAAATGACATGTGGCTTGTAATTAATCCCTGTCAGTATTTAAGGAAGATTATATCAAAGGAGATGTCAGTAAATTATTGTAATAATTCTGAACTAACTTATTGGTTTGTGGCAAATGGATTGGAGTATTGTGTATCCAGATGTTTGTTATCACCGGCAGTGGGAACCCCTTGTCAGCGTGGAGAGTGGTTTAACAGCGCGGCAGAAGATATAGTCCAGCTAACGCCTACTGTATTGTAAAAGAAATTACGAACAATTCAAGAGTCACGGTGCATCATGGCAGTAACAAGAATTGATGCAATCTGTGTGTACAAGGCATTTCATGTTTTGGTAACTTTTGTTTTGGAGCTACCCAGCATTCCTTTGGTTGGGATTTTTAGTGGCAAGAATTAGTGTTCCTGCGCCGATTAGTGCGCCCAACATCCCCCGAGTAGTGGCTTCTCACGAATCAGTCATCACCAAGAGTCTTGTGGCGGACAGACGTGTCTTAACTTTGCTCCGTAATTAAGTACAAAGGTACAGAATTGTGTGTATTTATTACTACAGTGGAGGTGGAAATACGCTTTATAAACAGTAGTTGGGTTGTTAAGGTATTTAAAAACACCCAAGTGAGTGGAGTATTAAATTGACAGATTTTACGAGTGTTCAGTCTATGCAGGGCGAAGACGAAACTTTGAATTATGCAGTAATTGCATCTGAGGTGACGCAGCTTGAGTATGTAGCCTGCAGAATAACGCAGACAGTTTAATATATATGTGTAAGCCGTAAGTAGTGGAGAACAATTGGCCTGCCACAGCGGGGCTGTTAGTGTGTTTGAAACATTTGAGCGGAGGAAATACTCTCCCTTTCTATAAGTATTTAGGTCGTGTGGGGGTGAACACTTTCTCTCACGGCTGGGTCTTTACAAAGGAAAACGTTGAGCCTGTGCAAGATTTTGCTACGTGAGAAGCAGTAGTGTGTTAAAGCAGAGTACTTAAAATCCGACCTAAGTTCCAAATATCTGAGTACTGCGTATGTGTGTATATATGTATTATAGTGTAATGTTTAGTTTTAAAACAAGTTATTGTGTTTAAAATTATGAGTAGGAAATAAACGTGTGTAAAGTGTCAAGAGAGTGGAAAGTAGTAATATAAGCCAATGCCGGATACATCAAGAATGGTCAAGGATATTAACATGTTGGTCATGAATCTGTAAGACAACATGGCTGCCTTTAGTCCTGGCGATCCCGAAGTGCCCTCAATGTGAGTACACAATCTCATGTTTGATTTAAAATCTAAAGCTTTCCTTTGATAATGGTATCTTTATTTAGATAGGTATGCGAGTGACGATGATGTAACTATAAACCCGAGTACACAGCCAGAAAATTAGGATAAATTCTGTTTTATGAGTAGTGTAAATATTATTATTATTATTATTATCATTAGTCGTGCGTGTACTATTTTGTTCTGTATTGACCAAGTTATATTTTCGAGGCAATTTAAATGAGTGATTCGCCTATACCTGCACTATTATTATTATTATCAGTAGCATTGTCAGTATTGCATTTAGGCGGAATTTTATTTGTTTCACGCAAGTACAGTTACCGTGGTGGAGGAGTGATGAAGTCAATTAATGATTGATATGTTTTACGGGTGTTAATTGAAAACGTGTTTATTACAAAACTAGCAGATCGTGATTTTTTTATTACGTCTCGTGAACATACAATACAATAATCTACTGTCAACTTACAAAAGTAAAATTCTCTAATTTGTACATGGTCATAATCTTCAACATCCTCCCCACCCTGGTCGGTCGATTTCTAAGGGAACGACCAGCTGCACTGGTCTTGTGACCATGGAGTGATCCGGGAGCTGAAGAATGACTGTTCGGATTCTGTCATCTCGTCCTCGGTGCCAAGTATCTTGGAAGATTAACTTTCCAACAATTGAGACGGGTGAGAATAACCCCAGCGGATCGTAAAATCTTGCTGTTCCTTGTAAGAGCTGACGTTTCGTGGTAGGAATGTGAGCTAGCTTTTCAGTAATTTCTCGATGATCGAAAAGGATACAGTCCAATTCTGTGTTCCACCTGATACCTAATACTCCAGTTTCTTGTTTGATATCTCGTCTCTCAGACTGCCATACGCTCTTGAGTGTTTCTGAGTTCGTTGCCCATTTATCCATTGGTAGTCGTATGTGCCTGAGCATGGAGCTTACTTCGTAATATAAGCTTATGACCCCATTGTCGTCGTCAGCACCAGCAACGAAGTCGTCCATAAATGTGCTCTGATCTAAGAGTTCTGCTGCTGTGGGGTATGTGTTACTGCACCTTGAAGCCAGTTCACGTAGAGTCGCAGATAGAAGGAAAGGACTGCACGTAAGACCAAACGGTAGCCGCGTGAACCTGTACGTGACAATTTCATCTGCTGTTTGCCAGTTACCATCTTCCCCCTTCTGGACGTGATACCAGAAAAATCTGGTTAAGTCTCTGTCTTTTTCATCTAGGTACAGTTGCAAAAAGGCTTGAGTTCCATCTCCGACTATTGCTTTTCGATATGTACGAAAGCGGATTAGCGTTGACAGAATTTCAGGAAGGAGGTTTGGTCCTGCTTCCAGAGCGTCGTTAAGAGATGGCGAGTCTCTCTCGTGTGACGAAGCGTCGAAAACAATCCTCCATTTGATAGCTCCATTCCTCTCTTTCTTGACAGCGTGGTGTGGTAGGTAGAAAACATCGCTTAGATTATCTTCTGCAGCAGTCATTTCAACATGACCCTTCTCAATATAGTCAGTCATTTGTGAACAGTACATTTCTCGAAACTCAGCATTGTCGTGAAGTTTCCTTTCAAGTGATCTAAAGCGATTCTTGGCGTTGACGCGGTTTGATGGTAAGATAACTTCCTGTTTTCTGGGTAGAGACACTACTCTCCGCCCCTCTTTCATACGAAATGAATCGTGAAACTGTTGAAGAATGGTAGCGTCCTTCCTAGAAAGTGTTCTACCTTGCTGCTCTCTTATTCCCATGGTCTCTAAATCCCAGAATTGTCGCATGCTGTCATCTTTAGGTTCAAATTCTTGACTTGTATGAACATGATTTATAGCGACATGATGGACTGTGATTCCTGACTTGTTTCCGCTAAGAACCCAACCCAAGTTAGACGGGAGAAGTACTATGGACTCAGAAAGGCGTATTGGTTGGCCATCTCGGATCACCTTCCAGTAGTGATCACCACCTATGAGAAGTTCAATAGGGAGGTCGCTTTTATTGTCCTTGGGGTCTGCTAATTGCAACGTTCCGGCGCATGATAAAGAATAGACATCGTGTGGAACAGCAGGATGCGGGGAATACTTGTTTTCGCTCTCGAAAGCTGTTATCATTATATTAGTTTTCGACCACACGCCACTGATGTTAAACTGGACAACCCTACGTGTTGTAACCGTGTGTCGATCACACTCAAATGCCGTAACAGACAGTTTCCTTTTTTCGACAACAGTAAGCTTGAGCTGATCCACGAGGCTTGTTTCGATAAAACTGGACTGACTTCCAGCATCTAAAATACACCGTGTAAGTTTGGTCAGTCCAGTCGGGCCAGTTATCCAAACCCGAGCAGTTTGAAGATACGTGAAGTTGGAGGGCGTGTTTACATCTATCTTGCCCACCGCTACAGCTTCTCTCTCGTCTCCTCCACAAATTGACACGTGGTGTGTCTTCTTGCATATGGAACATGATACCTTATTCTTCTTCGCACAGTCTTTAGAGTGATGGCCTCGTCTAAGACAAAGGAAGCATCTGTTCGCTTTCTTCAGTTTTTCAGTTCTCTCCTGGTTGTTCGTTATTGTTTGACAATCTTGACCCCAATGACCTCGATTCTCACAAAAAACGCAATACGGTTCTGTGACTTGTTGGATATTCTTTCTCTTCGGCTTGTTAGGTCTGGTGTTAACATGGAGAGCCGCTGCCGTCGGAGTATAAGTAGTCGAAAATGGCCGCTCGCAACGTATCTTCTGCGTAGTCAAGGCACACTCCACCTCTTCGTTCAAAAACTGCATTAGACGCGATATACTGCTTTCCGGTATTTCCAACCTCTTGGCGTTAAGTAGCCATCGGCGACAAAGATCGTCAGGAAATGCGCGAAGAATTTTAGGGGCTAGCAGTTTTCCATAGACGTCTACATCTTCACCTAGTGCTGTCAGCGCTTGAATCCGTCGGTGACACTCAATATACGTGGCATTGAGAATCTCAGGACTGTCGGAATGTGCAGGTTGCAGATGCTCCAAAAAATCCAGGTGGGATTGAATAATTCTGTTTTTATCCCCATAACGGGACTCCAGAATCTTCTTCACCTGTTCGTAAGTATCGGCCGTTACTGATATTCCATCCACCAGATGTTTGGGTTCACCGTCGAGATATCCTCGAAGGAATACATGTTTGTTTATCACCGATACCGCTGAGTTCTTGTCCACCGAAGCCTGAAATTGCTCCCAGAACCGTGGCCATGATTCTATGTCTCCTGAAAAGGTCTCTATTCTAATAGTAGGAAGCTTAACTTCGGAAGTAGCTATGGGTGACGTAGTAGTAGCTGAGCAAGCATGTGCGTCTTGTGAATTCTTTGCCTTTATAAGTTTATTAGCCTTCCGCATTGCACGTTTAGCACTGTCTATGTAATTTTCACAGACTTGTATATCCTCGTCATAGTCGTCGTTCTCAATCAGATCGTGTATAGCATCATCTAGAACGATTAAGCTCTCAAAAGTGTCTTTAAGGCGTTCCAAGCAGTGTTCTACATCGTCCAGCGCCGCAGTATCGCTGAAATCATTTATCTGTTTAGTAAAACGTGTAACGTTGGAACGCTGAGTAGTGCGTTTCCTTTTTAGCTTGTCAAGCGAGGACTGAGACATTCTTTCTTGTTAGTCGGTTAGTGTAATAATGTTCCGTGAATTTTCTCGTGACGTGTGTGACAATGTGTTTTCTTTTGTAGTTACAGAAATGCTCAGGAGATAGCGCTAGTTGTCACCCTGTCGTTGTTAGATTCTCCTAGAGATTATGACCTCTTTGCAGGTTATATGATAACATGGCGGCTAAAATATATTGCAATCAAATATAGTATTTTGAGATGATTGAAAATCAAGGAGCACTCAACCGTGTATAAAAGCAAGTTTTTAGTGCTCTAACAACATTCAAAATAGTATTAAAACCGTGTAAGTACTTATCTGTTCCCTTGTCGTAGTGAAACGTAGGTTGACGAAGGGGCCGATAGGTACAGTTTCACAAGTTTTTCAATCAACACCTTATTACGTATTACACAAGATTAAAGATTGTTGTATGTTATTTTCTCCTGTATTCCGTGTTCCCGGGTTTCGGCACCATGATATGTTTTACGGGTGTTAATTGAAAACGTGTTTATTACAAAACTAGCAGATCGTGATTTTTTTATTACGTCTCGTGAACATACAATACAATAATCTACTGTCAACTTACAAAAGTAAAATTCTCTAATTTGTACATGGTCATAATCTTCAACAATGATAATAAAACATATATATATATATATATATATATATTCAATAGTTACTGTCGAGAATTCTGTTGGGACGACAGTAACACTGATACATCCACATATTGGTTGCTATGGCAAGTAACGCGGTTAGACAGTTGAGTGAACAATGTTAAATAAAAGGATTTATTTTTGGCTCAGGTAAATCAAGGTGTTGTCAAATAATAAGAGCGATATTGAGCTACGGTAATTTATTTGAGATGTTTGAAGGTCCGTAGTTGAGAGTATACGATAACATATGAGGTTATTTACCTGAAGATAAATTATGGAGAATAAAGAGTATGGCGAACATATTCTCAGTAAACTGGAAATATAAGTATCAGCGTGATAGCTGAGAGGTAATAGAATTCGTGCAGAATAAGAAATGATGATGACGTCGTAAATGAATAAATGTGAGGAAATAAATAAGCCAGTTATAGAAGGTATACAAGTTAGAAGGACCAGATAGTACATGTAAATGGTTTAGCCGTGACACAATATCGTTCTACTCAGAGAAAGTTATATTACGCATTTGAATGATATTTTTAAAGTTAAGTTGGTAACATGGATCACGCAACTGGGCTGGTGTGGATGCTTGCCAATAGGAACTATTTTATTGGTTTTAACAGATGATTATTATTATTATTAGTATTAAATATATTTGTTATTTATATTTGCATCGTATTAGCCGTCATTTAGGTACATTCTTTTATTGTTTGTACATTGTCTATGCATTTTATTCTGAAGAAACCACAGTAACATTTGCAATGGGTCATGGCTACATTTCAGCGAATTATAATATGTTGAGACGCTGGAATAAGTCAAAAGTGTGGTGTGTGCTGATGACAGGGTTCATCTATGTATATATTAGTGGAACTTTAAGTATTAGGTTAGGATTTCTGGCTGCGTTACCTCGCTTGGTGTACATATTAGCATAAGTTAATGTATGTTTCTTTAAAGTAGGAGAGTTTGTCTTTTCCAGATTAATCTTACGATATCTAAGTAAGGGTCACTCGTATATATGAAAGCAAAGCTTTAGATTTTTGTGTGCAACAACAACCAAGGTCCATTATGTGAGATAAAGTTACTGAATTCTCAGGTTAAAGCAAATATTGTTTATTGCACCTGGAAGGAAGATATTGTAATTATGGGAACTCAGTAACAGTTTTGATAAGAGAAATATTATTATTATTATTATTAATATTGGTGAACTCTATTATGAGAATTTCATGGTTATGCCTTTACACAGTGGATTAGGTATTTCATTAAATTATGGCAAACATGGTTTATAGATAAAGAAAACCCAATATGCACTGTTAAGTAAGATTCTATTCAAATGGTGTCACTCATGGCAAATGAATGTTCTAAGATAACTGACATAAACATACTATAATTTATCAGGATGGTGGATCAAGAGTACCGTAATTACAGGTCATGTTAAGATATTATTATTATTATTATTAATATTGAATATTATTATTTAACATTTTACCAATGCAATTCACAAGTAATTAGGGAGTCTTGATGAATACCATATTAATCACTTGTGTCAGTCAATTGTGGATTTATTAATTAATTAAATAATTTACATTTTATATTTTTTTATTATTCAATTTATCTACGATTTGGTTAACAACAGTATTGGATTTTGGTAGGCGATTATAAATTCTTCAGGACTTTCCTTTATGATATCCAACATAAAAGTAACATTCATTAAGTGATATTATTATTCTCGTTTCAATTATTATTATTATTATTATTATTATTATTATTGTTATTACAATATTATTATTATTATCATTTCGATGCATTGTAAATTCATTAATATCACTATATTGGAGGATTTGAGTCACAAGACAATGATTTCGAGTGATCAGTTAGGCAATTAATTATGTAATCAATTAAATTTGAGTACAATCAAATTAGTAAAATTAATTAATTGTTATATTATGGCAACTTTTGGTATGTTTGTTTGCAAACTTATTTCACATATCTGAGAGATTAGTAGGGACATTTCTAGGTTTTGATCCACGCAAAAATCGTCGTATTATTTCAATTATTATTATTATTATTATTATTATTGTACCGGGCGGTACACCTCTACACCGTTTATTTAAAAGTTGCGCCAGTTGAAACTCCTCTTCTGGAGGAAGGTTGAACTTTATCTATTCTATTAATTCTCTACTTTCTCAGAAGATGTCACCACGTGGAAAATTTTGAGTTTTTGAACTGTGTCACTTTTGATGTGTTTTTGTTTCGCTTGAAGTAAGAAGTGTGAACTTTCTCTTCTAGAGGACACTACTGAAGAATTACACTAGTGCAACCTAGTGCGAAATCAAAGAACTATTTTGTTGGAGAAATTTTTATTTCAAGAGTTTGTTCTTTGTTAAATTTCTTTCTGTCATGGTTTAAGTTGGCTGTATACCCCTCTTTTTCCCCTTATTTTGGATCTAGCCAATCCCGAATTTCTTTAATTAATTTTCCACCAATAATGTGTTTCTTCTTCCTCTATGTAGGGGTTTCTTTTCCCTAGCCAATAAAAACTTTGAGGGAGGGTGTTTTATTTCCCCTAACGCCTAGAATCTTCCGCGAGAGGATATAAACTGCTGATTTTGGGGTCTCCGGGCCACTTCTGTTCCATCTTTCAGTGTATTAAGTACATAGCAGGAGGCGGGAAGCGCCTCTTTCTTCTTCAGCCGTTCAACACCAGGTAATGGCCTATTAATAACTTCTTTTCTTGCTAGGTCGGCAGTTTAACACTCGCGGCGGGTTCGAAGCATTTCCATCATGTAACCTTTTCCTAAAATGTAATTACTCTTTTCATCTTTTTCTTGTAAAGCTACATATTGGGATAGAGAGTGCTAACCCTCTCGAGCTCCCACTCACATTTGTTTTGAGGTGAACTTATTTTCTCAAACTATTCTTCGTTTATGTAATGTAAAGTGTTCTTCTCTAAGTCACCTCTGTAGTATGGGATTAGCCCTTGCGTTAGCGGCCCAGAGCCAGATTAGGTTTTAAAAAACAAAGTGTATTAGGAGTGCAAGATCGCCTCCTCTCAAATTGTTATTTTAGAGGTCATGTAATCAACCTTCTTTTCATGTAATAGACCTCTGTAGGTTGGGTATTTTACCCCTGTGAATACGTCCTTAGAGGACAGCTTGAAGGTAGAGTTTGGTGTGGCTTTTGAGAGGCTTAAATTTTAAGAGCGGATCGCTCTTTTGAAAATGGAGTGTCATATGCCTCGTGGAGGCTTTTCTGTGTAATTCGGAGCCAGGGGCTCCTAGGGATGAATGGGGTTTTCTGCCCCTCTGTTAAAACTTGTGTTTGTGGTAAAACTGAGCTGATCGCTGAAGTCAGGGCGTGAAGCCCAAAACCTGTAAATATTGTATCTCCCCTTGTTTTGCTACATTGTACCTGCCATGTCTGTTATTGCTTTGTTTTTGAAAAGAAAATATAACCTAGTTAAATTTTAAATTAATTTTACAGTAACTTTGATTCCGTAGTTTGAAACCCATTCACGCCCGCACCTTCTTACGCCTCTACCTACCGCTAAAACACGGTAACAAGTGGTAGCAGAGCGTGGTTGAATGGGTCTCAATTTAGCCCCTTTTGACGGCTAAACATTGCTTTGATTCGAACTCTAACAATTGTCTCAGTTGCTGGAATTTTTTGAGTTTTTCAAAATTGTTCTGTCATCATGCCCGGCCCTCGCGATGTTCTCCTCCTTAACTATTTGCGCAAAGAGGAGTTGATATACGAGTTAACTATCAGAAATGTGCAATCTGGAGGCACGGTTGCAATCGACACCAACAAGCTTAGAGAGTCCCTTGATTTGCCCATTTCCATCCCCAATTTGGGAGAGAAAGAAATTGATGACTCTCTTTCCACGATCGTCGAGAATATTACTGGGCTAGCATCTGTAGTCAGCTTTTTTGATGAAAACGATCCGTCTCCTAATCAAATTAAGCGTGTGCAAGGCAGGCTGTATCACTTTGCAAATAGAGTTAATGATCTGTTGTCTCTAAAGGTGAATGACGTTCAGAGGAAGGACGCTAATACGCTCCTTGAAACTATTTCTGAATTGTCTAATAAGGTCACTCAATTGCTAACCGGCGAAGTTCCTCCCAAAACTGATCAACCCGCCACAGTGAACGTAGGTAGTGATGAAGAGCCTCCTCAGGGAGAAGTCAATAGGATAACCGTTGCTGCTCAAACTCTCTCTGCCCCATCGAACAACGAATCTGAACGCCGTGCGTCATTGGGTAACATCCGCTCTGAATTAACTTCTTTGCCATTGAAACCTTTAACGACTATGTCACCTGGGTTCAGTAGCTTGCCTCATCCATTGGCAATGTTGCTTAGAGGTATCTCTAAGTTTTCCGTCAACACCACCAGTGATGTAATTTCATTTTTAAGATTTCTAGTGGAATTTCAGGATCATGCTCTGGTTTTTTCTCTTTCGCCATGTCAAATTTTGCAAATTATCTATCCGTATGCTATTGGTATTCTCTCTGATAAAATCGTAAGAGCCATTGCCGAGCAATCATCTATTGAGGATTTCCATGCCCATTTGCTAGCTAACTTCATCCCGGCTAGGGCCAGGTCCTCCCTGATTCAGAAGTACTATTACCGTGTACAGCGCTTGGATGAAAACTTGGCTGATTTCATTCAAGATATCAAATTCTACACTAGGGTGTTTGCTCTGCACTTTCCTGAAGATCAGATTGTGCAGGCTATTGTAGAAGGTATTTCACCATCCTACAGGTCATATTTGTGTTTCGCGGCGTGTCCGCAAACCTTCTCTGAACTTGAAGCATTGGCCGTCTCAGCGGAAGGAGTTAGATATGCCGATTCTTTGCGTGTCGCGAAAGAACCCCCGCCTTCCTTTAGTAACACTCGGCCTCCACCTCGCCGACCAGTCAATCCCCGTAAATGTTATGCTTGCGGGTCGCCTGAACATCTGCGGAATAAGTGTCCTCTGATCAAGTCAAGTGGGACAAGGAATGGAGTAGGGTCATCACAAGGCTGTTTTAAGTGTGGGGCCTTCTCACATATCGCCAAGAATTGCCCAAACTCAAATAGCACCCCCTCCTGCTCAACTTCTGGTGCAAATTCCAGCTATTCCAACAATAAAAAGTGACTAGTGGCGTCGGCTGAGCCGACTAATCCATCTTCCCGAGACTTAGCCCCTAGTAAACAGGTTGTAAATGCAGAGAACGACCAGCCTTCAAATTTATCTTTTGAATGCCCTAAAGAGGGTCTTAGGATCGCGGCGGATACCCCCGCACCTGTTCCTTTTCTTAAGATTGAGTTAAATAATGAGAATATAACAGCTCTCTTAGATTCAGGCAGTGTTTGTTCCATTATTTCGGCTGATTGGTATTCTAAATTGAAATCTGTTTGTAAACTCCCTGACTATGACTCATCTCCTGTTAAATATGTTTCGGCTAATTCATCTCCATTAGAAATTCTAGGTTCCTTACATGTCAAAATTCGGGTTTTTAAATTTACATGGAAGATCAAACTGTTTGTGGCCAAGCGTTTGTCTTGCCCCATCATATTGGGAGCGGACTTCATTTCTCACACTGGTCTTGTGCTCGATCTCCAGAGTAGGTCGTGCACATTCAAATTTGCGTCCAATTGTAGAATTCCCTTGTTAAAGTGTAATTCTGTATCATGTTCATCTATTTCGCCTACCCAGGATGAGATATTGTTAGACCTTAGACATCTACCTGAGGAGCAGGCTGATAGTATTCGGAAACTGTGTCAGTCGTTTCCCGAGGTGTTCTCTGATACTCTTGGTGTTACTGACCTTATTGAATACAAAATTGAGGTCACGGATTCAATTCCTGTCCGTTTTCCACCGTATAGGCTATCTCCACCTAAAATGAAGGCTCTGAAAGAAATCATCGATCAGATGTTGAAGGATGGTATTATTAGGCCCTCTAAGTCAGCGTATTCATCGCCTATTTTTCTAGTCCCGAAACCCCAAGGAGGCTTCAGGCCTGTCATTGATTACAGGGCTCTCAATCGGAAGGTGGTGTTGCAATCTGTGCCCCTTCCTGACATTCATTCTTGTTTTTCATGGTTTCGTAAGGCCAAGTTCTTCACTATCTTGGACTTGAATCAGGCCTATAATCAAATTCCCCTTGCCGAAGAGTCTAAACACCTTACCGCGTTTGCCACGGACTGGAATTTATACGAATACAACCGCGTGCCTTTCGGGCTCCCCACGGGGGCAGCTGTGCTCACTAGGCTACTAGATAGGGTCTTTTCCGACATCAAATTTGAGTACTTATATCACTACTTGGATGATGTCGTCGTATTTTCCGAAACCTTTGAAGAACATCTAGATCATTTGCGAGAAGTTCTCAATCGCCTTCGTAAGGCTGGGTTAACTGTTAAGTTGTCCAAGGTTGCCTTTGCTAAGCCCTCTATGTCATTCCTAGGGCATATTGTGTCACCTGATGGTGTAGCAGTCGATCATTCTAGAACACAGGCCATCCGTGATTTTAAACCTCCCAAGGACATTAAAGGTATCGCCAGGTTCATTGGCATGGTGAATTTCTTCAGGAAGTTCATTCCTAATTTTGCTAATAGAGCGGCGCCCTTAAACCTTCTTCGTAGGAAAGGCATCAAATTCGAGTGGGGACCTTCTCAACAAGCCGCTTTTGAAGATCTGAAATTAGCTCTCTGTAATGCCCCTGTACTTGCTATGCCTGATTTCTCGAAGAAATTCATCGTCCAAACCGACGCATCGTCGTCAGCAGTAGCTGCAGTTCTTCTTCAAGAGACTGAACTAGGGAGGCGACCCATCGCCTATGCGTCTAGGACATTGTCAGCTCAAGAAGCAAAGTACTCCATATATGAGCTTGAAGGTTTGGCAGTCTTATTCGCCTTAGAAAAGTTCCGTCTCTATCTGGAACACGTCAAATTCGACTTGGAGACAGATAATCAAGCCTTAAGCTGGGTCTTAGGTAGGCCGCGTCGTACAGGTCGTATAGCCCGTTGGGCCATCCGTATTTCTGCCTTCCAATTCGATGTACGGCATATCAGAGGTACTGAAAATGTTGTTGCCGATGGACTCAGCCGTATGTTTCATAACGACGTAGAGACCCACGAACCGGTCGACAGTTCATCACCTTCCGAGTCCATACTATCTGGTGTTAATGCCATCTTAACAGATGCTCCCATGCTTTTTAGGGATATTGAGAAATACCAACGTGAAGATCCGACGCTGGCTCCGATAATGGAAACCCTTTCTTCTGGGGAACATGCTGTCCCTTATGTTCTGAGGAATGGTGTTCTATGTTGCCCTTCGAGGCATGATAAGTTGATGAAAGTTGTTGTTCCAGCGGTTCTTGTACCTATGATCTTCAAATACTATCATGAGACCCCATTGGGGGGGCATCTTGGAATCTTTAAAACTCGTGAAAAGATTCGTGAAATGTTCATATGGAAAGGTATGGACGGTAAAATTCGGGAACTTGTAAAAGCTTGTAAATCTTGTTTGATCAGTAAACCCACCATGTCCACTAAAGTAGGCCTTTTGTCTTCTCATCAAGCGTCGCGCCCCATGGAACGCCTGTATATCGATTATGTGGGACCCTTCCCCCAGTCAAAGGGTAATGCCAACAAGTTCATCTTTGTGTGTGTAGATGGTTTTACAAGATTTTCCTGGTTATTTCCGACGAAGCTGGCTACCGCTCAGTCCACCATTACTTGCCTAAATTCTATTTTTGCTTCTTTTGGTCCGTGCCAATACATTGTATCTGATAATGCTAAAGCTTTTACATCAAATCTGTTTCGTAAATTCTGTTTTGACTTGTCCATCTCTCATGTAACTACATCTGCTTATTACCCTCAACCCTCTCTGGCTGAACGGGTTAACCGTAATCTCAGGTCCGCACTTATTGCCTATCATCATGAAGATCATTCTAGGTGGGACACGTCCCTGCATTGGTTAGCTTTTGCTTTGAATTCGGCGGTTCATGAATCTCACAAATTTACTCCAGCTTCTTTGATGTTTAAGTTCGTTCCCAACACGCCGCTCTCTAACCTCTGGTCTCTGAATGACATTCTGCCCGAGACAATAGATCCGGACAACATTAAAGATCTTTGGAAGAAGGCTAAAGCTAATCTTAAAGTATCTCATGAAAAGGTTAGGGAAAGGTATGATCGTGGACGGAGACCCACCACCTTGAAGGTAGGTGACCAGGTTATGGTCAAAAATTTTGTTCCCGCGGGCAAGCTTGCCCCCAGATTTCATGGGCCTTGTATCATTCTCGATTTTCTTACGCCGGTTACCTTATTGCTAAGTAATCCAGCCACCGAGAGGATATTTAGAGTTCACCTGTCCCAGGTGAAACCGGTGTAATTTCTGTGTTAACTTGCTTCATATTATTTTGAAAGGATATGAAGGTTATATTTTTTTTGAGTTTCACTTTTAAGGCATTCTGCCCCTTCTGTAATATTTTGGTTTTAGATGTAAGCCTTATGTAAAACCTGCCCCGACCCGTTAAACTGCCATCCTGTTCTTGCCACGGCCATTACCACGCTCCCGTCTCCTGCTCCACCTTACACTGTGGCTTCATAATAGTAAATGCCATGGATATCTACACGCCGCTGGCCCCTCAACCTCTCCACAAGCCTGTACCCTCAAAGAAAATGATTGTCCAACACAATTCTGCCGCCTAGCTTTAATGTTTCAGCGCCCCCGCAGCCGCGCAGCGCCGTGCAGCGACTGGGGAGGGGGATGGGCCCCCTCCTCTCCAGCGAGGACGACATGTGCACGGCGAGCCGGAGCTCACCTCCCGGCCAAGGCTGATGTGCGGCGCACGACCTGCTACATGCCCGCAGCCTGTATCTGTTCACCGCGGGCGCGGCGTACTTCAACACCTCTGCTCCCCTCATAGTGCGGGCGAGCGGTATCTCAGGGTACTTGAGGGGTCCGAGCGGCCTCCGTTGGACGCAAGCTGCAACGGCCGGTCCGGCCATTCGACTCAATCTACATCAACTACATGGACAGTCACCATAAGCAATAACTACACTGGGGAAGTCAACAACAATATTTGGTGGACATTGCCAAATTTTTCATCACCTTCAAGTATTAAAAGTTTATCTTCAGAAATTCAAATTCTACAAACATAAAGACTTTCATTCACCTGCAACAACAACATTTTGAAACTTGTTAAGAAATATTGTAAATGCTTCTGCTATCTATCTTCGTATCAACATCATTACTTGGACTTTGTTTCAAACTGATTTCATGTGTCACCCCTGGAGGAACTTTTGGGGGGGGAGGTCTGTACCGGGCGGTACACCTCTACACCGTTTATTTAAAAGTTGCGCCAGTTGAAACTCCTCTTCTGGAGGAAGGTTGAACTTTATCTATTCTATTAATTCTCTACTTTCTCAGAAGATGTCACCACGTGGAAAATTTTGAGTTTTTGAACTGTGTCACTTTTGATGTGTTTTTGTTTCGCTTGAAGTAAGAAGTGTGAACTTTCTCTTCTAGAGGACACTACTGAAGAATTACACTAGTGCAACCTAGTGCGAAATCAAAGAACTATTTTGTTGGAGAAATTTTTATTTCAAGAGTTTGTTCTTTGTTAAATTTCTTTCTGTCATGGTTTAAGTTGGCTGTATACCCCTCTTTTTCCCCTTATTTTGGATCTAGCCAATCCCGAATTTCTTTAATTAATTTTCCACCAATAATGTGTTTCTTCTTCCTCTATGTAGGGGTTTCTTTTCCCTAGCCAATAAAAACTTTGAGGGAGGGTGTTTTATTTCCCCTAACGCCTAGAATCTTCCGCGAGAGGATATAAACTGCTGATTTTGGGGTCTCCGGGCCACTTCTGTTCCATCTTTCAGTGTATTAAGTACATAGCAGGAGGCGGGAAGCGCCTCTTTCTTCTTCAGCCGTTCAACACCAGGTAATGGCCTATTAATAACTTCTTTTCTTGCTAGGTCGGCAGTTTAACACTCGCGGCGGGTTCGAAGCATTTCCATCATGTAACCTTTTCCTAAAATGTAATTACTCTTTTCATCTTTTTCTTGTAAAGCTACATATTGGGATAGAGAGTGCTAACCCTCTCGAGCTCCCACTCACATTTGTTTTGAGGTGAACTTATTTTCTCAAACTATTCTTCGTTTATGTAATGTAAAGTGTTCTTCTCTAAGTCACCTCTGTAGTATGGGATTAGCCCTTGCGTTAGCGGCCCAGAGCCAGATTAGGTTTTAAAAAACAAAGTGTATTAGGAGTGCAAGATCGCCTCCTCTCAAATTGTTATTTTAGAGGTCATGTAATCAACCTTCTTTTCATGTAATAGACCTCTGTAGGTTGGGTATTTTACCCCTGTGAATACGTCCTTAGAGGACAGCTTGAAGGTAGAGTTTGGTGTGGCTTTTGAGAGGCTTAAATTTTAAGAGCGGATCGCTCTTTTGAAAATGGAGTGTCATATGCCTCGTGGAGGCTTTTCTGTGTAATTCGGAGCCAGGGGCTCCTAGGGATGAATGGGGTTTTCTGCCCCTCTGTTAAAACTTGTGTTTGTGGTAAAACTGAGCTGATCGCTGAAGTCAGGGCGTGAAGCCCAAAACCTGTAAATATTGTATCTCCCCTTGTTTTGCTACATTGTACCTGCCATGTCTGTTATTGCTTTGTTTTTGAAAAGAAAATATAACCTAGTTAAATTTTAAATTAATTTTACAGTAACTTTGATTCCGTAGTTTGAAACCCATTCACGCCCGCACCTTCTTACGCCTCTACCTACCGCTAAAACACGGTAACAATTATTATTATTATTATTATTATTATCATCACTATTGTATTACATTTTAAGTTGGTTTTCCACACTTCAGATATGTATTTGGGATACACTGTGGAGACTTTCCTGTATTCTTTTAATTAGTTTACAATGTAATTCAGTGATATCAAAATAATTTTATTAATTAATTAATATCGATATTTTTTTAATATCAAAAAAAAACAATTTTATCTATTATAATTATTTTGACTGATGGCAAGCAGTATTTTGATGAATAACTTGAAGTGGCTGTATAAAAATTTATTCACATCAATATTATTATTATTATTATTATTATTATTATTATTATTATTATTATTATTATTATCATTATCATCACTAAATGTTCTCATGAGTATATTGTTATTCAATTGATCCACCTGGTCTATAAACAACATTATCCTAGTAAATGTGTACAGTTACACGGACATTATATAATTGGATGAACAAATATGGGAAACATCATTTTAACAAAATTTTATGGAAAATTATAAATATTATTTTTTAGGGATTAATGAGGTAGTCATGTGTGTCATTATTGAGAATTCTAGTTGTACAGTCTCATAAGGTAATAATGTAACATTAACCAATCTTATTTTACATTTTATAAAAATTTATTCACTTTTCTCTTTTGTTTTATCAATAAAATTTTATATACATATTTAAACTTAATTCAGTCTGAGTCATAAATTATTGTAGTCAATAGTCCACCGAATGCACTATCCCTATGCATCCTGACTCGACGACAGGGACTGATCGCGCCTGAGAAGAGGACCTCACCACCTTCGGTAAGTATTTTTTTTTTAGGGCAGCCGAGGCAACGTTGACATCTCATCTACACCGAAGGAGCTCTGCAAGGGTGCAGTACAGCTCTTCTGAGGAGTGTCATGGTTTTCAAGTTAATGAACAATTTTGAAGAACGTAATATTTTGCGGTATTAGGTACTTTCATGTTCCAACCTCAGAAGCTTAAACTTCAACTTGTTTTTGTATGGACAGTTTTCAGTAATGATCTTAAAGACCGATGCCCAATTCTTGGTGACATAATGGGGTTTTTTTTCAATGCTTACAAAATATATTTGAGAAAACATAACTTTTTGTGCTCCCGCCTAGCACGGAAAATTTAAGTAATATGACTGAATAATATGAATATATTTCAAGTAAGTACGACAATATACAACATAGGTGCATAAAAATATACAAAATATGCACGATGTATACAAAGCATAAACCTAATTAATGAAATGAAATAGCGTATGGTTTTTAGTGCCGGGAGTGTCCGAGGACAAGTTCGGCTCGCCAGGTGCAGATCTTTCGATTTGACCCCCGTAGGCGGCCTGCACGTCGTGATGAGGATGAAATGATGATGAAGACAACACATACACCCAGCCCCTGTGCCAGCGAAATTAACCAATGATGGTTAAATTTTCCGACCCTGCCGATAATCAAACCCGGGACCCCTGTGACCAAAGGCCAGCACGCTAACCATTTAGCCATGGAGCCTGACACCTAATTAATTAAACACCATTAACCTAACAATAAAACATCATTCGTCTGAAGAATAAAATGTCATTAACCTGATACACTGTAAATCATTAACTTAAAAAAATAAAATAAAAATGTCAGTCGTCTTACACCTTGACCTCTTTTGTGCTGATGGCATATTGTCGTTGATGTCATCATCGTTTTCTTTCTCCCGAGCTATAATTTCGTCGAAGACGTTGGCCTGTTCTTCGCATGTAGCGTCAGTGTCTTCTTCACTGAAGTCTGTTTCTGGCGAATTTTCGCATGTGGTACCAACGCAATTATCGCAGGCGGTAGAGCACCGGAGTCCTGCTTTTTTGCAGCGAATGGTGTTGAGGCGGTCTGGAGCAGCATCCATGGTCGTGGTAATGGGAATCACACTGTAAATAAATACGTGTGTTTTGGCGTAGCACATTGAATTATAGCAAAGCACAGAAATAGTCAAACAACAGTCTGGTATGGTGAAAAGTTAATAATATGGCAAATACTATGAACGAGTGTAATACCAACCTCGTTTGATCAGGATCCAGCCCCAAGCAGATGGTAGCTTTAGTGAGCTCCCTTCACTTCCCAGCCATGTTTGTACTAACAGGTATGTCTTCAGGGAGTGGTACTTGACGGCATCTCTTGTAGGTGGCAATCTGGCAAGTTGGAATTTCAGTTTTACCACAACATTGGATGAGAATGGTCGGTACCACAGATCCTCCAAATTATCTGCGTCGATGGTTCCACTGTAAAGTTTCGTCGGAATCTTCTCTCCTGCTTCAGAAATCTGGTGTGGTTTTGCCTCAGGATCTTTGAAAACACAAACTCTTTCTGAGAGCCAAGGGGTTTGCTCACAAACTGCATTACACCGAGCTCGATAGCTGCAGTCGTTTAATTATCCAGTATTCGGAAGATAGTGGGTTCGCACTCCACTGTCGGCAGCCCTGAAGATGGTTTTCCGTGGTTTCCCATTTTCATTTTACACCAGGCAAATGCTGGGGATGTACCTTAATTAAGGCCATGGCCGCATCCTTCCCACTCCTAGCCCTTTCCTGTCCCATCGTCGCCATAAGACCTATCTGTGTCGATGCGACGTAAACCAACTTGCAAAAAAGAAAAAAAGAAACTGCATTACCAATTCCGAAGGGTGTTGAAGATGTCGCACCCACTCACTGCGTGAAGGTAGAGAATGTCCTGAATGCTGACTTTGCAGGAATGGGATAATGAAATGAAATGTCGTATGGCTTTTAGTGCCGAGATATCCCAGGACGGGTTCGGCTTGCCAGGTGCAGGTCTTTCTATTTGACTCCCGTAGGCGACCTGCGCGTCGTGATGGGGATGAAATAATGATGAAGACAACACATACACCCAGCCCCCGTGGCATTGGAATTAACCAATTAAGGTTAAAATCCCCGACCCGGCCGGGAATCGAACCCGGGACCCTCTGAACCGAAGGCCAGTACGCTGACCGTTCAGCCAACGAGTCGGGCAGGAATGGGATGAATAAAAAACATTGGCAGTTTTACCTCTCCTACTCTTCCGGAAATAAATGTTAGTTTTAGAAGAAACTAATGCTGTCGTCAAACCAAAAGATCGGTGTCTTCTCCCGTTATGGTGACAGTGCCAAAATCGCCAGATTTTGATATAACAGTTTGCACTCATCTTCTCTTGCCTGCTTCACCTGAATTCCCTCGGCTTGCATTTCAGGCATCAGCACTGCAATAAAGCTGTTCTTGTTCATATCGTTGGAGAGAAATATTCATTGTGAAATTTTACTAAGATATGTTGGTTTGTAATACACAAACTTTGTTGATGAGTGCAGCAAAGATCATGGATATCGTTCTGTTGCTTTAGTGTTATGGTAACTTATGCCAAAGGATACTCAACAAAAACCACTATGGCATTGCTCCCGAAGTGGTCTTTGAACAAAATCCACGTAATTCTGGCAAACCAATTGAAATGCGGCTTCTGTTTATTTGCTCCACACAACCTTATGCCGCATACATAGAGAAAAAACGGACAAAGTAGCTAAATGACGAATAAAATGAAAATTATGACGTAAGGCATCTAGTCAGCGGACCTTCCGACCCCCACCCCCAACCCACCAACGTAAAGTCGGCTGTGAATGTAGAATTCCTTTGTTTTTTGGGGAATGGAAAGAGATGGTGTAAGTATGTACGAGAGAGAATCAAAAAGTAAGTTACACTTCCAAGTTATGGCCATTTACGAAACCGCCAACACACAGGAGACATGGGTATGACAACATACAATGTGGCCTAAATTCACTTTTCTGCTTAGTTCCCAAGAGGCTGTAAACATTTCTCGGAACGGTCAGCGAACTTTTCGATTCCGGATGCGTAGAAATCACCTCCAGCGCTGTGTAACCACCTGGAGACAGCTGTCTTCACCTTCACACCGGTTCGGAATCGTCGTCCACAGAGATCCATTTTCAGCTTACCGAACATATGATAATCGCATGGCGCTAAGTCTGGACTGTATGGAGGATGTTTCCATACCTTCCACTTGAATGGTTGCAGCAGTTTGGACGTTTGGCGGGCCGTGTGACGTGTTGCGTTATCGTGCAACAAAATCAAAGCGGCGCTCAATTTTTTTCGCCGCTTTTCTTTAATTGCCTTACGCAACAACTTCACCGTTTGACAATACGCAGGTGAATTGGTTGTCGTGCCTTTTGGCATAAATTCCACGTAAACCACCTCCCATGTCAAAGAACACTGTCGCCATTACATTTCCTGCTGAAGGTTGGACCTTGGCCTTCTTTTGTGGTGGTGATGTGGTGTGCAACCAATACATCAACGTTCTCTTTGTTTCGGGGATGAAGTGGTGGACTCACGTTTCATCCCCTGTAATGATTCTCCGCAGAAACTCGTTGCCCGCCACAGAATGTCGTTGCAAAAATGCCAGTGACGATTGGAAACGTTGTCGCTAGTGAACATTGGTGAGCAGACGTGGGACCCACCTTTGACGAAGTTTACAAAAAATCAAAGGTACTGGTGAACAATGCGGAACACACTGCCATACGAACTGTTCGGCGTGTTGGCAATTTCCTGCAGTGTTATGTGCCGATTCTCTCTATAGAATGGCGTATGGCTTTTAGTGCCGGGAGTGTCCGAGGACAAGTTCGGCTTGCCAGATGCAGGTCTTTCGATTTGACACCCGTAGGCGACCTGCGCGTCGTGATGAGGATGAAATGATGAAGACGACACATACACCCAGCCCCCGTGCCAGCGAAATTAACCAATTAAGGTTAAAATTCCCAACCCTGCCGGGAATCGAACCCGGGACCCCTGTGACCAAAGGCCAGCACGCTAACCATTTAGCCACTGAGCCGGACACTATTGATCCAATCCACACGGTTAACATTTGCAACGGTACTGGACGTTGCGGGCCTGCCTTCGCGATATTCTTCCGTGAGATCCGTGCGTCCAGCGTCAGATTGCTTACACCACTTTACAATAACTGGACGAGAAATTGCACGCTCACCATATACATCAGTGATTTCACTATGAATGTCCGTGCAATTGAGCCGTTTAGCCCATAGAAATCTGATCGTTGCATGTAACTCCAATTTGGAGTGAACATCCATTTGACGCGCCAATGAACCTAGCCCACTGTGCACACACAACACGACGCGATACCACACCAACCTTCATATAGAACGTGTCAGCAGTTACTGTAGCTTACTCCGCATTGGCCACGGTCACGACACAACGTGCCCTCGTGGCGAGCTAGTGTAACTTACTTTTTGATTCGCCCTCGTACACCTTGAGGGGGGTCACATATACGGGGATGTGCAAATTGCTTTACGTCTCACCGATACAGACAGGTCTTATGACGACAATGGGACAGGAAAGGGCTAGGAGTGGGAAGGAATCGGCCGTGGCCTTAATTAAGGTATAGCCCGAGCATTTGCCTGGTGTGAAAATGGGAAACCACGGAAAACCATCTTTAGGGCTGCCGACAGTGGTATTCGAACCCACTATCTCCCGAATACTGGATACTGGCTGCACTTAAACGACTGCAGCTATCGAGCTCGGTATACGGGGATGTATCTACGTGTTGAAATTTAGGGGAACCTAACATAATGTATCCGCCTTTGCTGACAGGACCTAGAGTTTACAGTGCATTATGTCTTCTGGTATAGGCTAGAGCAATTTTGTTACTTTCATAGATCTGTCTCTGTCTTATCCTTGGCTTTGACAATAAGAAAGTGGCTGAGGTATGAGTGATGCTAGTAATGCCAATCCTTATGCAGCCAGTCCCTGTTATGAATGGTGTGAAAATGTTGCTCATAGGGTCGGTTGGTGTATGCATTCCAGAGGCCTTGGCAGACTGATATGTAATAGCAACTCTGGCTCGGTGAGGAAAGCAACGGAAAACTACCTCACACCTCATTTCCCTAGTACGCCTCTTCAGTGATGCTAGGCCATCTATGACAGCTGATGGCAGAGCTGTTGAGGATCCCACCAGCGGCATCGCTGACGGACTGAACATACATACATACAACACAATGTACACAGAAATGTAGACAAATGAAAGTTATAAGAAAAACATCTGCATTTTTCTGTTATTTTTAGTGATTTGTTGTATTTTTGAACCACTGCATCTCGGTAACCATTGAGTGAATGATACGTTTGACCAGTGAAATGTGAAGGATATTGAATACGGTACTCTTCAATTTTGTAGATAGATATGTTCCGCTTAAAATGCATGGTTTAGAAGTCATAAGCGAAAAAATGAGGAAAGTCCGAAAGTTTCGAGGTTTTTCGGCTCACCTTAAGTTAGCACAGGACCCTCGAGGTCGAAAACTCAGAGTCTACTCCACAGAGTACCCACAAATAACATACCAAAATATCATTAAATTTGGAATACTTCCCAAGTAACCCCTTCATTCATTACCTGCCGCTCAGACTAAGCGAGCCACACAGGTACCTGGTTTATGTCAACGCAACAATTAACGAAACCCTACATTCTTTCATTTTTAAGTTCTTTTAGCAGAAATTGTTAAGTCTGGCAGTTTGTGTTGTGCTGTGGTGAGCTGAGAGTAAGAGAGTTCATACTAGTGTTGTTTCAATATGCGATTGAGATTCAGCATTATTGAAAAAGGCTAAACGTGAAAAAAGTACGAGGTTTAAACATTTTTTATGCAGAAAATGAAACAGCAAAATACTGTAATAAAGTTTGTGCCTACAATGTAATTATGCTTAGCACAGTAAATTATATCTCAGTGTTTGCTTGAGCAAATGTCGTTATGCCGTGTCAACATGACTTGTCCCTTATTGACATTTCAAGAACCTAGCAACCCTAGTAGCGAAAAAGTTTGACAAATCTCACGGATTCCCATGTAAAACTGGTGGTGGTGGAACCGAGCAAGCGGCAGTGCGGTCAGGGTCGCGCAGCTGTGAGCTTTCATTCGGGATATAGTGGGTTCGAACCCCACCGTCGGCTGCCCTGGAGATGATCTTCCATGGTTTCCCATTTTCAGACCGTGCAAATGCTAGGGCTGTACCTTAATTAAGACAATGGCCGCTTCCTTGCCACCCCTACCCCTTTCCTATCGCATCGTCGCCAAAGGGCCTATCTGTGTCGGTGTGACGTAAAGCAAATTGAATAAATAAAGAGGTGGTGATGATTATTGTTTTGAGAAAGAATACATCTGGGTAACCATACTGCATTAACACTAATCTAAATCTTACTCCTCCTTGTGGAGCAAAGGGCACCCAGGAAAGCTCTCCAATCGGTACCTTCTGCAGCCAGAGCTTTTACTTCTTCCTTTTTTTTTTTTTTTTTTTCAGTTCCTCTCTAACTGTTCGCCTACAAGTGTTCCTAGGTCCATGCTTCCGCTTTCTTTTTCGGTTCCATTCTAAGACCGACCTTTTAACTGCTCCGTCATGTTTTCTTAATGTGAGTCTTATCCATCCCCACTTTATTTTCCTTCAATCAATTAATCAATCAATCAATCAATCACCACTGATCTGCATTTAGGGCAGTCGCGCAGGCGGCAGATTCCCTATCTGTTGTTTACCTAGTCTTAAATAATTGCAAAGAAATTGGAAATTTATTCAAATCCCTAACTTCCCTTCCTATAAACGAATATTTGCCCCAATTTGTCCTCTTGAATTCCAACTTTATCTTCATATTGTGATGTTTCCTACTTTTAAAGACCACTCAAACTTATTCGTCTACTAATGTCATTCCACCCCATCTAAACTTTGCAACATTTTAGCAACGCTACTCTTTTGTCGCAAAAAGTCACCCAGAACAAATCGAACTGCTTTTCTTTGGACTTTTTCCAGTTCCTGAATCAAGTATTCCTGGTGAGAGTCCCATACACTGCAACCGTACTGTAGCTGGGGGTCTTACCAGAGACTTATAGGCCCCCTTCTTTACATCCTTATTACAACCCTTAAACACCCTCATAACCATGTGCAGAGATGTGTACTCTTTATTTACAATCCTTATCTCTACATCAGTGGGTTTCTGGTTGGTTTCCTTGCCCAGGTTTTCGTTTGTAATCACTTCAGGCCACTTTATGTGCATTAACATTTCGAAAAAGGAAGGTATCTGCCAAAGAAAGACAAGGGCTACGAAGGGCGTGAAGATAAACGACTCCCTAGGCCTCTTGAACCTAATACTGTCGGGGTCGGAAAAGAACAAGAGTTGACCAAGGGAAGTCGGATAGGATAGTTGAATGTGAGGAGCCTAACACAAGTATGTGGAAGCAATTTAAGGACTCAACTAAGGGCCCCGTGGTCGTCAACCCACGCTCCCAAGTTGAAAGCCCCTGGGAGTCGCCCACCCACAGGGGGATTTACGGATTTCCGGGGAGTGTGGTTTACAGCCTCCCACTTTAAGATTTATTTTGAAAATTGTTACAAGATTATACTGTTCAAGACACTGAAAACGAGTCGCCAAATATTTCAGTTTTCCGGAATAAATTAAAAGCATTTTTAATCGTTTAGGGAAAAATTATGAATGAGAGGAATATTGGCAAAAATAAGGTTCTAACGTTTTCAACCTTATAAATACATGAAACGGGTAAATACAACTTCATTTTATTTCATCAGGAACAGTATCCGAGGTCAGCTGATAACACAATATTTTATATTTTACCCTAGATTAAAATGAGTATATGGCAGCTAGTGTTTCTCAAAGTTATACAAAATATTTCTAGAGTTCCCTGAAACAAAACAGGTTGTTGGGAGAGACTGCTCCAACATATGATATATGAATTTTATTAAACGTGTCACTACTGCACTGTTCTTGTCAAAAGAAAATCAATACTTGCTCCTTGTTCTTAAGATAGAGATCTGATAGTAGGACAGAAGTGTCTGTGAATATCTACTTTTGTGAAGTAGAATCGAAGCAGTCTGGAAAGCGACCCTCCGACTGACTTGATTTCTGTGTTGAACCCCTCCCCTATTGAGTGAAGACCGTTGGAGCCAAAGGAGGGGAATACATAAACAGGCAGGTCTCATATTGTTTTCATTCACGCAACCCCAGCAGGCTGCACTGCCATCAGGATGGGAACAGGGCTTACCCTGACATTAGCCTTTTGTACAGAAGAAAGGACGGGGCATTAGCTGAGGTTTTACGGCTAGTTTTAATCAAGGTCATGCTCTTCATAAAGTGACGATATCCGTACTCAGAAATATTGCGGACATTTGCAGACGCGTGTCTTGTTACCGGGCGTCAGTACTACTTGTTAGCTGGTTTAAAAATATCCAGTCTGTCACTTCCCCAGTCCATCTTCTACTTAGGACGCCGTCTACCTACGAAAGTTGGCGATCCAATTGATTACTAGGGAGGGGAATTTTATGTAAAGTGAGAAATATGTAGGCTACATAAAAATTTTATAAACACCTTTCTTTTTTACAATTTGATTTATGTCCGACCGACACTCATAGGTCTTATGGCGACGATGGGATAGGAAACGGCTAGGACTGGGAAGGAAACGGCCGTGGCCTTAATTAAGGTACAGCACTAGCATTCGCCTGGTGTGAAAATGGGAAACCACAGAAAACCTTCTTCAAGACTGCCGATAGTGCGGTTCGAACCCACTATCTCCCGGACCAAAGTTGTAGATCACTCCAAATTGAACGAAGATGGTGCCATCCGTTTTGTGATACGACTTTAAACGGTAAATACATCGACAAGAAGGTCGGCACCGTCATTAAAATTGCCTCCATATTTCGATATTTTCCACGGGTAAAAAGTGAAAAATTTACACATCTTGGAAGTTTTCCGTCGGTTACAGGCTAAAACCTATAATGTTGCCAAATTTCAATTTTCTAGCTCGTCTGGCAGATTGTGCCACCATCTTGATTTTGGGGAGAGGGATGAATGTGAGGACTCTCAGAAAACGAGGGTATGTGCAGATGGTCATTATTACTCCTGACGCATAACTGTAATTTCGCCGAAGTAGTCAATGTATCATGATTTTTCTTTATATTGATAAGTATCATAATAAAAATGCTTCACCAGGCGACTTACCCGTGCGGTTAGGGGCGCGCGGCTGTGAGCTTGCATCAGGGAGATAGTGGGTTCGAATCCCACTGTCGGCAGCCCTGAAGATGGTTTTCCGTGTTTCCCATTTTCACACCAGGAAAATGCTGGGGATGTACCTTAATTAAAGCCCACGGCCACTTCCTTCCAACTCCCAGGATTTTCCTATCCCATCGTCGCCATAAGGCCTATCTGTGTCGGTGCGACGCAAAAGCCACTAGAAAAAAATGCTTAAACCCCAATTTCACTTAATTTCAAGCCCCCCTTAAGTGGATTTTCCGAAAACAAAAAATGTGTATTTCGTTATTTTTAATGAAGATTCCAAATGCCAATTTTCACGTCTGTAACATCTTCAGTTTTTGAGATATAAGTATCGTCATAAAGGTATTCAACCCCTTTTTCACCTTTTTTTCACCCCCCTTAAGGGAATTTTCAGAAAAGAAAAAAATACCGCACGGTCAACTCGCCCGGTTAATAAACATCAATCATATATATGTTATTAATAGGGCAAGGCATTTGATGATTTTGCATCTTTTTTTTATGAAGGTCAAAATATAGCTTGAGTATATGTTCATGTGTTTCATGAATTGACTGATTAAATAAGGGCAATTTGTTAGGGCATTTTTTCATTTTTTGCCGTTTACAAGAGGTAGGTCATTTTTGGAGCAATTTATGGTCATTTTTAATTGTTTTCTGGGAAGTGTTATATTTCGTTATATTTGGATATTTAATTAATATTATTTATGTTTACAATACTTGTCTATTATGTTTAACTTAGACAAATAACTTGCTCAAGAAAGAACGTAGACTTGCAACATACCCTGCTGCCACTAGTTTTCAAGGAAAGAGTATTTTCAACTCGATTGCACTTCCAAGAAAACATACTATAAGCAGTACCTGCTTCCCCTATATGTAAGACGCATAATGGACTCGCCCAAGCTGGGCATTGCTCCTTATCTTCAGCTAGATAAGAAGGAAGTCAGTCGCCCGCGTGCTGAGAGTCGAGTGAATTCTTTGTTGACAAGTACTGTAAGATGCCCAAAGTTAAAGGAAGTACAATTGTTAAATTAAAACAATTTGTTACACAATATGGAGAAAATATATTTTCCACTGATGGGAAAATATTATTTTGCAAAGTGTGTGATGTGCGAGTTTCAGCAGAAAAGAAGTTTACAGTTGAACAACATGTGTCGCGAGAAAAACATAAACGTGGTGTGCAGCGACTTGAAGATAAAAGAAACCGTGGCTTACACCAGACACTACTGGGTGAATCTTCAACATTTTTTCCATTTTGTGAGATATTCCACTGAACAAATTGAACCATCCAAAGCTGCGTACATTCTTAGAAGAGGAGACTGGAAAATCTGTACCAGATCCCAGAACATTAAGAAGAACCTACGTTGGAAGATGCTATGACAAAACGTTACAAGAAATAAGGATAAGGGTAGGAGACGGAAACACATGGGTATGCATAGATGAAACAACAGACAGTATGGGACGATATATAGCCAACGTTATTGTAGGCGTCCTGGCAGCAGGGAATGCTGGAGAACCATTTTTACTACATTGTGAGCAATTGGACAAAGCTAACTGGTCAACAATTAGCAAACTGTTTGACCAGTCTTTGAGGCTATTGTGGCCCGATGGCATTCGGAATGACAATGTGCTGCTTTTAATAACAGATGCAGCACCCTACATGGTAAAGGCTGCAAATTCGTTACAAGCGCACTTCTCGAAAATGGTGCATGTCACATGCCTAGCCCATGCGTTACATCGGACCGCGGAAGAGGTACGACATAATTTTCCTGAAGTTGACAAGTTAATTGGGTGCATAAAGAAAGTGTTTTTAAAAGCCCCATCTAGAGTTCTAGCATTCAAAACAGAAGCTCTTGAAATTCCCTTGCCCTTTTCACCTGTTTTGACTAGATGGGGAACGTGGATTGAGGCTTGTTGTTATTACTGCGAGAACTTTGAAGTTGTAAAGAAAGTGGTCGATTCCTTCGACAAAACTGAGGCTGGATCAATAAAAACAGCCCAGGAACTCTTGGCTGACAAAGAAATTGCAGGTAAACTTTCCTACATAAAAACAAATTTCGGATCCCTTCCTAATGCAATAAGTGCTCTAGAAAAATCCCAAGTGCCACTAGTGGAGCAGCTGCTAATTGTGTATGAAGTTGTGAATGATCTGAATCGTGTGTGTGGTAAAGTGGGTGAAGTTGTATCCATGAAATTGAATAAGGTGTTGCAAAAGAACAGTTGGTATAAAACTTTGTGTTCTATTGGCAAAGCATTGTCTGGTGAAAATTTTTCTCTTACCGACTGTGAATTGAATCTGGGAGATATTGCTTGTTTTCGGTATGCACTAATTGTTTCAGTTGAGGTAGAGAGAAGCTTTTCCATGTACAAATCATTACTGGCAGACAATAGGCAATCGTTTTCATTTGAGAACCTACGCAAAGTTTTTATTGTGCATTTCAATTCGAATTTATTGTAAACAGCCACCGAAGTTTGTTTTCTTAAATATTCTTTGTTAATTAAATTACACCTATTTGCTAGGAGAGTATTTGAAGAATATGCCAGTTCTAAAATATTTCATTTTTTTCACCAGGGGTGCAAAGTGGTATTTACTTTGTTAGTAACAAAAATAATTTAAACTTAATGCATTGTCATCCATTAAAATTATCTCTCAAATCAGCTAATTGTTTCTTAAAGGATTAATAAATAAGTGACTTACGATTAATTTATTGGTCATTTTTTTCAAATGTTGTGTCATTTTTTAACCATTTTTAGGTCATATATGCATTTTTTATTTTGCATTTTCTTGCTATTTTTTGGTCATTAAATGCCTTGCCCTAGTTATTAAATATGAAATATTCATAAAATATGTAGTAGTATTAATGCATTAAATTTTAAAAAAATGTTCGTGTATTACTTTTACTATGAGTAGGGCTCGGAAGTAAAATACATATAATTGCCTAAAAAGAGACATGTAGAAAGACCTAAAACTGAAAAAACGGAAATGAAAATGCGATCCAAACTCATCCTTAATTTTAGTTTTAATTACATACAGTGGTGGTCAAAATAATAGAGCCACCTGGCAAAGGTTTGGAAGAAAGTGCATATTTATTACTAGACATGTTTGTACTATGATGGAAACAAAATTTTACGTTGTACAGGAACCATTACAACAGAGTCACATTGTACCACAGTCAGTTATATAGATAACACAACTCAAACTAATCAATAATATTCAAAAGAATACCAGACCACAGGGTCAAAAAAATAGAGCCAATTGACACAAATATTTTGTACTTGATCTCAGTCTTATGAAATTTACAGGAACAGTCATTTTTGCATAGGAGTGCATTAGTACTTCGTGGGATAACACTTATTTTTGAGGATTTCCCTGCACCTCTTACCCATAGAGTCGACTAAATGCCTGCATTCGTCGCTGCTGATAATATACCAGGCTCTCTGGATTTCTTCCCAAAATTTATCTAAAGATGTAGCTTTTGAGTGGTCAGTTCTCTTGTCTACGATCTCCCATAAGCACTCAATGGGTGATGCGTCAGGGGATTGAAGTGGCCACTCTAATACTTCGATATGGTGATCTTGAAAAAACTGCCTTATGATCCTTGCAGTATGGTTTGGATCGTTATCGTGCTGAAATTTCCATTTCAGCAGCATTTCCTCTTCAGCATAAGGCAGCATAACATTTGCCAAGATGTCTTTGTACATTTGTGCGTACATTATGCCGTTGATACGGTGTATTGGACCAACGCCGTACCATGAAAAACATCCCCATACCGTAACACTTCCGCCACCGTATTTCACAGTTTTTAAAGTGTACTTGGGATTAAATTCCTAGTTTGGTGGGCGGCGCACATAGACTTTTCCATCTGAGGCAAACCTATTATACTTGGATTCATCGGACCAAAGGATGTTCTTCCACCAAATATTAGGTTTTTGTTCATTTCTCCGGGCAAAGGCCAACCTTTTCCGAACATTAGCTTTTGAAACATGTGGCTCCTGTCTCGCAATGCGCCAATTCAATTTTGTGGATCTCAGTCGTCTTTGAATCGTTGAGTTTGATGGTTGAACTTCATTTTTGTCGCTAAACAAAATGGCTTCCAGTCGTGGTGTTGACAAAAATGGGCTTTTCTTTACTTCCCTAGTGATGAGTCTGTCTACGGGAGGAGTAGTTACACGATGTTGCCCCCTGTTCTCCATCGGTGGCTTTGTTTGTTTTGCCAGTGTAATGGCGTTCTGGACTTGTTTTCGCGAAACGTGTAAATCTTTGGATATTTGATTCAAGGACATCCCACTTTTGAACATCCGGAACATTACTATATGCTCATCATCACTTGTATGCTTTGCTCTGCCCATCTAGAAGAATGTAAACAAAACCAAACGTTAATTTACATACAAAATAATATTGAGTGGAGGTTTGTTGACAAATAATATCGCTAGTCCCCAAAACAACTGCAAAAAATCAATTTGAACGGGACTTCTGTAAATCGGCTCTATTATTTTGACCCATAAGATTCTTACCTTTATGCCTCTTTTCGCACGTTTAGCTCAAACGCATTTTTTCGCACGACTACAGATAGCAGCGACGTCTTCCCTGATGTTGTCTAAAACGGACTGACAACACGGCACTGGTGGAGATTTTGTGAGCTAATATATATCCTAGTTCTTAATCCCGTCAATAGAGGTGGCTCTATTATTTTGACCGCCACTGTATATAGTGAAGGAATATGATATTTTAATATGCAACATTCAGTACGAAAACATGTGAGTGAATTACTTCTTCTTTGTGACTTTCTTCTTGCGTTCCGGCCTTCTAAGGACCACGTTACAATTTCAATTCTTCCTCCTTAGCTGTTCTTTCCTCTTCTTCCAGTATTCTTTCATTGTTTCACTGTGCTTCTTTTTCCTGTCTTCAGTCCGCTTTGTGGCTGTTTTCTTTTCCTTCCTCCCTTGGAATCCTTCCATTTGTAAGACTTTCTTCCTAAAAATCGTTTATTTCCAATAATTCTTCTTCTTCTCGTATGTTGTTCCTTTCCAGGTCTTTCTTGACTTCTTGAATCCAGGTGGTGGTTGATTTCTTTTCCCAAAGGTACTTGAAGATTCGTTTAGTTAGTCTATTGCCATCCATTCTATAAATGTGTCCAAAAAATAGCAACCTCCTTTTTCTTATTGTTTCTGATATGTTTTCTATGTTCTGGTAAATTTCATTGATACTTCTTAATTTCCAAAACTCTGCAATTCTTAGAGGACCTAATATTTTCCTTATAATTCTTCTTTCTAATATTTCTAATTTATCAAGCTTTTAGTTCAGTGCTAGACATTCGCTGCCATACAGGCATTCTGGTTTCACTACTGTGTTGTAGTGCTTTATTTTAAGTTTTGTTGATAAGCACTTTTTGTTGTAAGTATTCTTAGTTATACCGTAAGATCTTTCCATCTTTTGTATCCTCTCCTTTATAGCAGATTTTTCTAAACCATTTTCTTGAATTGTCTCACCCAAATATTTGAATTTCTTTACCTTTTCTATTTGACCAATATCTGTTACTAAAAACTGCAGGGCACTTTTTATATTCGTCAAAAGTTATGTCTTCTTGGCAGAGGTTCTCAAGCCTATCATGTTGGCTGTCTTTTCACGGAGATTGACTTGCATTGCTGCATCTGTAAGGCTTTGTGAAAGTATGGCAAAGTCATTTGCAAATGCTAGGCAATTTATTGCAACACCTTTGTTCGTTTTCCCCAGCACGAGCGGCAATATTTTGGATTCTTTCAGTTTTTCATTCCAAATTCTTACAATTTTTTCAATGGCACGATTGAAAAGGAGTTGAGATAAACCATCGCCCTGCCTGACACCTGTATTCATTTTGAAAGGTCGAGATATTTCACCCATAAATTTTACTTTCTAGATAGTGTCTGTAAGGGTTTCATGAATTAGGTTTGCCAATTTAGTTTTAATTCCAAATTCACGGATTACTTTATCTAGGGCTTCCCTATCAACAGAGTCAAAAGCTTTTTTAAAGACTTTATATTAATAATTTTAAAAAGGGAATTCCGTGTCTTTTAAAACAAGTACTTGCAGAATTTAAAAAGGAACGGTATTTTTTTTTTTACCTAGAATGAATTCAGCGAACCCGCAATGGACATTCTGGAGAAAGAAATTGAAATTAGTGTCACTAGAATCATATTTGGCTTAACCACACTAGGGTTACAGAGATTGGAATGCGGAAAGTTTTCCTCAGTTGGCTTTGCTGTATATCACAATAATCACCTCCAGGTTCTTAGGCGTAAAGCATCGTCGGTTTTCAGACAGCACGTTGGAGAACATCGACGAACTTCTCTCTGCATCAGAGGATGTTAAGGGTTCATACTTGAAGCAAATGAGATCTTCCTCTTCAAAAACACTTCTTTCTTTCTTTCTTTCTTTCTTTCTTTCTTTCTTTCTTTCTTTCTTTCTTTCTTAATCTGTTTACCATCCAGGGTTCGTTTTCCCTCAGACTCAGCGAGGGATCCCAACTCTATTGCCTCACGGGCAGTGTCCTGGAGCGTGAGACTTTGTGTCGGGGATACAACTGGGCAGGATGACCAGTATATCACCCAATGTCTGAAAGAGGTAAGAAAGCTCCCATGGCCTTCAATTAAGTACCATCCCAGCGTTTGCTTGGAGGAGAAGTGGGAAAGCGTCCGACTCTGTAGCGTAGTGGTTAGTGTGATCAGCCGCCACTCCCGGAGGCCCGGGTTCGATTCCTGGCTCTGCCACGAAATTTGAAAAGTGGTATGAGGGCTGGAACGGGGTCCACTCAGCCTCGGGAGGTCAACTGAGTAGAGGTGGGCTCGATTCCCACCTCAGCCATCCTCGAAGTGGTTATCGGTGGTTTCCCACTTCTCCTCCAGGCAAATGCCGGGATGGTACCTAACTTAAGGCCATGGCCCCTTCCTTCCCTTCCAATCTTCCCATCCTCTCACAAGGCCCCTGTTCAGTATAGCAGGTGAGGCCGCCAGGGCGAGGTAGGTACTGGTCATCCTCCCCAGCTGTATCCCCCGACCCAGAGTTTGAAGCTCAAGGACACTGCCCTTGAGGCGGTAGAGGTGGGATCCGTCACTGAGTCCGAGGGAAAAACCGACCCTGGACAGTAAACAGATAAAGAATAAGAAGTGGGAAAGCGCGGTAAACCACTTCGAGGATGGCTGAGGTAGGAATCGTACCCACCTCTACTCAGTTGACCTCCCAAGGCTGAGTGAACCCTGTTCCAGCCCTCGTACAACTTTTCAAATTTCGTGGCAGAACCAGGAATCGAACCCGGACCTCCTGGGGTGGCAGCTAATCACGCCAACCACTACACCACAGAGGTGGACATCGAGATATTTAATTGAATAAATGATTACCTTCGTGATAGTTTGAACGGATACCTATACGATATACCGGGTCTATCGTCTGCTCGAATGTGAAAGCTACAGAAGTTACAACTTCTTTTGATAACAAAAGTTAATATTTTACCTAAATTATTTCCTAAACCTAAATTCGAAACAAAGTACACCTAACTAGCCTACTTAACCTAGAAAACGTAATCACCAGCTGAACTACCTGGTAAAAAATTCAAATGAATATACTCTTCTTTATCTGTTTTACCCTCCAGGGTCGGTTTTCCCCTCGGACTCAGTGACGGATCCCACCCCTACCGCCTCAAGGGAGCTTCAGACTCTGGGTCGGGGATACAACAGGGGAGGATGACCTCGCCTAGGCGGCCTCACCTGCTATGCTGAACTGGGGCCTTGTGAGGGGATGGGAAGATTGGAAGGGATAGACAAGGAAGAGGGAAGGAAGCGGTCGTGGCATTAAGTTAGGAACCATCCCGGCATTTGCCAGGAGGAGAAGTGGAAAACCACGGAAAACCACTTCCAGGATGGCCGAGGTGGGAATCGAACCCACCTCTACGCAGTTGACCTTCCGAGGCTGAGTGAACCCCGTTCCAGCCCTCGTATCACTTTTTCAAATTTTGTGACAGAGCGGGAATCGAACCCGGGCCTCCAGGGGTAACAGCTAATCACACTAACCACTACACCACAGAAGTGGAGCAAATGAATAATACTACTGCCAATTTCTACCAACAAGCACTAAGCACCAATATATAAATAGCACTAAATCGATCAAACACAAACAAAATGAAACAATTTCATTATGGTTTAACTACTTTGTCTATCACTCTCAACAGCCGACCATTCACAAGCGCATCAAATAACGGCATATCGTAAAAATTTCCCCAGGTGAGGCTCGAACTCACAACCCCGGCATCTCTCGGCTACTGTCATATAAGTACCGTGCGCTAACCAATTGCGCCACTGGGGAATCCGCTAGCTGCCTGTTACCATGAGGCTGGGAAAGTGAAGTTGTGTTCTATCACCAGATAAAGCAAACTGCTGAATTTCCACTTGGCATTGTGTTGTCAAGGCCGTACGAGCTCCGAATATGATAAGATAGCTCATTAAAAATTTCCGCCCGAACAGGGACTCGAACCCTGGACCCTTAGGTTAAAAGCCTAATGCTCTACCGACTGAGCTATCCGGGCTCTGTTTGGTAATCGCTTCTCTGTCTGGACAGTGTGTGGTGTGCAGCCGTCTTCAATGTTAGAATCCGTCCTAGGTAGGACCCCTAATCATAGACGCGCCGGTTGCCCGTGGGTGTCAACTTAAAAAGACCTGCACTAGGCCTCTCCGGAGGTCATGCGTCATTATAATTACAATATTTAGCAGAACGTTGGAGTCTCCGTGGCTCAGACGGCAGCGCGTCGGCCTCTCACCGCTGGATACCGTGGTTCAAATCCCGGTCACTCCATGTGAGATTTGTGCTGGACAAAGCGGAGGCGGGACAGGTTTTTCTCCGGGTACTCCGGTTTTCCCTGTCATCTTTCATTCCAGCAACACTCTCCATTCTCATTTCATAGCATCTATCAGTCATTAATATATCACTTTGGGATGGCGACCCCAACGTACTAACAGCCTGTATATGCTTCATTCGTTACATCCCTGACCCGGTCAATGACTGTAAAACAGGTTGTAGGTTTTCATTTTCAGCAGAACGTTATATTAATAAAACTGTCAAATCAAATCAAGTACTACCGAGCAAGTGGCCGTGTGGTTAGCACCGCGAAGCTGTAAGCTTCCATTCGAGAGATAGTGGGTTCGAACTCCACTGTCGGCAGCCCTGAAGATGATTTCTGTGGTTTCCCATTTTCACACCATGCAAATGCGTGGGCTATACCTTAAATAAGGCCACGGCCTCTTCCTTCCCGCTCACAGCCCATTCCAATTCCATCGTCGCCTTAAGACCTATATGTGTAGGTGGGACGTACTCGTACTCGTAAAAATCAAGTACCTGGACGCTGGTGACCAAGTCGGTACCCGCAGTTAAGCCAAGAGCCAATTATCAGGCATTCTGACCCAGAGTTTACTTGCTGGTACCACTCCTTCTCTAGCCAGCAGCATGCGGTTATCCATCCAAATTTAGACGAAGCCCGATGATGCTCAACTTCGGAGATCTCACAGGAACCTCTGTTTCAACATGGCTATGCCGTTGTACACAATAAATTTTCGTATTATCTTTCTTTCTTAATCTGTTTACCCTCCAGGGTTGGTTTTTCCCTTGGACTCAGCGAGGGATCCCACCTCTACCGCCTCAACGGCAGTGTCCTGGAGCTTCAGACTCTGGGTCTTGGGATACAACTGGGGAGGGTGACCAGTACTTGCGGGGGGATGGGAAGATTGGAAGGGATAGACAAGGAAGGGGGAAGGAAGCGGCCGTGGCCTTAAGTTAGGTACCATCCCGGCATTTGCCTGGAGGAGAAGTGGAAAACCACTTCGAGGATGGCTGAGGTAGGAATCGAACCCACCTCTACTCAGTTGACCTCCCGAGGCTGAATGGACCCCGTTCCAGCCCTCGTACCACTTTTCAAATTTCATAGCGGAGCCGGGAATCGAATGGGGTGGCAGCTAATCACACTAACCACTACACCACAGAGGCGAACCTGAAGGCATTACGTAGGGATTGTAGTTTGCTCAGCTACAAAAATTGGAATTCTACTTTTTTTTTTACGTCGCACTAACACATCAACGATTTTCGGGGACGCAAGAATGGAAAAGGGCTATGATTGGGAAGATAGCATCCGTTGCCTTAATTAAGGTACAGTCCCAGGATTGGCCTGGTGTGAACGTAGAAATCCTGCCTGCTTGAGTGGCTCAGAAGGTTGAGGCGGTGGCCTTCTGACCCCAACTTGGCAGGTTCGATCCTGGCTTAGTCCGGTGGTATTTGAAGGTGTTCAAATACCTCAGCCTCGTGTCAGTAGATTTAACACGTAAAAGAACTCCTGCGAGTCAAAACTCTGGCGCCTCGGCGTCTCCGAAAACCGTAATTGAAGTGAGTGGGACCGAAACAATTATTATTATTATTATTATTATTATTATTATTATTATTATTATTATTATTATTATTATTATTGTTACCGTGTTTTGGTGGTAGGTAGAGGTGTAAGAAGGTGCGGGCGTGAATGGGTCTCAAACTACGGAATCAAAGTTCATGTAAAAGTTAACAAGGTTATATTTCCTTTTCAATATTAAGTAATAACAAAGAACAGGTACTTAGTAGCCGAAACACAATTTGAAATGTACAATTACAGGGATTACAGAGTTTGGGCTTCGAGCCCTGAGTTCACAATTTTTGAGCAACTAGCCCAACTTTCCGATATACAAATTTTAACAAAGGGGCAGAAGACCCCAATCAAACCCTGGAGCACTTTCTCCAAATTACACAGTAAAGCCTCCTCGAGGCATACAACACTCCGTTTCCAAAAGAGCCACACGCTCTTTAATTTAAGCCTCTCCTAGGCCACACCAAACTCCACCTTCAAGTTGTCCTCAACGGACATACACACAGGGGTAAAATACCCAATCTACTGAGGTCTATTAAATGAAAAGCAGGTTAATTGAATGACCTCTAAAACAATTTGGGAGGAGGCGAACTTGCACTCCTAATACACTTTGATTTTAAAACCTACTTTGGCACTAGGCCGTTATTACAAGGGCTAATCCCATACTACAGAGGTGACTTAATAGCAATTTACATTACATTACGGAAGAATTGGTTGAGAGAATAAGTTCACCTCAAGACGATGTGAGTGGGAGCTCGAGAGGGCTAAGCACTCTCTATCCCGATATGTCGTTTTAAAATAGAATAGATACCAGTTGTTTTTACATTTTAGGAAAAGGTTACATGGTTGAACGCTTAGAACCCGCCCCGAAAGTTAAACTGCTGAGCAAGAAAAGAAAGAATTTATTAATCGGCCATTACCTTATTGTTGACCGCCGCCGAGGAAAGAGGCGCTTCCCGCCTCCTGCTATGTACTTAATACACTGAAAGATGGAACAGAAGTGGCCCGGAGACCCTAAAATCAGCAGTTTATATACTCTCGCGGAAGTTTCTAGGCATTAGGGGAATGAAAACACCCGCCCACAATGTTTTTATTGGATAGGACCCCGCAACAGATACAAGTTGGGGGAAGATACACCAGATTGGTCAGAAATTACTAAAAGAAATTCGGGATTGGATAAATCTAAAACAAGGGGAAAAAGAGGGGTATTCAGCCAACTTAAACAATAACAGAAAGAAATTTAACAAGAAACAAACTTTTGAAATAAAAATTTCTCCAACAAAATAGTTCTTTGACTCCGCACTAGGGTGCGCTATTGTTGATCTTCAGTAGTGTCCTCTAGAAGAGAAAGTTCACACTTCTTACTTCAAGCGAAACAAAAACACATCAAAAGTGACACAGTTCAAAAACTCAAAATTTTCCACGTGGTGACATCTTCTGAGAAAGTAGAGAATTAATAGAGTAGATAAAGTTCAACCTTCCTCCAGAAGAGGAGTTTCAACTGGCGCAACTTTTAAATAAACGGTGTAGAGGTGTACCGCCCGGTACAGACCTCCCCCCCCCCCAAAAAGTTCCTCCAGGGGTGACACATGAAATCAGTTTGAAACAAAGTCCAAGTAATGATGTTGATACGAAGATAGATAGCAGAAGCATTTACAGGATTTCTTAATTCAGTTTCAAAATGTTGTTGTTGCAGGTGAATGAAAGTCTTTAAGTTTGTAGAATTTGAATTTCTGAAGATAAACTTTTAATACTTAGAAGTGAAGAAAATTTTTTTTGCACGGTCCACCAAATATTGCTGTTGAAATCCCAAATGTAGTTATCTCTTATAGTAACTGTCCCTGTAGTTGATGTTGATGAAGTTGGATGGCCGGACCGGCCGTTGCAGCTTGCGTCCAAAAGGAGGCCGCTCGGACCCCTCAAGTACCCTGAGATACCGCTCGCCCGCACTATGAGGGGAGCAGAGGTGTTGAAGCACGCCGCGCCCGCGGTGAACATATACAGGCTGCGGGCAAGTAGCAGGTCGTGCGCCGCACGTCAGCCTTGGCCGGGAGGAGAGCTCCGGCTCGCCGTGCACATGTCGTCCTCGCTGGAGAGGAGGGGGCCCATCCCCCTCCCCAGTCGCTGCACGGCGCTGCGCGGCTGCGGGGGCGCTGAAACATTAAAGCTAGGCGGCAGAATTGTGTTGGACTATCATCTTCTTTGAGGTTACAGGCTTGTGGAGAGGTTGAGGGGCCAGCGGCGTGTAGATATCCATGGCATTTACTATTATGAAGCCACTGTGTAAGGTGGAGCAGGAGACGGGAGCGTGGTAATGGCCGTGGCAAGAACAGGATGGCAGTTTAACGGATCGGGGTGGGTTTTACAAAAGGCTTACATCTAAAACCAAAATATTATAGAAGGGGCAGAATGCCTTAAAAGTGAAACTCAAAAAAAAATATAACCTTCATATCCTTTCAGAATAATATGAAGCAAGTTAACACAGAAATTACACCGGTTTCACCTGGGACAGGTGAACTCTAAATATCCTCTCGGTGGCTGGATTACTTAGCAATAAGGTAACCGGCGTAAGAAAATCGAGAATGATACAAGGCCCATGAAATCTGGGGGCAAGCTTGCCCGCGGGAACAAAATTTTTGACCATAACCTGGTCACCTACCTTCAAAGTGGTGGGTCTCCGTCCACGATCATACCTTTCCCTAACCTTTTCATGAGATACTTTAAGATTAGCTTTAGCCTTCTTCCAAAGATCTTTAATGTTGTCCGGATCTATTGTCTCGGGCAGAATGTCATTCAGAGACCAGAGGTTAGAGAGCGGCGTGTTGGGAACGAACTTAAACATCAAAGAAGCTGGAGTAAATTTGTGAGATTCATGAACCGCCGAATTCAAAGCAAAAGCTAACCAATGCAGGGACGTGTCCCACCTGGAAGGATCTTCATGATGATAGGCAATAAGTGCGGACCTGAGATTACGGTTAACCCGTTCAGCCAGAGATGGTTGAGGGTAATAAGCGGAAGTAGTTACATGAGAGATGGACAAGTCAAAACAGAATTTACGAAATAAATTAGATGTAAAAGCCTTAGCATTATCAGATACAATGTATTGGCACGGACCAAAAGAAGCAAAAATAGAATTTAGGCAAGTAATAGTTGACTGAGCGGTAGCCAGCTTAGTCGGAAATAACCAGGAAAATCTTGTAAAACCATCTACACACACAAAGATGAACTTGTTGGCATTACCCTTTGACTGGGGGAAGGGTCCCACATAATCAATATACAGGCGTTCCATGGGGCGCGACGCTTGATGAGAAGACAAAAGGCCTACTTTAGTGGACATGGTGGGTTTACTGATCAAACAAGATTTACAAGCTTTTACAAGTTCCCGAATTTCACCGTCCATACCTTTCCATATGAACATTTCACGAATCTTTTCACGAGTTTTAAAGATTCCAAGATGCCCCCCCAATGGGGTCTCATGATAGTATTTGAAGATCATAGGTACAAGAACCGCTGGAACAACAACTTTCATCAACTTATCATGCCTCGAAGGGCAACATAGAACACCATTCCTCAGAACATAAGGGACAGCATGTTCCCCAGAAGAAAGGGTTTCCATTATCGGAGCCAGCGTCGGATCTTCACGTTGGTATTTCTCAATATCCCTAAAAAGCATGGGAGCATCTGTTAAGATGGCATTAACACCAGATAGTATGGACTCGGAAGGTGATGAACTGTCGACCGGTTCGTGGGTCTCTACGTCGTTATGAAACATACGGCTGAGTCCATCAGCAACAACATTTTCGGTACCTCTGATATGTCTAACATAAAACTGGAAGGCGGAAATACGAATAGCCCAGCGGGCTATACGACCAGTACGACGCGGCCTACCTAAGACCCAGCTTAAGGCTTGATTATCTGTCTCCAGGTCGAATTTAACGTGTTCCAGATAGAGACGGAACTTTTCTAAGGCAAATAAGACTGCCAAACCTTCGAGCTCATAGATGGAATACTTGGCTTCTTGAGCCGACAATGTCCTAGACGCATAGGCGATGGGTCGCCTCCCTAGTTCAGTCTCTTGAAGAAGGACTGCAACTACTGCTGACGACGACGCGTCGGTTTGGACGATGAATTTCTTCGAGAAATCAGGCATAGCAAGTACAGGGGCATTACAAAGAGCTAATTTAAGGTCTTCAAAAGCGGCTTGTTGAGAAGGTCCCCACTCGAATTTGATGCCTTTCCTACGAAGAAGGTTTAAGGGCGCCGCTCTATTAGCAAAGTTAGGAATGAACTTTCTGAAGAAATTCACCATACCAATGAACCTGGCGATACCTTTAATGTCCTTGGGAGGTTTAAAATCACGGATGGCCTGTGTTCTAGAATGATCAACTGCTACACCATCGGGTGACACAATATGCCCTAGGAAAGACATAGAGGGCTTAGCGAAGGCAACCTTGGACAACTTAACAGTTAACCCAGCCTTACGAAGGCGATCGAGAACTTCTCGCAGATGATCTAGGTGTTCTTCAAAAGTCTCTGAAAATACTACGACATCATCTAAGTAGTGATATAAGTACTCGAATTTGATGTCGGAGAAGACCCTATCTAGTAGCCTAGTGAGCACAGCTGCCCCCGTGGGGAGCCCGAAAGGCACGCGGTTGTATTCGTATAAATTCCAGTCCGTGGCAAACGCTGTAAGGTGTTTAGACTCTTCGGCAAGGGGAATTTGATTATAGGCCTGATTTAAGTCCAAGATGGTGAAGAACTTGGCCTTACGAAACCATGAAAAACAAGAATGAAGGTCGGGAAGGGGCACAGATTGTAACACCACCTTCCGATTGAGAGCCCTGTAATCAATGACAGGCCTGAAACCTCCTTGGGGTTTCGGTACTAGAAAAATAGGCGAAGAATATGCTGACTTAGAGGGCCTAATAATACCGTCCTTCAACATCTGATCGATGATTTCCTTTAGAGCCTTCATTTTAGGTGGAGATAGCCTATACGGTGGAAAACGGACAGGAATCGAATCCGTAACCTCAATTTTGTATTCAATAAGGTCAGTAACACCAAGAGTATTAGAGAACACCTCGGGAAACGACTGACACAGTTTGCGAATACTATCAGCCTGCTCCTCAGGTAGATGTCTAAGGTCTAACAACATCTCATCCTGGATAGGCGACATAGAAGAACATGACACAGAATTACACTTTAATAGTGGGATTTTACAACTAGAAGCAAATTTGAATGTGCACGACCTAGACTGCAGATCGAGCACAAGACCAGTGTGAGAAATAAAGTCAGCTCCCAATATAATGGGGCAAGACAATTGCTTGGCCACAAACAATTTAACTTTCCATGTAAACTTAAAAACACGAATTTTGACCAGTAAGGAACCTAGAATTTCTAATGGAGATGAATTAGCCGAAAAGTATTGAACAGGAGAAGAGACATAGTCAGGAAGTTTACAAACCGTTTTCAATTTAGAATACCATTCAGCCGCAATAATCGAACAAACACTACCTGAATCTAAGAGAGCTGTTATAGGCTCGTTATTTACCTCAATCTTAAGAAAAGGAACAGGTGCGGGGGTATCCGCCGCAATCCTAAGACATTCTTTAGGGCATTCAAAAGATGAACTTGAAGGCTGATCGTTCTCTGCATTTACAATCTGTTTACTAGGGGCTGAGTCTCGGGAAGATGGATTAGTCGACTCAGCCGAAGCCACTAGTCACTTTTTATTATTGGCATAGGTGGAATTTGCACCAGAAGTTGAGCAGGAGGGGGTGCTATTTGAGTTTGGGCAATTTTTGGCGATATGTGAGAAGGCCCCACACTTAAAACAGCCTTGTGATGAACCAGCTCCATTATTTGCCCTACTAGACTTGATCAGAGGACACTTATTGCGCAGATGGTCAGGCGACCCGCAAGCATAACATTTACGAGGGGTAACTGATCGGCGAGGTGGAGGCCGAGTATTACTAAAAGAAGGCGGGGGTTCTTTTGCTACACGCAAAGAATCGGCGTATCTAACTCCTTCCGCTGAGACGGCCAACGCTTCAAGTTCAGAGAAAGTTTGCGGGCACGCCGCAAAACACAAGTATGACCTATAAGATGGTGAAATGCCTTCCACAATAGCTTGTACAATTTGATCCTCAGGGAAGTGAAGAGCAAACACCCTAGTATAAAACTTAATATCTTGGATGAAGTCTGCCAGATTTTCATCCAAGCGCTGTACCCGATAATAGTATTTCTGAATAAGAGATGACCTCGCGCGGGCAGGAATAAAATTTGCAAGCAGATGTGCATGGAAATCTTCGATAGATGACTGTTCAGCTATGGCTCTTACTATTTTATCTGAGAGAACACCAATAGCATAAGGATAGATTATTTGTAAAATTTGACAAGGGGAAAGCGAAAATACGAGGGCATGATCCTGAAATTCAACTAAAAACCTTAAGAAAGAAATAACTTCACTGGTGGTGTTGACCGAAAACTTAGAGATACCTCTTAGCAACATTGCCAATGGATGAGGCAAGCTGCTAAACCCGGGTGACATAGTAGGTAAAGGTTTCAATGGCAAGGAAGTCAATTCAGAACGGATGTTACTCAATGATGCACGACGTTCAGATTCGTTGTCCAATGGGGCAGGGATAGTTTGAGCAGCAACGGTTATCCTATTAACTTCTCCCTTGGGAGGCGCTTCCTCACTACCTGGATTCACTATGGTGGGTTGATCAGATTTGGGAGGAACTTCCCCAGTTAACAATTGAGTGACCTTATTAGATAATTCGGAAATATTTTCCAGGAGCGTACTAGCTTCCTTCCTCTGAACATCATTCAGTTTTAGAGACAACAGATCGTTAACCCTATTCGAAAAATTATATAGCCTGCCTTGCACACGCTTAATTTGATTAGGAGACGGATCATTTTCATCAAAAAAACTAACTACGGAAGCTAGCCCAGTAATATTCTCCGTGATCGTGGAAAGAGAGTCGTCAATTTCTTTCTCTCCCAAATTGGGGATGGAAATGGGCAAATCAAGGGACTCTCTAAGCTTGTTAGTGTCTATTGCAACCGTGCCTCCAGATTGAACGTTTCTGATAGTTAACTCATATATCAACTCCTCTTTGCGCAAATAGTTAAGGAGGAGAACATCGCGAGGGCCGGGCATGATGACAGAACAATTTTGGAAAACTCAAAAATGCCAGCAACTGAAAAAATGGTTAGAGTTCGGATCAAAACAATGTCTCGCCGTCAAAAGGGGCTAAATTGAGACCCATTCAACCACGCTCTGCTACCACTTGTTACCGTGTTTTGGTGGTAGGTAGAGGTGTAAGAAGGTGCGGGCGTGAATGGGTCTCAAACTACGGAATCAAAGTTCATGTAAAAGTTAACAAGGTTATATTTCCTTTTCAATATTAAGTAATAACAAAGAACAGGTACTTAGTAGCCGAAACACAATTTGAAATGTACAATTACAGGGATTACAGAGTTTGGGCTTCGAGCCCTGAGTTCACAATTTTTGAGCAACTAGCCCAACTTTCCGATATACAAATTTTAACAAAGGGGCAGAAGACCCCAATCAAACCCTGGAGCACTTTCTCCAAATTACACAGTAAAGCCTCCTCGAGGCATACAACACTCCGTTTCCAAAAGAGCCACACGCTCTTTAATTTAAGCCTCTCCTAGGCCACACCAAACTCCACCTTCAAGTTGTCCTCAACGGACATACACACAGGGGTAAAATACCCAATCTACTGAGGTCTATTAAATGAAAAGCAGGTTAATTGAATGACCTCTAAAACAATTTGGGAGGAGGCGAACTTGCACTCCTAATACACTTTGATTTTAAAACCTACTTTGGCACTAGGCCGTTATTACAAGGGCTAATCCCATACTACAGAGGTGACTTAATAGCAATTTACATTACATTACGGAAGAATTGGTTGAGAGAATAAGTTCACCTCAAGACGATGTGAGTGGGAGCTCGAGAGGGCTAAGCACTCTCTATCCCGATATGTCGTTTTAAAATAGAATAGATACCAGTTGTTTTTACATTTTAGGAAAAGGTTACATGGTTGAACGCTTAGAACCCGCCCCGAAAGTTAAACTGCTGAGCAAGAAAAGAAAGAATTTATTAATCGGCCATTACCTTATTGTTGACCGCCGCCGAGGAAAGAGGCGCTTCCCGCCTCCTGCTATGTACTTAATACACTGAAAGATGGAACAGAAGTGGCCCGGAGACCCTAAAATCAGCAGTTTATATACTCTCGCGGAAGTTTCTAGGCATTAGGGGAATGAAAACACCCGCCCACAATGTTTTTATTGGATAGGACCCCGCAACAGATACAAGTTGGGGGAAGATACACCAGATTGGTCAGAAATTACTAAAAGAAATTCGGGATTGGATAAATCTAAAACAAGGGGAAAAAGAGGGGTATTCAGCCAACTTAAACAATAACAGAAAGAAATTTAACAAGAAACAAACTTTTGAAATAAAAATTTCTCCAACAAAATAGTTCTTTGACTCCGCACTAGGGTGCGCTATTGTTGATCTTCAGTAGTGTCCTCTAGAAGAGAAAGTTCACACTTCTTACTTCAAGCGAAACAAAAACACATCAAAAGTGACACAGTTCAAAAACTCAAAATTTTCCACGTGGTGACATCTTCTGAGAAAGTAGAGAATTAATAGAGTAGATAAAGTTCAACCTTCCTCCAGAAGAGGAGTTTCAACTGGCGCAACTTTTAAATAAACGGTGTAGAGGTGTACCGCCCGGTACAATTATTATTATTGTACCGGGCGGTACACCTCCACGCCGCTAATTCAAACCTTGCGCCAGTTGAAACTCCCCATCTGGAGGAAGTCTGAACCTTATCTAAGGTGTTAATTTTCAAGTTTCTCAGAAGATGTCACTACTTGGAAATTTTGGAGTTTCTGAACTGGGTCGTTTTCGATGTATTTTTGTTTTACCTGTAGTAAGAAGTGTGAACTTTCTCTTCTAGAGGACACTACTGAAGAACTACAATGGTGCACCCTAGTGCGAAGTGAAAGAACTGTTTTTTTTGGAGAAATTTTTATTTCAAAAGTTTGTTCCTTGTTAAATTTCTTTCTGTTATTGTTTAAGTTGGCTGTATAACCCTTTCTTTCCCCTGGTTTTGAATTTAGCCAATCCCGAATTTCTTTAATTAATTTATGACCAATCAGGTGTATCTTCTCCAACTTGAATATCTTGCTTAACCCTAGCCAATAAAGTTTATGTGGGCGGGTGTTCTCATTCCTGAAACGCCTCGAACTTTTCGCGAGAGTATATAAACTGCTGATTTTCGGGTCTCCGGGCCACTCCAGTAACATCTTTTGGTGTGTAAAGTACATAACAGGGGGCGGGAAGCGCCTCTTTCTTCGGGCAGCAGTTCAACAACAAGGTAATGGCCGTTTAATAACTTCTTTTCTTGCTAGCTCAGCAGTTTAACTCTCGGGGCAGGTCCGATGCTTTTCCACCATGTAACCTTTCCCTAAAATGTAAAGACTCTTAGTATCGATTCTCTTTTAAGCTACATATTGGGATAGAGAGTGCTTAACCCTCTCGAGCTCCCACTCATATTGCTTTGAGGTGAACTTATTTTTCACAACCGTTTCTTCCTTAACGTAATGTAAATTGTTTCTTTCTAAAGTCACCTCTTTAGTATGGGATTAGCCCTTGCATTAACGGCCTAGTGCCAAATAGGTTTTAAACAAAATGTATTAGGAGTGCAGATCACCTCCTCTCAAATTGGTATTTTAGAGGCCATGTAATTAACCTTTTCTCACTTAATAGGCCTCAGTAGGTTGGGTATTTTACCCCTGTGTTTATGTCCTTAGAGGACAGCTTGAAGGTGGAATTTGATGTGGCCTTTGACAGGCTTAAATTTTGAGAGCGAGTTGCTCTTTCTTGAAAATTTTGTTTTCTGCGCGCCTCAAGGAGGCTCTACTGTGTCATTTGGAGCAAGTGCTCCTGAGCATGAATGGGGTTTTCTGCCCCTCTGTTGAAACTTCTTTTGGGGTAAAATTGGGCTAATTGCTCAACAATTGTGTGTCTGGTTCTCGGAGCCCAAATCCTGTAACTCTGTAATTGTACATTCTCGAATAGTGTCTTTGCTACTCTGTACCTGCCATGCTTGTTATTTCTTGATATTGAAAAGAAAATATAACCTTGTTAAATTTTTAATTAACTTCAATTTCGTATTTTGAGGCCCGTTCACCCCCGCACCTTCTTTCACCTCTGCTGTTCCACACATACCTCGGAACAATTATTATTATTATTATTATTATTATTATTATTATTATTATTATTATTATTATTATTATTATTATTATTATTATTATTATTATTGTTGTTGTTACAGGGTTACCCGTGGAATGCAGAGGTGAAAGAAGGTGCGGGCTGGAATGGGTCTATCCACAATATGAAACCAAAACTTAAAATTTAACCGAAGATTATATTTTCAATAGAAGATTTAACGTCCGCCTCTGTGGTGTAGTGGTTAGCGTGATTAGCTGCCACCCCCGAAGGCCCGGGTTCGATTCCCGGCTCTGCCACGAAATTTGAAAAGTGGTACGAGGGCTGTAACGGGGTTCACTCAGCCTCGGGAAGTCAACTGAGTAGAGGTGGGTTCGATTCCCACCTCAGCCATCCTCGAAGTGGTTTTCCGTGGTTTCCCACTTCTCCTCCAGGCGAATGCCGGGATGGTACCTAACTTAAGGCCACGGCCGCTTCCCATCCCTCCACAAGGCCCCTGTTCAGCATAGCAGGTGAGGCCGCCTGGGCGAGGTACTGGTCATTCTCCCCAGTTGTATCCCCCGACCAAGAGTCTGAAGCTCCAGGACACTGCCCTTGAGGCGGTAGAGGTGGGATCCCTCGCTGAGTCCGAGGGAAAAACCGAACCTGGAGGGTAAACAGATGATGATGATGATGATGAACAAGATTTAACAAATTTTCACTAGGTGAAATAACAAAAATCAGGTACAAGATATACCTTTTACAAACGAAAGCACAAGTTCAGGGATCTTAACCAGTTCTCGGCTTCAAGCCCCAATTTACAATCCTTGAGCTACTAGCCCAACTTAACCCAGGCATACATTGTTCAAAGGGCAGAAAACCCTTTCATTCAAGGAGCACTTGCTCCCAACTTTTAACCTCAAGCCTCCCAGAGGCACTTTTCAAACACAAGAAAGAGCTGACCCGCTCTCAAATTTCTGCGCCTATCAAAGGCAACAACAAACATTACTATCAACTGCCCTCAAGGCGCACTTACAAAGAAACAGGGGTATCTTGTACCCAACCTACTGGGCCTTCGTTGAAAAAGAATAGGTTAAGTAAATGGCCCAAAATGCAATACAGAATGGTGGCGTATACTTGCACTCCTAAATGAAACCTTTTACAACCTAAGAGGCACTAGGGCGAAGAAACAGGGGCTAATCCCAAACTATGGAGGTGACTCGTATGAGAAAACTTTCAGACATTACAGTAGGGAAGAAACAGTTACAAAACGTAGTCACCTCAAACCAAAAATTAAGGGGAGCTCAAGAGGGCAAAGCACTCTCTATCCCAGTTTTACAGTTAAAGATATGTGAAGTTTTACAAAAGCGACGGCAAATTACATGTTTCAAGATAGGTTACATAGTAAAGGTTTCGGACCTTCCCCGCGGTTTAGACTGCTGAGCTAGCGAGAAATAAAGAAGTTAAGTGGCCATTACCTTGTTGAAAAGCTGCTGCCGGATGAAAGAGGCGCTTCCCGCCTCCTGCTACACTTCCATACACTAGGCTAGATTTTGTTCGAGTGGCCGAGAGACAAGAAAATCAGCAGTTTTTATACTCTCGGGGAAGATTCGAGACCTTTCATGAATAAAACAGCCACACCCACAGGCTTTTATTGGCTATCTAAAAGTTACACATCAAAATTTAAGAAGAAAGACACGATTGGTCAAAAATTAATTACAGAAAAATTTGATTGGCTAACTTCAAAACTGGCGGAAAGATAATCTTAATATTGCCAACCCACGAATGAAAGAACGAAATTTAGTTATAGGAAAAGTTGTGAGTACAAAATATCTTCAAGAAAAGTTCCTTCACTTCGCACCAGGGTGCATGATCATAGTTTTTTAGTAGATACATCTATCAGAGAATGTCCACACTTCTTGATCAATAGAAAACAAAACAAGTTGAAATCCACACAGTACTGACAACTTCGTAATCACACAATTTACGGTAGTGACATCTTCTGAGAAAACTTATGAGTTGATACAGTTGTTAAAGTTCAGAGTTTCTCCTGTAGAGGAGTACTTAAAGGCGGAAAATTCAAATGTGCGGCGTATAGGTGTACCAGCCGGTACAATTATTATTATTATTATTGTTATTATTATTATTATTATTATTATTATTATTATTATTATTATTATTATTGTTGTTGTTGTTGTTGTTCCGGTGTATCTCTGGAACGCAGAGAAGTGAAAGAAGGTGCGGGCTTGAATGGGTCTAACTACAATATCAAGAATTGAATTAATACTTTAAAAGGTTATATTTTTTTAGAATATCAAACTTAACAAATTTCCACTGAGTGCACATAACAACATGACAGGCACAATTACCTATCTTGAAACAAGACTTGGAAAAATCCCAGATTAGTGAATTTTTACAGCTTTGGGGCTTCAAACCCTTAGTTTGCAATTTCTGAGATACCGGACAGGGACGGAAATATCTCGATTTAAGAGCACTTCCTCCAAAAGTTACAATATTTAGCCTTCTAGAGGCACCCTTCACTATTGCCAAAACTTATAAAAGAGCTTACATGCTCTCATTTTCTTACAGCCTACTCAAGGCAACATTACATCAAACTCTTACACACTCTGGCCAAGGAAATAGTTCCCAACCTACTGGGCTTTTGCGGAAAAAGAACAGGTTAAATAAATGGCCCGAACCCAAACTGAATGGAGGTGTATACTTGCGCTCCTATATAATGAAATATTAAAACCCTAACAGGGCTCTGGGCCCAACGAAACATGGGCTAATCCCAAGCTACTGAGGTGTCTCGCATGGAAATAAATTTGATATATTACCGTAAGAAAACAGTTACGAAATCGTAGTCACCTCAAACCAAGATGAAGGGGAACTCGAGAGGGTAACTCACTCACTATCCCCGATTTACAGTTAAAGACTTTATGAAGTTTTACATTAGCCGAAAGAATATTTACATTTTAGAAAAGTTTTGTTACACAGTTAAGAATTCGGACCTTCCCCTCGGATAAGTCTGCGGAGGTAGCTACAGAAAAGAGAATTTAAGTGGCCATTACCTGGCTGATGTACTGCCTGCCAAAGAATGAGGCATCCCGCCTCCTGCCTTAACACACACACACTCAGAAAGACGACGATCAAGACACAAGGAACCTAGAAAAGCCGCAACTTACATACCCTCAGGGAAGGTTCGAGAGGATTCTGGGCTAATCCGGACACACCCTCTCATTTTTATTGGCTGAACCCAAAAGTTACACTCAAAACCGAACAAGAAGCCTGTGATAGGCTGATAATTAATTACAGAAAATTTTCATTGGCCAGATTCAAAACTGACGGAATGAGACAGAGTGTTGCAAACCTACAATTACATTTAAAAAAATGAAAGTTGAGAAAACCTATAAACACAAAATTTCTTTCAATAACAGCTTCCTTTACCTTGCACCAGAGTGCATAACTATAGTTTTTGTAGTGACATCTGTGGAAAAATGTCCAAACTTCTTGATGTACAGCAAAACAAAACCAAGAGAAATCCAATCAGTTTAGGAAACTTCACAATAACACAGTTACTTAATATTTCAGTAGTGACATCTTCTGATTGAAGTCTCAACTTTAAGTAGTAGCAATTTCACATTTTGGTCGTTAGAGGAGTTCATTAAGGCACTTATTTTGAATGTGCGGAGTTGAAGTGTACCTCCCGGTACAATTATTATTATTCTTTTTTTCTTTCTTTCTTAGTCCGTTTACTCCCCTGGTTTGGTTTTTCCCTCGGACTCAGAAAGGAATCCCAACTCTACCGCCACAAGGGCAGTGTCCTGGAGCGTGAGACATTGGGTCGGATGATACAACTTGGGAGAATGATCAGTACCTCGCCCAGACGGCCTCATCTGTTATGCTGAACAGGGTCCTTGTGGGGAGGTGTGAAGTTTGGAAGGGATAGACAAGGAAGAGGGAAAGAAGCGGCCGTGGCCTTAAATTAGGTACCATTCCGGCATTTGCCTGGAGGAGAACTGGGGAACCACGGAAAACTAATTCGAGGATGGCTGAGCGGGAATCGAACCCACCTCTACTCAGTTAACCTCCCGAGGCTGAGTGCACCCCATCCAGCCCTCGTACAACTTGTCAAATTTCGTGGCAGAGCCGGGATACGAACGCGGGCCTGCGGGGATGGCAGCTAATCACACCAGCCACTACACCACAGAGGCGGACGTTGTTATTATTATCATCATTATCATTAGTAGTAGTAGTAGTAGTAGTAGTAGTAGTAGTAGTAGTAGTAGTAGTAGTAGTAGTAGTAGTAAAGAACATCCGTGGCTCAGGCGGCAGCGCGCCAGCCTCTCACCGCTGGATTATGTTGTTCAAACCCCGGTCACTCAATCTGAGATTTGTGCTATACCAAGCGGAGGCGGAACAGGTTTACCTCCAGGCACTCCGGTTTTCCCTGTCACCTTTAATTCCAGCGACACTTTCCAATATCATTTCATTTCATCTGTCAGTCATTATTCATTGCCCCAAAGGAGTGCGACAGACTTCGGCAAGCGGCACTATTCCTATCCTCGCCGCTAGATGGGGCTTTATTCATTCCATTCCTGACCCGGTCGAATGACAGGAAACAGACTGTGGATTTCCTTTCGTTCTTTCTTAGAACGTTCACCCTCCAGGATTGGTTTTTCCCTCGGACTCAGCTAGGATCCCACCTCTGCCGCCTCAAGGGTAGTGTCCAGGAGCGTGAGACATTGGGTCCAGGATTACAAATAGGGAGGAGGACCAGTACCTCGCCGAGGTGGCTTCACTTGCTATGCTGAACAGGGGCCGTGTGGGGGATGGGAAGATCGGAAGGTCAAATGGACTGTGTTGTGATTGACCTTGTTACGGTGTTACCCGTGGACCAGCAGAGGTGAAAGAAGGTGCCGGGATGAATGGGTCTAAATACAAAGTCAAAGTTAATTTAAAACTTTAACAAAGGTTATATTTTTTGCATTTCAACAATCAACAACAAAACTCTTAACAACTTTTCACTTAGTGAGATAACAGTGATATATCAGGTACCATGACAAGGTTTAGACAAAGCAAAAACCCAAACTTTAGTGACTGTTTAGTAACCTCGCTTTACATTACCTGAGCTCTCAGCTCAACTTTATAAAAGATTACAATTTTACACAAAGGGCAGAAATCCCCTAATACATGGAGCACTTGCTCCCAATTTACAATATCAAGCCTCCCAGCGGCAATTTTACAACACTTGAAAAAGAGCTCACGCGCTCTCGGTTCTCAAACCTATTCCAGGCAACACAATATGAAAATCTAATCATCACTGGCCTTACAAGGCACTATTTACAAATAGCCATCTTATTACACAGAGGTATCTAGTACCCGACCTACGGGCCCTTAGTGAAAAAGAACAGGTTCAATAAACGGCCCGAGTACAACTGGAATGGAGTCAAAGATTGAATTCCCCCCAAAAAATTACAGACCTATAAGGCACTTGGCCAACGAAACAGGGCTAATCCCAAACTGCTGAGGTAGCGCGAATGGAGATAACTTCAATACATTGGAGAAACAAAATGCGGTTCCTCAAACCAACATGAAGGGGAGTTCGATAGGGTATATCACTCCCTATCCCCAGTTTACAGTTAAAGGTTTATGAAATTTTACATGAGCCGACAGGAGAATTACATTTTAAGGAAGTTGGTTACATAGTTAAAGTTTCGAACCTTTCCCTCGGGTTAAACTGCGGAGCAAGCAAAAGTGAAGGAGTTAAGTGGCCATACCTTGTCGGAGAACTGCAACGTGATGAAAGAGGCGTGCCACCCCCGAAGGCCGAAATTTGAAAAGTGGTACGAGGGCTGGAACGGGGTCCACTCAGCCTCGGGAGGTCAACTGAGTAGAGGTTGGTTCGATTCCCACCTCAGCCATCCTGGAAGTGGTTTTCCGTGGTTTCCCACTTCTCCTCCAGGCAAATGTTGGAATGGTACCTAACGTAAAGCCACGGCCGCTTCCTTCCCTCTTCCTTGCCTGCCCTTCCAATCTTCCCATCCCCAACCACGGCCATGTTCAGCACAGCAGATGAGACCGCCTGGGCGAGGTACTGGTCATTCTCCCCAGTTGTATCATCCGACCCAGAGTCTGAAGCTCCAGGACACTGCCCTTGAGGCTGTAGAGGTGGGATCCCTCGCTGAGTCCGAGGGAAAAACCGAACCTGGAGGGTAAACAGATTAAGAAGAAGAAGAAGATTATGGGGGACTACTGGCAAAAAATGGTACAATTACTATAGACAAAATATGACTGAATATGTGACTATATTTCTAGAAAATAGAACTCAGAGAATTAGAGTATGCGAATATTTATCTGACCCTGTAATAATTAAGAGGAGAATTCCTCAAGGCAGTATTATTGGACCTTTGTATATGTCAATGATATGAGTAAGGAAGTGGAATCAGAGACAAGGGTTTTTGCAGATGATGTTATTATGTACAGAGTAATAAATAAGTTACAAGATTGTGAATAACTGCAAAATGACCTTGATAACATTCTGATGTGGACAGAAGGCAATAGTATGACGATAAACGTGGTTAAAGGTCAGGTTATGAGTTTCACAAATAGGAAAAGTCCTCTCAGTTTTAATTACTGCGTTGATGGCGTGAACGTTTCTGTTGAGGATCACTGTAAGTACCTAGGTGTTAATATAAGGAAAGATCTTCATTGGGGTAATCACCAAAATATGATTGTAAATGAAGGGTACAGATCTCTGCACATGGTTATGAGGGTGTTAAGGGGTTGTAGTAAGAATGTAAAGGAGAGGGAATATAAGTCTCTGGTAAGACCCCAACTAGAGTATGGTTCCAGTGTATAAGACCCTCCTCACCTGGATTATTTGATTCAAGAACTGGAAAAAAATCCAAGGAAAGCAGCCGGATTTGTTCTGGGCGATTTCCAACATAAGAGTAGCGTTACGAAAATTTGCAAAGTTTGGGCTTGGAAGACTTCGGAGAAAGGAGACGAGTTGCTTGACTAAATGGTATGTTCCGAGTTGTCAGTGGAGAGTCGGCGTGGAGTGACATCAGTAGACAAATAAGTTTGAGTTCTGTCTTTAAAAGTAGGAAAGATCACAATATGAAGATAAAGCTGGAATTCAAGAGGACAAATCAAATATTCGTTTATAGGAAGGGGAGTTACGGACTGGAATAACTTACCAAGGGAGATGTTCAACAAATTTCCAATGTCTTTGCAATCATTTAAGAAAAGGCTAAGAAAACAAGAGATAGGGAATCTGCCACCTGGGCGACTGCCCTAAATGCAGATCAGTAGTGATTGATTGATTGATTGATTGATTGATTGATTGATTGATTGATTGATTGATTGATTGATTGATTGATTGATTGATTGATTGATTGATTGATTGATTGATTGATTGATTGACAAGGAAGAGGGTAAGGAAGCGGCCGGTCCTTAAGCTAGGTACCATCCCGGCATTTGCTTGGAGGAGAAGTCAGAAACCACGGAAAACCTCTTCGAGGATGGGTGAGGAGGGAATCTACTCAGCTGACCTCCCGAGGCTGAGCTGACCCTATTCCACCCCACAAACCACTTTTCAAAATTTCGTGGCAGAGACGGGAATCCTACCGGGCCTCCGGGGGTGGCAGCTAATCACACTAACCACAACACCACAGAGGCGGATTATTATTATTATTATTATTATTATTATTATTATTATTATTATTATTATTATTATTATTATTATTTCTTAATCTGTTTACCCTCCAAGGTTGGTTTTTCCCTCGGACTCAGCGAAGGATCCCACCTCTACCGCCTCAAGGGCAGTGTCCTGGAGCGTGAGACATTGGATCGGGGGATACAACTGGGGAGGATGACCAGTACCTCGCCCAGGCCTCACCTGCTATACTGAACAGGGGCCTTGTGGGAGGATGGGAAGAATAGAAGGGATGGACAAGGAAGAGGGAAAGAAGCAGCCGTGGCCTTAAGTTAGGTACCATCCCGGCATTTGCCTGGAGGAGAAGTGGGAAACCACGGAGAAACACTTCCAGGATTGCTGAGGTGGAAATCGAACACACCTCTACTCATTTGACCTCCCGAGGCTGAGGGGACCCCGTTCCAGCCCTCGTACCGCTTTTCAAATTCCTTGGCAGAGCCGGGGATCGAAGCCGGACCTCCGGGGGTGGCAGCTAATCACACTAACCACAACACCACAGAGGCGGATTATTATTATTATTATTATTATTATTATTATTATTATTATTATTATTATTATTATTGTGGGAATCCACGGAAAATCATCGCCAGAGTTGCCGACAGTGGGATTCGAACCCACCACCTGCCGAATGCAAACTCACAGTTACGCGACTAACCGCGCTTGGTTTTACTACATGTTAGGCTAGCGAAAGGTGTATCTGGCTCCTTAAACTACAATCTGTCTTGATATGCGGGAGGCCGATGACCTCGAACTTTGACCCCTTGAAATAACTCTCCTCATCGTTACCTGAAGAGATGTCAGACTGCAGGAATTTTGTCCTGGAAATATGTTGTGTAATGTGTAGTGAGACGGATCTCTTAAATGTCATCCGACTGCACCAGGTTTCAGATTTCGATCCCACAATGTTGAGCGAACTACTTTCTGCAGGCAGTTAAAATGGATTTTTCCTAACGCTCAAGGCAAACATATTGACGACTTAAGAAAGGTGGGAACTTTGCGTGTCACGTGTGTGCTATATGGCAGGAGGGAAGGGAGAGTCGCGTGCCTACCGACCGTTAAGAGCCGCACCTGGCAATACTGTACTGTATTACCTCAGCCGCCTAGACTCAAGTTTAAAACGTTAACACGACACAAACCAAGGACACTGATCGAATAACACCAACAGATGAATTCCTCGCATACCAACAAGAACGGTTGCGGTGGCAGTTTTCCCAACGCCGAATTTCACTAGCAGAGACATGCTACGAGGTTATAAGGATTCTTATTAATTTGCAACTCGTTGGCTGAATGGTCAGCGTACTGGCCTTCGGTTCAGAGAGTCCCGGGTTCGATTCCCGGTCGCGTCGGGGATTTTAACCTTAATTGGTTAATTTCATTGGCCCGGGGGCTGGGTGTTTGTGCTGTCCCCAACATCCCTGCAACTCACTCACCACACACAACACTATCTTCCACCATAATAACACGCAGTTACCTACACATGGCAGATGCCACCCACCCTCATCGGAGGGTCTGCCTTACAAGGGCTGCACTCGGCTAGAAATAGCCAAGTGAAATTAAATTAATTTCCAAGTCATTATCAACTACAATGACCCATTTTAGTAGCATCTGATAACTTACCAAAGAGTAGAGGCCCTAAGAAGCTCGGGGCCCCCCTGCAATAATTGAAAATGGGCCCCTCGTTTCATGATAAGGAAAGTTACAAGTTTATTTCGTAGTACAGGGTTGTATATTATTACAATGAACAACGACGCAATGATGATAATAATAATAATAATAATAATAATAATAATAATAATAATAATAATAATAATAATAATAATAATAATAATAATGAAATGGCGCATGGCTTTTAAGTGCCGAGAGTGTCCGAGGACAAGTTCTGCTCGCCAGGTGCAGGTCTTTTGATATGACTCCCGTAGGCGACCTGCGCGTCATGATGAGGATGAAATGATGATGAAGACGACAAATACACCTAGCCCCCGTTTCGTCGGCATTAACCCTGCCGGGAACCGCACCCGGGACGCCTGTGACCAAAGGCCAGCATGCTAACCATTTAGCCATGGAGCCGGACATAATAAATAATAATAATAATAATAATAATAATAATAATAATAATAATAATAATAATAATAATAATAATAATTGTACCGGGCGGTACACCTCCATGCCGCTTATTTAAAATTTGCGCCAGTTGAAACTCCTCTGCTGGAGGAAGTCTGAACTTTATCTACGGTATTAATTTTCTACTTTCTCAGAAGATGTCACTACCTGGAAATTTTGGAGTTTTTGAACTGTGTCATTTTCGACGTATTTTTGTTTTGCTTGTAGTAAGAAGTGTGAACTTTCTCTTCTAGAGGACACTACTGAAGATCAACAATAGTGCACCCTAGTGCGGAGTGAAAGAACTGTTTTTTTTTTTTTTTTGGAGAAAAATTAATTTCAAAAGTTTGTTCTTTGCTAAAATTCTTTCAGTCATTGTTTAAGTTGGCAATATCAACCCTTTCTTTCCCCTTGTTTTGAATTTAGCCAATCCCGAATTTCTTAAATTAATTTTCCACCAATGATGTGTTTCTTCTTCATCTTGTGTAGGGGTTTTCTTTAACCACCAATAAAAGATTGTGGGTGGGTGTTTTCCTTCCTAAAACGCCTCAAAATTTCCGCGAGAGTATATAAACTGCTGATTTTAGGGTCTCGGCACCACTTCTGTTCCATCTTTTCGTGTGTAAAGTACATAGCAGGGGGCGGGAAGCGCCTCTTTCTTCGGCGGCAGTCAACAACCAGGTAATGGCCGATTAATTACTTCTTTTCTTGCTTGCTCAGCAGTTTAACTCTCGGGGCGGGTCCGAAGTTTTTCCATTATGTAACCTTCCTTAAAATGTAAAGAAACTTGTATCTATTCTATCTTTTAAACTACATATTGGGATAGAGAGTGCTTAACCCTCTCGAGCTCCCACTCATATTGTTTTGAGGTGAACTTATTTTCTCAACCTATTATTCCTTAACATTATGTAAATTTGTTTCTTTCTAAAGTCACCTCTTTAGTATGGGATTAGCCCTTGCATCAGTGGCCTAGAGCCAAATTAGGTTTTGAAACAAATACATTAGGAGTGCAGATCGCCTCCTCTCAAATTGTTATTTTAGAGGTCATGTAATTATCCTTTTATCGCTTAATAGACCTCAGTAGGTTGGGTATTTTACCCCTGTGCTTACGTCCTTAGAGGACAGCTTGAAAGTAGAGTTAGGTGTGGCCTTGTGATAGGCTTAAAACTTTGAGAGCGGATCGCTCTTTTGCAATTTGTTTCTGCGTGCCTCTAGGAGGTATTACTGTGTAATTCGGAGCAAGTGCTCCTGGGCATGATTGGGGTTTTCTGCCCCTTTGCTAAACTTTATGTACATGTAAATTCGGGCTAACTGCTCGAGAATTGGAAGTTCGGGTCCGAAGCCCAAAACCTGTAAATACTATTGTTGCTCTTTGTTGCCTTGCTACTCTGTACCTGCCATTCTTGTTATTTCTGAGTTTGAAAATAAAAATATAACCTTGTTAATTTTACATGAACTCTAATTTCGTAGCTTGAGACCCGTTCACACCCGCACCTTCTTTCACCTCTAACTACCGCAAAAACACGGTAACAAGTGGTAGCAGAGCGTGGTTGAATGGGTCTCAATTTAGCCCCTTTTGACGGCTAAACATTGTTTTGTTCCGAACTCTAACCATTTTCTCAGTTGCTGGAATTTTTTGAGTTTTTCAAAATTGTTCTGTCATCATGCCCGGCCCTCGCGATGTTCTCCATCTTAACTATTTGCGCAAAGAGGAGTTGATCTATGAGTTAACTATCAGAAATGTGCAATCTGGAGGCACGGTTGCGATAGACACCAACAAGCTTAGAGAGTCCCTTGATTTGCCTATTTCCATTCCCAACTTGGGAGAGAAAGAAATTGATGACTCTCTTTCCACGATCACCGAGAATACTACTGGGCTAGCATCGGTAGTTAGTTTATTTGACGAAAATGATCCTTCTCCTAATCAAATTAAGCGTGTGCAAGCCAGGCTATATCATTTTTCAAATAGGGTTAACGATCTGTTGTCTCTGAAGTTGAATGACGTTCAGAGGAAGGAAGCTAGTACATTGCTTGAAAGTATTTCTGAATTATCTAGCAAGGTCACTCAATTGTTAACTGGGGAAGTTCCTCCCAAAATTGATCAACCCACCACGATGAATGTAGGTAGCGAGGAAGAGCCTCCTAAGGGAGAAGGCAATAGGATAACCGTTGCTGCTCAAACTATCTCTGCCCCATTGGACAACGAGTCGGAACGCCGTGCATCGTTGAATAATATACGTTCTGAATTAACTTCCTTGCCACTGAAACCTTTACCTACTATGTCACCCGGGTTTAGCAGCTTGCCTCATCCATTGGCAATGTTGCTCAGAGGTATCTCTAAGTTTTCCGTTAATACCACCAGTGACGTAATTTCATTTTTAAGGTTTTTAGTTGAATTTCAGGATCATGCCCTTGTGTTTTCTCTTTCCCCATGTCAGATTTTGCAAATCATCTATCCCTAATCTATTGGCATTCTCTCTGACAAAATAGTAAGAGCCATTGCCGAGCAATCATCTATTGAGGATTTCCACGCCCACTTGCTAGCTAACTTCATCCCGGCTAGGGCCAGGTCCTCCCTTATTCAGAAGTACTATTATCGTGTACAGCGTTTGGATGAAAACTTGGCAGACTTTATCCAAGATATTAAATTCTATACTAGGGAGTTTGCTCTTCATTTTACCTGAAGACCAGATTGTACAGGCTATTGTAGAAGGAATTTCACCATCCTATAGGTCATATTTGTGTTTCGCGGCGTGCCCGCAAACCTTCTCGGAACTTGAAGCATTGGCCGTTTCAGCGGAAGGGGTTAGATACGCCGATTCCTTGCGTGTCGCGAAAGAACCCCCACCTTCCTTTAGTAATACTCGGCCTCCACCTCACCGATCAGTCACTCCTCGTAAATGTTACGCTTGCGGGTCGCCTGACCATCTGCGGAACAAGTGTCCATTGATCAAATCTAGTAGGGCAAATAATGGAGCTGGTTCATCACAAGGCTGTTTTAAATGTGGGGCTTTCTCACATATCGCCAAGAATTGCCCAAATTCAAATAGCACCCCCTCCTGCTCAACTTCTGGTGTAAATTCCACCAATGCCAATAATAAAAAATGACTAGTGGCTTCGGCTGAGTCGACTAATCCTTCTTCCCGAGGCTCAGCCCCTGGTAAACAGGTCGAAAATTCAGGGAACGATCAGTCTTCAAATTCATCTTTTGAATGCCCTAAAGAGTGTCTTAGGATTGCGGCGGATACCCCCGCACCGGTCCCCTTTCTCAAAATTGAGGTAAATAACGAACCTATAACAGCTCTATTAGATTCAGGCAGTGTTTGTTCTATTATTTCGGCCGAATGGTATGCAAAATTGAAATCTGTTTGTAAACTACCTGACTATGACTCATCTCCTGTTCAATATGTTTCGGCTAATTCATCCCCATTAGAAATTCTAGGTTCTTTACAGGTCAAAATTCGTATTTTTAAATTTACATGGAAAATCAAGTTGTTTGTGGCCAAGCACTTGTCTTGCCCCATTATATTGGGAGCTGACTTCATTTCCTACACTGGTCTTGTGCTCGATCTCCAGAGTAGGTCGTGCTCTTTCAAATTTGCGTTTAATTGTAAAATCCCATTATTGAAATGTAATTCTGTATCATGTTCATCTATTTCGCCTACCCAGGATGAGATGTTGTTAGACCTTAGACATCTACCTGAGGAGCAGGCTGATAGTATTCGTAAGTTGTGTCAGTCGTTTCCAGAGGTGTTCTCTGATACTCTTGGTGTTACTGACCTTAAGAATACAAAATTGAGGTCACGGATTCGATTCCTGTCCGTTTTCCACCTTATAGGCTATCTCCACCTAAAATGAAGGCTCTGAAAGAAATCATCGATCAGATGTTGAAGGATGGTATTATTAGGCCCTCTAAGTCGGCGTATTCGTCGCCTATTTTTCTAGTCCCGAAACCCCAGGGGGGCTTCAGGCCTGTCATTGATTATAGGGCTCTCAATCGGAAGGTGGTGTTACAATCTGTGCCCCTTCCCGACCTTCATTCTTGTTTTTCATGGTTCCGCAAGGCCAAGTTCTTCACCATCTTGGACTTGAATCAGGCCTACAATCAAATTCCTCTAGCCGAAGAGTCTAAACATCTTACAGCGTTTGCCACGGACTGGAATTTATACGAATACAACCGCGTGCATTTCGGGCTCCCCACGGGAGCAGCTGTACTCACTAGGCTGCTAGATAGGGTCTTCTCCGACATCAAATTTGAGTACTTGTACCACTACTTGGATGATGTCGTCGTATTTTCAGAGACTTTTGAAGAACATCTAGATCATCTGCGAGAAGTTCTCGATTGCCTTCGTAAGGCTGGGTTAACTGTCAAGTTGTCCAAGGTTGCCTTTGCTAAGCCCTCTATGTCATTCCTAGGGCATATTGTGTCACCTGATGGTGTAGCAGTCGATCATTCGAGAACACAGGCCATCCGTGATTTTAATCCACCTAAGGACATCAAAGGTATCGCCAGGTTCATTGGTATGGTGAATTTCTTCAGGAAGTTTATTCCTAACTTCGCTAATAGAGCTGCGCCCTTGAACCTTCTTCGTAGGAAAGGCATCAAATTCGAGTGGGGACCTTCTCAACAAGCCGCTTTTGAAGATCTTAAATTAGCTCTCTGTAATGCCCCTGTACTTGCTATGCCTGATTTCTCGAAGAAATTCATCGTCCAAACCGACGCGTCGTCGTCAGCAGTACCTGCAGTCCTTCTTCAAGAGACTGAACTAGGGAGGCGACCCATCGCCTATGCATCTAGGACCTTGTCGGCTCAAGAAGCCAAGTATTCCATCTATGAGCTCGAAGGGTTGGCAGTCTTATTTGCCTTAGAAAAGTTCCGTCTCTATCTTGAACATGTCAAATTCGACCTGGAGACAGATAATCAAGCATTAAGCTGGGTCTTGGGTAGGCCGCGTCGTACTGGCCGTATAGCCCGTTGGGCCATCCGTATTTCTGCCTTCCAATTCGATGTCAGGCATATCCGAGGCACCGAAAATGTTGTTGCTGATGGACTCAGCCGTATGTTTTCCAACGACGTCGAGACCCACGAACCGGTCGACAGTTCATCACCTCCCGAGTCCATACTATCTGGTGTTAATGCCATCTTAACAGATGCTCCCATGCTTTTTAGGGATATCGAGAAATACCAACGTGAAGATCCGACGCTGGCTCCGATAATGGAAACCCTTTCTTCTGGGGAACATGTTGTCCCTTATGTTCTGAGGAATGGTGTTCTATGTTGCCCTTCGAGGCATGATAAGATGATGAAGGTTGTCGTTCCAGCTGTTCTTGTGCCTATGATCTTCAAGTACTATCATGAGACCCCATCGGGGGGGCATCTTGGAATCTTTAAAACTCGTGAAAAGATTCGTGAAAGGTTCATCTGGAAGGGTATGGACGGTGAAATCCGTGAACTTGTAAAAGCTTGTAAATCTTGTTTGCTCAGTAAACCCACCATGTCCACCAAGGTAGGCCTTTTGTCTTCACATCAAGCGTCGCGCCCCATGGAACGCCTGTATATTGATTATGTAGGACCCTTCCCCCAGTCTAAGGGAAATGCTAACAAGTTTATCTTTGTATGCGTAGATGGCTTTACTAGATTTTCCTGGTTATTTCCGACTAAGCTGGCTACCGCTCAGTCCACCATTACTTGCCTAAATTCTATTTTTGCTTCTTTTGGTCCGTGCCAATATATTGTGTCTGATAATGCTAAGGCGTTCACATCAAATCTTTTTCGTAAATTCTGTTTTGACATGTCCATCTCTCATGTAACTACTTCTGCTTATTACCCTCAGCCATCTCTGGCTGAACGGGTTAATCGTAATCTCAGGTCCGCGCTTATTGCCTATCATCATGAAGATCATTCCAGGTGGGACACGTCCCTGCATTGGTTAGCTTTTGCTTTGAATTCGGCGGTTCATGAATCTCACATGTTTACTCCAGCTTTTTTGATGTTCAAGTTCGTTCCCAACACGCCGCTCTCTAACCTCTGGTCTCTGAGTGGCATTATACCCGGGACAATAGATCCGGATAATATTAAAGATCTTTGGAAGAAGGCTAAAGATAATCTTAAAGTCTCTCATGAAAAGGTTAGGGAAAGATATGATCGTGGACGGAGACCCACCCATTTGAAGGTAGGTGACCAGGTGATGGTCAAGAATTTTGTTCCCGCGGGCAAGCTTGCCCCCAGATTTCATGGGCCGTGTATCATTCTAGATTTCCGTACGCCGGTCACATTATTATTAAGCAATCCAGCCACCGAGAGGATATTTAGGGTTCACCTGTCACAGGTGAAACCGGTGTAATTTCTGGGTTAACTTGCTTGATATAATCGTGAAAGGAATATGAAGGTTATATTTTTTTGTGTTTTCACTTTTAAGGCATTCTGCCCCTTCTATAATATTTTGTTTCATATGTAAGTTTTTTGTAAACCTTCCCCGCACGGTTAAACTGCCATCCTATCCTTGCCACGGCCATTACCACGCTCCCGTCTCCTGCTCCACTACACACAGTGGCTCGCATCTGAAATGAATTTCTGCACGCCGCTGGCCCCTCAACCTCTCCACAAAGCCTGTGCCCTCAAAAAATGATGATGGTTCAACAATTCTGCCGCCTAGCTTTAATGTTTCAGTGCCCCCGCAGCCGCGCGGCGCCGTGCTGCGACTGGGATAGAGGAACTGCCCCCTCTTCCCCAGCGAGGACGACATGTGCATGGCGAGCCGGAGCCCTCCTCCCGGCCAAGGCTGATGTGCGGCGCACGACCTGCTACTGGCCCGCAGCCTGTATATGTTCACCGCGGGCGCGGCGTGCTTCAACACCTCTACTCCTCTCATAGTGCGGGCGAGCGGTATCTCAGGGTACTTGAGGGGTCCGAGCAGCCTCCTCTGGACACAAGCTGCAGCGGCCGGTGTGGCCATCCAATTTAATTAACTACATGGACAATTACTATCAGCAATTACTACACCTGAGAATTCAACAACAATATCTGGTGGACTTAGAAAATTTTTCCTCAACTTTAAAACTAAAGTTTTCCTTCTCAATTCAACCTTCTACAAACATTAAGACAGTACTTCCGCTGTTACTACAAGAATTTTTGAAACTGAATCAAACTAAATTTCAACCATTTCGATAAATGCTTCTGCAATCAATCTTCGTATCCACATCATAACTTGGACCTTGTTTTCAAACAAATTTCATGTGTCACCCCTGGAGGAACCTTTTGGGGGGGGGGGAGGTCTGTACCGGGCGGTACACCTCCATGCCGCTTATTTAAAATTTGCGCCAGTTGAAACTCCTCTGCTGGAGGAAGTCTGAACTTTATCTACGGTATTAATTTTCTACTTTCTCAGAAGATGTCACTACCTGGAAATTTTGGAGTTTTTGAACTGTGTCATTTTCGGCGTATTTTTGTTTTGCTTGTAGTAAGAAGTGTGAACTTTCTCTTCTAGAGGACACTACTGAAGATCAACAATAGTGCACCCTAGTGCGGAGTGAAAGAACTGTTTTTTTTTTTTTTTTGGAGAAAAATTAATTTCAAAAGTTTGTTCTTTGCTAAATTTCTTTCAGTCATTGTTTAAGTTGGCAATATTAACCCTTTCTTTCCCCTTGTTTTGAATTTAGCCAATCCCGAATTTCTTAAATTAATTTTCCACCAATGATGTGTTTCTTCTTCATCTTGTGTAGGGGTTTTCTTTAACCACCAATAAAAGATTGTGGGCGGGTGTTTTCCTTCCTAAAACGCCTCGAACTTTCCGCGAGAGTATATAAACTGCTGATTTTAGGGTCTCAGCGCCACTTCTGTTCCATCTTTTCGTGTGTAAAGTACATAGCAGGGGGCGGGAAGCGCCTCTTTCTTCGGCGGCAGTCAACAACCAGGTAATGGCCGATTAATTACTTCTTTTCTTGCTTGCTCAGCAGTTTAACTCTCGGGGCGGGTCCGAAGTTTTTCCATTATGTAACCTTCCTTAAAATGTAAAGAAACTTGTATCTATTCTATCTTTTAAACTACATATTGGGATAGAGAGTGCTTAACCCTCTCGAGCTCCCACTCATATTGTTTTGAGGTGAACTTATTTTCTCAACCTATTATTCCTTAACATTATGTAAATTTGTTTCTTTCTAAAGTCACCTCTTTAGTATGGGATTAGCCCTTGCATCAGTGGCCTAGAGCCAAATTAGGTTTTGAAACAAATACATTAGGAGTGCAGATCGCCTCCTCTCAAATTGTTATTTTAGAGGTCATGTAATTATCCTTTTATCGCTTAATAGACCTCAGTAGGTTGGGTATTTTACCCCTGTGCTTACGTCCTTAGAGGACAGCTTGAAAGTAGAGTTAGGTGTGGCCTTGTGATAGGCTTAAAACTTTGAGAGCGGATCGCTCTTTTGCAATTTGTTTCTGCGTGCCTCTAGGAGGTATTACTGTGTAATTCGGAGCAAGTGCTCCTGGGCATGATTGGGGTTTTCTGCCCCTTTGCTAAACCTTATGTACATGTAAATTCGGGCTAACTGCTCGAGAATTGGAAGTTCGGGGCCGAAGCCCAAAACCTGTAAATACTGTTGTTGCTCTTTGTTGCCTTGCTACTCTGTACCTGCCATACTTGTTATTTCTGAGTTTGAAAAGAAAATATAACCTTGTTAATTTTACATGAACTCTAATTTCGTAGCTTGAGACCCGTTCACACCCGCACCTTCTTTCACCTCTAACTACCGCAAAAACACGGTAACAATAATAATAATAATAATAATAATAATAATAATAATAATAATAATAATAATAATAATAATAATAATTGTACCGGGTGGTACACCTCTACGCGACGCAAATTCAAATCTTGCGCCAATTGAAACTTCTCTACTGGAGAATCCCGGAACTTTAACCACCGAACGAACTCTACTAGTTATCAGAAGATGACACTGAGTGTTTTTGATTTGCTTTTGTTTTTCATTGATCAAGAAGTGTGGACATTCTCTAACAGATGTCTCTACCAAAAACTATGGTAATACACTCTGGCGCAATGGAATGAACTCTCTTGAAGAAATTTTGTATTCATAAGTTTTGTCTTTACTAAATTGTGTTCTGTGGTTTGTGAGTTGGCATATTAATCCTTTCTTTCCGCCTGTTTTGAATTTATCCAATCAGTAATTTCTATAATTAATTTTCCTCCAATCATAGCTATCTTCTTCAAATTTCCATGTGTAATTCTTTGTCTACCAATAAAAATTGAGATAGTGTGTCTACTCATTCTTGAAAGGTCTCGAATTTTCCACGAGGGTATAAAAACTGCTGATTTTCTTGTCTCGGGGCCACTCGTATAACATCTAACTCAGTGTGTGAATATGTAGCAGGGGGCGGGAAGCGCCTCGTTCTTCAGACAGCAGATCTCCAACAAGGTAATGGCCTTTTAATATCTTTATTTCGCGCTAGCTCAGCAGTTTAACTCGCGGGGAGGGTTCGAAACCTTTCATATGTAAACCATTAAACATGTAAACCCTTTTTTTCTGGTAAACTTCAGTTTTCTTGAACTTTAATTCCACGATAGAGAGTGCTTTACCCTCTCGAGCTCCCCTTCATTTGAAAGTGGGGTGACTATGTTTTCGTTACCGTTTCATCTCTTCCTTAATGTATTAAAGTTTTCTCATACGAGTCACCTTCCTAGCTTGGGATTAGCCCCTGTGTATTGGCCTAGAGCCACTTAGGTTTGAAAATGTAGATTTAGGAGTGCAAATTCACGCCACCATCCTTTTGTTTTGGGCCATTTAAATTAACCTGGTTTTTGCACACTAAGGCCCAGTAGATTGGGTACGAGATACCCCTGTTTATTTATAAGTATGCCTTAAGGGCAGTCAAGTGTAAAGTTTGTTATTGCCTTTATAGGCTTGAAAGATTGAGAGCGGGTAGGCTCTTTATGGTGTTGTGGTAAAAGTGCCTTAGAGAGGCTTGAGATGTAAGGTTGGGAGCTAATGCTCCATGTTATTAAGGGTTTTCTGCCCTTTGGTGTTTTGTGATTGTGAGCTGAGAGCTCAAGATTGATGAATTTTGGGCCCGTAGCCCAGAATTAGTAAAGACCACTTAACTGGTGCTTCCTTGTTATGCGGCATTGTACCTGATTTTCTTTGTTATTTCCCCCTAGTGGAAACTGTTTAAATTTTTCTCTTGGTTGTGTACCTGATTTAACTTGTTGTTATTTGTTGTACGCTCAAAATTCTATGTCACCATTGTTAAGTTTTGAAAATATTACCTTTATTGAAATTTTAATTCATCTTTCGAACTTGTAGTTAGACCCATTCCAGCCCGCACCTTCTTTCACCTCTGACTTCCACGGATAACTCCGTAACAATAATAATAATAATACCGGGCGAGTTAGCCGTGCGCGTAGAGGCGCGCGGCTGTGAGCTTGCATCCGGGAGATAGTAGGTTCGAATCCCACTATCGGCAGCCCTGAAGATGGTTTTCCGTGGTTTCCCATTTTCACACCAGGCAAATGCTGGGGCTGTACCTTAATTAAGGCCACGGCCGCTTCCTTCCAACTCCTAGGCCTTTCCTATCCCATCGTCGCCATAAGACCTATCTGTGTCGGTGCGACGTAAAGCCCCTAGCAAAAAATAATAATAATAATAATAATAATAATAATTGTACCGGGCGTTACACCTCCACGCCGCCAATTCAAATGTTGCGCCAATTGAAACTCCTCTACAGGAGAAAGCCTGAACTTCAAAAAAAACTGTATTAACTGAACAGTTTCTCCGAAGATGGCTCTGTGTGAATTTTGATGTGTTTTGGTTCGTAATTGATCAAGAAGTGTGGACGTTCTCTAACAGATGTCTCTACAAAAGCTATGGTAATACACTCTGGTGTAATGGAATGAACTTTCCTGAAGAAATTTAGTATTCATAAGTTTCGTTTTTACTATATTTTTTTCTGTTATCTTTGGGTTGGCAACATTAATTCTTTCTATCCGCCTGTTTTGAATTTAGCCAATCCCAAATTTCGTTAATTTATTTCCATCCAATCATGTATGTCTTCTTCGACATAGATATGTTGTTCTAAGCTATCCAATAAAAGCGAAAGGGTGTGTCTACTCATTCCTGAAAGGTCTCGAATTTTCCACGAGGGTATAATAACTGCTGATTTTCTTGTCTCGGTGCCACTAATATAACATCTAATTCAGTGTGTGAATATGTAGCAGGGGGCGGGAAGCGCCTCTTTCTCCAAGTAGCAGTTCTTCAACAAGGTAATGGCCTGTTAACATCTTTATTTCTTGCTAGCGCAGCAGTATAACTCTCGGGGAGGGTTCGAATCCTTTAATATGTAACCCATCTCTTTAAAATGTAAATTCCTTTTCTGTCTATGTAAAATCTACAAATATCTTTTACTGTAAAGCGGGGATAGAGAGTGCTTCACCCTCTCGAGCTCCCCTTCATTTTTGAAATTAAGGTGACCACGTTTCCGTAACCGTTTCTTCTCTTTCTTAATGGATTAAAGTTTTCTCATACGGGTCGCCTCTCTAGCTTGGGATTAGCCCCTGTATTATCGGCCTAGCGCCACATAGATTTTTAAACAAAAAAACTTTAGTGTAGGAGTGCAAGTAGTCGCCTCCATTCAATTATGTATTTTGGGTCATTTATTTAACTCGTTTTGTTTTCCTTCCTGTGAAGGCCCAGTAGATTGGGAACGTGGTACCCCTGTACCATTATATTTGTGCCTTGAGGGCAATTTGGAGTGAAGTTTGTTGTGGCCTTTGATAGGCTTGTAAAATTGGGAGCGGGTCTGCTCTTTCCTAAATTTGATCTCTGCGTGCCTCTAGGAGGCTTAACATTGTAATTAGGAGCAAATGCTCCTTGGCACGATGGGGTTTTCTGCCCCTTTGTTCTATTTTGTACCCTGGGTAAAGTTGGGCTAATAGCTCAAGATTTGTGATTGTTGGGCTCGAAGCCCAGACCTTGTAATTATCCCCTAACACTTGTAATTTCTTTGTATTTGATTTTGGCTTCTTGTTGACTTGTTAAGTTTTCAAATTCTATGTTACCATTGTTAAGTTTCGAAAATATAACCTTTGTTAAAGTTTAAAATTCACTTTAATTTTGTAGTTGAGACCTATTCCAGCCCGCACCTTCTTTCACCTCTAAATACCACGGATATCTCCGTAATAATAATAATAATAATAATAATAATAATAATAATAATAATAATAATAATAATAATAATAATAATAATAATAATAATAATAATAATAATAATAATAATAATAATAATAATAATAATAATTGTTGCGGAGTTATCCGTGGAAGTCAGAGGTGAAAGAAGGTGCGGGATGGAATGGGTCTAACTACAAGTCCGAAAGATGAATTAAAATTTCAATAAAGGTTATATTTTCAAAACTTAACAATGGTGACATAGAATTTGGAGCGTACAACAAATAACAAGAAGTTAAATCAGGTACACAATCAAGAAGTCCAAATTTAAACCAGTTTCCACTAGGGGAAATAACAAAATCAGGTACCAGAGTAGATTTACAAGAAAAGCCCGAGGTTCGGGTTCTTACAAGTTCTGGGCTTCGTGCCCCAAGTTACAATTCCTGAGCCCTCAGCTCATAACCACAAATTACCAAAGGGCAGAAAACCCCGAATTGCATGGAGCACTTGCTCCCAACTTTTAACCTCAAGCCTCCCAGAGGCACCTTTCACACACAAGAAAGAGCTGACCAGCTCTCAATTTTTCAAGGCTATTTAAGAGGCCATAAACTGACTTTACACTAACTGCCCTCAAGGCACACAAAGAAACAGGGGTATTTAATACCCAACCTGCAGGGCCTTCGCATGAAGAAAACAAAACATCAGGTTAAGTTTATGCCCAAAGTACAGGAAGGACTGGAGGCGTGAACTTGCACTCCTAAATACACAATATTAAAACCTAAGTGGCTCTAGGCCGATACACAGGGGCTAATCCCAAGCTAGGGAGGTGACTCGTATGAAAAAACTTTAATACATTACGGAAGAGAAGAAACGGTTATGAAAACGTAGTCACCTCAATTTCAAAATGAAGGGGAGCTCGAGAGGGTGAAGCACTCTCTATCCCCGCTTTACGGTAAAAGAGATTTGTAGTTTTTACATAGACAGAAAAGGAATTTACATTTTAAAGAGATGGGTTACATATTAAAGGTTTCGAACCCTCCCCGAGAGTTGGACTGCTGAGCTAGCAAGAAATAAAGATGTTAAAAGGCAATTACCTTGTTGAAGATCTGCTGTCTGAAGAACGAGGCGCTTCCCGTCCCCTGATACATATTCACACACTGAGTTAGATGTTATACGAGTGGCCAGGAGACAGGAAAATCAGCAGATTTTATACCCTCGCGGAAAATTCGAAACCTTTCAAGAATGAGTAGACACCCCCCCCCCCTCAACTTTATTGGATAGCTTAGAGGTACAAATCCATATCGAAGAAGACATACATGATTGGCTGACAATAAATTAAAGAAGTTTGGGATTGGCTAAGCTCAAAACTGGCGGAAGGAAGGATTAATATTGCCAACCCAAAAAATAAAAGAACAAAATTTAGTAAAGACAACAACTTTTGAATACAAAATTTCTTCAAGAAAGTTCATTCCTTCGCACCAGAGTGCGTAATCATAGTTTTTAGTAGAGACATCTGTTAAAGAATGTCCACACTTCTTGATCACTGAAAAACAAAAGTAAATCAGAAACACTAAGTGACATCTTCTGATAAACCGTATAGTTAGTTCGGGTTTTGAAGTTCAGGGTTTCTCCTGTAGAGTAGATTAAATTGGCGCAAGATTTGAACTTGCGTCGTAGAGGTGTACCGCCCGGTACAATAATAATAATAATAATAATAATAATAATAATAATAATAATAATAATAATAATAATAATAATAATAATAATAATAATAATAATAATAATAATATAATTTAGTTTTCAGATCCGAAGGAATTTAAATACTACACTTATATGTTACGAACACACACACACACACACACACAAGAAATGCACATTGCAATAATAGTAACCAAAACACGCTGACCGTAACACTATTAAGCAATAATCTCGTTCCTAGGACCAAATAATTTACAACTCAACCGTCCATCGTAAGCATACTTAGCTACACTGACTGCCGAGAGTTATAAATAGGCTCGAAACTTCTCTGTGGCGTAGTGGTAAGTGTGATTAGTTGCCACCCCCAGAGGCCCGGGTTCGATTTCCGGCTCTGCCACGAAATTTGAAAAATAGTACCAGGGTTGGAACGGGCTCCACTCAGCCTCGGGAGGTCACCTGAGTAGAGGAGGTTCGATTCCCTCCTCTCCCTTCCACGAAGTGGTTTTTCGTGGTTTCCCATTTCTCCTCCAGGCAAGTGCCGGGATGGCACCTTACTTAAGGCCACGGTCGCTTCCTTCCCTCGTCCTTGTCTATCCCTTCCAATCTTCCCATCCCCCTACAAGGCCCCTGTTCAGCATAGCACGTGAGGCCGCCTGGGCGAAGTACTGGTCCTCCTCCCCAATTTTATCCCTCACTCAAAGTCTCACGCTCCAGGACACTGCCCTTGATACGGTAGAGAGGGGGATCCCAGGCTCAGTCCGCGGAAAAAACTTACCCTGGAAGGTGAACCGATTAAGGAAGATAAGGAGCATGTCTTTGTTATCGCATCTTCCTAATAATAATGGCGTATGGCCTCCGGAGAGGCCTGGTGCAGCTCTTTTTCTAGTAGACGGCCTATTAGGCGACCTGCATGTCTGTGAAGATGAAAATGAGGGCACTATCTAGTATGATTTCTAATGTCGAATACGCCACACACACCCAGCCCCCGAGTCATTGGAATTAACCAATTAAGGTTAAAATCCTCTATCCGGCTGGATATCGAACTTGGGACCCTCTGAACCGAAGGCCAGTACGCTAACCATTCAGTCAACGAGTCGGACATCGTATCTTCCTGACTACTGGCTTCACAGAACTGGCTAATGACTTCAAAAGCCTTCTTGATTGTTGTGAGTGGAAGCAAGGGATGGTTGTTATTGGAACAGGTTGGGAAACCCACATTCTTTCAGAAATTACTACCGTACATTGTTGAAAGAAGCTGTCCGGCTCCATGGCTAAATGGTTAGCGTTCTGGTCTTTGGTCACAGGGGTCCCGGGTTAGATTCCCGGCAGGGTCGGGAATTTTAATCATAATGGTTATTTCCCCTGGCACGGGGACTGGGTGTATGTGTCGTCTTCATCATCATCATCATCATCATCATCACGACGCGCAGGTCGCCTACGGGTGTCAAATCTAAAGACCTGCACCTGGCGAACCGAAGTCCTCGAACACATCCCGGCACTAAAAGCCATACGCCATTTCATTTCATGGAAGAAGCTTGCACTACGACGGTCTAAGTTTAGAATAACCCTCTGTAATACAAATAATATACCGTGTTGTGAGCTGTAGCTTTATCAATATGTAAAATCACTCTTCAGCTACTGAATTAAGAAACAGTCACGGGCCCCTCACGATCCATCCCCCCCCCCCGCCCCCCGCTCCGCGGGGTCAGCGGGGTCCTTATTGACGCCACTGGTACAAGAGAGGATGAAGGGTGTGCAGGCGAAGTCCCTGTGCCACAAGAACGGACTTGATTCTGGCAGGGAAATCTCCAGTTCATTGTCAAATTCCATAGAGCCTCGATCATCTCCTTGACACAGTCCTCTCTTAGAGGTCAAACACTTGGCTTTTTACCAGAAGGTCATGCAGTGCCCTCCACGCAAAACTTGAGTAGAATAAACCAGCTCCTGACGACTTCCTTCCTTCTCGTACTCCCATTTCAAGCCTGCCCATTCCCCGTTGCTCTTTTCCCTCTGCACGTTATTCCTTTGGGATATATTGACCAACCAGCAACAAACGATCCCTATTGGTCCAGTTGCAAATCACCATAGAAATACAATGGAACCTCGAATCTCGAATCACCTCGGGAGCTAAATTTTATTGCGAGATATCGAAATTTCAAGATATAGAGAAAATCGTTTTTGAGCATGTATAGCACATAACTGATTCATACGTATCTGCCGGCTTATACTGAATACGTTATTTTAACAGTACTTAAAAATATACAAACGAACTCTATTTTACGGTGTCACTTTTAATTTTTAAATTTGCTTTACGTCGCACCGACACAGATAGGTCTTATGGGGACGATGGGATAGGAAAGGCCTAGGAGTGGGAAGGAAGCGGCAGTGGCCTTAATTAAGGTACAGCCCCAGCATTTGCCTGGTGTGAAAATGGGAAACGACGGAAAACCATCTTCAGAGGTGCCGACTGTGAGTTTCGAACCCACTATCTCCCGGATGCAAGCTCACAGCTGCGCGGCCCTAAGCACACGGCCAACTCGCACGGTCGGTATCACTTTAAGTATAACACTTATTATAGTAACTTTTGTTAGAAGACAGGATACTGTACATACAGTGGTGAAACAAGAAACATACCTCGGTTAACACCTTTGAAAAAATATCCATTAGTTTCTTCTGTTTGTTACGGTTAACCTTTCCTCCATTCGCGTTGAAACTTCTCGTCAATACCACGCAGCCGAGATTCGTGAATGGAGCTTGTCATCCACAACTTCGGGGGTTGCTTTCGTACGTGACCGAGGAACAGCGAGGCTTCGCCGATTTTCCGATCACTAGAAGTTTTAGCTTTTCGCTTCCTGTCATATTAGCTCCCAGCATCACTGTAACCCTTTCTTTAATTGTGAACCGTCCCTCACAAACCACAAATGCCGTATTGCACAGTCAATGTTGCACAAATTTCGAGTTACAGAGTTTTTGGGAGGAAAAGTTTGCTTCGAGAAATCGAGAAATTCGTTTAAACGCATTTCGCATAATAGAAACGTATTTACACGTGAAAAATAGGACAAACTGCCGGGAAATTTAAGTTAATTCGGGATACTGAAAATTCGAGTAATGGAGGTTCGAGATATCGAGGTTCGACTCCATAGAAGCCAATGTACGCACTGTACATACTCACAAGTGTTAGGTGAAGTACAGTGTGTTCACCAAAACGTTCCTCTGAATAAATCTGACAACCTATTGTTAATTCGTCCTCCATTATGATCAAAAGGTAAGCACAGGGACTTTCTATCCAGTGCCTGGTGTCGACCTCGTGTCGGTAGATTTACTAGCACGTAAACGAACTCCTGAGGGGCTAAATTCCGGCACCTCGGCTTCTCCGAAAACCATAAAAAGTAGTGAGTGGTACGTAAAGCCAACATAATTATTTTTATTATTATTGTACCGGGTGGTACACCTCCATGCCACACATTTAAATCTTCCGCCTTAAAGTACTCCTCTACAGGAGAAACAGTGAACTTGAAACTCGACCTACTTCACCTTTCCTCTGAAGATGTCACTGTGTGAATTTCGACTTGTTTTTTTTTGTTTTTTGTTTTTTTTTGTTTACTATTTATCAAGAAGTTTGTACATTCTCTCATAGATGTCACTGCCGAAAAACTATGATCATGCACCCTGGTGCGAAGTGAAGGAACTTTTTTGAAGAAATTTTGTACTCATAAGTTTTGTTTCTTTACTAAATTTTGTTCATACTTTAGCTTTTCCTTCCGGCAGTTTTGAAGATAGCCAATCAATAATTTCTGTAATTAATTTTCTGCCAATCCCGTATTTCTTCTTCGATTTTGTATGTAACTGTTTAATGTAGCCAATAAAACCTGGGGGTGTGTCTTGATCATTCATGAAAGGTCTCGAACCTTCCTCGAGGGTTTATAAACCGCGGATTTTCTCGTCTCTCGGTAACTCGATCAACATCTAACTAAGTGTGTGGACGTAAAGCAGGAGGCGGGAAGCGCCCCTTTCATCAGGCAGCAGGTCTTCAGTAAGGTAATGGCCGTTTAACATCTTTATTTTTTTGCTAGCTCAGCAGTTTAACCCGCGGGAAAGGTCCGAAACCTTTACAATGTAACCTAATTTCCTAAATATGTAATTTTCTGCCGGGTATGTAAAAACTTAATTAAATTTGTAACTGTAATTCGGGGATAGAGAGTGATTTACCCTCTCGAGCTCCCCTTCATTTTGGTTTGAGGTGACTACGTTTCGGTAACTGAAATTTTCTCTTCCGTAATGTTTAAATTTCCTTCTTATACGGGTCACCTCCATAGGTTGGGAATAGCCCCTGTGTCATCGGCCTAGTGCCTTTTAGGTTTTAAGAATGCATGTGTAGGGGCGCAAACACTCGCCTCCATTCCTTTTGGTTTTTCGGGCCAGTTTCTTAACCTGTTCTTTTTCTGCTAAGGCCCAGTAGATTGGGTACAAGATACCCCCGTGTCATGTTTGTAAGTTGTGCCTTGATGGCAGTTAATTGTAAAGTCTGGTATGGCCTTTAATAGGCTTGAAAATCTGAGAGCAGGTCAGCTCTTTTAGGTGTTGTAAAAGTGCCTCCAGGAGGCTTGATATTGTAAATGACGGAGCTGTACACCATGTTTTAGGGGATTTCTGGCCTTTGAACAAATTTGTATTTGGTAATGCGGAGCTAGGAGCTCAAACTTGTAAAAACTAGGGGCTTGTATCCCAAGGGTGTTTAAATTTTGAAATCCTGGATCCTTCCTAGTCTTGTTTCTTCACCTATTCAAAAATTGTTCGATTTTTGTTGTTATTAATTGTTGGAACTCAGAAAATATAACCGTTGTTAAAGTTTTAAAATTAACTTTGATTTGGTAGTTAGACCCACCTCTGCTGTTCCACAGATACCGCGGAACAATTATTATATATTATTCTTTTCGTTTCAGCCATCTATGGGCTACAATTACGCAACTTCATTGCTTTCTCAAGTTCTTTCTCCTTCCTCTTTCCCCAGTATTCCTTCATCCGTTGGCTTGCTCGTGCTCGTTCTTCTGCCGAGAATACTCTATTCTTCCTCGTTTTCTCATCAGTTAGGTCCTTCACCTCCGCAACTCTCTGCCTGAAGATCTTTCTGTTTGTTATATCTTCTGCCGTGATCCCACATTTTTCTAAATCTCGGTGGACTATTTTTACCCATGGGACTTGTGTCTTCCTGTTCTCCTGGAAGGTGAGGATCCTGTTGGCAAGTCTCTCCGATCCCATCCTTTTAATATGTCCGTAGAACGTCAATCTCCTCTTTTTCATTGTGGTGGTGACGTTTTCAAATTATTATTATTATTATTATTATTATTATTATTATTATTATTATTATTATTATTATTATTATTATTATTATTATTATTATTATTATTATTATTATACTCAAACCGGCTAACCATGATGTCAGACCATAGAAACTTGACGCCTTAAATATCATGTTCACTAGGCAATGTTTAGCAACACAAAGTCCGACTCGTTGGCTGAACGGTCAGCGTCCTGGCCTTCGGTTCAGAGGGTCCCGGGTTCGATTCCCGGCCGGGTCGGGGATTTTACCCTTAATTGGTTAATTCCAATGCCACGGGGGCTGGTTGTATGTGTTGTCTTCATCATCATTTCATCCTCATCACGACGCGCAGGTCGCCTACGGGAGTCAAATTGAAAGACCTGCACCTGGCGAGCCGAACCTGTCCTGGGATATCCCGGCACTAAAAGCCATACGACATTTCACATTTCAGCAACACAAAAGAGTCAGTATTAAACAGGGCGGAGCAAAGTCATCTCCGTACAGGCCGTGAAGGTCCTCGGAGGGGAGGAAGGTAAAGGTTTCCACTCTTCGTAAGCGTCTTGTCAATCGCCACTACGGTCTATCTCACCATCAATCAATCAATCAATCAATCAATCAATCACTACTGATCTGCATTTAGGGCAGTCGCCCAGGTGGCAGATTCCCTATCTGTTGTTTTCCCAGACATTTCTTAAATGACTGCAAAGAAATTGGTAAGTTATTCCAATCCCTATCTCCCCTTCCTATAAACGAATATTTGCCCCAATTTGTCCTCTTGAATTCCAACTTTATCTTCATATTGTGATCTTTCCTACTTTTAAAGACACTACTCAAACTTGTTCGTCTACTAATGTCCTCCCACGCCATTTCTCCACTGACAGCTCGGAATATACCACTTAGTCGAGCAGCTCGTCTCCTTTCTTCCAAGTCTTCAAAGCCCAAACTTTGCAACATTTTTGTAACGCTACTCTTTTGTCGGAAATCGCCCAGAACAAATAGATTTGCGTTTCTTTGGATTTTTTCCAGTTCTTGTATCAAGGAATCCTGGTGAGGGTCCCATACACTGGAACCATTCGTCGTTGCCGGGACAAAACCTCCTATGTGAAATATTTTAGCTTAGAACTTTGACCGGTAAGGTTCTGTCATCTACGGTGCAATATTGTGTGATAATTGTCAAGGCATTCTCGTTCTTCATAATATATGTGGTGCGGGTCAGTATATCTCCAAAAATATTATCACATAGGAGGTTTCGTCCTGGCAACGACGATATTCTAGTTGGGGGTCTTACCAGAGACTTATACGCCCTCTCCTTTACATCCTTACTACAACCCCTAAACACACTCATAACCATGTGCAGAGATCTGTACCCTTTATTAACAATCATATTTATGTGATTACACCAATGAAGATCTTTCCTTACATTAATACCTAGGTATTTACAATGATCCCCAAATGGAACTTTCACCCCATCAACGTAGTAATTAAAACTGAGAAGACTTTTCCTATTTGTGAAACTTACAACCTGACTTTTAACCCCGTTTAACATCTGTCCATCTCACAACATTATCGAGGTCGTTTTACAGTTGCTCACAATCTTGTAAATTATTTATTACTCTGTACAGAATAACATCATCTGCAAAAAGCCTTATCTCTGATTCCACTTCTTTACACATATCATTGATATATATAAGAAAAGATAAAGATCTAAAAATACTGCCTTGAGGAATTCCCCTCTGAATTATTACAGGGACAGATAAAGCTTCGCCTACTCTAATTCTCAGAGTGTATTTTCTAGAAACAGAGCCACCCATTCAGTCACTCTTTTGCCAAGTCCAATGTTTGAGAGTCGGAGTATACAATCTGTGCGAGGTTTACTTTTAAGAACGCACTCCCTGCATGAACATCTGCACAAAAATTAACGTTGCTCAACTTACATACTGTAATTTAGAAGAAATGTAACAAGCCTAACATATGATGCTTTTGCTCATTATTAGCAATATAATATGAGTATTCCTCATTCCTCCCACAAGTATATTCAAATACGTTACATCTACCACACATTGGGAGGCAAGTCACTTGACGCAAGAGTTTGCTGGAAACGGCAATCCGTTTCGCGGAAATTGTTCTTTGAGCCCAGTAAGTCAGAGTTTGTTAATCCGAAGCACAAGTGTCCAGTTCACTTGTTTGTTTATTCTACGTGTATTGTAAATAAAAATAATACACAACGTTTATCATTTATATTTTGTGTGTGTGTGTGAGAGATAAAGTGCCGTAATTGTAAACCATTTCTGAACCACACCAGTCTGTGGTTAAACATAAGAAAGGAAAACCACTAACGAGTGGGGAGAAGACATGTGTGTTAAATGTGTTTTCCAAATTTCGTGAAGAAAATCCTGGAAGTATTCTGGATGAAGAACACGTGCAGTGGCCGATGTAACAGGTATTTCTAAGGTGAACATTTACCGCGCTAGGAAATAATTTAAGGTTGACAGGAAACGGATTACTTCTAAGAAAGCACGTAAAGCGACAAAACTAAGTGAAAAATACGACAGTTTTACAAAAGACGTTATCCGTAACAAAAATTCACAATTTCTTTTTAAGAAATGAAATACGGTACCAACTATTAATGAAATATTAGCTCCAGTTAAAAGTAACGATGCATTGCCTACAATCTCTCGTGCAACTCTTCACAGAATTTTGAAAATTATGAACCTCACTAACCTGTCTCGAAATCGCCAGTAGTCGCTTATTTTTTTAATTTCTTGTGACTATTTCTAGCCGAGTGCAGCCCTTGTAATGCAGACCCTCCGATGAGGGGGCGACATCTGCCATTTGTAGGTAACTGCGTGTTATTGTGATGGAGGATAGTGTTATGTGTGGTGTGTGAGTTGCAGGAATGTTGGGGACAGCACAAACACCCAGCCCCGGGCCACGGGAATTAGCCAATTAAGGTTAAAATCCCCGACCCCGCCGGGAATCGAACCCGGAACCCTCTGAACCGAAGGCCAGTACGCTGACCATTCAGCCAACGAGTCGGACAGTGGTCGCTTATTGAAAAGAATGAAATAGTGTTGTGGAGAAGAAATGAAATGGCGTACGGCTTTTAGTGCCGAGAGTGTCTGAGGACAAGTTCGGCTCGCCAGATTCAGGTCTTTTGATTTGACCCCCGTAGGTGACCTGCGCATCGTGATGAGGATGAAATGATGATGAAGACGACACATACACCCAGCCCACGTGCCAGCGAAATTAACCAGTTAAGCTTGAAATTCCCGACCCTGCCTGGAATCGAACCCGGGACCCCTGCGACCAAAGGCCAGCACGCTAACCATTTAGCCATGGAGCCGGACAGTGGAGAAGAAAGCACTTACGTCAGATTAAGAAATTTCGTGAAGAGGTAAGATCTATTTATTCCCTTGATGAAACGTTGGGTAGTCCGCCTGTGTGGTGTAGTGGTTAGTGTGATTAGTTGCCACCCCCAGAGGTCCGGGTTCGATTCCCGGCTCTGCCACGAAATTTGAAAATTGGTACGAGGGCTGGAACGGCGTCCACTCAGCCTCGGGAGGTCAACTGAGTAGAGGTTAGTTCGATTCCCACCTCAGCCATCCTAGAAGTGGTTTTCCGTGGTTTCCCACTTCTCCTCCAGGCAAATGCCAGGATGGTACCTAAGACTTAAAGCTTCGGCCGCTTCCTTCCCTCTTCCTTGCCTGTCCCTTCCAATCTTCCCATCCCTCTACAACGCCCCTGTTCAGCATAGCAGGTGAGGCCGCCTGGGCGAGGTACTGGTCATTCTCGCCAGTTGTATCCCCGACCCAAAGTCTGAAGCTCCAGGGCACTGCCCTTGAGGCGGTAGAGGTGGGATCCCTCGCTGGGTCCGAGGGAAAACCCGACCCTGGAGGGTTAACAGATTAAGAAGAAGACGAAGAAGAAGAAGAAGAAGAAACGTTGAGTAAATGCAGGGCACACTAATATGAAGATTTGGAAAAATGAAACTATAAAACCTAGTATTCCTTAGGGGATTATCGAATGGGTTGAAATTTCCCTCCGGCAAGGGTAAACGGTTCATTGTTCTCCACATAGGAAATGAAACAGTCTAATGAACGAAAGAATTGTTCTTCTTCTTCTGTCCCTGGTGGCGAATGAGATGCACCATACAGTATATTCCAGTGGCGTGCGGTGAACACGTGTGTTACTCCAGCTGCAAAATAATAATAATAATAATAATAATAATAATAATAATAATAATAATAATAATAATAATAATAATAATAATGGATCACACGCAGGAGGAGGTAGAGAGGATAGAGAAAAATTAGAACACCATATCGAGGTCAAGACGCAAGAAGTAGCAGAAAAATGGGAGAAGTCCACGGAAAAGAATAAGGCAAGGATCGCGGGATTGGAATTAGATCTCCAACAGACTAGGACGGAGGTTAGAACCGAAGTACTGGGCTTGGAAAACCGCAGGGAGCAGACGCAGAAAGCGACAGAAAAGCGCATGCGGGGATTGGAGCACGAGTTAGATGAGATCCAAGATAAGCTGGACCAGTTAGAATTTCCTGATGAGGGTGAGGTGAAGAAAAGGAAAATGAGCCTCTCACACAATCCAGTCGAAAATAGGTACGAGCGCGACAGCCTGAATGAGAGCCAAGGGAGTGAACATGGGCTGTTGGGTGAGTCATTTAACTCCAAGCCACGAGTAGGAAATACAACCCTATTTAGCAATTGTAATGTCTGGAAAGTAGCGTCCAGTCCGCCTCTGTGGTGTAGTGGTTAGTGTGATTAGCTGCCACCCCCAGATGTCCGAGTTCGATTCCCGGCTCTGCCACGAAATTTGAAAAGTGGTACGAGAGCTGGAAGGGATTCCACTCAGCCTCGGGAGGTCAAATGAGTAGAGGTGGGTTCGATTCGCACCTCAGCCATCCTGGAACTGGTTTTCGGTGGTTTCCCACTCCTACTCCAGGCAAATGCCGGGATGGTACCTAACTTAAGGCCACAGCCGCTTCCTTCCCTCTTCCTTATCTATCCCTTCCTATCTTCCCATCCCCTCCACAACGTCCCTGTTCAGCATAGCAGGTGAGGCCGCCTGGGCGAGGTACTGGTCATACTCCCCAGTTTATCCCCCGACCCAATGACTCACGCTCCAGGACACTGCCCTTGAAGCGGTAGAGGTGGGATACCTCGCTAAGTCCGAGGGAAAAACCGATCCCGGAGGGTAAGCAGATTATGAACGAACGAACACATGGTAATATATATGTACACGTACCTTACAAATACTGTAAATTGTAAATACCTTGTAAATATTTACGTGTAAAACATCGTAAATACTGTAAATATTGTAAAAATTCCATATCATCTGTAAACTTCATTATTCATGTATACAGTTTCCCTTAAAGAAAAGCCCCAACTATAATCCACTTCAATTCCTCACAAAGGAAACAAAGCAAATCACAAATTTGTAAAATAATATTGTAAAGTTATATCCTCATATTATAACACCTACTTAATTTTTAAAACCAAAAGTATAACCATATTGAAAAACACATTTTCAATCGAAAAATGTAATCTTGAAAATGAAAATGTGAATCTAAAATTGTAAAAACAATGTAATATCTTAAAAAAAACAAAAAAACAATAAAGCACTTAGCCAAGAGGCTGAAACCTCCACCCAGCTCCTTCACCGATTCAAATCTCCCCTCCCATCTCCTAACTCTTTCAAATCTCCAAACCCGCCTAATCTCCTGGCCAGAAAGAAGGTGTTACCTTCGCAGATTTAGGTCAAGGTTAGTCGGTTCTTCTTATCACACTTGTAGTAAACAGTCATTGTATGAATCTTCAAACACGCTATTAAAAGGTGAATAGTACAACAAAGCAATCCAGTAATAATGGTGGCGTGCGGCCTCTGGAGAACCCGCGCGTCTGTGGGGATGGAGCTCTACATATATGATGAATTCTAATGCTGAAGACGGTACACACACCCAGCCCCCGAGTGATCAGAAATAACCAATGCAGGTTAAAATCCCCGACCCGGCCAGGAATCGAACCTCGGACCTCTTGGACCAAGCGTCACGTTAACCATTTGGCCATGAAGCCGGACGGTCAATCCAATTAAAATAACGAAGTTGGTATTCATATCTCCACTATCTTATCACTATGAAAAAGCTTTTTTTTTTTTTTGCGTCGCACCGACACAGATAGGTCTTGTGGCGACGATGGGACAGAAAAGGGCTAGGAGTGGGAAGGAAGCGACCGTGGCCTTAATTAAGGTACAGCCCCAGCATTTGCCTGGTGTGAAAATGGGAAACCACGGAAAACCATCTTCAGGGCTGCCGACAGTGGAGTTCGAACCTACTATCTCCCGAATACTGGATCCTGGCTGCACTTAAGTGACTGCAGCTATCGAGCTCGGTACCTATGAAAAAGCAATTGTTGTCATTAGCACATGGTAGTTCGTTGCTGACATTTCGCGCGCTGAGATGTCAGCATGCCGGAGTGGAATAGATGTCAAAAGTGCTGAAGTTAGCAGAGCTACATGAGCAGTTACCTGCCTGTACGGCGTTAGGGGTAAAGCATATCATAATAGGATAAAACGAGAAGATGTTCTAGTAAGTAGCAGTGTTGCGTGTTAGATCGAAAGAAGAAGGCATGGAACTACGTTTCACAAAATGAATGTTGTTTGTAAATGTTACTGTGGTTTGGTGGATTAGCAGAGGTGAAAGAAGGTGCCAATCAATCAATCAATCAATCAATCAATCAATCAATCAATCAATACTGATCTGCATTTAGGGCAGTTGCCCAGGTGGTATATTCCCTATCTGTTGCTTTCCTAGCCTTTTCCGAAATGATTTCAAAGAAATTGGAAATTTATTGAACATCTCCCTTGGTAAGTTATTCCAATCCCTAACTCCCCTTCCTATAAATGAATATTTGCCCCAGTTTGTCCTCTTGAATTCCAACTTTATCTTCATATTGTGATCTTTCCTACTTTTATAAACGCCATTCAAACTTATTCGTCTACTAATGTCATTCCACGCCATCTCTCCGCTGACAGCTCGGAACATACCACTTAGTCGAGCAGCTCGTCTTCTTTCTCTCAATTCTTCCCAACCCAAACATTGCAACATTTTTGTAACGTTACTCTTTTGTCGGAAATCACCCAGAACAAATCGAGCTGCTTTTCTTCGGATTTTTTCCAGTTCTTGAATGAGGTAATCCTGGTGAGGGTCCCATACACTGGAACCATACTCTAGCTGGGGTCTTACCAGAAACTTATATGCACTCTCCTTTACATCCTTACTACAACCCCTAAACACCCTCATAACCATGTGCAGAGATCTGCACCCTTTATTTACAATCCCATTTATGTGATTACCCCAATGAAGATCTTTCCTTATATTAACACCTAGATACTTACAATGATCCCCAAAAGGAACTTTCACCCCATCAACGCCGGGATGAATGGGTCTAACTACAGAATCAAAGTTAATTTTAAAATTTAAAATAAAGGTTATATTTTTTGAATTTTAACAATCAATCAACGACAAAACCTTAACAACATTTACTTTGGGAATAACAATTTGTAAACAAGACTAGAAAGATCCAAGATCCCAGAACTTTAACTCTCTCGGGCTACACGCCCCTAGTTTTACGAAAGCACAATTTGTTCAAAGGGGCATAAAACCCCTACCACATGGAGCACTTGCTCCCAATTTTTAACCTCAAGCCTCTCAGAGGACTTCTTACGACACCAGAAAAGAGCAGACGCGCTCTCAGTTTTCAAGCCTATTTAAGGCAAGGTCAGACTTTACAATAAATTGCCATCAAGGCACAACTTACAACAAATGAAACAGGGGTATCTCGTACCCAACCTACTGGGCCATAGCAGAAAATAACAGGTTGTTTAATTGGCCCGCAACACCAAGTTGAATGGAGGCGTGTACTTGCACTGCTACATGAAACTTCTTAAAACCTAAAAGGCACTAGGCCGATGAAACAGGGGCTATCCCCAAACTATGGAAGAAATTTAAACATTAAGGAAGAAAAGAAAATCAGTTACCAAAACGTAGTCACCACAAATCAAAATGAGGGGGAGCTCGAGAGGGTAAAGCACTCTCTATCCCCGATTTATAGTTAAAGATATTTACATAAGCTGGCAAAAATTACATTACAGAAACGTAGGTTACATGGTAAAAGTTTTGGACCTTTCCCGCGGGTTAAACTGCTGAGCTAGCAAGAAAATAAAGATGTTAAACGGCCATTTCCTTACTGAAGAGCTGATGCCTGATGAAAGAGGCGCTTCCCGCCTCCTGCTACACGTCCATACACTAGGTTAGATGTTGATGAAGTGGCCAGGAGACGTGAAAATCAGCAGTTTTTATACCCTCGGGGAAAGTTCGAGACCTTTCATGAATAAAACAGCCACACCCACTTAATTTTATTGGGTCGCTTAGAGTTACACACCAAAATCGAAGAAGAAAACTGTGATTGGTAGAAAATGAATTACAGAAATTCTTGATTGGTTAAAATCAAAACTGGCGGAAAGACAGGATAAATATTGCCAACCCAAAAATGAATGCACTAAATTTAGTAAAGAACAAACATGCGAATACCAAATTTCTTCAAATAAAGTTCCTTCACTTCGCACCAGGGTGCATGATCATAATTTTTTGCAGAGGCATCTATGAGAGAGTGTCGAAACTTCTTGATAAATAGTAAACAAGAACACGTCGAAGTTCACACAGTGACATCTTCAGAGGAAACGTTTAAGTAGGTCCAGTTTTAAGTTCAGAGTTTCTCCTGTAGAGGAGGATTTATTGGCGCAAGATTTAAAGGTGCGGTGTAGGGGTGTACCTCCCGGTACAGTAAACACACGTAATAAATGTGCAGCGATTATATTCAAAAGAACTGAGCGGAGATACACAATCTCTTTCCTAAAAGTCTGTGCTCTTTGACTTATTCGCTTGTTTCACCTAGCATCCTAGATTTTATTTCAAATATTTTTCGCATTTTATGGTTTCAAAGTTATTGTTGTCAGCAAATTATTTATAATTTATTTTACTAGCAACAGGGTCGCAATTGTGGATTCTACTATTTCTATGATATGTGGAAAAGAATCTCTGCCCTATGCAGTCTTTTCTTGTTCTGTGGCCTTCATTTAAACAATTCTTGTGAGGCTTTCCTTTCTTTCTTTCTTTCTTTCTTTCTTTCTTTCTTTCTTTCTTTCTTTCTTATTAAGTTTACCCTCCAGGGTTGCCTTTTCCCTCAGACTCAGCGAAGAATCCCACCTCTACCACCTCAAGGGCAGTGTCTTGGAACGTGAGACTTTGGGTCGGAGGGATACAACTGCACAGGAGGACGAGTACCTCGCCCAGGTTGCCTCGCCTGCTATGCTGAACAGGGTCCTTGTGGGGGGTGGGAAGATTGGAAGGGATCGAACTCGGGCCTCCGGGGGGGGGGGAGGTAGCTAATCACACTAGCTACTAGACCACAGAGACGGACCAAATCATTTTATAAGTACGAAAATTTCTTACAATACAAATATTCTTTATAATATTTTGCAAAAAGGCCCGTATTTTACTCAATATTTTGAAAAGTCTTAACAGAGCCTCCGTGACTCAGCGGCAGCGCACAACCCTCTTATCGCTGGGTTCCGGAGTTCAAATCCCGGTCACTCCATGTGAGATTTGTGGTAAACAAAGCGGAGGCGGAACAGGTTTTTCTCCGGGTACTCCGGTTTTCCCTGTCACCTTTTATTCCAGCAACACGCACTAATAAAATTTCATTTCATCTGTAAGTCATTAATCATTGACCCAGAGAAGTGCGACAGGCTTCGGCAGCCGGCACACTTCCTATCCGCGCCGCTAGATGGGGGCTTCGTTCATTCCATTCCTGACTCGATCGGATCACTGAAAACAGATTGTGGATATGTATTTGCATATTTATCCACTTGTACAACGTATTAATCCTAGACCTGTTATAAATTAGGAGGATCGCTCACTTGCGTTTTTATCGCACCATATCAGATTGATGTGGATATCGTGATTTTAGCCATCGGACCTTACGTTTTACCAAAATTCCACACGTGTTGACTGGGATTCGAATAGCGGTCGCACAATTGAGAAGCTAGAATTATTTTCATTCAGTTAATACGTCTGTTCTTTGTTTGTTTGTTTGTTTGTTTGTTTGTTTGTTTGTTTGTTTGTTTGTTTGTTTGTTTGTATTTACTTCCGTTGTGGAACTCAGTGAAATTTCGTCAAGATTGTATCGACAGTGATGCAGCAGTTCTGCGTTTAAACAAGAAAAAACAAAACAAAGTATTGGTCATAAGCAAACATGTCATTCAGCCTGTTAACTTGACAGCAGCTGGCACATCACTGCAGCAGGTCCAACGCCTAAGTATCTCGGCAGCGTACTTGATCACAGCTGCAACAATGCTGTTGAAATTATGTCCCGGATTGAACAGGTAAACACTGACTCGTTGGCTGAATGGTCAGAGGGTCCCGGGTACGATTCCCAGCCGTGTCGGGGATTTTAATCGCTTATGATTAATTCTTCTGGTTCGAGTACTGGGTGTCTGTGTCCATCCCAACACTCTCCTCTTCATATTCACACAACACACTACACTACCAACCACCTCAGAATTGTGATTACATCCCTCCATATAGCGTTGGCGTCGGGAAGGGGATCCGACCGTAAAGCAGGGCCAAATCCACATGTGCGACGCAGTTCACACCGGAAAAGAAGAAAAGAAGATTGGACAGGCAAGGACTGCATTCAAGAGAATGAGCAAACTTCTCAATAACAGGGGCTTCAAGATCAATCTCCGTCTCCGATGTTGTGTATTTTCTGTCTTACTTTGTGGTGCCGAGACTTAGGCCCTAACAGAATACACCACTAAAAAACTTCGATCTTTTGAGATGTGATATGAAATGGAATGGCTTTTAGTGCCGCGATATCCCAGGACGGGTTTGGCTCGCCAGGTGCAGGTCTTTATATTTGACTCCCGTAGGCGACCTACGCGTCGTGATGAGGATGAAAATGATGATGAAGACAACATATACACCCAGCCCCCATGCCAGGGAAATTAACCAATGATAGTTAAAATTCCCGACCCTGCCGGGAATCAAACCCGGGACTCCTGTGACCAAAGGCCAGCATGGCCAGCCATGGAGCCGGACACTGTGGCCATATCATTCGAAATGATAAATATAGACTCCTTCAGCTGATCTTATAAGGTAAAATTGGAGGAAGGAGAAGTAGGGGAAGAAGGAGAATATCTTGCTACTGAATCTACGAGAATGGTATGGGTTCAGTACTCCCACTCCTTTCCGAGTTGCTGAGAACAAGAACCAGCTGACAGCAATGAGAATGCGGTACAAGAAGATGTAGCGACCTGGGATAGGCAACAAAGAAGGATCACGAATGAGTCCTTCCTAATTCTAGCCTCAGTTAATTACACATACCAGTTGTTAGAAATGAACTTGAGGCGAGTCTTACCTCCCGCAGAGACATGGCTGTGGTCTCTGGTCACCCGTCCCCTCCCGGAACTACGTGACAGCAGTGGCACGCCCCGCCAATACAGATTCAAATTAACGACAACAAACGACAGAACCGGCATATGGCACGTGCTTACTCTCCGGGTCATCTGGTCTGACCCGCCCGCATACTCACCAACTGAAATGGCATATGGCGAAGGATTACCAAGTTTTCAAATAGGCCTCTCTCCACAGCCGTGCGATCAAAACTGATACAGAAGTTAAGCCAGTAATTTGAAATCGAAGATATGGGACAATGTCCGCCTCTGTGGTGTAGTGGTGAGTGTGATTAGCTGCCACCCCCGGAGGCCGGGGTTCGATTCCCGGCACTGTCACGAAATTTGAAATGTGGTACGGGGGCTGGATCGGGGTCCACTCAGCCTCGGGAGGTCAACTGAGTAGAGGTGGGTTCGATTCCCACCTCAGCCATCCTGGCAGTGGTTTTCCGTGGTTTCCCACTTCTCCTCCAGGCAAATGCCGGAATGGTACCTAACTTAAGACCACGGCCACTTCCTTGTCTATCCCTTCCATTCTTCCCATCCCCCTCCCCCCACAGCCCCTATTCAGCATAGCAAGTGACGCCGCCTGGGCGAAATACTGGTCAACCTTCCCAGTTGTATCCCCCGACCCAATGTCTCACGCTCCAGGACACTGCCCTTGAGGCGGTAGAGGTGGGATCCCTTGCTCTTTCCGAGGGGTAAAAACAACCCTGGAGGGTAAACAGACTAAGAGAAAAATACCTATAATAACCTCTTTCTTTCTTTCTTTCTTTCTTTCTTTCTTTCTTTCTTTCTTCTTTCCTGTCTTCACTTTGTTCATTTCACAGAATTCTAGTAACGCTCTTTTAAATTCCATCGATCTCAACCAGGATCGAACCCGCTATGTTGGCAAAAGGAGGCCAACAGAGAACAGGCCAAAAACTACCTCCTCAATTTAGACTTGAAACTTACAATTAATGGAAAGGTTGGCTTCATGGCTCAGATGGATGAGACGCTGGCATTCTGACCCCAACTTGTCAGGTTCGATCCTGGCATAGTCCGGTGGTATTTGAAGATGCTTAAATACGTCGTCCTCGTATCGATAGATTTACTGACACGTGAAAGAACTCCTGACAGACTAAATTCCGGCACCTCGACGTCTCGGAAAACCGTAAAAAATAGTTTGTGGGACGTAAAGCAAATGACATTATTTATTATTAACTAGCAATTAACTAGCAGGTGTCCGCGCCCCTCCAAGAGGCCGCCTGGGCGAGGTGCTGGTCCTCCTCCCCAGATGTATCCCCCGACCAATGTCTCCAGCTCCAGTACACTGCTCTTGAGGCGGTAGAAGTGGAATCCCTCGCTGAGTCCGAGGGAAAATAACAACCCTGGAAGGTAAACAGACTAAGTAAGAAAAATACCTATAATCATCTCTTCCTTTCTTTCTTTCTTTCTTTCTTTCTTTCTTTCTTTCTTTCCTGTCTTCGCTTTGTTCATTTCACAGAATTCTAGTAACGTTCTTTTGGTTTTGTATTCTGATATAACCATATGTTTCTAAATATCTTTCATATTTCACACCATCTTTTCCTAATTATGCCGGCCCCGCGGTGTAGGGGTAGCGTGCCCGCCTCTTACCCGGAGGCCCCGGGTTCGATTGCCGGCCAGGTCAGGGACTTTTACCTGCATCTGAAGGCTGGTTCTAGGTCCACTCAGCCTACGTGATTACAATTGAGGAGTAATTTCACGGTGAGATAGCGGCCCCGGTCTAGAAAGCCAAGAATAACGACCGATAGGATCCGTCGTGGAGACCACACGACACCTCGTAATCTGCAGGCCTTCGGGCTGAGCAGCAGTCGCTTCGTAGGGCATGGCTCTTCGAGGCTGTTGCGTCATGGAGGGGAGGGGGTGTTCTTCATTATGAATCTCTATCCGAAAAATCACGCACCTTCATTCTGCCTAGCATCCTTTTCTCTTTGTTTACCCAGTCATCTTCGTGTTTGAAACTTACAATGAATGATGCTTTGTCTTTCAAGAACAGACGTACGGAAGTAGGCGTTATCTTGCATAAAAGTTTAATATCAGAGTGGGCGACCTCCTTGATGCAATACAGGAAACCACGCATGCGACATTCCGTCATAGGTGTTCCGGGAAAGTGATCGCTATTAATCTTCAGGAAGTGGTGTTTGTGGAAGACAGTTGTTGCTGGATGTTGTAGTGGAATATATTCCGTTTGAAAACAATCCAGCTGAGGGGGACGCACACGATCTTACATCCACTTCGCACGCTATAGGTAGAGAATTTCCTCCAAAAATTATTTCCACGCATATCCATTAGTTTCCCTCCCATTCCAGTATGTAAAAGGTGACTTAGTGAATGGGAGACTTTAGAGAGGACATGTCGCCTACGGGCGTCAAATCAAAAGATGGGAGACTGGAATGCAGTGGTAGGCCAAGGAAGAGAAGGTAATACGGTAGGAGAATTCGGATTGGGACAAAGGAATGGAAGAGGAAGTCGGCTCATTGAATTCTGCACCGATCATAATTTAGCCCTTGCTAATACTTAGTTCAAACACCACAAACGAAGAATTATCTACAATCTGCATAAAAAACAGTCTGCAGTGATAAGAATCGAGGGCTTTGAAAAAGAAGCAGCAATCCAGAAAGGAATGGGCAAGGTTGCAGTTTGTCCCCCCCTCCTTTTCAATGATATGAAATGACGAATGGCTTTTAGTGCCGGGAGCGTCTCGCCAGGTGCAGGTCTTTTGATTTGACGCCCGTAGGCGACCTGTCCTCTCTAATGAACCAGAGAAACAAGGAAATGCCATTTGGTCCTTGTTTCAATGACGGTGAAATCCTGACATTCACCTCCCTGCGGTAGAGAGGGGGTAACGACTGCATATAAAAATAAGTTTTATATGCGGGCGGCCAACGAATGAAGGAACCGATTATCTCCCGGTATAAGGAGATCCCCTATACCAAGTGCCAACAGTCTCTTTGAGAGTGGATGAGCGGGTATGGGTAAGGGCAATCTATTATCCTGGGGACAAGAAATTGTTCCAAAAGGCGGAGGAATCAGTTTGGTCAGCGGCATTAGGATGCAGAAGGCAACGGGAAACCACTGCATTAAACATCCTGAGAGATATTCCAATAAATCCACATGGCTTGGCTGCAACGTCAAGATCGGAGCTGGCCGTGTGGATCGTCTACCTCCGTTTGGAGACGATGGCTTAAGAAGAAGGCGATGAAGGCGTCGTGATGAAGATGAAATGATGATGAAGATGACACATACACCCAGCCCTCGTGCCGGCGAAATTAACCCTACCGGAAATCGAACCCGGGATCCGTGTGGCCAGAAGGCAGCACGCTAACCATTTACGTAGCTACATAGAACAGGCAGTAAAGGCAATCAAAGAGAAATTTCGAAAGCGAATCACAATCCAAGGAGAGGAAATGAAAACCCTGAAATTTGCCGATGATATTTGTTATTTTATCTGAGACTGCAGAAGATCGGGAGAATTGCTATGGAAAGAGTCTTGGGGAAGGAGTACAAGATGAAGAAAAGTACGTCCAAAACGAAGTAATGGAGTGCAGTCGAACGAAGTCAGGTAATGCTGGAAATATTAGATTAGGAAATGAAGTCTTAAAGGAAGTAGATGAATATTGTTACTTGGGCAGTAAAATAACTAACGATGGCAGAAGTAAGGACATAAAATGTTGGCTAGCAAACACAAGGAAGGCCTTTCTTAAGAAAACAAATTTGCTCACTTCGAACACTGATATACAAATTAGAAAGTTGTTTTGAAGACTTTCGTCTGGAGTGTGGCATTGTATGGAAGTGAGACAATACAATAGAAGCTTTTGAATGTGGTGTTACAGAAGAATGCAAAAGGTAAGAAGGATAGATCGAATCAAGAATGAACTGGTGAGAGGAGGAGATCGATTTGGCTAAATTTGACGAGAAGACGAGAGAGAATGATAGGACTAATCTTAAGACTCCCAGGACTCGTTCAGTTTGTTTTTGAGGGAAGTGAAGGTGATAAGAATGTTATTTGCTAGTGGCTTTACGTCACACCGACACAGATAGGTCTTGTGGCGACGATGGGATAGGAAAGAGCTAGGAGTGGGAAGGAAGCGGCCGTGGCCTTAATTAAGGTACAGCCCCAGCATTTTCCTGGTGTGAAAATGGGAAACCGCGGAAAACCATCTTCAGGGCTGCCGACAGTGCGGTTCGAACCCACTAACTCCCGAATACTGGACACTGGCCTCAATTAAGCGACTGCAGCTATCGAGTTCGGTGATAGACCAAGGTGTGAATATGGCAAGTTCAGGACAAGTTGTTCGCACGGTTAGGGGTGCTCAGCTCTGAGCTTTCATCCGGGAGATAATGCGTTCGTGTCCCACTATCAGCAGCCCTGAAAATGGCTTTCCGCGGTTTCCCATTTTCACACCTTAATTAAGGCCATGGCCACATCCTTCCCACTCCTAGGCCTTCCCTATCCTACCGTCCCCATAAAACCTATCTGTCTCGGTGCGACGTAAAGTCAATACTAAAAAGAAAAAATGATAAGCAGACTAGAGCAAACGAACTCTCCTAAAACAAATGCCTTATTGTGTATGTGTTTAAGAATTATGGAATATACTAACACCGAGCGAGTTAGCTATGCGGCTTGATCTTGCAATTGGGGAGATACTGGCATCGAAACCCCACTGTTGGCATCCCTGAAGATAGTTTGGCATGATTTCACATTTTCACACCAGGAAAATGCTGGAACTGTACCTCATTAAGTCCACGGCCTGTTCCCTCCTAGTTTAAGTCCTGTCCCATTCCATCGTCGTCGACCTATCTGTATCAGTGCGACGTAAAACACAGAATAAAACTGTCCTCTGTTAAAAATAAGTAAAATTGAATTTAGCTAGGTGCGAGCAATGAATTCAGTTTAGGGTTCAGTGTCTTAAATAACGACCGACTGAACATAGACTCGAACCCACAAATTTGGATACAGATTAGGAGTACCTAACATCTAATCAGCTGTGGTACTTGGATTTCATGTTAACACCTTTTTCTTAGAACCAACCAAAGGAACTAAATAAGAGTATGAGACGAGAGAATATCAAATATTTACAGCCACTTGTGCTGACAGCCGACTCGCCTGAGTTTTCATTCCTGGTTCTTCATGGTTGCTCTATTACCAGATTAGTAATGCTCAAAAGTCTCTTACCACAAATAAACCATAATTTCACAGCTGTTGGTCATAGCTGCCTATTTCAATTAGTAACTGGAATTCAGATGTATCACTGGATGAGTTGTCTGGATGACACTTTGCCCAATTCTCTTTCACGTCCGTTTCCCAGTAGCAGCCGTCAGATTTTAAGGGGTACTACTCGTATGCACAGGGTGTCCACCTGCATCCTTCTTTTCCCTATATGCCCCAACTCGCAAAACCGGGATAGGTTCACCCCTTCATATGCCCTACTCCCGCCTCCCTCTTGTTCAGAGAACTTTATTTATCCGCATTCCAACCCTCATTAACTCTGTATCTTCTAGCAGGAACTTGGACGTTTTTGCCTCCTTTAATCGATTCTTCCTTAACCTAGCTCATTTCCTTCATATTCCTTTCTCTTCTAATTGTTGTCCCCTCTATTGTACATAATGTAATGAATGAAAATGAAAACCTACAATCTGTTTTCCAGTCATTGACCGGTTCAGGGATGTAATGAATGAAGCAGATATAGGCTGTTAGTACGATGGGGTCGCCACTCCCAAAGTAATTTATTAATGACTGATAGCTGCCATGAAATGACAATGGAGAGTGTTGCTGGAATTAAGGATGACAGGGAAAACCGGAGTACCCGGAGAAAAACCTGCCCCGCCTCCGCTTTGTCCAGCACAAATCTCACATGGACTGACCGGGATTTCAACCACGGTATCCAGCGGTGAGAGGCCGACGCGCTGTCGTCTGAACCACGGAGGCTTACATAATGTAACATTTATTCGTTTTTAACTGTATTATACCGTTACTTATGTGCAATATCAGCATTTATCTTACTGTGCCTCTTCGTTTTACTTTCAATCTTTAATTTTCCTCGTTCTTTTCTTTTGCCTTTATGCTTTATTATTAATTGTTGTGTCTCTACAGTTATTTTGTTAGTTTTTAATTTTCTTTCCCTACTTTTGTCATTAGATGATTTTTCTCCAATGCTCTTTCATTTATTTTTTATGTTTGCATTTTACTACTCAATTGTAAATGAATTTTTCATTGTGGAACTCTGCAATTCTGTATCTCGCGGTTTGGATTTCCCAAATAAATAAATAAATAAATAAATAAATAAATAAATAAATAAATAAATAAATAAATAAATAAATAAATAAATAAATAAATAAATAAATAAATAAATCCGCCTCTGTGGTGTAGCGGTTAGTGTGATTAGCTGCCAACCCCGGAGGCCCGGGTTCGATTTCCGGCTCTGCCACGAAATTTGAAAAGTGGTATGAGGGCTGGAACGGGGTCCACTCAGCCTCGGGAGGTCAACTGAGTAGAGGTAGGTTCGATTCCCACCTCAGCCATCCTGGAAGTAGTTTTCCGTGATTTCCCACTTCTCCTCCAGGCAAATGCCGGGATAGTATCTAACTTAAGGCCAGGGCCGCTTCCTTCCCTCTTCCTTGTCTATCCCTTCCAGTCTTCCTATCCCCCCACAAGGCCCCTGCTCAGCATAGCAGGTGAGGCCGCCTGGACGAGGCACTGGTCATCCTCCCCAGTTGTATCCCCCGACCCAGAGTCTGCAGTTCCAGGACACTGCCCTTGAAGTGGTAACGGTGGGATGCCTCGCTGAGTCCGAGGGAAAAGCCAATCCTGGAGGGTTAATAAATTAATTAAGTGACAGTGTTCAGCGGGGCACAGCACGGGCTGTAATGACAATAGGAGTCTGAAATGTCGTAGATATTCCGACTAAGCAATGCGCTTGCGAATTATGTCAAAAAGTTATTAGTTCCAGGTCTTGCCACTAGGCGAAAATATGGCACTGCAAGCAGTCAGAACGTGCAGTATTTCGTAACTCTGATGTCAGAATGTTCTTCTGATGGAATTGTGTTTTGTCAGTTCCTTGATTGTTGTAGGAACAACCATTGCATTCAGCTTAACGTGACTATTTGGTATGGTTTTACACGCTCCTTCATTCTTTGTCGGTTTATCTTTGAGGAGATGACCTCTCGTGAGCCTGTTCGGTGTACAGTGACACTGCACGATATAGAGACCTCCTTTTGCAACATGTAATTCCAGCTTTGCAGGGACGCAACTCTGACCACACCGTTATTTTCATGCAACATGGGGAAATACTACATGTAGCTCGCCAGGTGAAAAGTTTGCTGCGAGAGATCTTCAGTGACTACCGTATCATCTCTGGGCATTTTGCATATGCGTGGCCTTCCGAGGTCCCCCGACCTAAATCCATGTCACTTTCGGTTGTGGGCATATTTGAAACATTGTGTCCATCAGGCTAGTGTACAACGACAAACCGTTCTGATCATACCCAGCGTACAGCTGTGAGTTTGCATCCGGGAGGTAGTGGGTTCGAACCCCCCTGTCGGCGGTCCTGACAATATTCTCTCACCCGTGAGTAACCAATGCAAATATTATTATTATTATTATTATTATTATTATTATTATTATTATTATTATTATTATTATTATTATTATTATTATTATTATTATTATTATTATTATTATTATTGGTATACCCGTGGAGCAGAAAGAGGTTAAAGAAGGTGCCGGGGTGAATGGGTCTATCAACAATATAAAATTAATTTTTAAACATAAACTGAAGGTTATATATTTAGAACTTCAAACTTAACAATTTTTCATAACAATGAAATATCAGGTACAATGACAATCTTGAAACAAGTCAAGGAAAATACAAGGTTAGAGAACTTTACAAATTCTGGGCTTCAAGCCCCTCGCTTTACAATTCCTGAGCTCCCAGCTCAAATTTACCAAAGAGCACAAATTTATTCAAGGGCAGAAATCCCCTAATTCACAGAGCATTCGCTCCCAAAACACAATTTCTAGCCTTCAGAGGCACTCGTTAATCTTATAAAACTTCGAAAAAGAGCAAACAGGCTCTCGGTTCCTTACTGCCTACTCAAAGCAACATTACATCAATCTCAGGTCTCTCAACCCACCATTTACAAATGGACTTATTTTTACAGGAGTATTTAATACCCAACCTACAGGGCCTTCATGAAAAAAGAACAGGTTAGGTAACTGGCCCAAACACAATGTGAATGGAGGCACACTGCGCTCCAAGATAATGAACACTTAAAATCCTAAAGGGCTCTAGGCCGATGAAACAGGGGCTATTCCCAAACTACTGAGGTGACTCGTATAGAAATTACTTTAACACATTACAGAAGGCAAAACAGTTACAAAAAGTAGTCACCTCAAACCAAGATGAAGGGGAGCTCGAGAGGGTACATCACTCTCTATCCCCGATTTACCGTTAAGGATTTTATGAAATTTTTACATTAGCCGGAACAAAGTTACATTTAGATGCATAGGTTACATGGTCAAAGATTCGGACCTTCCCCTTGAAGTAATCTGCGGAGGTAGCTACATCAAGAAAGATGTAGTTTAAATGGCCATTACCTTATAGATGTTCTGCTGCCGACGAAAAAGGCCGCTTGCCTCCTGCTTAACACACACACTCAGATAGACGACGATCAATTGGCCAAGAAACGTGAAAAGCCGCAGTTTATAAACCCTCAGGGAAGGTTCGAGAAACCCTCTCAATTTAATTGGATAATCTCAAAGTTACACTCAGAATCGAACAAGAAGCCTGTGATAGGTTGAAAATTAATTACAGAAATTAGTAATTGGCTAGATTCAAAACTGGCGGAAAGAAAAAGGAAATATTGCCAACCCAAAAATAAATGAACATCAATCAGTTACAAAAACCTAGAAATAAAAAACTTCTTTAAATTATAAGTTCTTTCACTTTGCACCAGAGGGCATGATCATAAATGTTTTAGTGGTGTCATCTGTAGAAAAATGTCCAAACTTCTTGATGAATGGCAAACAAACCAAGAAGAAATTCACTCAGTTTAGGAAACTTTACAACTAAACAATTACTTAAATTTCCAGTGGTGACATCTTCTGATTAAAGTTCTAACTTGTGTTATTGGTTTCACTTTTAATTGATAGAGGAATTCTTTTAGGGGCTAATTTTGAATGCGCGGCGTTGAGGTGTACCTCCCGGTACAATTATTATTATTATTATTATTATTATTATTATTATTATTAATTATTATTATTATTATTTTACCGGGAGGTACACCTCATCCCCGTACATCTAAATGAAGCGCCTTCAAGAACGCAACCTATCATATAAAAAGTGAAACATCTAGTACAAGAAGTTGGGACGTTGATCAAAAGATGTCACTACTACAGTGTTGGAGTAATGTATTATTTTAAAGTTTCCTAAACTGACTGGATTTCTTTTGGTGTATCACAGGTTGCAACAACTATTTGAAGAATTTTGGTCTTTTCTCCATAGATGCTTTTAAAGAACTGATCTCATGCACTCTGGTGCAAAGTGGAATAACTAGAAATTTAAAGAAATTTTGTGTTTATAGGTTTTCTGAACTGAATTGGCTTTCCTTATTTTTGATACTTCAAGGTTTGCAACACTTCTTACTCATCCCGCCAGCTTGGGAGTCTGGCCAATCATAATTTTTGTGTATTTAATTTTCAGCCAATCACAGGCATCTTGTAACTTATTGTCTGTCCAATAAAATGAGAGGGTGTGCCCGAATCTAGTCCAGAGTCTTCTCGAACCTTCCTCTCGGGTGTAAAAGCTGACGCCTTTTCGAGCTAACTTGTCTTATTGATCGTCGTATACTGAGCGTGTGTGTTAAGAGAGGAGGCAGGCAGAACACCAGCCCAGGTAATGGCCACCATATTTCTACCTCAGTAGTTATCTCTGCAAGCCGACCCAAGGAGAAGCGTCCCTATCTTTCGTAATATAACTGAATTTTCTCAAATGTAAACCTTTATTTCTGCTCATGTAAAAGTTCAAGTTAGAAAAAGGTACTTAACTGAAAACCGGGGATAGAGAGTGCGTTACCCTCTCGAGTTCCCCTTCAATTAATCTTGAGGTGACTATGATTTTGTAACCGTTTCGCTTATAAATTGTAAATTAACTTGTCATCTAGTCACCCCAGTAGTGTGGGATTAGCTTCCGCATCGTCGGGCCACTAGCCCAAGTAGGGTTTTAGTCTTTGATTTCAAGGAGCGCAAGTTTCATCCTCCATACATTTTGATTTTTGGGCCAGTAACTATAACCTGTACGTTTTCACAAAGGCCCGGTAGATTGGGTACTCAATTCCCCTGTAATATTTATTTCATGTGAACTTAAAAGACGACCAACATGGTTTTGTAAATTGTAGGTTGTGCCAAGAGAGGCCTGAAAGTGTAATTTTAATGAGCAAAGACGCTCTTTTCCTTCTTGTAATTGTACCGGGCGGTACATATCCACGCCGCTAGTTCAAATATTGCGCCAATTGAAACTCCTCTACAGGAGAAAGCCTGAACTTTAGAAAAACTGTATTAACTCAACAGTTTCTCAGAAGATGGCTCTGTGTGAATTTTGATGTGTTTTTGTTTGTCATTGATCAAGAAGTGTGGACGTTCTCTACCAGATGTCTCTACAAAAAAAACTATGATCATGCACTCTGGTGCAAAGGAATGAACCTTCTTGAAGAAATTTTGTATTCAAAAGTTGTTGTCTTTACTAAATTTTGTTCTTTCATTTTTGGGTTTGCAATATTAATCCTTCTTTCCGCCAGGTTTGAACTTGGACAATCCCGAATTTCTTTAATTAATTCTCAGGCAATCATGTATGTCGTCTTCGATATGGATATGTAGCTCTAAGCTATCCAATAAAGTTAAGAGGGCGGGTCTTAATTACCCCTGAAAAGTCTCGAATTTTCCGCGAGGGTATAAAACTGCTGATTTTTTTGTCTCCGGGCCACTCGTATAACATCTAATTCAGTGTGTGAATATGTAGCAGGGGGCGGGAAGCGCCTCTTTCTTCAGGTAGCCGTTCTTCAACAAGGTAATGGCCTTTTAACATCTGTTTTTCTTGCTAGCTCAGCAGTTTAACTTTCGGGGAAGGTACGAAACCTTTAATATGTAAACTATTAAACATGTAAACCCCTTTTCCTGGTAAAGTTCAGTTTTCTCGAACTTTAATTCAGGGATAGAGAGTGCCTTACCCTCTCGAGCTCCCCTTCATTTTTGGAATTGAGGTGACTACGTTTTCGCGACCGTTGTTTTTCTCTTCCTAAAATGTATTAAAGTTTCTCATGCGAGTCACCTCCCTAGCTTGGGATTAGCCCCTGTATTATCGGCCTAGCGCCACATAGGTTTTAAAAAACTTTAGTGTAGGAGTGCAAGTACTCGCCTCCATTCAATTTTGTATTTTGGGCCATTTATTTAACCCGTTTTGTTTTCCTTCCTGAGAAGGCCCAGTAGATCGTGTACGAGGTACCCCTGTGCCATTATAAGTGTGCCTTGAGGGCAGTTAGTGTAGAGTCAGTTTATGGCCTTTTAAATAGGCTTGAAAAATTGAGAGCGGGTCAGCTCTTTCTGGTGTGTGAAAGGTGCCACTGGGAGGCTTGTGGTTAAAAGTTGGGAGCAAGTGCTCCATGCAATTAGGGGTTTTCTGCCCTTTGGTAATTTGTGGTTGTGAGCTGAGAGCTCAGAAATTATACTTGGGGCTCGAAGCCCAAATCTTGTAACGAACTGTAATTTGTAATTTCTTAATTTGTTGATCTGCTACTTGGTACCTGTTATACTCTGTTATTTGTTGATTTTGAAAAGAAAATATAACCTTTGTTAAAGTTTTAAATTAACTTTAATTTTGTAGTTGAGACCTATTCCAGCCCGCACCTTCTTTCACCTCCGCCTACCACGGACATCTCCGTAACAGTAATAATTAATGGTTGCCTTGAGTAGGCTGTAAGGGTTTGGGAGCGTAGTCTCCTATGTAGAATTGTACAACATTGAGGCTCTTTTCTTGTAATGTAATATTGAGAGGCGCCTTTGGAAGGCAGTAACTTTAACCGTTGGAGCAATGTGCTCTTGAAAATTGTGTTTTGAATATCCTGTAAAAGAAGTTGGAGTTTCGTCTCCTGGTCCATTTGTCTGAACGCTAGATTAGTGATGTAGCGACTTCTGTAAATAGGGAGCTCACATTGTAACGAACCTTTTCTAGGTTTTCTCTTTTTCTACGCTGTCCCTGAAACCTGTTATTTCTTCTCTTGTTGTTTGTTAAAATTTAACATCTGAAAGGAAATATAACATTTATTTTAAAGTTTTAAAATAATCTTTGACTTTCGTAGAGAGCAGCACCTTCTTTCACCTCTGCGTTCCACATAATATACCCCGGAAAATTATTATTATTATTATTATTATTATTATTATTATTATTATTATTATTATTATTATTATTATTATTATTATTATTATTATTATTATTATACGATTGTTATTATTATTATTACTTGTATGTACGGCTATGAAGTTATGTACTTCCATTTAGTATTAGTATTATTATTATTTACGTATTGTGTGTGAGGTTATGTCATGCAAATATTACTATTATTATTAATTTTTTTTCTTTGCGTTTAGGCCATCTGTGGACCACGGTGCTTGTGTTCTAGCTGTGTTTTTGTCGTTTTCTGCCCCTTTTAGCGTACTGGATTGTGTCCTTAGCGGCCTCTTGAGCCTTCCTGTTGGCCCAGTATTCCTTCATTTTCTCCCTGAATTCTTTCCTGCGCTCCTCTGACCAATTCCCGGCTCTTTTGTGGCTAGCTGATGTAAGGGATGTTAGGAAAGGTTTAGTTTTGACCATTAAACGGTATGCATTCCTGTCAGTAATGGCGGCTTGATTAATATTAAGCTCTGCAAGATCTTTGTCCACTTGTTTGGTCCAGGGGAATCCAGTAGCTTTGCCTTTGTTAGCAATCTTGAAGATCTTATGGGATAATCTATTAGGATCCATTCTGTATAGGTGTCCATAGAAAATCAGACGTTTTCTCCTGATGGCATCTATCAGGTTTTCTTGATGCTGGTAGAGCTCATTGTTGGGTTTGTACCATCGCCTTCCATCTGGTAGGATCCTTGGCCCTATTATTCTTCTCAGGAATTTCCGTTCTTGCACTTCCAGGGCTCTCAGTGGGTTTTTTTTAGTTAGGGATAGGCATTCTGCTGCATAGAGGACTGACTACTGCATTATAGTGTCCCAGTTTTACAAAATGCTTTGGGGCATACAGTTTTCTGCAGGCATGGTAGGCCTTGTCCAATTTGATTCTCCTTTGTTCAAGAGCCATCGTTTCAGTTAGGTCCTCCGATATCCACTCTCCGCCGTACTTCACATTGTTTTGTAATTATTATTATTATTATTATTATTATTATTATTATTATTATTATTTACGCAATCGAATTATCGTATTGTGTGTGAGGTTATGTCATGAAACATGTGTTGTACATAGTTATTGATATCAGTTCCGTTAATGTAAATACCTGTAAAATAATACGAGGGTCGAGTCGAGTCATAAGTCATTGCAACTATTTTTTTTTTCTCGCGAAGAGGAGACAACACTGAAAATCTAAGATATACATTTGGAAATATAGATCATGTACGTATGCATAGTGCCTGAAGACAAATTATGACTTCATGAGATTCTCGTAGGAAACTGACAGAGCACAGGCAATTGGTAAACATTGTTTTATTATGGTATAGACAGCAAATACACAAGACTACGTACAAAGGACAGGTCTCCACTGGTTACAGACCTTCGAAATAATTACCCAAGGTTTCCACTGTGCGTTGCCAGCGGTGGGGCAGGCGCTGAATTCCATTCGCTGCATGTGTATCGCTAACGTGTGCCACCTCTCTCCGAAATGCTGTTGCGATGTCCTCACGTCTCCACCCACCTCGCCACTGTTCTATATGGCATGGCATGCACACCTAATGCTTCCCGCAGCTCTCCATGACACTGGCGTGCATTTCTACCGCGGAGAACTGCTATTTTAATATACGATCGTTGCTCCTGCTTGTTGAATTCCATTTTGTGGCGCTCTCACTCACACACTGAACTGGGGTGGTGGTGGTGGTGATTATTGTTTTAAGAGGAAGTACAACTGGGCAACCATCCTCTACATAAAACTAATCAAAGAGAAAAATGGAAGGGATCCGACACTTCGAAAAATGAAGGTATCGGTCAAAGGAAGACAAGGGCCACGAAGGACGTGAAAATGAAAGACTCCCTAGGCCTCCATACGTAATACCATCGGGGTCGGAAAAGAACAAGCGTTGACCAAGGGAGGTCAATAAGGATAGATGAAAGTGAGGAGCCTGGCACAAGTAAGTGGAAGCAATGCCAGGACTCGGCTAAGGGCCCCGTGGTCGCCAACCAACGCTCCAAAGTTCAGAGCCCTTGTGGGCCCTTAAAGTCGCCTCTTACGACAGGCAGGGGATACCGAGGGTGTTATTCTACCGCCCCCACCCACAGGGGGAACTGAATTGGCGGGCATGCATAGACCCACATTGTTGTTTCCATACACCATCTAGTGGTATCATACGCAAGTACATAACGTACGTTTCCAAATGCATATCTTAGATTTTCCGTGTTGTATCCTGTTCGCGAGAAAAAAATAGTTGCCATAACTTATGACTCAACCTACGTATTATAATTAATTCTTACCTTATATAATTTGTAATCCATAATTGTGAAACACACTGTAACTTCCAGAATGGTAAAAGGTGACGAGAACGATGGAGAATATTCCGTACATTATAAGCTATGTATTAGACACATTAGAATTTTCAGAAGGAAGCTTTTTTTGTAATGTAGCTTTCTGGAAGCCTGGCCAGGATATATATAAAGAGAAGAACTTGACGGTGACAAGTTAATTATTGGGAAGAGTTATTGAGAGTTAAGATACTGTTAAGTGAGTTGTTGGAAGTGAGTTATTGTGTAGCAACGTGTAGACATTTTTTTTTTTGCTTTACGTCGCACCGACACAGATAGGTCTTATGGCGACGAAGGGATAGGAAAGGCCTAGGAGTTGGAAGGAAGCGGCCGTGGCCTTAATTAAGGTACAGCCCCGGCATTTGCCTGGTGTGAAAATGGGAAACCACGGAAAAGCATCTTCAGGGCTGCCGACAGTGGGGCTCGAACCCACTATCTCCCGATTACTGGATACTGGCCGCACTTAAGCGGTAGACATGCTTTTAAGCAGTCAACTGTTTTATTTGTGTTCCAAAGTTGTATTCTCCATGTGCAGCGATTGGCTCGTTTTTAAATGGAAGGAAGCGGCCGTGGCCTTAAGTTAGGTACCATCCCGGCATTTGCCTGGAGGAGAAGAAGGAAACCACGAAAAACCACTTCCAGAATCGCTGAGGTGGGAATCGAATCCCCATCTACTCAGTTGACCTCCCGAGGCTGAGTGGACCTCGTTGCAGCCCTCGTACTACTTTTCAAATTTTGTGGCAGAGCCGGGAATCGAACTCAGGTCTCCGGGGGTGGCAGCTAATCACATCAAATACTACACCACGGAGGCAGACTGGTGTTAATATGTGAAGAATAAATAGGCCTATCAAGTTCTTCAGGCGGGGGATGTTCCATTCAGGTATAAAGAGGCAGGTAGAAGAGGAGATACAGTAGATACCGAAAGACAGGGGAAGTTGCTGACTATGCATCGACCTTAGAGAATGGGTTCCTCGTCAGTAGAGAGAGTTATGGACATCCCTTTATTGCCAGTGTACATGTAGCATATTTTGGTGACGAAACAGTCATGAGCAATGAGTATGTCTTGTTGTGTTTCTGTCCTGGCTGGAGATGAAGGAGCAAGGTTAAACAGCGGGCGAGTCATTCATCAGCGAGGTCGCGGAGTCATAAGCGTAGCATTTACTCGAGAACAGGACCAACAAGAGTTTTCTTTCTTGCTTTACTCAATGAAGCATTGCCGACATGATTCACAGGAAGAATATTCAAGGAATGATGGTGGTTCTGCCCACGCTACAGCAGTCCCTTGAGCAATCGTAATTTCCCGCGCCTATTCATGATGTAATAATAATAATAATAATAATAATAATAATAATAATAATAATAATAATAATAATAATAATAATAATAATTTCTGATACCAGAAGCTTCATATGCAGCTGAATGCCACGCAATGAATCGGAAATGACTGACAGAGAAATTGGAAATCAAAATCAAAAATCAAAATCTCTTTATTTGCAAATGAGGTGTCTACCTCGGTGGCAAATGGTACATTAAAATACGTTATTGTCAAGCACTAAATTTTAAATTAATAAGAGACGAAGAAAATTTTCCTAGAACACAATATTATACAATTTACGCTAATAATTTGTTCTATTAAACACACACATTATCCTTAATAAATTTTTATTGTTTACAAAATTCTACTTATAATATCTTACAAACATAGTCAACTCATATACAGTACGTAAAATTACTTCTAATAATAATATACAACTGGTATAAAATTAAAATTAACATTGAATTTATTTACATATTTATATTTTACCCATTTTGGAACCTAAGTAGCATAACGACCTGCTGCGTCTTAACCAGAGCCCCTTTTGCCACCACTTTTCAGAGTTCCTGAAGGGCCTTCACAGCTACCGTAGCAGTCCCAGGGCCCTCGAAGTCCCCACTGTACTTCACCCCTACAGGCAGTCCCCTACTTGGGCTGTCCAAACTCCATAGACCAGGGGATGGAATTAATTTAATCACACACATTTTTTATTTACAATATCCTGCACTGGTCGAATGCCCTCTAATATTTCATTTATTTTCTCTGTTGTTGTTTATTCTCTTCTTGAATATCTGTACAGATTTTGGAAAATCTTCAGGTAGCTCCTTATTAATTACGGTCTTATTTCGCCCAATTCTTATGTGCAGAATTCAGTTAGGATGTCTACGAAGCAAGAAAAATATGTAAGAACTGCTCCGAAAAAGGAGAGGGACGTGGCCGTAATCTTAATTAAGGTACAGCCCCAGCATTTGTCTGGTGTGAAAATGGGAAGCCAAAGAAAACCCTCTTCCAGGATGCCGACGGTGGGATTCGAACCCACCATCTCCCGAATGCAAGCTCACAGCTAGATGACCCTAACCGCATGGCCAACTCGCTCGGTAACGATGTATTTCAACAAGACAACAATGCGTTAGACGTTCCTAAACAACGTTTAATTACAGCATGTGACTTAATTTCAAAATTACGCGTGGCGATTTTCGAAGAAAGAATCTTCAGGATTAGAAATCCTAGTGTTTAGAAGTTGTTTGTTAGAAGTTAGAAGTTTATTTCGAGCCATCAAAATGTCTATCGCCGTTCTTGAAACTCCAGAGCCACATTTCATCCCCGGGTAAGTTGAAAGTTCAGATGAAAGATGCCATACAGTGGGGTTGCAGGTGGGCACGTTTATTTGTACTCACTAGCTCTTACCACAGTTGATTCTTCTTCTTCTTCTTCTTCTTCTTCCGCTTTTCCCCACACCTGTGTGGTTGCGGGTGCGAACTGTGTCGCACATGGGGATTTAATCCTGTTTTACGGACGGATGCCCTTCCTGACGCCAACCCTACCCTATGTGAAAATGACAGTGTTGGGACAAACACCCAATCCCTGAGCCAGAAGAATTAATTAGCCGCGATTAAAATTCCCCACCCGTATGGTAATCGAACCTGGGACTCTCTGAACAGAAGGTCTCAAAGCTGACCATTCAGCCAAATCGTAAAATAGTAATAATAATTGTTCCTGGGATTTCGTGGAATGCAGAGGTGAAAGAAGTTGCCGGGGTGAATGTGTAGACAGGGAAATGACCAAAGCATAAGTTAAAGCACTAAATTTTGAAATTTTACTTCTTTCCTTCTTTTTTGATTTTAAAAATACATAATCTGAACAAACAACAACAAATAACAGTTAATGACCTCGTCAGCTCGGATAACAACAGTGGACTATAAGTGCAAAAATCAGGTTCAAGAACTGGATAGAATTATCAACAAGATAATGTATAAGGGATAAGCATTGTAGCTCTGAAGGTACACTATCTTACCAAGAGTATATTTGCTCCATTCACTTACATTCTAGGAGACTTATGCCCGGTTTCTGGAACGTGAGATATCGAACCTATAGTGGTATCGAATGGTTAACTCGTGTTTTGGCGTTGCGCGAACGTGATACATCTATCGATTCGATAAATCTCCTGCTTAGAAGGCCCTGAGCAGGAGATATCTATTTGTTAACTTGGTAACGCGTGCGCAGTACTTCAGTATCAGCAACTAACATTGTGTTTGTTAAAATTTTCTATGGTTTTCTCATCTTCTTCCGACGAAGAAATTGTAGAAATGGTCAACATTATAGAACGACCACAATTATATCATCGTCGGCCTAATGTTCTAATGAAGTATAGTGAAAATGAAATTCAAAGACAGATTGAGGTTAAACAAATATACTGGTATAGGTTTGGTAGAGGTTACAGGCGACAACTTGCATCCTGTGACAAATAATTTTCCATTGTACCCTGTTGATGAAATATTAATTACGATACCCTTATCATGTTTGTATCTGTGACTGCATTCGTGTTCATAAAAGCACTGGTACCAGTAACTGAGTATACCAGATAATTAAACATTTATCGTAGCTGGTCTACTTGCATTGACAGTGAGCATATACTTTTATCGTGGGATTGTTTTTAATTAACGATATTCCATTACAAGGAACTAACAGGTTATATAATTGTGTTAATTACCCGATATATATAGTTATACCGTGGTCAAACAATGTTCATATTTTGGAATAGCAGGAAAGAGACACGGGTACGGTATACTTAAGGCTCAGTGCAAACAGGATCGCGCGTGGCACATGCTACTGGTGTGCATATTTCATTAGAAATTCTCAAACAATGTCAAATTCTTCTGAAAGTCCTTAAACACTACGAAACTGTCACCCACGTCTGGAAGAACTAGTCGAATACAAATTTATCTCTGCATGGCACAGAGGAGATAATGGGAGCTGCACAGAAAGCTCAAATGCGATGCATTACTTGTGCGCATGCGCCTGCCAATCTAGGGAACAAATCTAATGCATAAAAGCAAAGCAGTACGAGGGGTGGCATCTAGTGTGTATTAATGAAACTTGATCAATGAGCCAATAGTTAACAGTTCCATAAGTTAGCAGCTATTACGCTGTGCAACGCAGCGAAGATTTATCGAGTCGACAGCTGTAACAAAGCAATAGCTATCGGATAGATATCTCACCATTCTAGAAACCGGGCATTATCCTCGTAAAGTATTGTAGGCTAGCCTCTATAAGGCACAAGTTTCTTACAAAATTATGTCTTACAACTTTCAAAATACTGCGTTTGCAGTCACTTGTGCTCAGCAGTCTGTTACACACTGGTTTATCAATAATTACTCTTGAAACCGGGGCAATGAGCGCCCATACTAAATGGCTTCAACGTAAAATTAGAAGGTTTAAGACGATCGGCCATGAACAGAAGGCTAGGAGGTGAAACACTTGCACTCCTTTTAGAAAAACACTTCAAATCCTAAATGGGCTTATGGCCCGAAGTTGCAGAGGCTAAGCTGTTCTGGAGAGGGGTGACTAAAGGAAAAATATTAGATGCCGAAGACGAGTGAAGAATTAGGGGTTTAGAAAATTTTAGTCACCCTATACCAAGTTGAGTGGGAATCAACAGAGGGTGAACACTCTTTGTTCCCTTAATTTACGCGTTTCCCAACAGGGATTTCAACAGAGTCCTCATATTTTCTGAAAATTTACATGTAAACAATGACTTGAGAACTTTACATTAGTAAAAGAAGTTTGAAACCTTCCCCTCAAGTTATCTTCCTGGATTTGTCACATGTTAAGAGATGTCTGCCATTACCTTGAGTTGTTGGGCCTTCCGAATGCCGGCAGGCATCCCCTGCCTCCTAATTACGCCGCACACACACACGACGGGAGCGGTGAAGATGACAATACGGCCTTAAAGGGCCCAGCTCTTATAGCATCTCAGAGGGGAAGATTCCAGAACTCTCTTGAGATAGGTAGAACGCCTGTTCACACCCCCAATTTTAATTGGTTAGAGAGATACACACACAATTCCGGACTCGTTAATAACTTAAGGAAGAAAGAAGCCATAGGAGTGTTGACAACATAAATGGATTAAAACAATCTACAAATACTTAAGGGTTTACCACCTTCAAAAAAACTGAAATTCCTTTCAAATTAGTTGTCCTTGATGCCACCAGAGAGGGCACATAGGCCGATAGTAGAGACATCTAATGGTTAAAAGTCCAAGTATTTTGAGTTACTTTAGTTCGAGGTCCCTAGCACAGATGGCCTTCTAGAAGGCATCCAGTTCAACGAGACGGAGGAGATATACCCGCGGTATAATAATAATAATAATAATAATAATAATAATAATAATAATAATAATAATAATAATAATAATAATAATGGCGTGTGGCCTCCGGAGACGCCTGGTGCAGGTCTTTCTAGCTGATACCTTATAGGCGACCTGCGCATCTGTGAGGATGGGGGCCTATCTATGATGAATTCTAATGCTGAAGACCATTTTTGTAGTGCACAAATGGTCCTATTAACGAAATGCGACTAAGAACATTGATCAATGGTACGATTGTGAGGGAACTGTTAAAATATGTACTTCCTGTTTAATTGGAACAGTTTTCTGGGTTTTGAAAGTAGAAATAACATTTCTGTGGCTTTGTTTGTCATAAGTACAATGAACAGTAATTCATTCAGGCAGCAATGATCTGCACTTAGTGTTACCGCCCCAGATGGCATATTCCCTAACAATTGTTTACCTAGTTTTCCTTAAATGTTTTCAAAGTATTTGTAAATGTATTGAACATTTCCCTTGATAACTTATTTTCGATCTTTTCCAGTTCTCCTATCAAGTAGTCCTGGTGTTGGTCCCATACACTGGAACCATACTGTAACTGCGGTCTTAGCACAGACTTATACGCCCTCTCCTTTCCATCCTTACTACAACCCCTAAATACTCTCATAACCATGTGAAGGCATCTGTAACCCTTCCTAACAACCTCGTTAATATGATTACTCCAATGAAGATCATTCCTTATATTAACACCTAGGTACTTACATTGTTCCCCATGAGGTACTATCACCTCATCAACACAATAATTAAAACTGAGAGGGAATCGAAACTGGTCTTCGCTCAATAAATGTCATGTTTTATACACTGTGTTGAATAGTGAAACATTCCTCAATTAATTCCCATTATATAACTATCATTTTTTAGAGATGGTGATTACTTTTTTTGAGAGGAAGCACAACTAGGCAACCATCCTCTCGTAACACTAATCAGATGAAAAATGGAAGAGCACTTCAAAGAATGAATGCATTGTATCTGCAAAAGAAGGGAAGGGCCATGAAGAGCATGGAAAAACATTGTTTTTACAATCTGTTTTACGCGTCGCACCGACGCAGATAGGTCTTATGGCGACAATGGGATAGGGAAGGGCTTGTAGTGGGAAGGAAGTGACCATGGCCTTAATTAAGATACAGCCCCAGCATTTGCATGGTATGAAAATGGGAAACCAAGGAAAACCATCTTTGGGGCTGCCGGCGGTGGGGTTCGAACCCACTATATCCCGAATGCATGCTCACAGCTGTGTGACCCTTACCGCATGGCCACTTGTTTGGTAATAAAATACTTTTTTCCTAGGCCTCACAAACCCAATACCGTCGGGATCGGAAAGGAACAAGAGTTGATGAAGGGAGGTCTAATAGGAAAGACAATGAAAGTGTAAAACCTGGCACAAATAAGTGGAAGCAATGCCAGACTTTCCCTCTTGGTGAAACTTACAACTTGACTTCGTAGTTGAGCATAATATTGCAGTATTTTTGGCATGGTTATTAAACTTTGCTTCCGATAGATTATAACCGTATAATGCTTTCAAGAACAACCACAAAGAGATCAGTGAAAAGAAGTGAGAGTATTCCTTGATTTTAGATATGGTATTATCAAATGTAGTTTAGAATGAAATTATCCCTGCTGCTGCCCCATCCTTTTCTATCCCCTAGAAAAGTTATCTTTTTTTAAATTGCTACGCCCACTTCACAAGCGGATGTTGAGGGGAAAGTGAGGTACTAGTGTATCTGCCGCACTTTCCACTTGCTTCTGCAGTGGCCCTCCTTCCCAGTTGTATCCCCGTCCCAAAGTCTCACGCTCCAGGACACTGCCGTTGAGGCAGTAGAAGTGGGATCCTTCACTGAGTCCGGGGGGGGGGGGGGGAAACCAACCCTGGAGGGTAAACGGATTAAGAAAGAAAGAAAGAAAGAAAGAAAGAAAGAAAGAGGGTGCCTGCTGCCATTTCTTGATGGATACAGTACATTTGTATCCATCTCTTGGCACAGGCCAGAATAAAGTGTAGCTTTCACCGAAGTCCCAGTCTCATCCATGGCTGTGACAATATGGAAGCTGCTGGGGTATGGGTGGTGCTGAGTAATGACATTCGGAGCACGGCTAGTGCATCCGAGTGTTATGAAAGGTGTTGCTCATAGGGTCAGTCGTGCTGCAATAGCACTTTATGACCCAGTGAGGAAAGCAATGGCAAACTACCTCACTCCTCATCTTGCCTAGTACGCCTCATTTTGGTGCTGCCATTGGTTTTTGCGGTTTCCTTATAACCGCATAACCTTTGGTGGTGCTATTTGAGGATCCAACCAGCCTCTGGGCTGATGACCTAACAGACAGACAACATCAGACAGCCCTATGATGTAAGAAAGGTTATTAGTTTCATTTCTAAATCAATTATAGTTCATAATTTGCCACAATTCATTTATTTTCTATGATAGGATAATGCAATTTGACACAGAAGTTGTATTTATCTTTATGAAACCGGGTGAGTTGGCCGTGCGGTTAGGGGCGCACAGCTGTGAGCTCGTATCAGGGAGATAGTGGGTTCGAATCCCACTGTCGGCAGCCCTGAGAAAGGCTGTACCTTAATTAAGGCCACGGGCGCTTCGTTCCCATTTCTCGGCCGTTCCTGTCCCATCGTGGCCATAAGACCTATCTGTGTCGGTGCGACGTCAAGCAAATAGCAAAATATACATCTTTATAAAGACATCGATATATAGATTTAGAATGTTCATAAATATGCATGGAGGTATGCTCATTTGGCCGTTCTTCCGACTCCTTGGCTGAATGGTCAGCGTTGAGACCTTGGGTTTAGAGGGTCCCGGATACGATTCCCGGCTGGGTCGGTGATTTCAATCGCGTCTGATAATTCTTCTGGCTCGGGGCCTGGGTGTTTGTGTTTGTTCCAACACTTTCCTCTTCATACCCAGAAAACACACCACACTACCAAGCGCCATAAAACACGCAATAGTCATTACATCTCTCCATATAAGGTTGGCGTCAAGAAGGGCATCCGGACGTAAAACAGAGCCAAATCCACATGTGCGACAGAGTTCGCACCGCGACTCCACATATGTGGGAAAGGCGATAGAAGAAGAAGAAGAAGAAGAAGAAGAAGAACTCTTTGGCCGTGCATTTGTAGAAAAGAAATATCAGCATTTAGCACTAGTTCTACGATGATGAAAATGACATAATAATAATAAGTTAATAAGTCATAGATGAAATTAAACAATTAAAAGAAGTGGATTCTCATAAAATAAAACTGAAATTAATACTGTAGCTATTTTTTTTAAATTACAGTAAAACTAGAATGAAGTAAAACACTACACATAGTTTCTCCCTAAAAATGTCGTGTTTATATTCTCCATCAATATCATAACCAGCTCTTAAAAAATACTGTAGTTACATCTCCTCAAGGAAGTGTATATTCTATCAGTTTTGCCAAACTTGTGGTGGTTAATTCGTGACCGTTCGCCGTATGGCGTGCGATCGTGGATGAACCGGTGATGATAACCTACTCTCATTTCTGTGAAAGTTATAGAATGTTCATTTAATTGCAGGTATACGGGGTACTGCCCGCAGTACCTGTACCGTGTAGGGGACACCTATGGCAGTCTCACACACAAGCTCTTACTGGATCCAACCATAACTCGGTCAGAAAATTTAGTGCTTTCGGACCGAACTATGGATGACTATCAGGTACAGTAGTTTTATAGACCACTCATAGAAGCAGAGTAATTTTTGTGCAGTAGAGTTATCCCACATTTTAGCAAGGCACCTTGCGGCAAAGGAACGCTATTCTTGATGCAGCATCGATTACTGTGTATCTAGTTTTTTATGCTTTGTGTAAGTTTATAATTTTTGGAAAAATGTTTATGTGTTCATTAAACTTCCCTAATTCTGCTCTCGGTAACACAGCGCCATATCAAGAGTTGGTGAAAATAGGAAAATAGTGTTATCCTAGATCAGGGATGGCAAACCTTTTCCGACTAGCGTATCAATTAAAGTTGCGTTTATTACTTTTTACTGTATAGTGTGCCATTGGTTATTTTCCTTTAAAACCATCATTTGATTTCATTTGGTTATTAGATTGCATTACATATAAATCCATTCGACTGAATTTTTCATGATTTCATTTTGCAAACACCACTGAAAATTACACAAAATAAACAGATGAATTTTAGGAATAAGATCTATTTTTTGCTGTAACCTAATAAAATGTTTATAAAATATGGCCGTGGAATTAATTGTGACATACTTCATTATTAAAGCGTAATGTTAAAATATGTTATGTTGCTCGATTTTCGACCTATTTATTACATGTTAAACACTCAAATATGTTAGTATGTTGTGTGGTGGGCCACGAAAGTCGTGTTCGCGTGTCGTCTAATGGCACGCGGGTGATAGGTTCGCCATCCGTGTCGTAATAGATAGCAAGATGTCTTTCGGAAGCGGAACCCCATTCTCGCTGTCGCATTTTTTCCTTCTTTTTTAATCCCTCGTATGTTTACAACTTTTCAAATGGCGTGTATATGCTCATAACTTTCTGTTACTACTTCCTATAGCACAGCGCCAAATTCAGGACTTGGTGACAGTAGAATAGCGTTATCCTGGTCGGTAGATGCAGAGTGGGTCTCGGCCCACCTTTTCCGACTAGCCTGTCAGTTAAAGTTTAGTTTGTTACTTTCTACAGTCTAGTGTGTCCTCTGCATTCGGGAGACGCGTCCCAGGTGGCGGAATGGTGGTTCCTAATCGACTTGCCGGCGGACTTCAGGGAAATAAAATAGCTTTCGCGGACCAAACACACTACCGCCCTGCGGACGAAGAATACACCCACGGTACCCCTGCCTGTCGTAAGAGGCGACTAAAAGGGGCGACCAAGAGATGATCAAATTAGAACCATGAGACTACTTGTGATTAGTACCGCCGCGCGGGGAACACCATGGGTCGCTTTTACTTGCGCGTAGTACCGCTATGTTAGGTACGCAATAGGTTTGTGATTAGTAGCAATAGAGTGCGTTGCCGGCTACTATAGTACCTGTGATTCGTACTCCTATATGAGCAACACCATGGGATGAGCGACACCATGGTACGCCAGCGTAGCAGGTTCGCGGCTAATCTTTTCTTAAGCAGTTAGGGTCGTGCGGCTGTGAATTTGCATTCAGGAGATAGTGAGTTCGATGAAGTGATGAAATGTGGGAGATATATTTAAAGCACAGTAAATTGCAATGCCTTATTGCTCTAGTATTTTCGTATTATGGATTTTCTTGTTGTCATTACATGTTTAACGTTTCGTTACAATGCAATGCCTGAGATAAATTTAATTAATTGTTTTTATCTAAGAGCGAGAGGGAATCCATAACTGAAAATACGAGTAAATCAAATATTCCGAGTTTCTTTTTCTTACGGTCTTTATTTAGGGAACCTTTAGTAGAGTACCTTCAACTTCTAGTGCATAGAAAAGCTCAAGCTCTCGTATTACGTTTACTGGTCCTGTTATCGCTGCAATAAACGTTACCACACGTAGCTGGGAGGCACTTAAGCTTATTATTAGGTCACGAGTTTATTCCACCTGAAAGGCAGTAACTAGTATCAGACATGTAGAATGTTTAACGAAATCCATCGATTCATTCTTTTAGTATTGCATCTTTATCAGTTAAAGAAGAACCCAAAATCTGAATTTCAGAGAAAAATCTGAAAAATTGAAAAGAATTTTATTGGACACAAGGAAACAAAGGAAAGGGATTGGTAGTCATTCAAATAGTGTTAGCAGTCAGAATAAATCTTTAATTAATTTGGTACAGTTTCGGAATAGAGAAAGGTACTTACAGTATATAATTCAGACACCTTTAAAAAAGAAATGAACTTCATGAATCCGTGACAATGTGAAATGAAACTTAATCTGTTGTTCTGCCTTCTGTACACAGGTATTACGACCGCCTCATAAAGACCTAGATATTGTGAAGGCACGTTTCCGAGAAGGAGATCCGTTGTATCAGCATCCTATGATGGCAGGATATGAAGGTAATGGTATTTTAGTATGTTGTAGTCTGGCTCCAGTGTCGTTTTCTGAGCCAGACGTTGAGGCGTTGTTATAGATTAAATTAGTGGATTAAATATAAGCCCCGACATTTTGCCTCCCCTCCCCCGCTATTTCTTTTACCAAATTATTCAGATCACGAAATGAATTAATGTAATACAAAGTCATGGAGAACAAAGAGAAATTCTGCAGAGAATTACGATTTTCTTTCAAAGGTGACATACGTACTTTAGCCATTTCAGTACTGCACCTGTCCAAGGCTTCAGTGCATAATAATAATAATAATAATAATAATAATAATAATAATAATAATAATAATAATAATAATAATAATAATAATAATAATAATAATTCGTAAGTGCATTAACTGAGTGGAAGTGCGTGATGAGACCTTTGAAGAAAAACCCTAGAATCGAAGTCCCATCACCCCTACTTCACAGTAACCGCGACTAGACTTTAGAGCAAAACGGGCCGATGGTGCGTCCGTATTAATGGGCATTAAATGAAGCATTTATAAGCAGGGGTTTCAAATGAGAGGAATACAACGTCACTACTAAATTAGAAGAATGGCATTATTAAAGTTTTACAAATATAAATTTTATTAAACTGAGGAAAGAACATTTACTGAAATGAAATGGCGTATGGCTTTTAGTGCCGGGAGTGTCCGAGGACAAGTTCGGCTCGCCAGGTGCAGGTCTTTTGATTTGACTCCCGTAGGCGACCTGCGTGTTGTGATGGGGGATGAAATGATGATGAAGACGACACATACACCCAGCCCCCGTGCCAGGGAAATTAACCATTGATGGTTAAAATTCCCGACCCTGCCGGGAATCGAACCCGGGACCCCTGTGACCAAAGGCCAGCACGCTAACCATTTAGCCATGAAGTCGGACAGAACATTTACTAAGATTAATATAAAATGTGCCATAAGATTTAACATTAATCGAAGATATCATCATCATCATCATCATCATCATCATCATCTGTTTACCCTCCTGGTTCGGTTTTTCCCTCGGACTTAGCGAGGGATCCCACCTCTACCGCCTCAAGGGCAGTGTCTTGGAGCTTCAGACTCTTCGTCGGGGGATACAACTGGGGAGTATGACCAGTACCTCGCCCAGGCGGCCTCACCTGCTATGCTGAACAGGGGCCTTGTGGAGGGATGGGAAGATTGGAAGGGATAGGCAAGGAAGAGGGAAGGAAGCGGCCGTGGCCTTAAGTCAGGTACCATCCCGGCATTCGCCTGGAGGAGAAGTGGGAAACCACGGAAAACCACTTCTAGGATGGCTGAGGTGGGAATCGAACCCACCTCTACTCAGTTGACCTCCCGAGGCTGAGTGGACCCCGTTCCAGCCCTCGTACCACTTTTCAAATTTCGTGGCAGAGCCGGGAATCGAACCCGGGCCTTTGGGGGTGGCAGCTAATCACGCTAACCACTACACCACAGAGGCGGACATCGAAGATATGAGGGATTTAAATCGGTGAAATTAATGTTTATTTGTCCTTTAGAATTTGCATTCCGCACCAAATAATCCCATAATATTTGAGAAGCATTTCCCTCATTATTATTTCCACTATTCACATACATTGTCAAAACACTCATTAATTGATTGGTGAATTAATTATATACAATAAAAGGCACAGTTATAATTACATGTAATGTAATCTTCATGACTTCATATTTATGAGTTGAAGTCCGCTGTATCATGATCTCCTGTGATCACGTCATTACATGATCATGTGATTAAGGCAATGTTGTAACTATGACAAGCACATCCCCAAATATCTGAAAGTCATATTTTAACTCCTACTAACTAACCGCATTATTATTTACAATGATGTAAATAATCGCATAGGGATATTTCGCCGGGATTATTAATAATACCATGGAATAATACAACACAGAAACAACGCTGAACCTATGGACAACATGTTGACGATAAAATCATGATCTCACATGTAATAATACACTTATCTAAAATCAAGCACATATAATAACACTCTTTAATATATACAGACGTATATGGAAGGAGTGGTCCTTCCATCGCCAAAATGACGGTGATGATACTCGTCGTCCTCAGATGGGATCGAACCCGTGGTCTTCTTGCAGCTGGATGCATGTTTTTAAATCCCTAGATCGCATCAAATAAATGAAATAAAAGTTGGGAGGGATTCTTCCGTTTCCTAATATGTTAATTCAATTACAACGATGACAATTAACTATTCTGTGTGTGTGTTTGTCGTATATTACCAGAAACGAACAATCAGTCAACACCCCCAAAAGTTATGAAGCCTGCGGTCTGGTCATTCTTCTCAGACCCCTATTGTAAATCTTCGAGGCTCATTCAGCTGGTACTTTTACTCAACGTAACGGTAATCTGCACTGTCTCCCTTTCAACTCAGTCAAGGAAGGATATCTCTCTTCCCTCAGCTACCTCGATATTAAAATTCGGGCTAACGCAGCCCCTTAGAGTACAAATCTAACATATTTTGTTCCCATATGGTTTTATTCAACCTCATTTGTCATTAGTGTGGCATGATTCCTCACACTTTACATAAATTATCTCTGACACATCTCCATTTTTGCTCCAAACTATCAATTGGCGACGTATTAACCGACCATCGTTCCTAGTTCGACACTCCAAACACACACATATTTGCATAAGAATCTATTCTTCGAGACGTTCTAAAAATTTACCTATTATGTCCACGATCTAAAAATCATACTTGCATCCGAGATTGTATCTTTAACTTCTCAAATACTCTGTCTTACGCATGAAGTACAAAGTAGTCTACGTACTTTCTGAGGATACAGAACGTCTCATCTCATAGTAATAATTGAGATTATTTAAATGGATACTACTTCCATTCATTATAATACTTCACGCAGAAAAAAATATATTAATACTAAAATCTTATAATTAATTCCAAGGGGTTAAACAAAATGCTGGTTTTTATACCAGTGAACAAAGTCCTACTACATTAAACTAAGAAACTATAATCCCTTTGAAGCAGCCTGCGACCATCATTTACATTTGTAACAAGCCTTACATTCTTTACCCGATACCTCCATTTCGAACTCGTAGTTGGGCTGCCTAATCAGATGAAATGGGGTCGCTCAGCGGATACCTCAGGGTGTTCAGATGCCAAGTAAGACATGAAATCTTACTTCAAGTTACGCTTTACGTGAGTATGAAAAGATTAACAACGCACGGGAGACGCCTATAGAATCTCATGACATAATAGTAATAACCGTCAACCAATTTCTTAAATCAAAGTATTCAACGACGTGAGAACTGGTCATGAGTAAATGGAGTATTTAATTAATCAACAATTCACTTAACTAAGCAACTAACTTACCAACTAGGCTATAATGAAAGAATTCATGACACATTAAATTGTAGAAAAATGAACAAGATATTTATTGACTAAATATTGGACTATTAAATTGGAATTTAATCCATGGCATTACTTGTCATTGCGTATTTACAAGTGTGGATTGTGAGTCAGCGCTGGCTCGTAGAAAGAGAAATAATATCTAGTATTAAATTATGTAGATCAGTTCCATCATGAAATCAAAATTGAGTATGTACATATTTACAATCGATCACTGGACATCTAAGGTCCATTCTGAAGTTAAGTCATAGATACAACACCAACATAATTAAGTTGTTACGAGAGCTCATTTGTTTTAAGACTAATTAAACAAGTCTGAATAAAACACACGGTTAAGCTGAAGTGTATATAAAGTCCACTAATAAGCTCAAACTTGAAATTAAACCAGATTATGACTTTAAATTGCAGGACTGAACTGTATATCACAGTTATATTTAATCGCCAATCATATTAGAATTGAGCGTTGAGAATATTAAATAGTAAATCGTAGCTGATACTCAGTAAATGACGAGTCACTAATAAGTAAATCCACATAAGTAAACTCGAATAAGTAAATCTGGATGCGTAAATCCATATGAGTAAATCCTAACTCATGCTTTATTACTTCTTTCACGTTCTGCATGGACAACTACTTACGGACTAAGGCATTTGTTCCTAGTGACTGTTAAATTTGGCTCCTACTCTAACATTTCCCTAGATGTTGTTCGTTGAGAAAATGCAAGTTTAAACAGAGTATATGTTAATCTATTCAGCTATCTAACCAACTTCAACATAAACTTTGGCTGTCATACACATGTCTTTTAGGCTCAATGTCCCTTTCCTTCGTTATATTCCATAACATTCTACTTCAATGCAAGCTATTTTATTCATAAGCGCAGTTACAATGCAAGTGCTATGTCGTTGTATTCAGAAACATAATATATTTATCGGTGTCGTGAATGCATTTGGTCAAAACACAGCTATAAAACGTATCGTAGTATTCCGATATTCATTACAGCACATCTAAAGTTGACATACGATCCCGTCACAAGCATAATTCTACAATAGTAAATTCTGTTCATACCTTGGCTTAGGTCAATCCTGCGGTGTGGGCAATCTCACGTATACGAATCTAAAGAATGTAGCGTGGCATATCTTAAACTGCGGGCACTCAATGGCCCCTACGTAGTGCGTATAAATCTCCTCATATCACTATATAACTCATACTTTTCCTCAAGTTAGCACAATTGTAACCTTATTTCAACATTCATATAATATCTTAACATCGTAGCCTCAATATTAACTCGTCGCGTTCCCATATACATGACCATGTCAAAACTACCACACTATGTTTCTTAAAACAACATTTTAAAGTTGCTATATATCATAACTAGAGACGGGAATTTGCCTATTTGCCTATTTTATTCCTGTGTTCCGAAACGTAGGCTTTTGAGATATAAATCCGTTTTAGGTTCCTTTAAGCTAGATTTAGTTGGTTTTATTGTGCCTATAAATGCCTATTCCAGGGGTTTGTGCCTATTTGGAGTATAATTGCCTATTTGATGCCTTTTTAATCTATTTTAAAGAAGCCGATTTTCTTCCAGTGCATTATATTGTAACTGATGTGCTCGACAGTATTATCTTCTCATTTCTCAAGATCTGTTTACCCCACGAACAAAAATAGGAATTCTTGGAAGTCATCAGAAATAGTTCTTGGGAAATTTCCGTCAGGAGAAACAAGGAACAATTTCACCTCGAAGCCTTCAACCCCTCCAACCTTCTAAGATATATGCGAGAACCAATCAACGTCGAACCCTTATACCTCCTTATCAATTTGAACTGCTGTAAGCGTACGTTTTATCTTCAGAACGTGTTGTGGTTTATTGTGAAGAAGAAGGGTGTCTGTGGCAATGCCCAAAGAAAAATCATCGGGCGAGCTGGATGTGCGCTTAGAGGCGCGCAGTTGTGAGCTTGCATGCGGGAGATAGTGGGTTCGAACCCCACTGTCGGCAGCCCTGAAGATGGTTTTCCATGGTTTCCCATTTTCACACCAGGCAAATGCATGGGGCTGTACCTTAATTAAGGCCACGGTCGTTTCCTTCCCACTCCTAGGCCTTTCCCATCCCATCGTCCCCATAGGATCTATCAGTGTCGGCGTGACGTAAAAAATATAATTGTAAAGAAAAATCGTCGAAGTCCTACTGGCTGAAGCGGTGGATCACATGAGATCCCAATTTCACTACGGTTGGAAAGGTAGTCTTCTGCCAAGCTTGGTAAGTTCGTTTGTTCCTTTTATCTTTTTTGGTGACTGAACTACGATCGCATTTCATTGTAGCATTTATATGCCTATTAATTTACGTATTGTGGAAAATTTATTTGGTTGCAATGCTGTATTAGTCGTGAACATTCAATAATTTATATTGCTAAAATGTAAATAATCGAGGAGTTAAAACGCCGATGGCCTCTTCTCACAGAATGAATGAAAATTAAAAATCCGTAATTTGAACTCTGATTCAATTCCCGCGAAAATAGAGATTTACAACTGAAATATTTTCTTTCTGTCTACCTTCTTTCTTTTTTAATCTGTTTACCCTCCAGGGTAGGTTTTTCCCTCGGACTCGGTGAAGGATCCCACTTCGACCGTGTCAAGGGCAGTGTCCTGGAGCGTGAGACCTTGTGTCGGGCAATACAACCGGGGAGGAGGACTAGTACCTTTCCCAGACAGTCTCACCTTCTATGCTGAACAGAGGCCTTGTGAAGGCATGGGAAGATTGGAAAGGACAGGCAAAGAAGAGGGCCGCGTCTTTAAGTTAGGTACCATCCCGGCATTTTCCTGGTGTGAAAATGGGAAACCACGGAAAACCATCCTCAGGGCTGCCGACAGTGGGATTCGAACCCACTATCTCCCGGATGCAAGCTTACAGCTGGGCGCCCCTAACCACACAGCCAACTCGCCCGGTGATGTGGGAATCGAACCCACCTCTACTCAGTTGACCTCCCAAGGCTTAGTGGACCCCGTTCCAGCCCTCGTGCCACTTTTCAAAATTCGTAGCAGAGCTGGGAATCGAACCCGGGCCTACGTTGGTGGCGGCTAATCACGCTAACTACTACACCACAGAAGCGGACTACAACTGAATTGTAATTTTTAAAAATCGTGAGTAACTTTCACCAGCGCTATGTGTAGGCTCCAGTGAACTCTATTACGCTTCCGCTATGCCTTCGCGAAACATAGGTTGAAGATCGAATGTGGTGCAGCTAGGACGATGTCACAGAGGCTAGACATGCAAGATGGCACGGCTTGGACGATGTCACAGCGTGTTTAACAAGGCTACAAAGACTGTCTTTACAAGACCAGGCCGGTGGAAAGACCGTTGGTCTGGATTGGTGAGGTCCGGTTAGTACCCGTTGTGCTGGTTGGGGGGTGGGGAGGCAAGCAAAGAGAGTCTGGGGTGCGTAAGCTCTAGCATCCCATCTAGAGTTTTGCTAAATTGTGTCAAAAAGTAAGTTTATGGGTGAATGCCACGACAATTTCAAATCACGCGGTTTTCTAATTTTCGACGAGGGTAGCAGCCTTGTGGGCACACATGATGCAGGATCTATTGCAGACAACAGAAAATAGTCTTCATGACAGCTGACCCGTCTGATCAAAGCAGGCGAATAGCAACATATGAAATATTCACAAATCTGAAATTTATAGTGCCTCCGTTTTAATTCTTCTATATAAGTAAGAATACTGCTAGAGGCAGCTTGGTGAGTTTCTGGCAAGCATATAGGAAGGATCACTCCTCTACGCTACTCAGGTATCGTATCGCGTCATTTTTATGATTTTTTTCACCCAGTGAACTCGACAGGAAACTGCCAGATCATAACTGACCATTTATGAGGACATATTTCCAAGTAAATTACGAATTCCCTTGTTCCTACTTTAAAGTTTGTTACTTCTAGAAACATCGCCTCTAATAGTCTTTCTCTTTTTTTAATGAAACAAATGCACGTTTATACTGTCCAACTTGTTGACTGAATGATCAGCGTACTGGCCTTCGGTTCACAGGGTCCCGGGTTCGATTCCCGATCGGCTCGGGGATTTTAACCTTAATTGGTTAATTCCAATGGCTCTGGGGCTGGGTGTATGTGGCATTTTCAGCATCAGAAATTATCCTAGGTAGGGCCCTCATCTTCACAGACATGCATGTCACCTAATAGGCCTTCTAAGAGAAAAAGACCCACACCGGGCCTCTCCGGAGGCCATACGCCATAATTATGCTTATACTAAGCATTATTGCCAATTAGCCCAACTGTAGGAATATAAGAACATTATAATTTAAGTCAATTTTATTACTTTTTTAGTTCAAATATGAAATAATACCATATAGATCAACATAGAAATACTGCGATGCATTTGACACGAGTACAGAAAGCGTCAGCTTTTCTACCAGTCCACTGTGAACAGCGACCAACAACAATTTTCTATAGACCTGTGCACTGCAATGATGGGAGATAAAATATCCGCCCTGCATAAACTGGATCATCTTCAGACTTCAACAAGCTGCCGGGAGCAATCACCGAGTAGGAGACGAGTGGCTTTCGCCCGGTGGAGTCATTTAGGGTTGTGGAAGAAGTCAGGAGAAATTTTGACCGAAACTCTGGGAAGGTAGCCGCTGTCAGCAAAAAGTTCCATAAGAGTCCTGCAGCAGAATCCATGATGGAAAACGACGGTAAAAGTAGCCAGGGTGCTACGAGGTGAGGTAGATGAAGCAGTTGAACTAAAATTAGATGAAGTGGCTTCATTGAAGTTTTGTCCAATCACTTCCTGTGATGTTGAGAGATTTCTTTCAGTACAAAACATTCTGCCCGACAGGAGAACAAGATTGTTACCAGAAAACATTGAAACGTTGCTTGTTGTAAATTCCTTTTATGGTATTTGAGCGTGTTATTGAATTATAAGCATTTTTTCATGCCTATTTTGTTGCCTATTTTACAGGTTAGTGCTTATTTACATGCCTATTTTGGCTAATTTAAGAGCCTATACGCCCCTCTATTTTAACTGTTTTAGTGCCTATAATTATCGTCTCCAATCATAACCTATGATTGAGTTCAATGCCCTTATTGCGAAGCAAATAATGCGTGATTCCATATGTTTATTTTACACCGCGCGCAACCAAACGTGACGTCGACTTGTAGCATTACCAATTACGAAATCTCTGTAATCTTCCAGTATGTCATTACTATCAGCTGTTTCCAAAATTCTTTTTCAAACCTCTCGCTACATACGTGTATTTTTGACCGATATACGATGACGTATATATCCAACACATTAGAATCTTATGCTATATTGCTAGATCATGTAACTACGGACTTAAGTATCTCACACTTCACTGGTAACACTCACTTGCATTTCTTATATATCGGTATTATATTCAACCTATCGGCACATGCCTAAGGCACATGTGTAGGCAAACCAAAAATTATGCGATTAAGTATTGTAAATGACTTAGCTCGCTCATGGTTGGTCTTGGTCCAGCTGTTCTGCTTCCCAAATGGATGTAGTTGGGTCTGCGGTCAGGTCATGGGTTGGACATCTGGTACATCATCTGCTTCCTCATCACGGAACTGCTGTCTGGTTTTTCATTCCCTTCCTCATCATGGGTTGGTCGAATGGTTTCCCGTCGCCTTCCTCATCATGGGTTGGTCAAATGGTTTCCCGTCGCCTTCCTCATCATGGCTCGGTCGTATGGCAAGATGTACTGGTCCCCAGCTTGGTCCATCATGTATATTTAGCACATCATCTTCATGGTATTCTTGTCAGCAACTAAAATATGGATTACAGCGCAGTGGACAGCCATTATATAATCCTTTTTGAAGTTTGTAATCCTTGAATTATTATTTCTTTTGTTGGTCTCCGACGTATATCTTCGGTCTCGTTGGTGTTAATTTCAGTGAATCTATCTCTGTCGGCTGCTTCTTGTGGATCTTGAAAACTTATTTTTATTCTGTTTCAATAAATCGAGATGCATCTCTTCTTGTATGAGATCCTTTTCTTTTAGATGCTAGCTTGGTCTTCCTTTGCAGGGTATATATCAAGTGCGCTCTGTATCCGCCCACGCGTATTTCGTGGTACTAGCTGATTTCTTTTTTTAATACCTCTAATCAACTCTGCTTATTTTCCGGTGAATTAACTTGTTTTTTTCTCTTTTCAGACGCTTTTTCCTTTAGTATAGCTTCAGATCGCTTCTTCTTCCTTTAAAATTATAGCGCGGTCGGCAGTTCCGTCTTCACTCTCCGTTGAAAAAATTAAGATGGAGTTTTCTTAACAATCCGTAGTTTTCTACTTTTTTTCGTAAAACAATACGGTAGACAGTCCGCTGTCCGTTTCACTCTCAATACTCCATGACGTGTATGGCCTTCTATGTCACCACAACTGGTGTCTATTCTTTGCTTCCTATAGATCAAATGGACCATACCTTCACTCGGCGCCATTTTGAAAGCTGTCGCGGAGGTGTGAACGGGCACACATTTTATCTAATTAACATGAAAAATTTACTTATTTACGGATGGACAATGACTTTCAAACATAAAAAATTGAAATGTACTTATCTATTGTGATCATTCTTCTTCGGGATGGGCACATCCATGATGACTATCATCTCGACGTCTTCGATGTCGTGAAGTCTTCGGTTCGTCCCTAAGATGAGGTTCTCCATGTTGTAGATTTTGACCAGGAGTTGAATGATCTTGAAGACACCAGATACACTAAGATGTAAAATAGGTAGGCAACTCGTAGATTCTCCCTCAAGGTCGACGATCACCCGTTCAGGTATGCAATGAGGAAACAATGTGATTATAGTTGCGTCAATTTTGTGATACGCACTACAATCAAATGTGGTTAGAATTACTCACGTACTTAAGTAAGCCAACTCGTTAACAATAATGTTCTGCTGTTTCGTCACCCTAATCCTCTACTCAGCACAAATATTATTGAAATATCGCGTACACACACTAGCACTGTAACTTGATGTTGAGGGTCTGAAATTTGACTAATTCACAACACTTCACTATGTAAGACAACTCACTCATCAAGTTTATATGTTCGGCAGACGTCGCCCATTTGTTATTATTATTATTATTATTGTTTTATTATTATTATTTTTTCGTGGCAGAGCCGGGAATCGAACCCGGACCTCCGGGGGTGGCAGCTAATCACACTAACCACTACACCACAGAGGCGGACACCTGTTATGTATGGCCTTAATACAACTACATCGTTCATATAATGCTCGCAAATATGTAGAAATCATTAGCGGCAGTGTTATTCCTTTTATTTAAACTATAATGAATGTGTACAGTAAAACGATCACAGCTGTGAGTAACACTATCTCACGTTTGGACAGCAAGTGTATGTAAGGACTACAACGTGTTCGGTAAACTCCACGGCTCGTGGTAGCTAAGGTGGCTAAATCACCGGGCGAGTTGGCCGTGCGGTTAGGGGCGCGCAGCTGTGAGCTTGCGTCCGGTAGATAGTGGGTTCGAACCCCACTGCCGTCAGCCCTGAATATGGTTTTCCGAGGTTTCCCATTTTCACACCAGGCAAATGCTGGGGTTGTACCTTATTTAAGGCCACGGCCGCTTCCTTCCAACTCGTAGCCCTTTCCTATCCCATCGTCACCATAAAACCCATCTGTGTCGGTGCGACGTAAAGCCAATAGCAAAAAAACTATAAATTGGATAATAATAATAAGAAGAAGATTGGTTCTGAAAAGGACTGTTTTTCTTTCTTTCTTAATCTGCTTACCCTCCAGGGTTGGTTTTTCCCTCGGACTCAGCGAGGGATCCCACCTCTACCGCCTCAAGGGCAGTGTCCTGGAGCGTGAGACATTGTGTCAGGGGATAAGACAGGGGAGGATGACCAGTACCTCGCCCAGGCGCCCTCACCTGCTATGCTGAACAGGGGCCTTGGTGGTGGATGGGAAGATGGGAAGGGATAGACAAGGAAGAGGGAAGGAAGCGGCCGTGGCCTTAAATTAGGTGCCATCCCGGCATTTGCCTGGAGAAGAAGTGGGAAACCACGGAAAACCACTTCCAGGATTGCTGAGGTGGGAATCGAACCCACCTCTACTCAGTTGACCTCCCGAGGCTCAGTGGACCCCATTCCAGCAATCGTACCATATTTCACCTGCGTGATGCTACAAATTACAAATAGTTTCATGGTTCTAATTGGATCATCCCTTAGTCGCCCCTTTTATTCGCCTCTTAAGACAGGCAGGGGATACCGTGGGTGAATTCTTCGTCTTCCTCTCCCACCCACAGGGGGTGTGTGTTTGATCCGCGAGAGGTAATTTATTTCCCTCAAGTCCGCCGGCAAGCCGGTTAGGACCCCCGTATCCGCCACTTGGGACGCGCCACGTGGGAGTATCACCTCTCCCCCTGCTACGCCAGCGTAGCAGGTTCGTAGGCGTTAGATCGGGTGATCTGGCGGGTCAGTGAACGGGCCTTCCCTTTCCTATCCATGTATTTGGATATTAAAACCGTCCAGTGTCCTGTTCAGCTCATTGGAATTATAGGTGCCTTCCCACTTCGTTAAAATCACTCCTAAAGGTCGCGTCATTGGTAGCAATATGGGCGATGGGGATCGAGCGGCGTCCGGCCAGAATGGAAGACGAGAAAGAGCGCCTGGGAAACAAAGGAAAGACAGAGCAAGAGCCAAGCCCCTGCGGAAATACCCTCTCAACTTGCAGAGAGAGCTAGAAGAGGACGCGATGCTGGAGTAGTCAGATACGCCCCGAGGTGTGGCTTAGCTTCCCAGAGTTCCAAACTAACATAAGGAACTTCCGGTTTTTTATGCACGTGTCACGGGTGCCAACGTCGGATTTTGGCGCGTAAAAATGGGATGATATTTTGATCCACACATAGGAAAATTATGTGAGACACACCAATGAATAGAGCTGAATTTTCTGCGTTTCCCAGACTAAAAATATGTAATAATTTATTCAGGGGAAGAAATGAGGTCACCAGCTGTCCAGATGTAACATATCGCTAACACATGTGAATACAACAGCGTCACCCAAGCTAAGAGTCGCGCTCAAAAGATGACTCCACCCCCCCAAGGGACGCTATGAATTAATCAAAGGCGGGAAGCAAATTGCATAAAAACTGCCGATCGTAGGTCCAGCACGCCTTGCTCAAATGAAAGAGGAGATGGAAGGCCACAAGATGCACTATTTAAATGTCTTCAATTCTGGGTATGAAAGGAGCTCTTGTTCTTAATGAACCGTGAACCTTTACGCCCCCAGGCTTCCGGCGGGCAAAATAATATAGGCCGGGCTGGCCATCGCAGAAGACAGTTCTTTGCGGGTCGTTGAGAAGGGACACTGTGTCCCGCGGTGCTCCAGTTTTACAGTCCGAACCCATTGACCGCTTACTAAGAGTGTTGTTATAATGACCGGGCGAGTTGGCCGTGCGCGTAGAGGCGCGCGGCTGTGAGCTTGCATCCGGGAGATAGTAGGTTCGAATCCCACTATCGGCAGCCCTGAAGATGGTTTTCCGTGGTTTCCCATTTTCACACCAGGCAAATGCTGGGGCTGTACCTTAATTAAGGCCACGGCCGCTTCCTTCCAACTCCTAGGCCTTTCCTATCCCATCGTCGCCATAAGACCTATCTGTGTCGGTGCGACGTAAAGTCCCTAGCAAAAAAAAAAAAAAGAGTGTTATTGTGTCCATCGCCGCTGTGAAGTACAAAGCCTCTGTGAAGTGTAACGGGAGGCCAAACGAGCCTAGGTGAATTGTCTCTGTGCCGCGTGTCGAACTAGTTAATCCGCGAGCATAATTTACAAACGAGTAGCGGAAGACGGCTGGGACAGTGCCGGCTTAAAGGAGCCAGTTATATTAATAAATTGGTATCACCCAAAGTGTTACTCTGAATCAGTGTGCTCGAGTCTCGTGAGCCACCCGACCCCTGCTGTGAACGCGCCCGCCGTGATTTGAAAGACCGGCTTATTCGTGGTGTAAACTCTGGAAATAAAGGTCGTGTGCGAGTGGTGAAGTGTTACCCATTTTGGATTACTGTAAGATTTCAGCTGTGAACGAGTTCCCCAGGATGTCGGACTTGTATAGACCAGGGATGAAGGACTGCACGCCCGCCACCAGCTCCGGGGTCATGCAGCACTAAACTCCACCATGGGTCTCCCGTGGAAGGAAAAACAACGGCCACCAAACAGATGAGTGATGTCCAAATCTAATTTCTTAAGCATGATAATGTAACCGGGGATAGGATTAGCTCTCTTTTGTAAATATCAAAATGTTGTAAGATAATGCATGTCCTAATATGGAAATTTTATTGATCTTTATAATGTTGAAGTAAATTCAAAGGATCTAAATTCCCGGACGACTCATTTTTTTTCTTAATGAGTAGCTTATCGTGAGGGTTATATTTTTAGTAATATATAGAATGTCCTAGCAAATAAGGGAACAAGGTTAGGAGAATATTTGAGTTCCCCTTAGGGGTGGCTGGAAAAATAATGCTGGCGAGCAGGGGAAACCATGTCAAAATGTTGTTAGTTACTGTCCCACGTGGCTGTCGTATATGCCGGGGAAACTCATGGGTCAGTCAGACAATGCATGCCTAGCTTACACATATAATCAGTGCATGTACAGCAAGAGAGAAGAAATCCCGACCGAGAGAGGTATATGCTGTGTTATTAGGTAGTTGTGAGGGACCATGTGCAAGTCTCCCGTGATTTTTTTTTATTAATTGGCCAGAATGATTTGGAGTGTTTTTTTTAAATCTATAGCCGGGGTGAGACCCAGAGGCAGGAGTCCCTAATCTTTGGTCAGATGTATAATTCCTGTGCGAGGAACGAGGAGTATGGGAAAAGTGGACTGAGGAGTCATGAGAGCCCTATGCCCAAGGGAAGAAGATACGCGATATAAGACGTAGTGAGAGGGCCGAATGCCTGAGGAATTTACGATGAGATGAGTTAGAAGTGATCGTGCCCACAGTCGGCGTTCAGCGGTAATAATGAGAAGGGAGAGAATAAAAGAGTATTTCATGGGAATTCTACGATAATATGAATAAACAAATGAAGTGGGCCATGGATATATGTCCCCGAGATGAGAAGGGTGGACGTTTGAGGGAGAGAAGAATCTGGCGTGGTCAATGAATGAGAAATGGTCGTGCGAAGCGAATGGCCGCCCTTCCTTTTTTTTGTTTTGTGTGAGTGTTTGGCTCTCGTCCTCCTGACAGAGGGATCCCGCTGTACTATTGTATTAAGACTTGGGGCTCTGGGTCTTCACCGTGCTCTTCTGTTTGGTTTAAATGGCTTAGCGAAGAATACTTATATAATGATATTATCACGCTGATTTAGAAGGTATTTAATGAATGAGTAGGGATCTCTCCCAGATATCCGGTGATATGAGACTGTAGCTAGCCTAGGGATTTCCAGAAATCCACAGTACCTCTCGGTCGGGAGTCGGCCAGTTCGACCCTGGATTATGATGGCGCCCTTGAGCGAGCTGCCCCAAGCTTGCGCCTAGGGCCGGAGACAGTGATAACCATGCTGTTTCTTTCTAGGAATGGCTCTTCTTTATGCATGAAGTGTATATATATATCTGTGTATGTGTAGAATTAATATGCATATATTTTTTTTTTTGAGTTCAAACAGAACCTTCGTTCAGCGTTGACTGGTCTTGGTGACAGATGAGGGAGTCCGGGTTTTAGCTAAATGGTATGTGTGTTTGTTTGTGTATCATGCAAATGTTTCTTTTAATATGGTAATTATGTAGCGTAGGCCCCGGTTATTTTCGTGCTAAGAACAGGAAGTAATATGTGAGTAGGGACATCAGATCATCTCACGGTGTGATCGACAGAAGAATATTAAAAAAAGTCATGAACGGTATGAACTAATGAGGAAAGATGAACGATAGCAATCGCAAAACCTCAATCACACCGTTATGCAGACGACGCCCATGGGCGATTCATTTTTTAAAGTGATCATTATTGTCTTTTCCTCCCCTATGCGGAGAGTTCATTGTATAGAGCTGTATCAATTTCTTTAATATGTCATATTTTAATAAATTAGTATTCGTAACCCCTATTTTATGATTCTTGTCATTTGTAGCAGTGCTAAGCAGTATCCAGTAGGCATTTGAACCCAGAGATCCTACTTTCATATTACATACGTAAGGCTCCATCTTAAGTATTTGTTTTTTTTTCTTTCTTTCGAACGTACCACTCCCCAAGTGCTCAGGCTGCCGGGCTAGCACAAAAAGCAGGAAGGGGAGCGGTTCGAAGCTCGTTAAGCAATTCGACCCGCTCTTCAACCCAATCTCCTCCGTAGGTGTTTACCCCGTTACGTGGAGGCATTCTTATGCGTGGGTCATCCATTCGAGGCCCGGAAGGGTGTAATATGAAGCATGAAATGAAATGGTGTATGGCTTTTAGTGCCGGGAGTATCCGAGGACAAGTTTGGCTCGCCAGGTGCAAGTCTTTTGATTTGACTCCCGTAAGCGACCTGCGCGTCGTGATGAGGATGAAATGATGATGAAGACGACACATACACCCAACTCCCGTGTCAGCGAAATTAACCAATTACGGGAATCGAACCCGGGACTCCTGTGACCAAAGGCCAGTACGCTAACCATTTAGCCATGGTGCCGGACATGAAGCATGAAGATGGTTCCGGACGACTACTGATCCGTGAGGTGGAGCCCCGTTCTGTTGAAACCACATTCGTAGTCGCTCGCGCAGCGTCACGTTCTCCAGCAACTGTGGGAGTTCGTTTTGAAGAAAATGGAGGTACCATGCTCCCGTTAGATGTCCGTCGAAGAAATATGGTCCGATGAGATAGTCACCCAAGATCTCACACCAGACATTTACTCCCCACTGCACTTGAAATGGGCCCTGTCTTACCCAATGGGGATTATCCGCGCTCCAATAGTACATATTGTGCCGATTAAGGACGCCATTGTTCTGAAATCGTGATTCGTCTGAAAACAGGACTCTTGATAAAGAGGCTGCATTATTGGTCACCCTGCGTAATGCCCATGACAGAATGTTACTCTAGCACCTAAATCACCACCGTGGAGCTGCTGGTGTAAATGCAGATGGTATGTGTGAAATGTATTGTTATGCAGTATACGCATGAGTCCACCGCTGTGGTGTAATGGTTAGTGTGAATAGCTTCCACCCCCGGAGGCCCGGGTTCGATTTCCTTTCACTGCCTCGAAATTTGAAAAAAGTACGAGGGCTGGAACGGGGTCCACTCAGCATCGGGAGATCAACTGAATATAGGCGGGTTTGATTCCCACTCCAGTCATTTTCGAAGTGCTTTTCCGTGGTTTTCCCACTTCTCCTCTAGGCGAATGCCGGGATGATACCAAAGTTAAGGCTACGGCCGCTTCCTGCCCACTTCCTCCTCCTCCCGAGTTGTATCCCCGACCCAAAGTCTCACGCTCCAGGACACTGCGCTCGAGGCGGTAGAGGTGGGATCCCTCACTGAGTCCGAGAAAGAAACCAACACTGGAGGGAAAACAGATTAAGAAAGAAAAGAAAGTATGCGCATGGCTGATGACCGGCTGATGTTGGTCGTGTCCGAGTACTAATATGAGGGTTATTATGGACAGCGTCCAAAACAGCTTCTTCATTTGGACCAGACGTAATAGGAGCATCTCTAACAGAAGTTACTCTTCCAAGCGTCCTGTTTGACCTCAATCTTGATTCAAGGTTTCGGAACGTATTGGTAGTCGGTAGTCCCCTGCCAGGAAAACGCTCGTGATCGAGACGTTGCGACTGGACCGCGTTCTGCCATGTTTCCCCGTAAATGAGCAACATATCAACGTACTCGTCAATGGAATACATCGTGAGTGAATGAATACGTGCTGTGATGTAACACAGTAAGTGTGCATAAACATTGTGTGTCCATTAAAATAGGGCACTATACGTCGGTCAAAAATTTAAAAATATGCATAAGGCTGAAAACGAACCACTGCATGAGCGCAATTCAGACACCTTGTGTCACTTGTCCTTACTCGACTCAGCCACAAATACAACATACAAGGCGCTTACTGAAGGATTATTACTTAAGTATAGCTAATCGATATCGAAAATTAATATCCGTGTCAAAGTCTTCAATAATTCATTACAGTGTTCATTCAACTTTTTACCATTACGGAGCACGTCGCATAAATATTGATTCACCCGTACTTTTTCCATGAATTAGCAAACTTCTCAACGTACTCTTCATATGAATACATCGCGAAGAAATGAATTAGTGCTGTGATGTGACCTCGTAGGTGTGGATTACTATTTATGTGCGATGGACTCGGGAGGTTGTGGATTCGAATCCCATGCTGGCCGTCCTGAAAATTTTTTTTTTCGGTTTCCCATTTGCAACACCAGGCAAATGCCGGAATGGCACCTTAGTAAAAGAATAAGGCCAATTTCCTCCCCAATCCTTACCCCACCCCATCCTTAAGCGAGGAACGCCAAATCAGAGCGTATCCCTTAAAACCAATAGGAAAAAAATATATTATTATTGTATCGCCGCTAAAATGGAGCACCTCTGTCGTTCAAAAAATTTGAATTATGCTGGATCCGAACTACAACGTTGCTCGTACTCACACACTTCGTTCTCTAGCTCTGAACCGTTTCGGCCACCAACTCAACGTCAATGGTGCAATACTGGAGGTTTAGTACTTAATTCATGGCCGTTCCACCTCGAAAGTTAACATCCGTGTCAAAGTTTCCAATGATGTTTTACAGTGTTCATTTAACTTCTTTACATTACAGAACACGTGGCATAACCTATTAATTCGATCGTATTACGGGTACCTATATTATTTCAAGGCGCAATAAATCACATGTTTGCAGAATGGTCCTTAGCATCTGGCGCGCAATTGTGCACAATAGTTTTTCCAGGACACTGCCCTGTCCATGGATCAATTTACAGTGACGACACATAGCCTTATCGAACATAAGGAGAAATTTAAAGTTATTTGGTGTTCATAAAACTGAATTATAAGTATCTTTACGCTATACGCGTTGCCTATCTCCAAAAAATAAGGGGCGGGTGAACCACCCGGTATATAAATGAGTAACGAAGTGGAATCAGGGATAAGGCTTTTTGCGGATGATTTTATTCTGTACAGAGTAATTAATAAATTATAAGATTGTGAGCAACTGCAAAATGACCTCGATAATGTTGTGACATGGACAGTTTCACAAATAGGAAAAGTTCTCTCCGTTTTAATTACTGTGTTGATGGGGTGAAAGTTCTTTTTGTGGATCATTGTAAGTACTAGGCCTAAACATAAGGAATGATCTTCAATTGGGTAATCACATAAATGCGTTTGTAAATAAAGAGTATAGATATCTGTACACGGTTATGAGGGTATTTAGGGGTTGTAGTAAGGATGTAGCCGCCTCGGTGGTGTAATGATTAGTGTAATTAGCTGCCACCCCCGGAGGCCCGGGTTCGATTTCCGGCTCTGCCACGAAATCTGTAAAGTGGTACGAGGGCTGGAACGGGGTCCACTCAGCCTCGCGAGGTCAACTGAGTAGAGGTGAGTTCGATTCCCACCTCAGCCATACTGGAAGTGGTTTTCCGGTTTCCCGCTTCTCCTCCAGGCAAATGCCGGGATGGTACCTAACTTAAGACCCTGTTCCTTGTCTATCCCTTCCAATCTTCCCATCCCCCGCAGGCCCCTGTTCAGCATAGCAGGTGAGGCCGCCTGGACGACGTACTGGTCATCCTCCCCAGTTGTATCCCCCGACCCAGAGTCTGAAACTCAAGGACACTTCCCTTGAGGCGGTTGAGGTGAGATCCCTCGCTGAGTCCGAGAGAGAAACCGACCCTGGGGGTAAGCAGATTAAGAAATATTCGTTTATATGAAGGGGAGTTACGTATTGGAATGTTCAATAAATGTTCAATTTATTTGCAATCATTTAAGAAAAGGCCAGGAAAACAACAGATAGGGAATCTGTCACTTGGGCGACTGCCCTAAAGGCAGATCATTAATGATTGATTGATTGATTGATTGATTGATTGATTGATTGATTGATTGATTGATTGATTGATTGATTGATTGATTGATTGATTGATTGATTGATTGATTGATTGATTGATTGATTGATTGATTGATTGATTGATTGATTGATTGATTCTGGGATTTGAATTGAGTTAGAAGGCCCGAAAAAGGGATCATTTTCTTGTTCACCACTACTCCAAGGCCGGAAAATGAACCATTATTACAGGATGCAGAATGAATGTGACTAAGTTTAGTATGTCGTTTCGACAATGCAAACTGAGCACTTCTCAAGAAGGGATCTGGTAACAGCGGCAAGGGAGAAGTTTAAGGAAGCTGAGACTGTAGTCAGTGGGATACTGTGTAGGAGGGTGGTTGTGGGTTTAAATGCGACTATGGAGTGGGTATGTGGAAAGTGGGAGTGAGATTCATAGATCCTAATGGTTGGATAGGAGATAGGGATTTATGCTCAGATGGCCTTCACTTGAACCGCAGTGGTACGCGTGGTACGTATAATTTAGGACATTTGTTTAGAAGGGTTATAGGGAGGTACATTCAGGGAAACAGGGTGGTCTAGGGAGCGGTGATGAGGGTACAGGGATCTGGAAGTCAAGTAGGGATGATATAAAAATGTTAGTGTTGAACTGTAGAAGTATTCTAAAGAAATAAATAGAATTAAGTAATTTAATAGATATATATTTACCAGAATTAAGTAATTTAATACATATATATACCAGCTATTGTAATATGAACTGAATCATGGTTCAGAAGGGATATCATGGACGCGGAAATGTTCTCACGGAACTGGACTGTTTATCGTAGAAACAGGTTAGGAAAGATAGGAGGAGGTGTATTCATATTGGTGAAAGAAGAATTGGTAAGCTACGAAAAAGAGTTAGAGATGATAAATATGGAATTCTAGGTGCAAGACTTTTCTCTACAGATAATAGGTAACTTGATGCTTTTGGGATGTACAGAACTGGCAAGGCTGGCGCTGACGCTGACGCTGATACTGATACGTAATTATTTCATGAGATAATCAGCTATGTGTGGAACGACACAGAGAGGAAGGTTATTGTAGTAGGTGATCTGAACTTACGAAATATTGACTGGGAACGGAATGCGAATGGCAGGATAGAAGGTAATGGTATTTGAGTGTGTTGTAGTCAGGCTCAGAATAAGAGGACTTCCTCTCAATCCATTCTGTAAGTAAGAACACCCACATGGCACATCGTAAAACCCAGATTACGGGGTTGCTATGTTGCCTCTTTTAAGAGACAAATGCATTAAAATAAATGAATTAATATATAAATAAAAAAATCAAATCTGCCCCCTCTGAACTAAAAATTGGTTCCAACCATATCTCTCAATTTGAACAATGAAAATCCACAATCTGTTTCCAGTTATTTTACCGGGTCAGAAATGTAATTCAAGAAACCCCCATCTAGCGGCGAAGATACGAATTTTGCCGGCTGCCGAAGCCTGTCGCACTCCTCTGGGGCAATGATTAATGACTGACAGATGAAATGAAATGATATTGGAGAGTGTTCTGGAATGAAAGGTGACAGGGAAAACCGGATTACCCGGAGAAAAACCTGTCCCACTTCTGCTTTGTCCAGCACAAATCACACATGGAGTGACCGGGATTTGAATCACGGAACCCAGCGGTGAGAGGCCGGCGTGTTGCTGCCTGAGCTACGGAGGCTACAATCTCTGAAATTAAAGAATTGAAATATTTAGGTGAATGGATTACTGAAAATTGTAACGAAAATCAATCTATTGAATCGCAATTCCAGAAAATGGAGACTGCATTTCAGTTATAAACAAATACTTGCAATAAAATAATTCTCTCCTGGAGCTACAAAATTCCGACACTATACTACAGTAACCAAACACGAAGGTGTCTACGCATCAGAAACTCTCAGTCTCCAACACAAGATACTAAAAGGACAATTAGAAGTGAAAGAGCGTCAAATAATTGGAACAGTCCTAGGACCAAGAATCAAAGATGGTGTACATTTTCCAAAACCAAATGCGGAAATATATATAAAATAAACTCCAAAATTACAGACACAATGCGTATGCGGAGAATACAATTCATGGGGCAACAATAACTGACTGACTACTGTTGTTACCTGAGGCGTGGTCTGTCTCCTCCACTCATGTCTACTCTGCTAGATGACACTACTGTTGCAATTTCTTTAAAAATAACCTGTCCACAACAAATTTGTATTTACAAAAGATTGTTTTTTAGTAGTCCTTTTCTCCAGGACTACTTCTTGCACCAATAGCGAACACTCTTAAACTATCCCCCTGTGTGGGGGGAGGTAGAATAACATCCACGATATCCCCTGCCTGTCGTAGGAGGTGACTAATAAGGGAACCAGGGGCGTGGGTTGGCGACCACGGTTCCCCTAGCTGAGTCTGACATTGCTTCCTCTTACTGATACCAGGCTCCTCACTTTCATCTCTCCTATCCGACCTCCCTTAGTCAACCTTTGTTCTTTTCCATCCCCAATGGTAACAGGTTTACGAGGCCTAGGGAGTCTTCCATTTTCACGCCCTTCGTGGCCCTTGTCTTTCTATGGCGGATACCTTCACTTGTTGAATTGTCAGACCCCTTCCGTTCTTTTTCCTCTGATTAATGTTAATAGAGGATACTCGGCCAGTTGTACTTCCTCTTAAAACAGTTATCACCATCATCACACGACCAGCCTTAAAATAGAACAGCACCATCTTTAAAAGCTCCGAAGCGAAATGAATGGAGCTTCCAAGAGACCTCCGGGATTACCATCAATTACCACACCAATGATTCATGTATTTGTTCCACGTTTCGTTGCCAGAATCCCTCAGTTTCAATTCGGTACTCCATCGTTGTCCTTGGTTAGATTAAATAAAACCAGGAAGCAATAAATGAACATTAGCTCAGAGAGCACATCGGTGATTTAACCACAACCCTTTCTGGGATCACAAGCAGCATCAATCAGGACCGGTTAGTCTTGATTGGCATTTCCGCTGTTAAACTTTTAATTGTGATTAGCACTCAGTTAAAGTCCAATTACTCGTCCCTCTAGGCTTCCTCTCGCTCCAATTACTGGCATATATCACCTTCATTTAACGGGTATTGTTTCATTTCCGGGATGAGGCAATATAAGGGGCCCTCTTAGGGCAATTTATACATCTTAGAATGCACAGTGGGCAAACATGTGAACTGACGAGTAAAATGGTTGTAAGCTAACATTTATTTTAATAAGAAATTCAAATGAAGGTCCACTTATTCAATACCATTTAATATGATGTCAAATTGCTTATAAAATGGGACCGGCTTCAATTTTTTTGCAAGTTCCTTTACGTCGCACCGACACACATAGGTCTTACGGCGACGATGGGACAGGAAAAGGCTCGGAATGGGAAGGAAGCGTCCGTGGGCTTAATTAAGGTACAGCCCCAGCATTTGCCTGATGTGAAAGTGGGAAACCACGGAAAACCATTTTCAGGGCTGCCGACAGTGGGGTTCGAACCCACTATCTCCCGAATACTGGATACTGGCGGCACTTAAACGACTGCAGCTATCGAGCTCGGTGGGACCGGTTTCGACCCCATTATGCGTCATCTTAAGCCATGGATTAAAACTGACAATATATAGTGCAAATACAATCAAATGATTACTTTAAAATATTATGTACACAACATCGTTATTTTAGTTTTCAACACGAGTGTAACAGCTCAGCTCCGATTTTAATATTGTATGTGTAACAGCTCAGGTCCAATTTTAATATTTTAATTACGCATGCACAGGGTTTTCTTATTAGGACTGTTCATTTTACATTAATACCAATGGCGATGTCACAAATGACAAAATTCGGCTAGTGGAATTTAAGGGGAGGTGTGACTAAAATTTCAAACTTCTACAGTTTCCAAGCTATGTCACTTACATAGACCCTTACGAGTAATCTGTTTACTAAATTTCATCAGCATCATCATCATCATCATCTGGTTACCCTCCAGGTTCGGTTTCTCCCTCGGACTCAGCGAAGGATCCCACCTCTACCGCCTCAAGGGCAGTGTCCTGGAGTTTCAGACACTTGGTCGGGGATACAACTGGGGAGAATGACCAGTACCTCGCCCAGGCGGCCTCACCTGCTATGCTGAACAGGGGCCTTGTGGAGGGATGGGATGACTGGAAGGGATAGGCAAGGAAGAGGGAAGGAAGCGGCCGTGGCCTTAAGTTAGGTACCATTCCGGCATTCGCCTGGAGGAGAAGTGGGAAACCACGGAAAACCACTTCCAGGATGGCTGAGGTGGGAATCGAACCCACCTCTACTCAGTTGACCTCCCGAGGCTGAGTGGACCCCGTTCGAGCCCTCATATCACTTTTCAAATTTCGTGGCAGAGCCGGGAATCGAACCAGGGCCTCCGGGGGTGGCAGCTAATCACGCTAACCACTACACCACAGAGGCGGACTTACTAAATTTCATTGATTTAAATCATTTGGTTTTGAAGTTATTTTTACACAATTTTTAACGCGCAAAAATAGAACGCTCCTCGTGATACAATTTTGGGAGAAATGAAACCAAATTTAGTAGAAATGTACTTTATGGGTGTACAAATAAAGTTTGCTGTACATTTCATAATTCGGTAAAGATCATTGCAGTCAATATATTGATTAATTGTTAAGATTTGACGTTATCATTTTGAATCGCATGGCCGTAATTAAATGTGAAAAATAAGTCTTACATACTGGATATAAAAAATCAATAGCAAGGATTATTTTTTTTAAAAAAGAAGCAAAAATCTCTCAGTCTTACCATAATTAGTGAATTTAAGGGGAGGTATGACTGAAATTTGAAGGATTTCGGCGAAACATATTAAAAAGTTGCGTAATAAAGACATGCTATACCAGAAAATAAGAAATTAGTATCCAACACGATATCTATAAAGCTAATAACAGCTATAACAGGACAATTCTTAGGTGAGGACATGGTTTTCATCCTTTTTAAGTGTTGTTTTCTCAGTTCCACACTTCAGTAGATGTTCTGTGTAAAAAAATTTCCTCTTGACAGAGTTTTTTTTATAACCTGTACAAAATTTATTTACAAACTGTGTTATGTGTCAGGATTAATCTATATTTAATATTTATACTTTATAGTTTTCACCGAAAACTAAAATAACGATAGTAGTATAATAAGCGGGTTCGGGCGCCACCTCCACCTCGGGCTCTCGGAAGAGGCCTCCACCTCCCGCGGGAAATTTGAATTTTGGCGGGAAATTTGAATTTTGGCGGGAGATTTGAATTTGTAAACAAAGCCACGTGCTTTTTGACAGCTGTCATCGACAACAACGCAACGCTAACCTCACTGCTGCCATCTTGACGGGCCTAAACCTCACTAGTGCCAACTTAACCTAACTAGCATGAGGTAAACAAAGCCACGTGTTTTATGACAGCCACGTGCTTTTTGACAGACAACAACGCATCGCTAACCTCAGTACTGCCATCTTGACGGGCCTAAACCTTAATAGTACCAACTTAACCTAACTAGCATGAGGTAAACAAAGCCACGTGCTTTTTGACAGCCACATGCTTTTCAACAGATTTGTAAACAAAGCCACGTGCTTTTTGACAGACAACAACGCATCGCTAACCTCAGTACTGCCATCTTGACGGACCTAAACCGTAGTGGTACCAACTTAACCTAACTAGCGCGAGGTAAACAAAGCCACGTGCTTTTTGACAGCCACGTGTTTTTTGACAGCCACGTGCTTTTTTGACAGCTGTCATCCGCCATCTTTGAGCACGGTGCTGCCCTCTTTCGTCACCTATCATCGGCAGTGCTGCCATCTTGACGGGTCTAAACCTTAGTGCTACCAACTTAACCTCACTAGCGTGAGATAAACAAAGCCACGTGCAGCTGTCATCCGCCATCTTTGAGCATCGTGCTGCCCTCTTTAGCTACTTACCTTTGAAATGTGGTACGTTATCCGCCATCTTGCATCCGAAACCTCAGTGCTGCGCTCTATGTAGTGGCGGCAAATTCCATGTGCTCTTGTTTGGAAACAAAGCCACGTGCAGCTGTCATCCACCATCTTTAATCACCGTGCTGCCCTCTTTAGCTACTTACCTTTGACAGTTGTCATCCGCCATCTTGCATCGCCAACCTCAGTGCCGCACTCTATGTAGTGGCGGCAAATTCCACGTGCTCTTGTTTGGAAACAAATTCACGTGCTATTTTTCTGACAGCTGTCATCCGCCATCTTTGAGCACCGTGCTGCCCTCTTTAGCTACTTACCTTTGAAATGTGGTACGTCACAGCTGTCATCCGCCATCTTTAATCCAGAGAGAACAGTGCTGCAATCTATGTGGTGGCGGCAAATTCCACGTGCTTTACAAATCAACATGCTTTTTTGACAGCTGTCAACCGCCATCTTTAATCACCGTGCTGCCATCTATGTGGTGGCGGTAAATTCCACATGCTTTACAAACCTATATGCTTTTCTGACAGCTGTCATCCGCCATCTTTAATCCAGAGAGAACAGTGCTGCCCTCTATGTGGTGACGGCAAATTCCACGTGCTCTTGTTTGGAAACAAAGCCATGTGCAGCTGTCATCCGCCATCTTTGAGCACCGTGCTGCGAGCAATTTCGTCAGTTGTCATCCGCCATCTTTAATCTACAGAACACCGTGCTGCCCTCTTTATGGCTACTACCTTAAGCACGTAGTAGCGGGCAATTTGAAAAGTTCTGTTAGCTATCATCCGCCATCTTTAATCACCGTGCTGCCATCTTTAGCTAGATACCTTTGAAATGTGGCGGCGGATAATTTGAAAAATGCTTTTTGACAGCAGCTATCTTTGAGCACCGTGCTACCCTCTATGTGGTGGCGGCAAATTCTACATGCCTTACAAACCCACGCGCTTTTTTTTGACAGCCATCTTTAAGCAACAGAGTACAGTGCTGCCCTCTTTGTTGTGGCGGCAAATTCCACGTGCTCTTGTTTGGAAACAAAGCCACATGCTCTTTTGACAGCTGTCACCCGCCATCTTTAACCAACAGAGCACTATGCTGCGGGCAATTTCGTTAGCTGTCATCCGACATCTTTAATCAACAGAGCACCGTGCTGCCCTCATGCGGGGTAATTTCGTTAGCTGCCATCCGCCATCTTTAAACACCGTGCTGCCCTCTTTATGACTACTACCTTAAGCACGTAGTAGCGGGCAATTTCGTTAGCTGTCATCCGCTATCTTTGAGCACCGTGCTGCTCTCTGTAGTAGCGGGTAATTTGAAAAGTTCTGTTAGCTGTCATCCGCCATCTTTGAGCACCGTGCTGCCATCTATGTGGTGGCGGCAAATTCCACATGCTTTACAAACTCACGCGCAGCTGTCATCCACCATCTTACATCGCAAACCTCAGTGCTACACTCTATGTGGTAGCGGATAATTTTAAAAAGAAAAATTCTACAGCAGCCATCTCTCGACGCTAATTGCACAAGATGGTAGCTATACATGACTCCTTAAAGGTGCTCATGCAAGATGATCGCTATACATAGACGCCCTTGGGATGCTTGCGCAAGATGGCGGTTATACAAGGCTCCTTATGAGGGATGCTTGCGCGAGATGGTGGTTGCTCTTATGAGGCGGCTCAAGGATCCATGGCTAGAGACGCCCTAAGGATGCTTGCGCAAGATGGCGGATGCAAGATGGCGGCTATACATAGCTCCTTATGAGACAGCCAGTACAACATGTGATCAGAACATTGATTGATGTGTTCAGAACACAAAATAAGTAGAATCGAACACTGTACTCGATACAACATGTGATTAAAACATTGTGTGGTGTGTTCAGAACACTAATCGAACGCTGTATTAGGGGATACCTTTGTTTAGATTGAAACATAACAAGACTAGAATTGAACACTGCACATTGATTGATGTGTTCAGAACACAAAATAAGTAGAATCGAACACTGTACTCGATGTCGTTAACTTCAACATGTGATTAAAACATTGGCTGGTGTGTTCAGAACACTACATAAGTAGAATCGAACGCTGTATTAGGGGATACCTTTGTTTAGATTGAAACATAACAAGACTAGAATTGAACACTGCACTCGATGTCGGAAGATCAGATTGAAACATAACAAGACTAGAATTGAACACTGTACATTGATTGATGTGTTCAGAACACAAAATAAGTAGAATCGAACACTGTACTCGATGCCGTTAACTTCAACATGTGATTAAAACATTGTCTGGTGTGTTCAGAACACTACATAAGTAGAATCGAACGCTGTATTAGGGGATACCTTTGTTCTAAGAAGATCAGATTGAAACATAACAAGACTAGAATTGAACACTGCACTCGATGTCGTTACATGTGATCGGAACAATGATTGATGTGTTCAGATCACTAAACAAGTAGAACCGAACACTGTACAACATGTTAGGGGGATACCTTTGTTTAGATTGAAACATAACAAGACTAGAATTGAACACTGCACTCGATGTCGTTACATGTGATCAGAACAATGATTGATGTGTTCAGATCACGAAACAAGTAGAACCGAACACTGTACAACATGTTAGGGGATACCTTTGTTTAGATTGAAACTAACAAGACTAGAATCGAACACTGCACTCGATGTCGTTACATGTGACCCGATACAACATGTTAGGGGATACCTTTATCCTAAGAACCGAACACTGTACAACATGTTAGGGGATACCTTTGTTTAGATTGAAACTAACAAGACTAGAATCGAACACTGCACTCGATGTCGTTACATGTGATCTGATACAACATGTTAGGGGATACCTTTGTTTAGATTGAAACATAGCAAGCCTAGAATCGAACATTGTTTGATGTGTTCAGTACAACTTCAATGATTAACATACACACTGTGCACATATCACATAGCTAAAAACACACTGTGCACATATCGCATACCTAACACTTCAAATGATTTGCTTAGTACGAAAATAAAAATAAAAAATCTATACCGCGTAGCTAACTCGTTCATCACACTGCTAAGACGCTTAGTAATTGTGAATACACTCATACGAAAATCAAGAAAGCACACTGCGTAGCCAACTCGCTCGGCACGAAAAAAATCTATACCGCGTAGCTAACTCGTTCATCACACTGCTAAGACGCTTAGTAATTGTGAATACACTCATACGAAAATCAAGAAAGCACACTGCGTAGCCAACTCGCTCGGCTCACTCGCTTAGTAATTGCAACACACACGGATAAGAATGTTCCGAGATACTTACATGTTTTTAAGGGGGGTGAAAGATCATAAATTATATGTACACACATGTTGTCTCCTCCAAGTTGTAAGATGAAATAGACGCAGTACTGCGAGTTTCCACTCTAGCTAGCGAACGGAAGTAGCATGATATCTCAGCAAAAAATAAAAATACGCGTGAGCTTGCAAGTCAGACACAATGATGGATACCGCGATTCAAATCCTGGTAACTTATGCCGTCGGGAAGGGCATCCGGCTAGATCATGTAATGATGATCGCACAGGTCCCACGCCTAGCATTTACAGCTTCCAGTTCGAACCCGCTATCATCCGAAGTAGCGAGAATGATTGAAGAGTGTTTTAGTGTGATTCATTTGTTGGATGGAGGCGTTAAGCTGCCTTCTTCGGTAGGAGTAGGCTATGTCGGGATATCGATTTAAAATCCTAGTCAGGAAGGGCAGCCGGTCGTAAAACTATGGTGTGAGGCGGGGTGTGCAAAAAAGCTAGCAATAAGTAAGGGCTGTTGATGGGGACGTTAAACCTTGTGCAGACTCCTTCGAAAATTATTTTTTGAGTACAAGTGTGTTGATGCTGATTCATTTGTCGGATGGAGGCAATAAGCCTTGTGCAGGCTTCTTCAGTGGAGTAGGCTATGTATCGGTACCGGGATATCTAGTTATAAAACCCGCTACAACAAATTTATCGCGTATACTGCGATTTAAAATCCTAGTCAGGAAGGGCAGCCGGTCGTATAAAACTATGGTGTGAGGCGGGGTGTGCAAAAAAGCCAGCATTAAGTAAGGGCTGTTGATAGGAGGCGTTAAACCATGTGCAAGCACCTTCACCAGGAGAAGCCTACATGCCGGTACCGTGCAGGTTCTTTTGATAGGAGTAGGCACTGTGTGTGTTTTAACCTCTCCATACAATCATGATAGTTTACGTTAGGAACTTACATAGGCTAAATGCTACACATTCCGTGGCAGAGCCGGGAATCGAACTCGGTCGAAAATTATTTTTTGAGTACAAGAGTGTTGATGCTGATTCATTTGTCGGATGGAGGCAATAAGCCTTGTGCAGGCTTCTTCAGTGGAGTAGGCTATGTATCGGTACCGGGATATCTAGTTATAAAACCCGCTACAACAAATTTATCGCGTATACTGCGATTTAAAATCCTAGTCAGGAAGGGCAGCCGGTCGTATAAAACTATGGTGTGAGGCGGGGTGTGCAAAAAAGCCAGCATTAAGTAAGGGCTGTTGATAGGAGGCGTTAAACCATGTGCAAGCTCCTTCATCAGGAGAAGCCTACATGCCGGTACCGTGCAGGTTCTTTCCATAGGAGTAGGCACTGTGTGTGTTTTAACCTCTCCGTACAATCATGATAGTTTACGTTAGGAACTTACATAGGCTAAATGCTACACATTCCGTGGCAGAGCCGGGAATCGAACTCGGACCTCCGAGGGTAGCAGCTAATCACACTAACTACTACACCACAGAGGAGGACTATTTCAGAATATTTTACAACCTTAATTGGTACTGTGTTTTAAGAGCTTGAATGGTACTCAGCTAAGAAGACCTTCGCGAGTTACAAGCCGCTTATCAGCATGTAGTGTCCTCGTTCAAGGCCGAGCCGGAAGATACGTGTACAATTTCAGCTAACACACGCATTCCGCTGCTCGCTCTGCGCTGATACGACTTCATGGACAGTAGAACAAACCTATAGCCTACAGTATGCATGCCTCTCACCCGGTAGTCTCGGGTTCGATTCTCTTGGGGATAAAAATGTGTTTAAATCACATGAATGTCTTGAGTTGTCCTTCCTGATGCAAAACTAGCAGTATCTAACCTCATACACCATAGTTTTACGACCGGTTGCCCTTCCTGACAACTCGGATTAAGAATCTGTTTTGTTTTAAGACTAGTTGTCCTTCCTGATGCAAAATTGGCAGTATCTAAGCTCTTACATCATACGCTATGGTTTTCGGCCGGTTGCCCTTCCTGACAACTCGGATTTAGAATCTGTCGAGAATCGGGGGTTTTACAGCTAGATGTTAAATCGCAGTATCACGAACTATTGTTTTACTGCTGGATGCCCTTCCTGACTAAGATTTTAAATCGCAAGAATTTGTTTTAAGACTCAAGTCTTGTTATGTTTCTTTCGTAATCTGCAAGTCTAAACAAGCATATCGCTGCACACTCTTGCCTTAGAGATGCGTGTTCGATAATTGTTTTCGACCGGTTGCCCTTCCTGACGCCAAAGAACTCGGATTAAGAATCTGTCGAGAATCAGGGGATTTTCAGGAAGATGCACTTCTTAGATTTTAAATCACGAACTATTGTTTTACTGCTGGATGCCCTTCCTGACTAAGATTTTAAATCGCAAGAATTTGTTTTAAGACTCAAGTCTTGTTATGTTTCTTTTCGTAATCTGCAAGTCTAAACACGCATATCGCTGCACACTCTTGCCTTCACGATGCGTGCTCGATAATTGTTTTCAACCAGCTGCCCTTCCTGACGTCAAAGAACTCGGATTAAGAATCTGTCGAGAATCGGGGGATATACAGCTAGATTTTAAATCGCGAACTATTGTTTTACTACTAGATGCCCTTCCTGACTAAGATTTTAAATCGCAAGAATTTGTTTTAAGACTCAAGTCTTGTTATGTTTCTTTTCGTAATCTGCAAGTCTAAACAAGCATATCGCTGCACACTCTTGCCTTCACGATGCGTGTTCGATAATTGTTTTCAACTAGTTGCCCTTCCTGACGTCAAAGAACTCGGATTAAGAATCTGTCGAGAATCGGGGGATATACAGCTAGATTTTAAATCACGAACTATTGTTTTACTGCTGGATGCCCTTCCTGACTAAGATTTTAAATCGCAAGAATTTGTTTTAAGACTCAAGTCTTGTTATGTTTCTTTTCGTAATCTGCAAGTCTAAACAAGCATATCGCTGCACACTCTTGCCTTCGCGATGCGTGTTCGATAATTGTTTTCAACTAGTTGCCCTTCCTGACGTCAAAGAACTCGGATTAAGAATCTGTCGAGAATCGGGGGTTTTACTGCTAGATTTTAAATCACGAACTATTGTTTTACTGCTGGATGCCCTTCCTGACTAAGATTTTAAATCGCAAGAATTTGTTTTAAGACTCAAGTCTTGTTATGTTTCTTTTCGTAATCTGCAAGTCTAAACAAGCATATCGCTGCACACTCTTGCCTTCGCGATGCGTGTTCGATAATTGTTTTCAACTAGTTGCCCTTCCTGACGTCAAAGAACTCGGATTAAGAATCTGTCGAGAATCGGGGGATATACAGCTAGATTTTAAATCACGAACTATTGTTTTACTACCAGATGCCCTTCCTGACTAAGATTTTAAATCGCAAGAATTTGTTTTATGACTCAAGTCTTGTTATGTTTCTTTCGTAATCTGCAAGTCTAAACAAGCATATCGCTGCACACTCTTGCCTTCGCGATGCGTGTTCGATAATTGTTTTCAACCGGTTGCCCTTCCTGACGTCAAAGAACTCGGATTAAGAATCTGTCGAGAATCGGGGGATTTACAGCTAGATGCACTTCTTAGATTTTAAATCACGAACTATTGTTTTACTGCTGGATGCCCTTCCTGACTAAGATTTCAAATCGCAAGAATTTGTAGAGTTGCCCTTCCTGACATAAAACTGGCAGTATCTAGCCTCTTACACTATTGTTTTCAACCGGTTGCCCTTCCTGACGTCAAAGAACTCGGATTAAGAATCTGTCGAGAATCGGGGGATTTACAGCTAGATTTTAAATCGCAGTATCACTACAGCCGGATGCCCTTCCTGACTAAGATTTTAAATCGCAAGAATTTGTTGAGTTGCCCTTCCTGACGCAAAACTGGCAGTATCTAGCCTCTTACACTATAGTTTTCGTCCGGTTGCCCTTCCTGACGTCAAAGAACTCGGATTAAGAATCTGTTTTGTTTTAAGACTAGTTGTCCTTCCTGACACAAAACTGGTAGTATCTAACCTCTTACTTCATACACTATTGTATTCGACCGGTTGCCCTTCCTGACGTCAAAGAACTGGGATTAAGAATCTGTCGAGAATCGGGGATTTACAGCTAGATGCTCACCGGATACCCTTCCCGACGGCATAAGTTGCCAGGATTTGAATCGCGGTATCCATCATTGTGTCTGACTTGCAAGCTCACGCGTATTTTTATTTTTTGCTGAGATATCATGCTACTTCCGTTCGCTAGCTAGAGTGGAAACTCGCAGTACTGCGTCTATTTCATCTTACAACTTGGAGGAGACAACATGTGTGTACATATAATTTATGATCTTTCACCCCCCTTAAAAAACATGTAAGTATCTCGGAACATTCTTATCCGTGTGTGTTGCAATTACTAAGCGAGTGAGCCGAGCGAGTTGGCTACGCAGTGTGCTTTCTTGATTTTCGTATGAGTGTATTCACAATTACTAAGCGTCTTAGCAGTGTGATGAACGAGTTAGCTACGCGGTATAGATTTTTTTCGTGCCGAGCGAGTTGGCTACGCAGTGTGCTTTCTTGATTTTCGTATGAGTGTATTCACAATTACTAAGCGTCTTAGCAGTGTGATGAACGAGTTAGCTACGCGGTATAGATTTTTTATTTTTATTTTCGTACTAAGCAAATCATTTGAAGTGTTAGGTATGCGATATGTGCACAGTGTGTTTTTAGCTATGTGATATGTGCACAGTGTGTATGTTAATCATTGAAGTTGTACTGAACACATCAAACAATGTTCGATTCTAGGCTTGCTATGTTTCAATCTAAACAAAGGTATCCCCTAACATGTTGTATCGGATCACATGTAACGACATCGAGTGCAGTGTTCGATTCTAGTCTTGTTAGTTTCAATCTAAACAAAGGTATCCCCTAACATGTTGTACAGTGTTCGGTTCTTAGGATAAAGGTATCCCCTAACATGTTGTATCGGGTCACATGTAACGACATCGAGTGCAGTGTTCGATTCTAGTCTTGTTAGTTTCAATCTAAACAAAGGTATCCCCTAACATGTTGTACAGTGTTCGGTTCTACTTGTTTCGTGATCTGAACACATCAATCATTGTTCTGATCACATGTAACGACATCGAGTGCAGTGTTCAATTCTAGTCTTGTTATGTTTCAATCTAAACAAAGGTATCCCCCTAACATGTTGTACAGTGTTCGGTTCTACTTGTTTAGTGATCTGAACACATCAATCATTGTTCCGATCACATGTAACGACATCGAGTGCAGTGTTCAATTCTAGTCTTGTTATGTTTCAATCTGATCTTCTTAGAACAAAGGTATCCCCTAATACAGCGTTCGATTCTACTTATGTAGTGTTCTGAACACACCAGACAATGTTTTAATCACATGTTGAAGTTAACGGCATCGAGTACAGTGTTCGATTCTACTTATTTTGTGTTCTGAACACATCAATCAATGTACAGTGTTCAATTCTAGTCTTGTTATGTTTCAATCTGATCTTCCGACATCGAGTGCAGTGTTCAATTCTAGTCTTGTTATGTTTCAATCTAAACAAAGGTATCCCCTAATACAGCGTTCGATTCTACTTATGTAGTGTTCTGAACACACCAGCCAATGTTTTAATCACATGTTGAAGTTAACGACATCGAGTACAGTGTTCGATTCTACTTATTTTGTGTTCTGAACACATCAATCAATGTGCAGTGTTCAATTCTAGTCTTGTTATGTTTCAATCTAAACAAAGGTATCCCCTAATACAGCGTTCGATTAGTGTTCTGAACACACCACACAATGTTTTAATCACATGTTGTATCGAGTACAGTGTTCGATTCTACTTATTTTGTGTTCTGAACACATCAATCAATGTTCTGATCACATGTTGTACTGGCTGTCTCATAAGGAGCTATGTATAGCCGCCATCTTGCATCCGCCATCTTGCGCAAGCATCCTTAGGGCGTCTCTAGCCATGGATCCTTGAGCCGCCTCATAAGAGCAACCACCATCTCGCGCAAGCATCCCTCATAAGGAGCCTTGTATAACCGCCATCTTGCGCAAGCATCCCAAGGGCGTCTATGTATAGCGATCATCTTGCATGAGCACCTTTAAGGAGTCATGTATAGCTACCATCTTGTGCAATTAGCGTCGAGAGATGGCTGCTGTAGAATTTTTCTTTTTAAAATTATCCGCTACCACATAGAGTGTAGCACTGAGGTTTGCGATGTAAGATGGTGGATGACAGCTGCGCGTGAGTTTGTAAAGCATGTGGAATTTGCCGCCACCACATAGATGGCAGCACGGTGCTCAAAGATGGCGGATGACAGCTAACAGAACTTTTCAAATTACCCGCTACTACAGAGAGCAGCACGGTGCTCAAAGATAGCGGATGACAGCTAACGAAATTGCCCGCTACTACGTGCTTAAGGTAGTAGTCATAAAGAGGGCAGCACGGTGTTTAAAGATGGCGGATGGCAGCTAACGAAATTACCCCGCATGAGGGCAGCACGGTGCTCTGTTGATTAAAGATGTCGGATGACAGCTAACGAAATTGCCCGCAGCATAGTGCTCTGTTGGTTAAAGATGGCGGGTGACAGCTGTCAAAAGAGCATGTGGCTTTGTTTCCAAACAAGAGCACGTGGAATTTGCCGCCACAACAAAGAGGGCAGCACTGTACTCTGTTGCTTAAAGATGGCTGTCAAAAAAAAGCGCGTGGGTTTGTAAGGCATGTAGAATTTGCCGCCACCACATAGAGGGTAGCACGGTGCTCAAAGATAGCTGCTGTCAAAAAGCATTTTTCAAATTATCCGCCGCCACATTTCAAAGGTATCTAGCTAAAGATGGCAGCACGGTGATTAAAGATGGCGGATGATAGCTAACAGAACTTTTCAAATTGCCCGCTACTACGTGCTTAAGGTAGTAGCCATAAAGAGGGCAGCACGGTGTTCTGTAGATTAAAGATGGCGGATGACAACTGACGAAATTGCTCGCAGCACGGTGTTCAAAGATGGCGGATGACAGCTGCACATGGCTTTGTTTCCAAACAAGAGCACGTGGAATTTGCCGCCACCACATAGAGGGCAGCACTGTTCTCTCTGGATTAAAGATGGCGGATGACAGCTGTCAGAAAAGCATATAGGTTTGTAAAGCATGTGGAATTTACCGCCACCACATAGATGGCAGCACGGTGATTAAAGATGGCGGTTGACAGCTGTCAAAAAAGCATGTTGATTTGTAAAGCACGTGGAATTTGCCGCCACCACATAGATTGCAGCACTGTTCTCTCTGGATTAAAGATGGCGGATGACAGCTGTGACGTACCACATTTCAAAGGTAAGTAGCTAAAGAGGGCAGCACGGTGCTCAAAGATGGCGGATGACAGCTGTCAGAAAAATAGCACGTGAATTTGTTTCCAAACAAGAGCACGTGGAATTTGCCGCCACTACATAGAGTGCGACACTGAGGTTGGCGATGCAAGATGGCGGATGACAACTGTCAAAGGTAAGTAGCTAAAGAGGGCAGCACGGTGATTAAAGATGGTGGATGACAGCTGCACGTGGCTTTGTTTCCAAACAAGAGCACATGGAATTTGCCGCCACTACATAGAGCGCAGCACTGAGGTTTCGGATGCAAGATGGCGGATAACGTACCACATTTCAAAGGTAAGTAGCTAAAGAGGGCAGCACGATGCTCAAAGATGGCGGATGACAGCTGCACGTGGCTTTGTTTATCTCACGCTAGTGAGGTTAAGTTGGTAGCACTAAGGTTTAGACCCGTCAAGATGGCAGCACTGCCGATGATAGGTGACGAAAGAGGGCAGCACCGTGCTCAAAGATGGCGGATGACAGCTGTCAAAAAAGCACGTGGCTGTCAAAAAACACGTGGCTGTCAAAAAGCACGTGGCTTTGTTTACTTCGCGCTAGTTAGGTTAAGTTGGTACCACTAAGGTTTAGGTCCGTCAAGATGGCAGTACTGAGGTTAGCGATGCGTTGTTGTCTGTCAAAAAGCACGTGGCTTTGTTTACAAATCTGTTGAAAAGCATGTGGCTGTCAAAAAGCACGTGGCTTTGTTTACCTCATGCTAGTTAGGTTAAGTTGGTACTATTAAGGTTTAGGCCCGTCAAGATGGCAGTACTGAGGTTAGCGATGCGTTGTTGTCTGTCAAAAAGCACGTGGCTGTCATAAAACACGTGGCTTTGTTTACCTCATGCTAGTTAGGTTAAGTTGGCACTAGTGAGGTTTAGGCCCGTCAAGATGGCAGCAGTGAGGTTAGCGTTGCGTTGTTGTCGATGACAGCTGTCAAAAAGCACGTGGCTTTGTTTACAAATTCAAATCTCCCGCCAAAATTCAAATTTCCCGCCAAAATTCAAATTTCCCGCGGGAGGTGGAGGCCTCTTCCGAGAGCCCGAGGTGGAGGTGGCGCCCGAACCCGCTTATTATACTAACGATGTTGTGTACTTTTAAAAGCCTGCCTTTCTGAGTAGCATCATATTAAATGATATTGAATAGGTGGATCTTCATTTTAATTTTTTTTAATTAATGTGAATGTTTGTCAGTACAGATCATGATGAAGTTTATATCTGATTTTTTTTCCATTCGAGAACCTGTTAGAAACCTAAAGCTACAATATTCTGTACCTTCTCTCTTTAGTCGTTAAGTTCATGGCTGAATATCGCGATCACATACACTTAAGAAAATGGAAATTGCAACACCATGAAGGCATTGGTCGTTTGTGTTGATTTTCAAGGTACGGAACGATGCCATGTAGGTTTGTAAACGATCAAAGTTTCAGACCCATTGGATTGTTGCTACAGGTCTCCCCACGTGATTGGTCGCGGAGGAATCAACTCCAGTATACGGACTCTGGTGTAGCGTAGTTGACTTGCAGTCTGTGCAGTGAAGTGTTCCCCGTCAAACATTCCTCGACGACAGAGAAGAGCACGCTATCAACAACCGTCGCCGTTTGAGAGGGCTCGGATAATTGGGCTGTGTGAGGCTGGATTATCGCTAAGGACTGTCGCTGCACGTGTTGGCCGACAGGCATCTATGGTACAACGTGTATGGCAGCAGTGATCAAATGAAAGTACCCACACTCGTAGACCTGGCACAGCCCCAGCGCAACAGACAACTGTGAGAGAGGATCGCCGCATCATTCGGATGGCCCGGATGGAACCCCATGCAACAGCAGCGCAAATTCGAGCAGCAGTGGCACCCCACGTTACACAACAAAAAGTTGGGAATCGCCTGCGTGCAGCTGGCTTACGAGCCCGTGTCCCTGCAGAAGGTGTGCCATTGACCCCACAACAGTGACGTGTAAGGCTAGCCTGGTGTCGAGAAAGATCAACGTGGGTCGACGAATGGCATAGGGTCATCTTTAGTGATGAATCGCGCTTTTGTCTTGCCCGCAGTGATCGCCGGTATCGTGTGCGCCGACGTACTGGAGAGAGAGGCCGTCCAGATCTTAGTGTCGAGAGCCACACAGGGCCAACACCAAGCATTATGGTCTGGGGAGCTATTGGCTTTAATGTGAAATCACAATTAGTGCTTGTTGAGGGCACTATGACTGCTCGACAGTACGTTGATAGGTTACTCAATCCAGTGGTTGTCCCTATGATGGCGAACATTGCTAATGGCATGTTTCAGCAGGACAATTCCCGTGTTCACACTGCACGCATCTTCAGAGAAGCTCTCCACGACATCAAAACCTTAGAATGGCCCGCCAGTTCCCCGGACCTCAGTCCTATTGAGCAAGCGTGGGACATGATGGGTCGACAACTGGCCAACCGTCCTCAGCCACCCACAACTCTGGAACAACTGACCCGTGCAGTGCAGCAAGCATGGGCCACAATTCCTCAGGAAGCGATCCAGGGCCTTATTGACTCCATGCCTCGACGAATTCATCAATGTATTGCAGCTCGTGGTGGGCACATCATGTATTGATTGTTGTCCAAACTTGCGGCCAGAGGGACCTGAAAGTGTAATCATCGAATCACAACCGAACACTCGTCCCACATGTTTAATTGCAGTAATGTAGCACCACTCCTTCTGGGTGTTGCAATTTCCATTTTCTTCAGTGTATTATGAGATACGGTAATAGATAGTATGATACAGCAGATATTTCCGTTCTTTTCGATCTTCTACCTTTCGTATGCAGTTTCTTAAAGGGGCAACTGAGTAACTTCTTGCACCTGGGCATCGACACTTTGGCCGGCGGTGGTTTGTCGTGTTTGCTTTTTGTCCTTATCTTTCTTTTGCTAACCTTTCTTGGATCGAGTTTAATGTACTGATTTATTTTGGTGTTTTATGAGTATATGGTTACGTTGTCTGCCGTGTTTTAAATTATGTATGGGTTTCTACAGCACTGTTTATTTATGTTATTGTTTGGCTGCGTTGAGTAGGCATGGAGAAGATAACATTGACCTTCAGGTTCACCAGTTACCAAATGTCTGTCTTATGAATACAGTTAAATGTAGGCGGCTATGGCCATGTTCCTCCTATGGTTCATTCCACGTTAAGAAAACAGTATTGCTCTTATGACAACAGGGTTGCCACATCGAACGGCTCTGCGCAACACTATCACGGTGTAACGGCGGCATATACATGTGTGAAATTCAATATTTAACTTCAAGATAACAAGCGGAATGAACTAAGTTTAATTTTTTTGTATGAAGTAAAGGGGACGGTGAGTAGGGGCTATTTTTGGTTTGTACAGAATCAGAGGTTAACTACGGCACATAAGAAACCTTAGCATTGAAGTGTGAGGTGAACCGGCGGAGAAAATATACAAATAATATTTTTTATGGGCTCGACGGGTGAATGGTGCATTTAATTGCATTTAATAAATTTCCCCAGGCGGGCTGAGTGGCTCAGACTGTTGAGGCGCTGGCCTTCTGACTCCAACCAGGCAGGTTCGATCCAGGCTCAGTTCGGTGGTATTTGAAGGTGCTCAAATACGTTAGCCCCGCATATGTAGATTTACTGGCACGTAAAAGAACTCCTGCGGGACTAAATTCCGGCCCCTCAGCTTTTCCAAAATCCGTAAAAGTAGTTAATGGGATGTAAAGCAGCATTTATTATTAAATTTCCCCAGGCAATGCGGGGTTCTACTGTGCTGTCGTATCGCTTTACAAAACACAATAGTAAAAATTAAAAGCGGTCTTAAAGAAAACAGCGGTAAATTAAATGCGCTTAAGAAAGAACAGCTAAATAACAAAAGCAAGCACAAACAAAACACATGGCAAATTTTTGAAACGGTACAAGTTATGCCATGACTTTTCACTGCACACCACAGCATCAAAATCTTCAGTAACAACTTCTGTACAGTACGAAAATAACAGAACACACACAAATACTATCCAATATACAACCAAAGTAAAATATCTGCCATTAGACAACAACTTTATGGTACTCATCGAATGTTACTTCCTTGCCGCTGCAGGCTGAAGTCCTCTATCAATCTAAATCGGACGAAGATTCATTGCCGACAGCAATGATGAAGGGCTCCATTTCGTCCTGGATCAAATCAGATTTCCACATGTCCGCTTCAATATTTTTCACGTGTTTCACGTAGTTCGCCCAGTTTTCAGTAGACACGCGTAGGAAACCTTCATCGATGAGTCTTTCCATCTCCCTTGTTTTGAACGTGGTGTTGTTCATAGCAACATGGTGCTTCACTTGCGCCCAAACAAGTTCAATAGGATTCAGCTCACAATGGTATGGTGGTAAACGAAGAACCGTGACACCACTTTCTCTTTCCATTTCATCGATTCTGTGGCGATCGTATTTCCATCGTACACTGTTTACGAGGGCCATCAAGTCTGCTTTCAGCATGTTTTCATCATACACTACACCACGTTCTCGAAGCCATGACCGCAGGTTCTATTTTTTCCATGCCTTCGTAGGCAGAGCTTCTTTCTTGCGGCTATGATAGGAGGCATTGTCAACAGAGTTTGGCGGCAGGTTCGGTAGTAGACGTTCTTTAAAATACTCATAACAATCACCATCCATTTCGTCGTGAGCATCTGCGGTATTCTTCTTGCACTGAAACACGTAGGCCTACTTCGCCCCTGGCACGAACCCATTCTCGTTACCGGTATGAACTAACGCGAACCGTGGCCAACGACCTGTAGGAGACTTCAGACCGCAAGATAGTCCTGACAGAAAAGCATCCCGTGGAGTTGAAATGGTCTTATCTTTCCATTCTTTCCCAACAGTGTGCCCTGTGTTAACTCACGACTCATCAGTGTAAAATATGTTCCTTCCCTCGTCTCGATATTTCTTAACTGTTGACAGATACTTGTGACGCCAAGATATAATGTCCTCTCTTTCCGTCAAACGAACTGAATTTCCTTAACTTTCGTACTGGAAACCCATGTCTCTCAACAAACGATACAAAGTTGTTCTTTTGAACTCGGGAAGGTCTTCATCATTCTTCACAGACTGTAGGACTTGCTGCAAGGTTGGAGGTTGGTTTTTAAGGAAAAACTCGTGCACCTTACGCCTTACACCACTGCGAACAAAATCATTGAACTTGACTGACCTGCTGTCTTTCCGTGGTGCTTTACGTTCTCTTGTTTTAATCGGAGAAGCCAAAGGTCCTGTAGTGGCTGCTGATCGCACTTTATAAACAGTCCTCTCAGAAATGCCTGTTGCTTCAGCAGTTTCTTTAACCACCCAGCTGAGACTTTTATCTGGATTCCTTCGAGAAAGATAATTAAGTACGTTAAGCACAGTTTGCTTTTGTTTCTTCCTCAGTACCTCTCCCTGTTTATATTTATGGACGTTCTCACCCATAACGCAAATAAATTACTATTAATAATCACCATTAATGTTAAAAGAAAGAAATCACACACGTAGGCTAATCACATAACACTCACTCAAAAGAATACGATTAGGCCTCTACACTGATATAAAGGCTGAAAAACACACGCAACAAATAAATACCGTAAAAGACATCTCTACAAAAGAAATCACGGTGTTAATGTTAAAAGAAAGAGATCACACATATAGGCACACAAGACAAGTACGCACTGATTTACAGCCTAAAAACACACATGCAATAAACAACTTAACTACAGAAGTGATCTGCCCGCGGTTCACAGATGCTTGTACCAGAGCAACATAGAAGGCAAATGAAGCAAGGCAATGGAGCGGTGGCTGTTCGCGCCATCGTACTTCCCCCCTACGAATGTATTTATAAAAAATAAAATGTTATATAGTTATTTTAATATCTCACGGGCAAAAATGCCTCATCCTTTTTATCTATCTTTCATAATACATTAAAAACTACAGTATACTATCCCTTAATCACGAGAAATTATGGGTGTCTCAGAGGGGGTATGTTCACTCGTTGTAGGCCCGTAAGAGCAATACTGTTTTCTTAACGTGGAATGAGCCATAGTTATATTTTTATATTCAACGTTTAATACATATTTGGAAGGACACGGAAAGTCACCTCTTTTAATCGGCGGCCACAGAAGGGTTCCTTCAACTTCGCGCAAAAGATCAAAGTTATGCCTGATGAGTACATAGGCGTCCGCCTCTGTGGTGTAGTGGTTAGCGTGATTAGCTGCCACCCCCGGAGGCCCGGGTTCGATTCCCGGCTCTGCCACGAAATTTGAAAAGTGGTACGAGGGCTGGAACGGGGTCCACTCAGCCTCGGGAGGTCAACTGAGTAGAGGTGGGTACGATTCCCACCTCAGCCATCCTCGAAGTGATTTTCCGTGGTTTCCCACTTCTCCTCCAGGCTAATGCCGGGATGGTACTTAAGGCCACGGCCGCTTCCTTCCCTCTTCCTTGCCTGCCTCTTCCAATCTTCCCATCCCCCCACTAGGCCCCTGTTCAGCATAGCAGCTGAGGCCGCCTCGGCGAGGTTCTGGTCATTCTCCCCAGTTGTATCTCCCGACCCTGAGTCTGAAGCTCCAAGACACTGCCCTTGAGGCGGTAGAGGTGGGATCCCTCGCTGAGTCCGAAGGAAAATCCAACCCTGGAGGATAAACAGATGATGAAGAAGAAGAAGAGTACAGAGGGTGTTCCAAGTCTTCCAAATGCGACCGTTACAATGCAAGAAAAAAAAGTAATGGCGTATGGCTTTTAGTGCCGGGAGTGTCCCAGGACAAGTTCGGCTCGCCAGATGCAGGTCTTTTCTTTATATTTGACTCCCGTAGGTGACCTGCGCGCCGTGATGAGGATGTAATGATTATGAATACGACACATACACCCAGCCCCCGCGCCAGCGGAATTAACCAATTACGGTTAAAATTCCCGACCCTGCCGGGAATCTAACCCGGGATCCCTGTAACCAAAGGCCAGCTCGCTAAACATTTAGCCACGGAGCCGGACACGGTTGCAATATAGCTTGACATTGTTTGCGACATGACAACGGGATGCTGATGTCGCTGCAGAAATCGGCAATAGTAGTTACTGTTGACGGTTTGTTTGTCCCTCAGGCAGCGCATGCGTGGAAATAACACCCTCGTAGTCGTACACCACAATCAGCATAAGCTTCACCCGATCGGGTTCCTGTCGACCTTTCTCTGAACGTGGCGAACCTGGGGGACGCCATTCATTCGATTGACGCTTCAATTCAGCCTCGTAGGCTGGTGCCCACTTCTCACCAATGGCGACAATACGCTGCAGAAATGCGTCTCCTTCGTTGCGGCATCTGTCCAGGTGGATGCCGGCCAGTGATACCGGTGCCATTTCTGTACGTCGGTGAGTTCATGTGGAACCCAACGGGACGCATTTTTTCTCATGTTAAGGCATTTCGTCAGTATGTGCCACACCGTCTGATGACTGCGACCAACCTCTACGGACAATTCCTGGACAGACCATCGGTTGCCCTACGGATACGAGACCACTCACGATGTCAATCTGATCTTGAGGAATGGACGGCCGACCTGTGCGGTACAAATCCACATCTCATTCCGACCCGCACGAAAAGCCTTGACTCACCCGTTGCCTACGCTATAATAGAAGGCCTGGACAAGCCGACACATTTCTGGGCGAACGATGTAGTTCAGGCAATGGCCGCTTGGATCGCGTTTATGTTCTGTTGTTCTCATGTTCCGTCTATATCCTTATACAGTATTGAAGATTCATACAATAACGCGAAAAAATACATTTTTTTAATCATTATGTCCGGTGTGAATGAGATATAAATATACAAAACAACTTAGAACACACTACACTTCATAGAGTTCTTTCATTTTGCACTTGTTTATCACAAAGGAGTAAAGAATAGGGAAATAGGCCTAAATAGAAGTACTGACCCGATTTTTCCCTAATTCTATAATTTCAACACTTTTCTGCTCAGAGGCTTGCTTTTGAATTTGTTTAATAAATCACAGTCATTAGTCACTTTCTTTGCATTATTATCAAGAACAGGCCTGAAAAATGTAAGTATAACGTATGTGATGTGTGCTTGATCACAGTCGCGGCACTGAAACGTCTCTTTAAATTTTGGAGCGGTAAGGAATTTCAGCTTTCGGACAAGATTACATTTTCCGAGATATGCTAACGCCCGCGTTGTAAATATTAATACATTTTTAATAAGAAGAATTTGCATCGGCACTTTGTCGGGGAGGCAGAATTCCCCTCACAGTACTTACACCGTAATCTGGTTCGACAAAGTGCAAGCTACATGTTCTGGAGTTATCATTAGGAGCCGGAAGAAGAGATACTTTTCTGCTGTCCTGTCTAGAAATAGCAGGCCTCCATTTTCCCCGTAAACTCGGATCTTTAGGAAAAAGATGAAAATTTATATTTGTGTATATTTCTTCGCTGTGTCAGATGTGCAGTTAGGCACGCAAAATTAACCATCATAATAATGTTAATAATAAATAATGTTATTGGCATTACGTCCCACTAACTACTTTTTCGGTTTTCGGAGACGCCGAGGTGCCGGAATTTTGTCCCGCAGGAGTTCTTTTTACGTGCCAGTAAATCTACCGGCAGGAGGCTGACGTATTTGAGCACCTTCAAATACCACCGGATTGAGCCAGGATCGAACCTCCCAAGTTGGGGTCGGAAGGCCAGCGCCTCAACCGTCTGACTCACTCAGCCCGGCAATAAACCATCTTAACCTACAGAATGGAAAGAGAAACTTGACGGTAATTGGCCCCAGGGGCTCTGAAATGTTGAACGTGTGTTGGCAACCACGGGGCCCTTAACTGAGTCCTGGCATTTCTTCCACTTACTTGTGCCAGGTTCCTGACTTTCATCTATCCTATCCGACCTTCCTTGGTCAACTCTACTTCTTTGCCGACCCCTACGCTATTAGGTTTCCGAGGGCTAGGGAGTCTTTTATTTTCACGCCCTTCGTGGCCCTTGTCTTCCTTTGGCCGATACTTTCATTTTTCGAAGTGTCGGACCCCTTCTCTGATTAGTGTTATATAGAGGATGGTTGCCTAGTTGTACTTCCTCTTAAAACAATAATCGCCACCACCACCTTGACGATAATTTGGAAGCACATAACTAAACAAATGTTACTGTAAATGCATCTCAGCAAGCATCCATATATTGCAAATCGTGAGACCAAATAAATTAAAAAACGACAAAACTCTTCATATTTCACGTTAGATAAGGCCTTACCATATAAAATAAAGTTTAATATATTATTTCTTCTCATAAAACATGTTGCAGTAACACACATCATCATAGAATTCACGCCAAACAACAGAACATAAACGCGAACCTAACGGTGGAAAAGAGAAAAAACTATTACCCCGCTTTTAATGCAAGAAACTGGCTTTCTGTCCAGGCCTTCTAGTATCTAGTAGGCTTTGACTCACCACACAACCATCCTCTACGATAATGCATTCTCGCCACAGGCTTCATGTAATCCTCGATAACACTCTGATACATTTTTGGCACGGGCAACCTCGATTTTAATCCACGAACGCTGAACACCTTCTGAAAACATGTTTTAGAGCGTGAAATCGATACTCTTCACTTCAACGCCACACAGCAACAACACTCCCGACTGGATGCCCGTCAAATGCACACTATACATCGACAACAGCGCCACCTGAGCGCTTCCGTATCCTATTTGTGCATGTTCGATCTGAACACCGTCTGAAAGCATGCTTTAGAGCGGTGAAATCGACACTCTTCATTTCAACGCCACACAGCAACAACACTCCCGACTGGATGGCCGTCAAATGCACACTATACATCGACAACAGCGCCACCTGAGCGCTTCCGTATCCTATTTGTGCATGCCCGATCTCCTGCGAGTGTCTGGACTACGTTTCCACTAGTTTATCTACAGCCCCGGCACATATAAACCTTTACGTTTTCTCTTGTGGGTAATTATTGCAAGTCAATTGAGATCAGAAGTTGGAAAATGGCTCGACGAATTGTTTGCCGCAAAAGACAAGCAGTTTTTGTGCTCTGGTATTCATAACTTGCCTGAAAAATGAGCGAAGTGTGTAGAACCCGATGGCCAATATTTTGAATAAACAAAAGTGAATTTCTCTGGAAGATTACGTGTTTTCTTTACCATAACAACTGGCAAAAACATGCATACACCTGGTATTGTATTTAAGCAGTCCGCCTATTCAATACATACATATTTACTTTGATCTAGAACATGTTTCGTCCCCTAAGGGACATCACCAACTAGAATACTTCACAAAATACATCAGATATAAAATCACATTAATAGATTGGTAAGACATGAGTTAAAATACATTATCGTAAACAAGGACATTTAAAATAATATAACTGAAAACTTGACTAAAGTTCAAAGTCGTTGTAGTCAATAATATCGATGAGAATTGTTCTTGATGAAGTTCATAAAAACTAACACGTGTAATCATGAAAACATCGTAGAATGACCATTGATATTGAGTAAAATCCTCGTACTACAATATTCCATGACATAAAGGATCCTTATGATCTTGGAGTGCCTTTGCTGGCGGGACCTAGTGTTTACAGTGCACTTTGTCTTCTGGTATAGGCTAGAGCAATTTTGTTACTTTCATTGATCTGTCTTAGTTTTATCCTTAGCTGCCTCTGTGGATCCGTGGTAGAGTGTCGGCCTCCGGATCCCAAGATAGCGGGTTCAAACCCGGCAGAGGTAGTCGGATTTTTGAAGGGCGGAAGAAAGTCCATTCGACGCTCCATGTCGTACGATGTCGGCATGTAAAAGATCTCTGGTGATACATTTGGTATTTACCCGACAAAATTAAATCTCAGCCATAGACGCCCAAGAGAGATCCGGTTTACTCTGTCTGCCATCTAGCGGACCTAGAGTAAGACGGAACGTCGAAATTGACGAGCAGACAGCCAGATGGCGTCAAATCGAAATGTCTGCACACGGTAGCTGAGGCCATACGATTATTATTATTATTAGCTTTATCCTTGGCTTTGACAAAATGAAAGTGACTGAGGTATGAGTGATGCTAGTAATGCCATTCCTTATGCAGCCAGTCCCTGCTATGAATGGTGTGAAAATATTGCTCATAGGGTCAGTCGGTGCATGCATTTCGGTGGGCTTGGCAGACTGATATGTATAGCAGCTTCTGGCTCGGTGAGGAAAGCAACGGGAAACTACCTCACTCCTCATTTCCCTAGTACGCCTCTTCAGTGATGCCTAGGCCATCTATGACAGCTGATGGCGGAACTGTTGAGGATCCAACCAGCCTTCGGGCTGAGGACTAAACATACAACATGATCTTGGAAGTACAGTGGAAGCTCGATATCTCGAATTACCTCGGGAGCTAGATTTTATTTCGAGATATCGAAATTTCGAGATACCGTCCTTGAGCATATACGGTATAGTTCACAACTGAATCATATGTATATACGGGCTTATACTGAATACTGTATGCGCCAAAATATACAGTAGCCTACTCATTTTCACGCCGGAGCGTCTGCGTGTTGTTATATCGCCATGATGAATTGTTAGTTGAGTAAAGAACGTTGTACTCTGTGATTGGAAGTGACAATGGGTCTCGCGACGGAGGAAAAAGTGTTTCTAGTGGAGTATTATTTTCGCTCGTACGGAAACGGTACTCAAGGTGGGCCGAGTTTAAAGTTAGTGGCGGAACAATGTCGTGAACACTTCAATAAGCCAGCACCCAGTAACACAGTTATTCTATCTATTGTTGAAAACTTTCGTCGCACTGGTAGTGTATTGAGTCAACGCAAGGAAAGGTCTGGTAGGCCAGTAACTGTGTCCACAAATGAAAATCATGGACGTGTCCTCAACCAGGTGTTGCAGTCTCCAAAGCGAAGTCTTCGGCGAACAGCCCTGAAATTAAACATCAGCCCTACGTCACTTCGACGATTGTTTTAAGACATAGGTGGATTTCCGTACCGAATACAGGTTGGGCCGCGATTGACGGAGCACGATAGGCATGTCAGGGTGGAATATTGTTTACGATATTTGGCCATGGTGTACGAGGATCCAGATTTCTTGTTCAACGTGTGGTTCTCCGACGAAAGTCACATTCACTTGGACGGTTTCATCAATCGCCAAACAACTCGCTTTCTTGGATTCGAGAGGCCAGACACTATAATCCAAAAACCGCTACATAATGTGCGTTTGTCGATTTGGTGTGCATTGTCAGGTGGTGGTGGTGGTGGTGGTGGTGATTATTGTTTTAAGAGGAAGTACAACTAGGCAACCATCCTCTATGTAACACTAATCAGAGGGAAAAATGGAAGGGATCCGACACTTCGAGAAATGAAGATATCGGTCAAAGAAAGACAAGGGCCACGAAGGACGTGAAAATGAAAGACTCCCTAGCCCTCGCAAACCTAATAGCGTCGGGGTCGGAAAAGAACAAGAGTTGACCAAGAGAGGTCGGATAGGATAGATGAAAGTGAGGAGCCTGGCACAAGTAAGTGGAAGCAATAACAGAACTCAGCTAAGGACCCCGTGGTCGTCAACCCACGCTCCAAAGTTCAGAGCCCTTGGGGCCCCTTTTAGTCGCCTCTTACGACAGGCAGAAGATACCGTGGGTGTTATTCTACTGAGAATGATGATGGTCCACCTCTTACCATTAACCAGAAACGCTATAGGAACATGGTGATCAGGTCATTTATTCAGGATCTAAGAAGGTTTTGTCGTGCCAGGAACATGCAGGTGAATAGACAGTGGTTCCAACAAGACGGGGCGACCTGCCACACAGCTCGACAGACTATGGCTATTCTGCAAGAAACCTTTCCAGGACGAGTAATTTCCCGCGGGGCTGAGTTCCCCTACCCATCACATTACCCCGATCGTACACCACCTGATGCTTACGTGTGGGGAATGTTAAAGGAGCAAATTTCCAATTGTCCAGATCCACCCAAAACTGTGTCTGCATTACGTCACAAGATCGTCTCGTTCTTCGGGACTCTGCGGCAACCTATGTTCCAAAATATGTTGGAAAATCTGCGTGATCGTTATGAACACTGCCTACAGCGCAATGGAGCACATTTTGAACATTTACACTACCATCTCGATAAGCAAGGTAATGACAATAAGACTAACATAATTTCCAGTGCTGTATATTTTGGCGCATACTGTACATTATTTTAACAGTATTTAAAAATAGACAAACTAACTCCATTTTACGCGATCACTTTAATTAAAACCTTTATTATAATAACTCTTTTAGAAGACAGGATACAGTAGCGAAACAAGAAACATACCTCTGTTAACACCTTTCGAAACAATCCGTTAGTCTCTTCTCTTTGTTATGCTTAAACTTTCCTCCCTTCACGTTGAAACTTCTCGTCAATACCACGCAGCCGAGGTTCGTAAATGGAGTTTGTCATCCACGACTTCGAGGGTTGCTTTCGCAAGTAGCCGGTAATTAACTCGCATCCGAGAAACAGCGAGGGTTCGCCGATATTCTGATCATCAGAAGTTTCAGATGTTCGGTCCCCGTCATATTAGCTCCCACTATCACTGTGAACCTTTCTTTACTTGTTCCTCACAAACCACAAATTCGTATTGTACAGTTAATGTTGCAAAAAATTTGAGTTACAGAGTATTTTTTTGCTTCAAGGGAGGAAATATTTGCTTCGAGAAATCGAGAAATTCGTGTAACCGAATTTCGAGTAATAGAGAAATAAATACACGTGAAGAATAGCACAAACGACTGGGAAAATTAAGTCACTTCGAGATACTGAAAATTCGACTAATGGAGGTTCGACTGTAGTTCCTTCAAATGACACTGAAAAATGAGTTGCTTCCGTATTCTAAGTCAAAATGGGCCCGGAGTGGTAAAGTCGGTTATAGAATTGAATTGATTTTGTCATGTCAAAATGGTGGTAAATATTAACTGAATTTGAATATACTCGGGCGATTCTTATTTAAAGGGTCCAGATATCAATGAGATATTACTATTACATAATAAGATTTTATACAATATGTAATTTATAGTCTGTTTATCTGTTTTAGGTGTAAAATTAAAGTGGATATACAACTGCTAATATGTGGACAACTTTGGTGTGAAGATTTGTTTCTTGTTATGCAGGGTTCATACCAAGAGCGAATAAGGTGCTGGGACAGACTTTCTCTGTGGCAGCAGCAGAAGGGCTCTCTGAGTTTTTTAAGAGTCAGATGAAATACCGACATGCTGCTAAACAATTACAGCGCACTTCGCAGCTGCAAGATGGTCGCTACTGTCCTAAGAGTCTAGAAGATAAACAGGTATTTCACTGTTTCTCAGCAAATGATAAGTTTGTAATTGTTATTTCATACCGTAATTATTCTTCAAAATGAATCACATTTGTAATTTGTTTGTCTGTGGCACATACCAGGTAAGGCCTTGTTGTGAAGTTTTATATTTGTTATTATTTATTATCCCTAGCTGTGGATCAGCGACATCGTCTTCAAGGTCACAGGATTACCATCTGGCATCAAAGTGAGAGGAAAGTCTTTGAAGGACGGTCTTACCCAACCTCCAACCTATCAGACCCACATTTTAAGGCCTTTTTTATAATAGCCACAGCTGTACACTCCATTCTACACCATATACATTGCTTGTAACTCAAGGTTCCACACAATCAACTCAGCTGCAGCACCGCATTCCGCCGGTTTTCACACACGGCTGTCTTCCACTCGCTTCAACTTTCCACAGGCATAAGCAGTTAGCTTATGAGCGTTCTCATAGGCGAACACGAGTGTCGCCTTCAGTGCCAAGTTTTCAACATGTCGGAACTAAAGGTGGCGGTGCAAGAATGGGAGAACGTACCATAAGAGGACATCCGGGACTTGATAAGAGGCATGCCCAGAAGACTCGCAGCGGTATTTGCAGCCAGGGGTGGAAATACCCCCTATTGATCACATAATCAACATCTGGCAAGTTTCCAATACATTTCCGTAAACTTACATAATTTAAACCAATAAATTCGGTAATCAGAAAATCTGTCAGATTCCGCTTCCTCTAATTAAACAAATATATCTTCTTAAATCAAAATGTTAGAAGTATTATTGTGTTTGGAATAGGTTTAGAAAGATTCTTACTTCATCCTGTAATTATGTTTTGAAAGTAAAAATAAATTAGCTAGCTTAAACTATGATTACTTTTATAATATCAGTGTTATGCTTTTTTTAGGCCACTGTATAATAAATTGCCTCCGTGGCTCAGGTGGTAGTGCGCCGTCCTCTCACCGCTGGGTTCCGTGGTTCAAATCCCGGTCACTCCATGTGAAATTTGTGCTGGACAAAGCGGAGGCGGGACAGGTTTTTCTCCAGGTACTCCGGTGTTTCCTGTCATCTTTCGTTCCAGAAACACTCTCCAATATCATTTCATTTCATCTGTCAGTCATTACTCATTGCCCCAGAGGAGTGCGACAGGCTTCGGCAGCCGGCACAATTCCTATCCTCGCTGGTAGATGGGGCTTCATTCATTCCATTCCTGACCCGATCGAATGACTGGAAACAGGCTGTGATTTTCACTGTATAATGAACTGCTTTTCATTAGCAAATGATAGTACTCACTGCACAAAAGTTTATTTTAGCAGGTATTGCTATCATATGTTCATTCACAAGCCATAAAAATAAGATCTAATCTTGAAAACTGGGAGAAGTTCTTGACACAGAGGAATATAATGCCCAAGATAATCCGAGGAATTAAACAAAACTTCATACACAACCAAATGGCCCAGACTGAAAACAGCTTCACTAAAAATAACTCCACTTTTACACAACTTGCAAGCAGAATCTCAGTAAACAACTGAGCCTTCAGCTCAGAGACTCAGAGGGCAAGCTGCTTCACAATGACAACCGACGCCTCCTAGTACTTTACAAAACCTCCTCAACTGTGATGCATCTAGTAAAAGCTTTGACAACCAGGAAATGACACCAAACCCAGGCTCACTACCTTCATCAGTGGAAGAAGTTAGTCATATCATCCAGCTACTCAAGAACAACAAGGCAGCTGGAGAAAACGGCATTGTGGCCAAATTATGGAAGTGTGCCGGTAACAAGGCAGCGAACAAGCTTACTGAGATCATTCAGAATATCTGAGAAACAGAGAAGTTGCCGTCTAACTGGATCTTATCTTTGATCCACTTCCTTCACAAACCAAATCCCATGGCAAAACAGCCCTGAAGGGTTGACCTAACAAGCAACGGCTGCTCAGCCCAAACACCAGCAGATTACGAGGTTTCATGTGGTTGGCATGACAAATCTTCTCGGCTATTATTCTTGGTTTTCTAGACCGGCGTCGCTAACTCACCATCAGATTGCTCCTCAATTGTAATCACATATGCTGAGTGGATCTCGAATCAGCTCTCAGATCCAGGTAAAAATCCCTGACCTGACTGGGAATCAAACATGGGGCCTCAGGGTAAAAGGCAGGCACGTTAACCCTACACCATTGGGCCAGCTACCTCCTTTATAGGAAATTTTTTTTAAAGATGTGAACAACTACCACGGGATCAACATAGTAACATACAAGGCTCCTCTAAGGCCTTACTAACAAGGGCAGAGAATCACGTGGATAGTCAACTGGGAAATTATCAGGGAGCATTTGGGAAGAGCTGATCCTGTACTGAGTAAATCCTCAACCTCAAAACAGTACTAGCCAACTGAGGGTTAGAAACTGAAAGGTGGTAGTCACCTTTGTTGATTTCAGGAAGGCTCATTGTGGACAGACAAACCCTAAGTAAAATTCTCGAGAAACTAGGATTAGATAACAAAACCTGAATAGTCATTTTATAAACCCTGACTGACACACACTTCAAGGTTAAATTCAGAGGCAAGATCTCAGAAACCTTCGAAACCAAGTACTTTACCACAATCAGAGAGTCTAACGGAGATATTTCACAAAAATAGGGTAATATCAGGCGAGTGGAGAAATTTAAGCACTCAGCGATTGGATTGAGCCCAACTGTCAAGAAAGCACCTCCGACTTAACAAACTAAACTGGCTTAACTGAGTCAAAACACACACAATCCAAAGCTGATAATAACAATAATGGCGTGTGGCCTCCAAAGAGGCCTGGTGCAGGTCTTTCGAGTTGACGCCATGTAGGTGACCTGCGCATTTTTGAGAATTGGGCCCTACCTATGATGAATTCTAATGATGAAGATGGCTTACACACCCAGGCCCCGAGCCATTGGAATTAACCGATGAAGGTTAAAATCCCCAACCCAGCCGGGAATCGATCCCAGAACCCCTTGGGCCAAAGACCAGGACGCTAACCATTTAGCCATGGAGCACTCAACAGGAAAGGTCTGATTGAAAAAACTGGAAGTTAGAGAGAAAATAATTTTCTGAAAGATCCTAGGCCTGGTACTGGAAGGCAGGGAATATCGGACGTGTCACAATTCAGACCTCCACTTCCAGACAGGCTCTCTGACTGTGCCAGGAAAAGGAGCATAGATTTCTATGATCATGTGGTAAAATAATTGTCTGAGTAACTGATTAACTGTCTGTTCATCTTCTGGTAAAACTAGAAAATCCGTACCATCTGTCTGACGGAGCCTGAAAACACACACACACACAAAATAAAAAGAACTGGGACTGACAGATTTACAAAACAGTCAGGCAGTGAGACAGATCATAAAGAAAGTCTATGGTTCTTAGGAAAAACCTCTGAAGAAAAAGGTACCCCTGGCCAGAGGAAAGAAAAGAGCTACACCAGGAGAAGATGTGACAATACTGGGCAAAGATTAAAGCCCGGTGATTGAACAAGCTTGGTCCTAAGTAGACCCGTTCAAAGACAGAAGAAGAAGAAGAAGAAGAAGAAGAAGAAGAAGAAGAAGAAGAAGAATGCTACAAATACACATGTATACTGTACTGTACATACCATTTAAAGAAGGAGAAGAAGAAGAAGAAGACAAATGCTCCAAATATATCTGTATACTGTACATACCATTTGAAGAAGAAGAAGAAGAAGAAGACAAATGCTCCAAATACACGTGTATACTGTACATACCATTTGAAGAATAAGAAGAAGAAGATGATGAAGAAGAAGACAAATGTTCCAAATATACCTGTATACTGCACACACGATTTTTAAATATCAGTGTTTGTAATTGACCAGAGCGCCACTGCATTAGCGCTGCGCCTCTTCCAGCGGCTGTTTTGTATCTCGGAAGTGTTCGGGCACCTTCGCGTGCCATCGTGTGAGCGAGGGTTGACGCAAAAGCAGCATGGCTGCCGGACTATGATAAAATGTGCTACGCGGACAAGTTCTGTAAACATCTAAACCATCGCGTGAGCGACAGGTTAAACAAATGTATCACGATGTGTATATAGTGTAAATAAACCTAGTATATGTATAATTAAGTACAGTTCATCTTTTTATGTGTATGAACCAGCATGTGGTTCCTAGCACCACGTGTTCTCAGGGACCTGTCCGTATGAGGTCGGAACATGGTCATACCGGGCCGGATTCTTTAAAGTGTCGTAATGCTATAAGTTTACGTGGTCCTCCGGTGTTTGTGAGTGTATGTTTCGAGTGCTGACAACCTGTGGAGAGAATATTGGAGCACGTGTATCATCATCCCTACGGCATGCTGAACTGACGAGGCGGACAAAGCATAAGTGCACATCACAGCAGTATACCAGAGGTCAGTCATTCCTTTAATTTTTCCTGTCTTTCCTAACACATATCATGGAGTCTAGTGAGAAAAACCTGTTAGTGAAACAACGAGCGGTCATTAAAGGGTCACTGACACGTATCAGTAAATATGTAGACAAGTTTGTGGCGGGCTCGGATATTAATGCAGTACGTAGCAGGTTGAAACAATTGCCTTCACTTTGGGAAGAATATAAGCATGTTCAGTGTAAACTCGAGATTAATGACGACGAGAACTACGAAAATCATGAACGGGATAGGGAACAGTTTGAAGAAAACTATTACGATTTAGAGGCGAAAATGACTACACTGATAGAAAAGAGCACAGCCCCCGAGCAGAATATCGATCAGTTATCTCAGCATTCTTGCGGTAATTCCCAACAAAATTCCATGGAAATACGATTGCCCGTCATTGACCTCCCTACATTTCATGGGCAGTATGAGACTTGGACTCATTTTCAAGACACCTTTCAGGCTTTAATTGTTGACAATTTAAAACTATCAAACGTTCAGCGTTTTCATTATCTACTTTCAGCACTCAAGGGCGAGCCTCATCAATTAATTCAGAACATTCCTGTTTCTAACTCTAACTTTGTAGTAGCTTGGGAAGTCGTATGTAAGAGGTACAACAACAGAAAACTGATAGCAACACAACATATCAAGGCTCTATTGTCATTACCTACATGTCACAAAGATATAGCATCAGACCTTAGGAAGTTGAACAACCACTTAGTAAGCAATTTAAACGCTATTCAGAACCTCAACCTTTCAGTGCCTTTACACGAAGCCTTACTCCAGCAGCTGATGTTAGACAAGTTAGATCCCGCTACCCGTAAAGAGTTCGAAATGAAAGCTCCAAGCAATGATTTTCCGAGACTCGCTGAGGTATCCACCTTTTTGGAAGAGAGGGCAGAAGTGTTAGAACTGATGACGGCAACACGGGAACAGAGGGGGAGCGCGGCAAATCCAGCTAAGCACCAGTATGTGAGAAACAATGAAAGCCCAATTCGAGTTAACTCATACGTATCTACAAGGGGGAAGTGTGACTTTTGTGACTTAGATCATCCGTTACATCGGTGCGAAGGATTTCTGCAAGCTAACACAAGAGAACGGTATGATTTTGTCAAAAGAAAGGGTTTATGTTTTAACTGTTTTAGGCATCATAGTGTCAACGTGTGCAAATCTGATAGCTGTAAGACTTGCCAGCGTAGACATCACACTTTGATTCACTTTGACAGTACCACACACAATCAAACGACTACAAACAAGGATACCCAAGCTAGTAGAGGTACCGGTATTAGAGACGACGAACAGGGTGAGAGTAATGCTAGTTACTGCACACTAAAATTCAAGCCACAGTCTCAAGTAATGCTGTCTACTGCAATAGTAGGAGTTGCAGACAACAATGGTCGAATTCACCAGTGCCGAGCTCTACTTGACAATGGATCGCAATCACATTTCATAACCGAGTCACTTGCAAGTAAGCTGAGGCTGCAACGACATAGAAACTGTATTCCAATTAGTGGTATAAGTAACACTGCTGTCACCGCATCTCAAAGTGTATTATTTCTAATGTGTCCAGATTCGAAACTGTTATAACGTGTTCTATACTCCCTCACATAACAGGTGATATTCCAGCGAACCATATTGATTGTAAATCGTGGAACCTGCCTGAGGATATCACATTGGCGGATCCTCACTTCAACAAGCCAGGACCAGTAGACATGCTCATCGGTGCGGAGATTTTTATGCAGTTGTTGCAGGAAGGGTGGCGGAAAAACTGCAATGAGCTACCCATCTTGAAAAATACTGTATTGGGATGGATACTGTCAGGTCCAATTAAGTCGCGGGCTCGGACTAGTGAGAGAGCAGAAACTCCACCCACTTCATCATTTTTCCTCAGACAGGACGATGACCTCAATAGGAAGATGGAAAAATTCTGGGCAATAGAAGAAGTGACAACTAGAAAAATGCCCCTAACACAGGAGGAGCAGTACTGCGAAGAGCATTTCGTAACTCACACCAAACGGGACAATAGTGGACGTTTCATTGTAAGGTTGCCTACGAAGGCAGAAGGTCTGCAACTTGGAAACTCTTACAAAATAGCGGAGAAACGATTCAGACTACTGGAACAGAAGCTTGAGAAGAGACCTGATCTGCGAGCTGATTACGTGAATTTCATGGAGGAGTATGAGACCCTGGGTCATATGAAGCTGGCCCCAGATATATGCAAAGACGAAGGAACATTCTGCTATCTCCCACACCATGCAGTTTTGAAGGCAGAGAGTACCACTACTAAGACACGGGTTGTATTCGACGCGTCTTGCAAAACTGACAATGGCGTTTCCCTCAATGACACTCTCGCGGTGGGACCTACTGTTCAACAAGATCTACTATCAATTGTGACAAGGTTTCGCACACATCAGATTGCGATGACGGCAGACATTACAAAAATGTACCGTCAGATCAGAGTAGACGACAAGGATGTTAACTTACAGCGTATAATCTGGCGAAAACATCCATCCGAGCCTCTACGCACCTACCAACTGAAGACCGTAACATACGGTACATCCTCAGCGTCCTTCCTAGCCACAAGGTGTCTAACTCAACTGGCTGAAGAAGAAGCCCACGTGTTCCCTACAGCATCTCGCGTGTTGAAGCGGGACTTCTACATGGACGATGTATTGTGTGGTAGCGATACAGTGGAAAATGCTATAGAGCTGCGAGGAGAACTACAAGAATTGCTGCAACGCGCAGGCTTCCCGCTCCGCAAGTGGACTTCGAATCACTCCGCTGTACTTGAGACGATACCAGCAGAACTGAGAGAATCACAGTTACCCCTACGATTTGACAAGGAAGACAATATTAAAACGCTAGGATTGCTGTGGCATCCCTTGCTTGACAAGTTCCAGTTTGAGGTTCACATCAAGGAGAACAATGGAGGCCCTACGAAACGAAATGTGCTTTCAATTATAGCCTCTATATTTGATCCACTAGGGCTGATAGGACCAGTAATCGTAATGTGTAAAATTTTCATGCAGCAGCTGTGGCAAGAAAAACTAGAGTGGGATGAACCACTACCATCTCCTTTACTTGAGGGCTGGATTAAAATCTTTACTGATCTTCCAACACTGAACAACATTCATGTCGACAGGTTGATTCTTTGTACGGGAAGAGTCGTCCAGATACAAGTTCATGGCTTCTCCGACGCGTCTGAACGGGCCTACGCAGCATGTGTGTATATCCGCAGTACCAATCAACACGGTGAAGTTTCGGTACATTTGGTATGTTCGAAATCCAGAGTTGCTCCTCTGAAACAACAGTCTCTACCTAGATTAGAACTGTGTGGGGCTCTTTTGTTGGCACGTCTGGTGGATAAGACTACCAACACCCTGAATCTGAAAATTGACAATACTTTCTTGTGGACTGACTCGACCATAGTACTCTCGTGGCTTGCAGCTGAACCCACGAGATGGAAAACGTTCGTCGCAAATCGTGTCTCTGAGATACAGCAGTTAACTAGAAGAGCCGAGTGGGGTCATGTTATGTCAGAAGACAATCCGTCCGATGTTCTTTCAAGGGGAGAAGGACCACTCAGCCTACAACATAATGAACAATGGTGGCATGGACCGGCGTGGTTGGTGCAAGACGCAAGTACCTGGCCCACTAAGGATTCAAACGATTCTGCAGACGAACTTCCAGAAAGAAGGGATACGGTACAATGTTTACTCAGTGCCACTCCATCTGACGAAGTCACGACACGGTTCTCATCTCTCCGTCGTCTACAGAGGGTGATGGCTTATTGTAACAGATTTGTTTTCAATTCCAGAAGACACAACGTAAGAAGAACAGGACCATTATCTGCAGAAGAGCTAGCAATGGGACTTCAGATATGTATCAAACTTGCTCAACGTGTGACATTCGCAAGGGAAATAGGCGAGTTGAAGTCGAACTCATCAGTTTCACCGCAAAGTTCAATAAGAAATCTGGACCCATTCCTAGATGGGAACGATGTATTACGAGTAGGGGGACGCTTACAAAATTCTTTGAAACCATTTGCAGAAAGGCATCAAATCATATTACCTCAGCGTCACAATATAACCAAGTTGATTGTGGCTGACGAGCATATTCGGCTGCTACATGCTGGTTCGAATCATGTAGCAGCCTCTCTTAAGTCCAGATATTGGGTAGTGAACATAAAGAAAGTGGTACGGAGTGTCATTCACCAATGTGTGAAGTGTTTCAGACTACGAGCCTCAACAGCAACGCAGCTCATGGGGCAGCTACCGTCTCCTCGAGTGACTCCATCGCGCCCATTCTTGAATACGGGAGTTGACTACGCTGGCCCGTTGTACATTAAACAGGGTGCAACCAGGAGCAAGGTCAAGGTAAAATGCTACGTAGCATTGTTCGTTTGCCTTTGCACCAAGGCAATACACTTGGAATTAGTTCGTGACTTGACCACACAGGCCTTTATTGCCGCCTTACGGAGATTCGCGGCCAGGAGGGGGAGGTGTACAAACCTATACAGTGACAATGCTACTAACTTTGTAGGAGCTAGAAATGAATTGTTGAAGGTGCACCGGTCGGAACAGTGGAAGACAGATGTTCTGAACAACGCAGCGCAAGAGGGATTCACTTGGCATTTCATTCCTCCTGATTCGCCTCACTTCGGGGGACTCTGGGAAGCTGGGGTGAAATCCATGAAACATCATTTGCGAAGAACCGCTGGCAATGCCTGCTTGACATACGACGAGATGTATACCCTACTTTGCCAAATAGAGGCATGCCTAAACTCAAGACCGCTCGTTAGACTCTCAGACGACCCTGATGAACCCTCATACCTGACTCCTGGCCACTTTCTGATCGGAGCCCCCCTGCTATCCTTCCCTGAACCTGACCTTAGTGATAGTGTGCACTGTTATACTTCCAGACGGCGCTACATTCAGGCGCTGCAGCAGAACTTTTGGAAACAGTGGTCTAATGACTATCTTAATAGCTTACAACAGCGGCAGAAATGGTTGACGAGTCAGCCTAACCTTCAACCTGGAACTATCGTCTTAGTTAAGGACGACAACATTCCTCCTCTCTCTTGGCGACTTGCAACGGTCGAGGAAACTCATCCTGGGAAGGACGGACGAGTGCGTACGGTTACAATTCGCACCAGCAATGGAATTTTGAGGCGTTCTGTACATAAGTTATGTCCATTGCCAGCTCAAGACTGATACTTGCTAATACATTCAGTGTTTCATTTCATGTTGGTGTTAAATTCTTTGCTCTTGTATTGTAAGATTTTAATTATGATCAGTGTCCTTTATTGTTTGTGTCAAGTGCTGTACTTTTATTGTAGGACTTGAATTTGTTCATTTAGGTTTCATTATTTGAACATCTGCGTACATTTTTGCTCAGTTACTTTGGTTGAAGTTGTGCGTGTTTCATATCGGTATATGTATTGATGGTGAAAGAACTTCATAATATGACTATGTGTTCATTTTAAATTCAACATTTCTTGTTATTGTTAAATGTGATACATTTAGGTGTGGCGGTATGTTTGTAATTGACCAGAGCGCCACTGCATTAGCGCTGCGCCTCTTCCAGCGGCTGTTTTGTATCTCGGAAGTGTTCGGGCACCTTCGCGTGCCATCGTGTGAGCGAGGGTTGACGCAAAAGCAGCATGGCTGCCGGACTATGATAAAATGTGTTACGCGGACAAGTTCTGTAAACATCTAAACCATCGCGTGAGCGACAGGTTAAACAAATGTATCACGATGTGTATATAGTGTAAATAAACCTAGTATATGTATAATTAAGTACAGTTCATCTTTTTATGTGTATGAACCAGCATGTGGTTCCTAGCACCACGTGTTCTCAGGGACCTGTCCGTATGAGGTCGGAACAATCAGTTACCTCTAAACAATTATTTCTACGCCTATACCTGAACAGTTCTTCTTCTTTATTCCCTTTCCCCCCTATTAACTATGATCAGTACTTTGTGTGGATAACGCCCGCCTGGTGGCCGTGATCGTTAAGGCGCTGAATTCTATACAGTCTGACACCGTGGTTAGCCGGTTCGAGTCCCGTTGGTCAAAAAAAATTCACAATCAGAATGTTGGCCGTCAGGTTAGGGCAGGTGGTGGTACACAATTTCTAACCACTAGACTGTGAGCCAAAAGCCTGCATTAACCACCTCTCCACAGTGCCCATATGGAGTAAGGGCACATGACGCTGTTGATGGTGATTCGTTCATCGGATGAGGACGTTAAGCCTTGAGCAGACCCCTTGGTGCTATTCGACAGGAGTAGGCTACGTGCTGCCACTGGGTTTGACCCTCTCCCTGCTATCATATTACTATCATATATCACGTCATCCACTTCATCATTCATTTCTGATGAGGTTGACATCAGGAAGGGCATCCGGTCATGAAAATCCGCCACGACAGATTCATCTCACCTCATACCCGACCCCGTAGAGAAACTGGACAAAGGTTGGACAAACAGTACTTTGTGTGGATTAAGCCCAGTTTCACAGCCGGACGATTTCCTTGATGTCTACTGTATCTACTGTATAAGGTGTAACAATAACGTACAACCAAACTTTCAGGACATATTCCTCACACGTAGAAGAAGAAAATATGTTATATAGTCATGGGTACGGAAATGATTTATTTCTATGTTAGAATATATTTTCTACAACTCTACATAGTAAACTAATCATGGGAAATATGCAAAAACAGAACTTACCAGCATACCACATGAAACTCTTTCTTACATTAAATGTTTAAAATACCCTCCACTAGCACTGAATCATGCTTCAACCACCATTGCATTGAATCCTAGATGCACTGATGTATCTCTTCGCAGCCTTTTATAATACAGGCATGAAGACTCTCTGCATCTTATACTCGGGCTTGATACACAGGTTTCAAACGGCCCCTCAAAGTCTAGTGGGTTTATGTCTGGAGAACGCGGAGGCCAGGATATTAGTCCACCTCGACCTATCCAGCTGTCTGTTATTTTGAAACCAATGGATATTAACACTGAAATGATGAGGAACATAAAATTAATTTCATTATAATGCCCGTATTGTCGTTCTGAACCCTTGGACCACTATGAAGGATACCTACCTTCCTTACCTATCAGCAAATTTTCATGAGATCTGTCTCTTGGGTCGTTTCGGGTTCTTCGTCACTTGCTGAGGTAAAAGGCAGGGTTCAGTAATCCTAATCTATCTACTCAAATGAAAGGTCTATTCACAAAATATTTGCATTTTATTTTGGAAATTACGGAAGAAATATTAAATCAATGTTTTGGATTCTATCTTGTCCATTTGACACCCCAATAATTTAACACAAAGGAGTGGAATACTGGTTGATCCTTTGACTTAACTGCCTGATGGGCATCCTTACTAGAAACCATTGTCTCATATTTAATAAAGAAAAGAAAGTCTGGCGATCCTTAAATTCGGATTCCATGTGAGACTGCATGTACCATCATAATGATTCTTTATTGTCCAGCCCTCGTAACACGAACTCTGCACTCTGGGTATAATTAAGGCAGTCCAATCGGTGTGTGCCACACAGTGGTTGTACGGCATGGACCCTTAATTGAATCGATGTGACCTGCGACTATGTCATGGACCGACACCTACACTTCTAAGTTACTTTAGTCATTGTGGATGGTGACCGCAAGGAAAATGATGCTACAGTGGCATATGGCCCAAATCTAAGTCACTGAGATTGATGACCCCATGACCATCCAAGTTTCTAAGCTGAAGGCTAAACACAATTAAGTTACATCGGTTGATGACCAAAGTTTTCACTTTACTAACCCCAGCACATGTAATGCTCACTCAATCAATCAATCAATCAATCAATCAAAGTCAAATAATACAACAACAATAACAACGCTCACAATACTTTGTGGCAGTAAAAATCCATTACCTTCGGATGTGTCCCCTTAATCGTTACGTTAACATTTGAATATTCCCAGAAAAATAAACTACGATTTCCAGAATGCATCTTCAAGTTATTCACTTGGTTTAAAGTTATTTCACAAATACGGTTTCCGCTGAATTTAATAATGACATGATTTAATAAATCTTAATAAACAACAAATTCTATCTCCGCGGACGAATGGTTTCTTTCACAAGTCCCTACTCAAATGCTGACGTAATTAATTTTAATTCGTTTGATGTTTATCATCTGTTGTTATCGTGCAGCTGAAAAAAAATTACATCACTTATTTCCAGTATTATATCTTGTTTCATGACATCACGCTTTAAATCCAATCTAATACTAGCCATTATTAATACTTGGATAACCCTAATAATTAAGCACAAAACAAAAATCTGCATAAGTAACTCGCCGTACAACGTAAGCCGATTACGATGTCATATCTCACCATAATATTTCCATAAAGCTTTGTGCATCCCTCAAAAATAAGTAAGTCATCACTACCATCACTCTATATTTTGGACAACCTTGAAATTGGCTAACCTCGCTCATTATACTCTAAGTTTGTGGTTTCAAATATACATTACGATCTCAATTAAACAAATTCACAGTATCTAATAACCTACATGTTACTCCCGGATGGAAATTTCAACTAGTTCACGCAATTAATGATCTCCGTTACCAAGAACTGTAATCTCATTTTCAACACGTAACGCACTACACAACTCTCATTATTCGCCTGCCCCCTCTCGATCAGCTGGCAGCATTGAAAACACACGGCCCTCCTTGTTGTCAGCTTTGATATGAAACACATGTTCAGGTCATGCTTGACTGGCCTCTATTATTTTGGTATGGGCTTTACGTCGCACCGACACAGATAGGTTTTATGGCGAAGATGGGATAGGAAAGGCCTAGGAGTTGGAAGGAAGCGGCCGTGGCCTTAATTAAGGTACAGCCCCAGCATTTTCCTGGTGTGAAAATGGGAAACCACGGAAAATCATCTTCAGGGATGCCGATAGTGGGATTCGAACCTACTATCTCCCGGATGCAAGCTCACAGCCGGACTGGCCTCTAAGAAAGAAATCTTCGACTCCGCAAATAGAATTAAAATACGATATTCCTGACCAAACAGATATGCACATAGATTTTACTTTTAAATGTCCTTCAATAATTGTACCCGTCGCAAATTAATACCTGCGTGGATTCTCTCGAACTCTTCCATCCCAAACATTATACAAAATCTTCCTCGGGCTCACATAAAATCCCGGCATCGGTCTACAGGCTTCCAACCACGTGATTCATAAATCCTCCCTCAATTCGTATGACAAATCTAACTTCTTGTCTCAAACTCGACGACTCTCACTTACAAAAGAACTGGAATAAAAATCCTTAGAATCCACGACGCATAATTACGCCCAATACTTTAATAATGAACAACTTCGCATAAAATGACCTCGTATTTTAAAAATGGATTTTCACAAAAATGACTGACAAACTTTACTGTTATTTACTATCACATAAAAACCGTTTAAACGGACATAGAATAGTATTACACTTCGTGTCAGATATTCCCTGATCTACATTACTCAACACGACAGCGCGCTTCCACCGATTGAAAATGGGTAACCACGGATCCCTTGCACCCACTTCCATCACAATTCAAACAGAAAAATTTTACGTCGAATAAACATCTTAATTTGACATCACAAAATATAGGCAATAAATTCACGGAAATGACGATCTACTTTGGACGTGATATCACTTCGAAACCCTCACTAATAACTTTTTACAACATGTTACACGGCACTCGCCATACTTTAAAACTTTATCCAAGCAGAAAATAAAACAAATGACCTTTCGTCATATTTCTGACATTCACAAAACATATGGGTGACCAACTGCGTCATAAATACCCATTACAAATACATATAAGTTTTACATCATAAAACAATATATAATAGGCGGTAAGATGGCATTTTCACCTACCTTAATGTTACGTCAGCTTCCATTTTTGGGCTCACCAGAAACCCTTCTATATTTATTTATTTATTCATTGTTACACTTCTGGTTTCGGATTTTGTTTGATTCATTTTTTCTAAAAAAAATAAAGCATAAAAAAGAAATGCCCTTCACTTGGTGTTTCGTTGATCGAACTCGACTGATTGTATTTGTTGCCCGCACACGAATTACTTCTCTTTACCACACAATATTACAAATTTTACAAAAACTACTTCGGTATCTTGACCGTCTTTTATCAAATTACTTCTGCTATGAACAACTATCTCCACATGGAGTCAAGACCCAGCCACATCGGCAAAATCTAGGTTTGTAGTACTTAGTCTACTTTTTGCCGAACGATTTACTGATTAGTTCAACCCTCTCTCTCGCGCTTCAATGATACAAATGCAGGGATTTCAATATGGCGTCCCTTCTTATTTTATAGGAGCTATCCCCTCTCTCCAGAGATTTCTCCCTTGCCGCCAAGAAATTTGCATACTTTTTCCGACTTAATGGAACTGTATTTAAAAGAGATTTTGCTGTAACCACGCACTTGCTACCTTGCTAGCGGCAGTGTTCATGAACATTTAAAATTTATTCTTACCGAATTAACTGGTTAAATGACCTCATTTGATAGGCACTATTTTCTGTCGACTTAACGTGGGTAAAATAAACACGCGCGTCTCTTCTGAAATAATCCACTGAAATGGCTTAGCAGTCTCAAATCCGTCTTGCTAAAGACCAATTGTCTTATATATAAATACAGAACCCTCATTATACTGCGTTCACTACTAATTCTTTTATTTAAATATATTTATTCAATATAAACTTTCTTCTGTATCCATCCACTTTCGATACGTGCGGATGACGTCACGTATCATAGCGAAGGTAGCCAACCCCTTGCCACCTGTCGCCTCTGAGATATATAAAAATTCGAGCTTCTTATTACAATTGATAGGGGCCCCCTGTAACCATTTTAATACTTAAAATTCTTGGGGAACCAAGGTCATGGGTTAGTACGTATACTTAATCAAAAAGGTATGGTCAAATGTTCCACCTTTACAACACTAACATTTTTTAAATTTATTTAAATAACATTTAAAACTAACGGAATATGTTTCATCTACTTGTAGACATCGTCAGCTGAAAAGTTTTAAGATTAAGTACAAAGGACAAAGACAAAAACACATTAATATAATTTGGAATACCGAATGCGTCAGTTAAAATGTTGAAAAACTATGTTGGAATGTTCTGAGCACAATATTTGATACGGTACTGTTAAAAAATGTGCCGCATATCTATTCCATTCTTTTGTATTATAAGATGCTTCAAAACTTGACTACTTTCAACGTTAATAATAGCCTTCATTCTCGTTCTAGGGCATTCTACTGCACATCTTTCTACCTATGAAATCAGATAATCCGCCTACCTTATTATCAAGAATTGTTAACATCATCACGCCAACAAGATGAACTCAATTTTATTTTACTGCAACCATCACTTATGCTTAACATACGTTTAATACTTTTATCTTCATTCTACTAGAACTTTTTTTTTTTTTTTTTTTTTTTTTTTTTTTTTTTTTGCTATGGGCTTTACGTCGCACCGACACAGATAGGTCTTATGGCGACGATGGGGTAGGAAAGGCCTAGGAATTGGAAGGATGCGGCCGTGGCCTTAATTAAGGTACAGCCCCAGCATTTGCCTGGTGTGAAAATGGGAAACCACGGAAAACCATTTTCAGGGCTGCCGATAGTGGGATTCGAACCTACTATCTCCCGGATGCAAGCTTCACAGCCGCGCGCCTCTACGCGCACGGCCAACTCGCCCGGTTCTACTAGAACTAAACATGGTGCTCTATATCACCAAGTTTCAATCGATGCATTCGGCAAACTGTATTTCAACACATCATCACGTCAAGGAAAACTCTATTTCCAATTTTACTGAACTATCTCACGTGTACAATATCTTTTTTTAACAGTATCAAATATTGTGCTCAGAATATCTCAACATGATTTTTCAACATTTTAACTGACACATTCGGTATTCCGAATTATTTTAATGTGTTTTTGTCCTTGTCCTTTGTTATTAATCATAAAACGTTTCGGCTGATGATGTTTGCAGGATAGATGAAACATGCTCCGTTATTTTAAAATATTTAAATAAATGAAAAGAATTTAGTATTGTAAACGTGGAACATTTGACCATACTTTTATTAAGTATGACGAGGAACTCCAGCATGTATGCTATTTGCTTTACGTCGCACCGACACACATATGTCTTACGGCGACGATGGGATAGGAAAGGCCTAGGAATTGGAAGGAAGCGGCCGTGGCCTTAAGTAAGGTACAGCCCCGGCATTTGCCTGGTGTGAAAATGGGAAACCACGGAAAACCATCTTCAGGGCTGCCGACAGTGGGGCCCAGCATGTATGAAGAACATGTTTTGTAGCGCATTTAAAGGCTCATCTTCTTGCAGAACAAGTTGAGTACTCTCTAAGAAAGCATGGTAAGCTAGTCCGTTGAGGCTGGGTGGAAGAACATGAGGTTCTAACAAACAGTCAGCAACAATGTTGGCCCAAATATTGACAGAAAATCTTTGAGTATTGAATTTTGATACACCCTATGTCTTTCATCAAATCTTTAATACTGTAGGTTTTGATATCTCAGGGAATATTAAGACAAACAATAGTTTTAAAGAGTAAATTCTGCTCTCAGCTCTCTAGAACACACTACTCCAGAAATGACAACGCCCTTACTGTTACATTACAGCTGATCAAGAGTCAGTTCCGGCTGCCACTGCTAGATGTGCGACCTGAGCAAGTCGCTGTCACTCGAGATATGCCTGTCACTGAGCCAGCACTCCAACCACCTCGACAAGGCTACTCACCTTACTTTTCTGACTGTGACGATCCTGAAAAGTATTTGAAAGGAGGTCAGTATACAGTGTAGGGTATTTTATCAATTGTATCACTCCTCATCTTGCCTAAAACGCCTCATTTGGAACTGCCATAGGTTTTTGTGGTTTAAAACCGCATAACGTTTGGTGGTGTTATTTCATGATCCAACCAGCATTTGGGCTGATGACCTAAAAGACAGACAGACAGACAGACAGACAGACAGACAGTCAGACAGACAGACAGACAGACAGACAGACAGAAAAGGGAGAAGAATCACAGTTCCAAACAATATACGAGTTGGAAACCCCTGTTCTAGTTCATACCAGAAGACATAGTGTACCGTGAACACTATGTTTTACCAGGAATGAATGTGTCCTTCTATAGCACGCCATCCTTGTTGTGTTGGAAAGAGAACCATTGTCTTGAGAAGCTTGTACTGCCATGTATTTAACTGTCGGCAAATTAGATGGTGGCTTGCAACCAATTCTTCTGATCCCCCCGATTTACCTATTTGATATATTTTCTAGAGCGGTTTCCCTCCGTGCCTTAGCTCTCTACCTAGTGTTGTACTGAGAGTTTTTTACTTCTTTTAACAGTGTATAACATCGATACAGAAACAGAAAATGTGGATGATTGCTTGCAACTTGAATAATAGGTCAATTTTTGTAAAACATTATGCAAATATAACACATATTCCAGTGTGAAATAATATCCGTAGTTCAATTGAAACGAAGGTTTAATCATTTTAACTGCTTAAAACACTATTTTACAATTGCATAAAGGAGTGAAAGAAAATTAACAAAAGCTGTTATTCTCAGAACAATTGAATTTTGAAGAAGAGCACTCAACAATGTCAGTTTATTTGAATTAATATTTGGCAAATGACAAGAAAAAGAACTAAATGAATAACGCAGTCAAAACGAAACTTCAAAAAAAAAAAAAAAATGGAGAATTTAGTGGTAGTACTATGGTTGATCAGCTGAATCTACCAATCAACGAATGTCCACCTGCAGCTCTGTTGTTGCTAATCTCATAAGGAGGAGTAAGGAGGAATCTGCAAGTTTGCAAAAAGAACATTCTATGGCTGGAGTTCAAGATTTGGAATCGATCCCATAGTCATTTTGATAATGGTTAAGACCTAACACTGATATTAGTGAGCTCGGATTTAAATTTTAAAAATCAACCAAATATACTCTAATTAGATCAAGGAAATACATAAAAACAGGAAATAATCTGTGGCTCAGGCGGCAGCGCGCCGGCCTCTCAACGCTGGGTTCCGTGGTTCAAATCCAGGTCACTCTAAGTGAGATTTGTAATGGACAAAGCAGAGGTGGGGCAGGTTTTTCTCCAGGTACTCCAGTTTCCCCTGTCATATTTAATTCCAGCAACACTCTCCCAATATAATTTCATTTAATCTTTTATTCATTAATCATTGCCCCAGAGGAGTGCAACAGGCTTCGGCAGCCGGGACAATTCCTAACCTCGCCACTAGATGGGGCTTCATTCATTCCATTCTGCAGTGACTCTATATGTACAGTGTGGCCAACGAGTGCTTCCTTCTGATTGGCTCCGTCATGTTTTAGCCAAATGTCCCGTCACCTGATTTAAACGTATGTGTTACACACAGGGTAAGATCACTCTTTATGCAATTTCAGCGAAGTTCAGGTAACTGTTTTAACTTCGATACTACAGAAAATATGTTTTTATTAAACACAGGGATTACTTAGTATTATTACTTTCGAATTGTGTGTGAATTTACGTATTTTCTGAGGTCTGAGTTTTGAAGAAAATTACGCCAGGCTGTTGTGCTTATAGATGCAGAAACAGATCCGGAAAGGGTTTTAAAATGAAATTGCACAATTGCTGTTTTCAACTCTGAAAGTAGCACATTATAAGACGCTCCCAGCAACGAGTAGAGTTGTCTCATGGATTATAATGGTAACAGTATTAATAAAATGGATTAGAGATTTTATGCAGGCCAACGCAGTACATGTCAGATTTCTCGGTTAATATTCGCCGTATCGAAAACCTGTACAGAACAAAAGTTGTTTAGAATATAATTTCCGATCTTTTACGTTTCGTGCGATTTTACCGTGTAAGGAAAAATAACATTTTCACGATTATATTATTTTTCAAAAATTTCCGAATATCCCCGAAAATATCTGTTTTATCTAAAATCTGCACATAACAAAAGTTACAGGAAAGGTCACTCCCGATCATTTATGTCTCTTTCATTTTCATCCTATGAGATATCAGGATTGATATTATTCTCCAATTCAAGATTTTATGGCTATTCATCTCTTAAGGGACGTGGTTATAAGTGCTCCTTAACAACAAGTTGTGTTTTCCCACCATTATAATGATAACAATAATAGTCCAACTCCCGTGGCTGAACGGTCAGCGTACTGCCCTTCGGTTCAGAGTGTCCCGGGTTTGATTCCCGGCCGAGTGGGGTATTTTATTAGCTCGGGCTTCGGGACTGGGTGCTTGTGTTTGTTCCAACACTCTCCTCTTCATATTCAGACAACACACCACACTACAAACCACAAAAGAAACACGCAGTAGTGATTACATCCCTCCAAATAGGATTGTCGTCTGGAAGGGTATCCGGCCGCTAAACAGGGCCAAATTCCCATGTGTAACTCAGTTTGCTCCCACAACCCTACAGTTGTGGGAAGAGCGGTAGAAAAAGAAGGTAATGATAACAGTAGGCCTAATAACAATGTACGGTATTAGGAAAACCGATAGCAGCAAATAGAATGTTTAAAATACAGCGGATATCTACCAGTACTAACCGAACCGGGGCAGAGAATTAGTCACACATCAGGGGGATCGAACCGCAGGAGGTCGGTAACGGAGTCCTGAATACAAGTACTTCGGGACCAGGATAACTGCTTGTTTTCAACGAGCAGCAACTAGTATTTTCTAAAACCATACAGTATAGTGATTTAATTGCTCATTGCGGGGATCAAACCGTAGCCGTCATTAACAGAGCACTATACAGAACTACCCAGGGACCATGGCATTTGCTTGTTTTCACCGCTAAAGAGTAGCAGGTTTCTGTTATTACTTATGTTAGTACGACGAGTAGAATGGTACAGTATATTATGTTAACAGATATTATTTTAACGTAATATGGAGCCAGGTATTACAATTTTGTCTACCCATCGGTTAACTGAACCTACAACTGGTCAACGGCATTAGGATGCGGAAGGCAACGGGAAACCACTGCATTAAAGATCCTGAAGGATATCCCTTTAAGTTTATATAGCATGGCTCTGTTTAACGTAAAAATATTATCCGGAGTTTTTATTCCCCATTCAGATCACCGGTGGGGGGGGGGGATACTTTAAACGCTGCTATGACTAGAAAGCCCGGCAGTTTTCGAAAGATCAAAGTGTACGACAACAAATTTCGAATCGAAGGACATCCGAAGATGACACAACTGCACTTCAGAAGATGCTTTCCATGCTGCAACATCACGTTCGGAACTGGCTATGTGGACCGCTATACTCCGCTAGGAGAAGGCGCCTCAAGAAGAAGAAGATCGATTAACTATTCATATTATTTTCTATCTTCTGTGTGTGTTAAGATTATATCCATACCGATAAATCATACATTAAAAAGTACATTTCTATGTATAGTTTGATGATACTGCGTTGTATATGCTGATATGTAAAACCAGTAACCTGGAATATGGTAATATTAATTTTTTTAAAAATCATTGTAAGTTACCTTTACAGTCATCACGTACATTATTCAACACAATGACTATACTATTTTACGCCACATGTAATATAATACAAACGTTACTATAGGCCTAGCTACCAACACAGAATTACTAACCTCTTAAATAATTGTGACTTGTATACCACGTATAAATTAAATTTTGAAGTCTTACGTCAGGTAGTCAGACTCTGAATATAACTGTACCGGGAGGTACACCTCAACTCCGCACATCCAAAATATGCGCCTTAAAGAACTCTATCTAACCAAACGTGAAACTACTACTACATGAAGTTGGAACTTTAATCAGAAGATGTCACTACTGAAGTATTAAGTAATTGTGTTATTGTGAAGTTACCTAAACTGACTGGATTTATTTGCTTGGTGTTTGTTTACTTCAAGAAGTTTAAACTTTCCTCCATAGATGTCATTTCAAAAAATCTGGTCATGCACTCTGGTGCAAGGTGGAAGAACTTATAATTTAAAGAAGTTTGGCGTTTCTAGGTTTTCATAACTGAATCAGTGTTCATTTACTTTCGGGTTGGCATCACTTCCCTTTCTTTCCGCCAGTTTCTTAATGTGACCAATCACTAATTTTCTGTGCTTAATTTTCACCCTATCACAGGCTTCTTCTTGCTTTTTTGGGTGTAACTTTTGAATTAACCAATAAAATTGAGAGGGTGTGTCCGAATTGGTACAGAATCCTCTCGAACCTTCCCTTCGTGTATATAAACTGCGGTTGCTCTGGCTACCTTGTCATTTGATTTCCGAATTTCTAAGAGTGCGTGTTAAGACTGGAGGCGGGGCGCCTCATTCTTGTTACGACCGTTCTACGACATCTTACCTTCTGCCATCTGTTGCATTCTACTGCTCGCTCGCCCAGCTGTTTACTGACTGGCTTGTTCTCCGCCACTGCTCTTGCTGCCTGGCTGTGACGTCACACCTACGTGATCTTCATCGAGTAACTTCTCGAATCTCTTCACTTCGTATATAAGCAAGCCATTCCTTCGTTTCGACGGTCAGACATTTAGTGCACATTAACTCAAGTGGAGAGAGCGAACTGTTCGCTGGCGGCTGGCCCGTAGCGATGTTTTATTTCCTTTTAATTTGTGAATAGCTGCATCGTGCTCCAACAGACTGGATGAGCAAAGTTTTTATAAGTTATTGTGGTGCTTCGTTCTTTTAATCAAGAATTGAACTTTGAATGATTGATCATTTTGTGGCTTCTCAGTCTTCATTGTAAAAGAGTCCTTCTGACCGAAAATCTTAATCAATTTCATAACTTTCAAAGACTAATTGTGCATGGACGAATGATAGAAGTGTTGCCACCTTTTGGACATTTTCTACAGACCCGAGTGGTCGCTTACATCACCGAAGTAGTAGTGTTTAAGCAGTCTGGAAGGATTCCCCCCCCCCCCCATCTCTTTCTTTCTTTCTTTCTTTCTTTCTTTTCGTACTCACTCTGTCCCCTTTTTCTTTCCTTTATTCCAATATTGAGTAATGTAATTCTCTTTCCTCCCGATGTGTTTTAGCTCTCTTTCCCTCTTTGAGGTTTCAAATAAAGATTGTAAGAGTGGCCTTTAATTGGTATGGTGAAGCGTACTAATCCCCCCCTTTTTATTGGAAGTCGTGTCATCTATTAGGTACTAATTGTGTTTTCTCTTTTGAATACGGGTCTTCAGCTTTAGCTGAATATTATAACTGGTATCCCCAAGAATTCTTTATCATTATTTGTCTCGATTGTATTCTGGTCGTCAAGTGGGCTGAGCCCTTATCATATGTTTGTATTTCCTATCCTTCAACTGATTTTTATATTACCTGTTCTAGTCATTTATGCTTAAAATATAACTCGTTTTAAATCGATTCTTCACTCTTGTATTGGTTTGATGTATGTATCCTCTGTCCTCTCACTCCTTGCTTATTCTTTTTTTTTTTAACTCGGTACCTACCACGGACAGCCCTCTCGGTTAGCCCGCTAAGCTTCCGCTGCCTCTGGCGATTGGATAAAGCTAAGCCAGATATACTAATTTCTCTTGGTGTGGTCACAGTGTATTGTGGTGTCGGGCATATGCCTTTCAGTGGTTTAACAAGTTTCCACCAGTGAAACAATATTTGCTTGCCTCAAGCGTTCAGCGGCCCTCATACTGACCCATTACGCCACATTCTTCACCAAGCAGTTCATCAGCTCAGGTAATGGCCATCAGTTTTATCTCCCTGTAGCCACCTCCACCGACTTACACGAAGAGAAGGTCCGAATTTCTAACTATGTAACTGTTGTGTTTTACCCTCTCGAGTTCCCCTTCAACTTGGTTTGAGGTGATTATTACTTTGTAACTGTTTTTCTTCCTTTCCGTAATGCATTAAATTAACCTTTACTCGTGCCACCTCAGTAGCTTGGGACTAGCCCCTGTATCTCTGGGCCAAGAGCCCCGTCTTCATTATCTAGGAGTGCAAGTGTACGCCTCCATTCATTTTGTGTTTGGGCCAGTAATCTAACCTGTTCTTTTTCCAAGAAGGCCCAGTAGGCTGGGTAATAAATACCCCTGTAAAATTAATTTAAATTGTAAATTGGGCCTAGAGAGGCCAGAGTGTGTAAGGTATTGTAATGTTGCCTTAAGCTGGCGGTTAAAATTGGATGAATGTTGGAGAGCCTGTAAGCTCTTTTCTAAGTTTACTGTAATATCGAGGAGTGCCTCTGGAAGGCTGTAAATTTGTTGGAGCAAAGTTCTCTTGAATTTGGGGATTTCTACCCTTGTCTAAATTATACCACTTTGAAATTGTAAATTTGTAAACTAGGGGCTTCAAGCCCAGAATCTGTAAAATTCACTAATCTTGGATTTCCCTAGTCTTGTTTCAAGATTGCTATTTTGTACCTGAGATTTCATTGTTATTTAATCTAGTGAAAATTAGTTAATTTTTTTTTGCGAGCAATATAACCTTTATTTACAGTTTTAATTCAAAATTCTGATATTGCAGTTAGACCCATTCAACACCCGCACCTTCTTTCACCTCTTTCTGCGATCCACCAAAAAACGGTAACAATAACAAATACTGATAGGGCCATATACACACAGTATAAGCAATAAATAACATCTTAAATCAATGAACTAGTCTATTCTTTTTGAAACAATAATAATATAACTCTCCTTCATCTATCAGCTGATTGAGTACTTGGCTAAACATGGCGACTGGACTGGACTAGGCCACACTGTACATAAAGAGTCACTGTATTCCACTCCTGACCCGGTCGAATGACTGGAAACAGGCTGTGGATTTTCATTTCTCACTTAGGTCTGTAATTGGTATGAAAATTAATAATATTTTGAATGCGCAGTGGCTTTTTTTGTTCATTTGCTTCATATTTCTTTAAATATATTTTTCAAAAAGCTTTTGAAGGCCGCAAAATGTGGCCTCACAGGCTTCATGCGGCCCCATGACGTCATTTGGAAATCCCTGAGGTAGAACAAATCTGTAACTTTCATTGACCTGTCTCAGTCTCATCCTTGGTCTTGGCAATATAGAAGTACCTGTGGTATGAGCTAGTGATGGGCAATGCTCTCGCTCGAGACTGTCGAGACTGAAGTCACAGATCTCGAGACTCTCGCGAGAATCTCGAGATCGATTCTCCTGTATTGCGAGCTGTGCATCGTCGCAGTAACTACGAGTGTACGCTTGATAGTATATCATCAGCAGTTCTCATATGGAAATGTGTGGGTTGATAAATTTTACTAAAAGCCTGTGAGAGTACTGCGTTTTGAACTGTGAGCCCCTTGATACCATTAACGAAAGTGAAAATTGAATGTCAGTATCTTAAATTTTTCACAACTTATTTGAAGTGGACACCTTAGCTGAATAACCCTGTATAATTTGTGAATAACTGGAGATACGATGTACAGCTACTTGGATACTAGAGGCATGCATTATTCGAACTGGAGACGAGGAAAGATGTGCTTTGCTACATACGCAACCACCATTACACATGAGTGGAACGTGTAATCTAAAATGCCTAAGTATGTTCCAATTATTTCGAGAGGGGGTGATGGGCATCGTTCTCGAGACCGATTCTCCTATGCTGCAAGCTTTATGACGTCCCTGTAACTACGAGCGTAAGCTTGATAGTATATCACCAGTTTGCATATGGAAACGTGTGTGCCAATACATTTTGTCAAAAGCCTAGGAAAGCACTGCATGTTTAACTATGAGCTCCTTAATACCATTAACGAAAGTGAAAAGAGAATGTCAGTATCTTAAACTGTTCACGACCGATTTCAGGTGGACTTCTTAGCTGAATAACCCGTGTAATTGGTTAATAACTGTATAAAGGATGTACACCTACCAAGATACATCGCAGTTGTTGTCGTCGACTGGGTAGCTTCTTGTGATGCAGACCGGCCCATGAGGTGTTTTGTGACGATTCATTTTCAGCGCTAGTATGTGTTTCTAAGTGCCGGATCATCATGGAAGTATTTCTGCCGACGTATTTTACTTCTTTTGAACAAACAACACAGCGGGCTGTGTTATGTGACATCTCTTCAAAATAACCGACATCCACGACTTACGTTGCGTTTCGGACATAGGCTTCAAGTTGTCGTGTACAACTGGACCGTAATACCTAATTATGACTGGAATACTATATAACATTGTAAGGAATTATTTCTTTTGTCACCAAAATATTGGTAAACACAAGCAGTGGTCATATGATATTGAATGTGGGGTCCGATAACGATGTTCACCAACCTGTCGAAAGAATTGGAGCATACTCAAGCATTTCAGATTACACTCGTGCGTAATGGTGGTTGCATATGCAGCAAGGTGCATCTTGTCTCCTTTCGAGTTCGAATACTGCACGCCTCTAGTATCCAGGTACGTGTACCTACAGCAGCCATCAGGTTCTGTACGTAAACCACTCATTTGTGTACCTATCAGTGCATACAACGCCAGAATGCGTATCCTTTATAATTATGTTATACTGCGTTAAAATAGACCTCGGTAGAAATGAACGCCTTAGTCGCTTGTTAATACGTATTTACGAAATGGAGAAGGCCCGTGGTTGGCTATTCGCATACTCAGCACAAACAACGTTCAACTCCGACACCTGTAGGCCTAACGACACGCTGCTCGCCGCACAATGCGGGGACAACCCTCTCGAGATCTCTCGAAATTTCTCGCGAGAAATTGTGCCTGCGCTAGTCTCGAGAAATCCCGAGAAATCTCGAGACCTAGTCTCAGACTGCCCATCACTAGTATGAGCAATGCTAGTAATGTCATTCCTTATGTAGCGAGTCGCTATTATGAACGATGTGAACGTCACTCATAGGGTTACCTGATATGTTCATTACAGTGGGCTTGACAGACTGACAATAACACTATCTGATTTGCTGAGGAAAACAATGGCAAACTGATTCACACCCCCATTTCCTTACAATGACTCTTCAGTGACACCTAGGCTGCTTATGACAGCTGATGGTGGATCTGTTGAGTATCCCACCAGCCTCTGGGCTAAGGACTCAACATATATACAGGGTGCATCATAATTAATAGCACAAATTGAAACAGCTGTAAGCACACGATACTAGAAGCAAAAATGTCACAGGAAACAGGGAACCGCAAACAAGCTGTTTGTGAGATAATTTAGAATTTGTGGTTACCAGCCGCCACTGCCTTTGTCCCAGCATATGGGCAGCTTTTTGATGCCCTGATCGTATAAAGAACAGGGTCGTGTCCCCAGCCAGGTGTGCTCTCTCGTCATCTTCAAATCGTTGCCCTCTTAGAGCTTCTTTAACCGGTCCGAACAAATGGACATCGCATCACCTTCTTCTGCAAACCTTGCTGTAAGCCTCCGAAAGACCTCCAAAAGTCTCAACTTCAGAATTTTGGTCCAAATGCGAGGAACTCATCTGGAACACTTTACGGAGCTGTAGGTCGTTTGTGATGATTGCTTGACAGCTCCCATAACTAATTCCGACTTGTTCTGCAATTTCTGATACTCTCGCCCGCTGATCGTCGTCAATAATGTCTTTAACCGCACAAATGCTTTCGTCTGTAATGCTGATCCGAGGACGGCGAACATGTTGCTGATTTTCCACACATTCTCGTCCTTCTTTCAACTTTTCATGCCAGGCAAACAGACGCGTTCTTGATAATGTTTGATCACCCAACTGTGCAGTCAATCTCTGGCAAATTTCCGCATCTGTAACTCCTTCATGAGCAATAAATTTTATAACTATGCGTTGCGCAGTGGAAGGATCCACCTGTTGCTCCGACATCGTGAGCATTACTGATGAAACGGCGGGAATTATCTAACAGCATGCTCTCCCCGCTCCTAATGGTCCCGCCTAAGCATAGCAGAAGTGCGGAGACAGTCCTACCAACTGTTGATGTTCAGGAACAAAAATCCCATTTATATTTGATCGGCCTTCGTATGTTACAGTTACATGTTACAATGACCATACAGTGTACTTACTCGTAGTTAAAGGAAGACTGTTTTCTTGTTCATTAAAAAGAACTGCACTCCAAATGAAGTATCTAATAACATTTCTTAATGCTGTATTGGTACCGTGTCCTAACTAGGATGACGTTTACACATAATGAAGTCAGTGGTGGTTGGTAACCACAAATTCTAAATTATCTCGCAAACGGCTAGTTTGCAGACCCATGTTTACTTTTTTGCTTCTAGTATTGTGTACTTACAGCTGTTTCGATTTGCGCTATTATTTATGATACCCATCCGTTGCCATTTCTTGATGGCAGCAGTATTTTTGTATCCATTTCTTGGCACAGGCCAGAGCAAAGTGTAGCTTCCACGGAAGTCCCAGTCTTATCCATGGTTGTGATAATATGGAAGCTGCTGGGGTGTAGGTGGTGGAGCACAACTACTGTCTGTGTTATGAAACGTGTTGCTCATAGGATCAGTCGTGCTGCAGTGGCACATTCTGGTCCAGTGAGGAAAGCAATGGCAAACTACATCACTCCTCATCTTGCCAAGTATGCCTCATTTGGGCTCCGCCATTGGTTTTTGCAGTTTCCCTATAACTGCACAGCCTTTGGTGGTGCTCTTTGAGGATCCAACCAGCCTCCAGGCAGATGACCTAACAAACAAAAATTATGATACACCCTGTATATGTAAAAGCCATACAGGTAATTACCATATAACACTGATTTTGAGTACCACTAGTCTAATTTAGGTTTTATTATTATTACTCAAAAAGTAAATTCAAAGACTGGCCTAACGTAAAAATTGTTTTCCTCCAAGATAAATACATTTTGAGCTGGGGACATTTCCCTTGCCGCCGCCTAGTGTAGGGGTAGAGTGCCTGCCTCTTACCCGGAGGCCTCGGATTCGATTCCCGGCCAGGTCAGGAATTTTAACCTGGATGTGAGGGCTGGTTCGCATTCCGCTCAGCCTACGTGATTAGAATTCAGGAGCTATCTGAAGGTGAGATAGTGGCCCCGGTCTAGATAACCCAGAATAATGACCGAGAGGATTTGGCATGCTGACGACACGACACCTCGTAATCTGCAGGCCTTCGAGCTGAGCAGCGGTCGCTTGGTAAGCCGAGGCTCTTCAGGGCTGTAGTACCATGGAGTTAGGTTAGTTAGGGCATTTCCCTTTGACAAGGGAAAAAGTACTCCTACCTATAGTATGTTTGGGGAGTAGAGGGACTCTTTCCGCATGAACTTTGAGGCAGTTGAGGGGTGCAGGCTGAGGATGAATGACTTTCAAGACACTTTTTCAGCTAAAGGCTGCTGCACCTGCTTTCGGTCCTGGGCCCTGCTAATCCCTTCTTACAACACTATGCAGGCCACTCATGTTAACATTTACCAAATTTTGGAACTATGGGCTTCTATCCTCTTCCCCTCCCCTGACACATGAAAACCATTTGAAAAGAAGAGCGGAGAGGGTCTCTCGTCTCACAAGACACACTATAGTGAATTTAAATATGTAAGCTACTGTAGCATGAAAGTGAACATACATAATGAATTTATTTAAAATTCCAACTGCCAATAAGCTCCTCGGTCACATTCAGGCACACACCAAAACTCCAAATCTTCTCACTCACTGTAGATTACCGCAATCCCTATCCCATTCTGACTTTCCACACTGGGAACACAACTGCAGTAGGAACTACTGTCTACGTATAACCAGCATAAATTTCACCAGTAGCATCACAAAGAAATCTTACCCCATGCAAGGCTATCATGACTGCACTTCATCTAACATCACCTACCAGTGGTTTGCCTCCATAGCGTAACGGTTCAGTCAATCAGTCAATCAATCAATCAATGAATCAATCAATCAATCAATCAATCAATGAATCAATCAATGAATCAATGAATCAATCAATCAATCAATCAATCAATCAATACTGATCTGCATTTAGGGCAGTCGCCCAGGTGGCAGATTCCCTATCTGTTGTTTTCCTAACCTTTTTTTAAAATGATTTCAAAGAAATTGGAAATTTATTGAACATCTCCCTTGGTGAGTTATTCCAATCCCTAACTCCCCTTCCCATAAATGAATATTTTTTTTTTTTTGCTAGGGGCTTTACGTCGCGCCGACACAGATAGGTCTTATGGCGACGATGGGATAGGAAAGGCCTAGGAGTTGGAAGGAAGCGGCCGTGGCCTTAATTAAGGTACAGCCCCAGCATTTGCCTGGTGTGAAAATGGGAAACCACGGAAAACCATTTTCAGGGCTGCCGATAGTGGGATTCGAACCTATTATCTCCCGGATGCAAGCTCACAGCCGCGCGCCTCTACGCGCACGGCCAACTCGCCCGGTAAATGAATATTTGCCCCAATTTGTCCTCTTGAATTCCAACTTTATCTTCATATTGTGATCTTTCCTACTTTTAAAGACACCACTCAAACTTATTCTTCTACTAATGTCATTCCACGCCATCTCTCCGCTGACAGCTTGGAACATACCACTTAGTCGAGCAGCTCGTTTTCTCCCAGCCCAAACTTTGCAACATTTTTGTAACGCTACTCTTTAGTCGGAAATCACCCAGAACAAATCGTGCTGCATTTCATTGGATTTTTTCCAGTTCTTGAATCAGGTAATCCTGGTGAGGGTCCCATACACTGGAACCATACTCTAGTTGGGGTCTTACCAGAGACTTATATGCCCTCTCCTTTACATCCTTACTACAACCCCTTAATATCCTCATAACCATGTGCAGAGATCTGTACCCTTTATTTACAATCCCACGTTTTAGGGAGGAAGGGGTTCTGAGAATGCTCTTGGTAAACTGTCAGGGTGTAATAAATAAACAATTAAAATTCGGTACATTGATCGAATCTTATGAGACTGATGTGGTGATAGGAGTGGAAGGGGTGGTAATAGAGAAGTATTTCCAGAAGGGCATACAGTCCATCGTAGAGACCGAGGAGATAAAATGGGAGGGGGGGGGTTGTTTATTCTGGTGAAGGAAACTTACTGTTCACATGAATGGTTTACCGATGAAAGGGATGAAATATTAGGGATAAAATTAGTTTGTGATAATATGAAGGAGGTGGGAATTATAGGAACATATAGGCCTGGAAGAGAGGAAAGAGACATGGAAATATTTGAGAAATTAATAGATTATACTCATAAAAACAATACGGTAATAATGATATGGTAATAATTGGGGGAGATCTAAACTTGCCTGAAATTGAATAGAATGGAGCTGCAAGTAAAGCCCATGAACAGAAACTGGCAAATAAGTTAATTTGGGAGGAAGGATTTACACAAGTAGTACAAGAACTGACTCGTCTCAATAACTTGCTAGATGTGTTCTTGGTTAAACCATGGGAAATTGTTGATAAAACTGAGGTAATTGAAGGAATAGGTGACCATAAGGCTGTAATCATGGATGTAGGACTCGTATGAAAAATGCTCAATAAGAGAGTCACACAAGACAAGAAATTATATAGAAAAACTAAAATTGATGAATTTGGGACTTACTTTAAATTACAATTCCGTTGTTGGATAAGTGAATCAATCAATACTGATCTGCATTTAGGGCAGTCGCCCAGGTGGCAGATTCCCTATCTGTTGCTTTCCTAGCCTTTTCCGAAATGATTTCAAAGAAATTGGAAATTTATTGAACATCTCCCTTGGTAAGTTATTCCAATCCCTAACTCCCCTTCCTATAAATGAATATTTGCCCCAGTTTGTCCTCTTGAATACCAACTTTATCTTCATATCGTGATCTTTCCTACTTTTATAAACGCCATTCAAACCTATTCGTCTACTAATGTCATTCCACGCCATCTCTCCGCTGACAGCTCGGAACATACCACTTAGTCGAGCAGCTCTTCTTCTTTCTCTCAATTCTTCCCAACCCAAACATTGCAACATTTTTGTAACGTTACTGTTTTGTCGGAAATCACCCAGAACAAATCGAGCTGCTTTTCTTTGGATTTTTTCCAGTTCTTGAATCAGGTAATCCTGGTGAGGGTCCCATACACTGGAACCATACTCTAGGTGGGGTCTTACCAGAGACTTATATGCACTCTCCTTTACATCCTTACTACAACCCCTAACACCCTCATAACCATGTGTAGAGATCGGTACCCTTTATTTACAATCCCATTTATGTGATTACCCCAGTGAAGATCTTTCCTTATATTAACACCTAGATACAATGATCCCCAAAAGGAACTATCACCCCATCAACTCAGTAATTAAAACTGAGAGGACTTTTCCTATTTGTGAAACTCACAACCTGACTTTTAGCCCCGTTTATCAACATACCATTGCCTGCTGTCCATCTCACAACATTTTCGAGGTCACGTTGCAGTTGCTCACAATCTTGTAACTTATTTATCACTCTATAGAGAATAACATCATCCGCAAAAAGCCTTACCTCCGATTCCACTCCTTTACTCATATCATTTATATATATAAGAAAACATAAAGGTCCGATAATACTGCCTTGAGGAATTCCCCTCTTAATTATTACAGGGTCAGACAAAGCTTCACCTACTCTAACTCTCTGAGATCTATTTTCTAGAAATATAGCAACCCATTCAGTCACTCTTTTGTCTAGTCCAATTGCACTCATTTTTGTCAGTAGTCTCCCATGATCCACCCTATCAAATGCTTTAGACAGGTCAATCGCGATACAGTCCATTTGACCTCCAGAATCCAAGATATCTGCTATATCTTGCTGGAATCCTACAAGTTGAGCTTCAGTGGAATAACCTTTCCTAAAACCGAATTGCCTTCTATCGAACCAGTTATTAATTTCACAAACATGTCTAATATAATCAGAAAGAATGCCTTCCCAAAGCTTACATACAATGCATGTCAAACTTACTGGCCTGTAATTTTTTGCTTTATGTCTATCACCCTTTCCTTTATACACAGGGGCTACTATAGCAACTCTCCATTCATCTGGTATAGCTCCTTCGACCAAACAATAATCAAATAAGTACTTCAGATATGGTACTACATTCCAACCCATTGTCTTTAGTATATCCCCAGAAATCTGATCAATTCCAGCCGCTTTTCTAGTTTTCAACTTTTGTATCTTATTGTAAATGTCATTGTTATCATATGTAAATTTTATTACTTCTTTGGCCTTAGTATCTTCCTCTATCTCGACATTATCCTTGTAACCAACAATCTTTACATACTGCTGACTGAATACTTCTGCCTTTTGAAGATCCTCACATACACACTCCCCTTGTTCATTAATTATTCCTGGAATGTCCTTCTTGGAACCTGTTTCTGCCTTAAAATACCTATACATACCCTTCCATTTATCACTAAAATTTGTATGACCGCCCAATTATGCTTGCCATCATGTTATCCTTACCTGCCTTCTTTGCTAGATTCAATTTCCTAGTAAGTTCCTCAATTTCTCCTTACTTCCATAGCCATTACTAACTCTATTTCTTTCCAATCTGCACCTCCTTCTTAGTCTCTTTATTTCTCTATTATAATAAAGTGGATCTTTACCATTTCTTACCACCTTTAAAGGTACAAATCTGTTTTCACATTCCTTAACAATTGCTTCAAACCCATCCTAGAGTCTGTTTACATTTTTATTTACCGTTTTCCACCGATCATAGTTACTTTAGCACTTTTGGCTGCTACCCTGGGGCCCGGGTTCAATTCCAGGCACTGCCAGAAATTGTGATTGAAATGATACATGCAGCTCACCTCCATTGGGGGTGTGCCTAAAAAGAGCTGCACCCCCTCAGGATGAAGACACGAGTTTACATTTTTTTACCTACCAGCTTCGCGAACTCTGCCCAGCTTTCTACGTTTTTGCTTAACTGCCAACACTAGCCAAATTAATAAGCAGCAACTGCAGTACCTGTAAAACCCACAACTTGGATCTTCCTGTCCCTATTCACATTTACCTCAAACTTAGAGATTGCCATTCGAGATTCTGTAGTTAAACAACTGGTGCTCAGGTATAGGAGAGCACCTGGCATTACCTTAAGATAAACACCCCCTATTTTAATTCTCTAGTCTTACCCATCTCCCCCCCCCCCCCCACCTATACCTCACAACACTGCCTACTTGTTTACAATGACCTCTTCCATCTCATTCTATCCTTCTCTGATGAAGGCTGCTGCTGAAAATTTTGGAACAATGTGTTTCTTTTATGTTACTCTATCCGCATATGCTTATGTGGTAAGTCTTTGACATAATTTGATAGCCAGGAGATCCTAGGATAGACTGGTTGCCTACTGCTGTTGTTGGCTTAGCACCACCTGGGGGATACATGCAGTGTAATGAATAGGTAAATCCTGTGGACATGAGCAATGTTCAGGACAGGTCATGGAAGGTGCAGGGAATCTCTCTACAAGCGGAACTTTGTACCATTTCCAGAATGTGATTGTGGAGCCCCTCACCAGACCATTCTCCACATTGTAAGCGAGTGTCAACTACAGGCTTATCTAGGTAGACTGAAAGACTTCCTATCACCAACAATGGAAGCACTCTACAGTGGATTCAAATGTTGGACATTGAGATATGATAATAGATAATACTAATGCCTGAAGTGAATCAATGTTCCTCTTTGTTATTGTATGTATATTTTTTATTATGTATATCACTTCCTTGCCATACGCTAATAATAATACATGGTAAGTCACTGCTCTCCGCTTATTTCCCATTCATATATTTATATTTAAACTGTGTATACTTTAATCCGTTCCTTTCTCTACCTAGGTTTTGGCGGTCATGTACCATTTGGCTTTAGTCGGTTTGGTGAATCAAACCAGCCATACACTAATTCAGCTCTATGTGATTTCACTAACAACTATCGCATGCGTATGAGCACTGAATGGGCACCAGTATCGATCATACGACCAGACCCACCTCTCCAGATTCAAGCAACAGAGATCTATCCCAAGCATATGGGACTCCTTCCTGGCTATCTAGGACATGTTCCTGGGCAGATCCTTAGATTTGGGAAGACATTTGGCAACGATTCACAAGATGCCAAACGCTGGCTCAGAGGAGACTTCAGAGTGTGAAGACAAAAGACGTGAAATAGGTGAGAGAGCACATTTTTGTTATCCTAAATTTTCACACTTTACAATGAAACCAGTTTGTCTCTCCTAGGAGATTGATGATGATGATGATGATGATGATGATGATGATAATTGTTTTCAAGGGGTTGAACATCTAGAACAGCACTTCTTAACTAGAGGGTTAAAACCCCCGGGGGTCATCAGTACAATAAAGAGGGAGCTGTGAAAACTCTTGAAATGCTTTTATGGGAATTCCAAGTTCCAGATTTTACACTAATAAAAACTAGAAATATTCTCTTAGAACCTTTTGATGTTATGGTACTGTAAAGCTCCAATTATCCACAGTACTTGGGGAATGACATGATCTGAATATGAAATTAATTTCATTTTATTGCTCAGCAGCATGGCAGTTAAAATGCTTCTTCAGTTCTCAACTACCTGATTATGTGAGGCAGACTACGGTATTCAGTAATGGCTTCAATATGTTCAAAGGTCAGGAATCAGCTTGGGCTACAAATTCTTGGGAAACTCTTTTGCATCAGTGTGTGAATAAAACATTTAAACATTAATTTTGTTATAAAAATGGTATCATTCATCATCATCAGAGGCATATCCTAACCCTGATAACGAGGTGCTGCTAATAGCCTTTAGAAAATTTAGATTTTCAATCATTTTGCTATAATTTGATTATTAATTAATTCACACAGTGTATATGGATACACTGCAACTGTTCAACTCAGTTACAAGCATTCCTGGTCATCAATAATTATTAATTTAATATTATTTTGTATTGTATTGTCACATCAAGTTTCACCATTCATTATTTATCACCTACACCATGTTATTTCATTAACCATGCATTCTATAAGGATTGATCTTAAACATTTATGATACTCCACATTGTTGTCAAAATGCATATAAACAGACCGACAAAACATTAAAATCACCACAGTTAGCTTGATACCGCTGCTGACCAGTTAAACAAAGCAGGGGGAAGATTGTACATTATTGCGGGACCGAAGTTGTAAAGAAGGCAGCGGTATTTCTCGGCATCCCCGCCACTCGCTCCTGGCTCTCTCCCCACCACTCCCATTACCAGTGGCGTGCACTGAACCCCATCTACCCCAGCGCTTCTGGAGTAAATAACTTTGTATTAACATTTTTTTATTATTCCTCAGAACGCTTTTTATAAAGTTTAAAGAACTGCGAACATCTAAGCCAAGCCAAGTACAGCTGTTTCGAAAATCCACTCACACTACTGCAGTTCAGCTTCTCCAGCGAGCTGGGTTTCCTTGCCGGTGTGAAAGAGCTACCCCAACAAAATTTAAGTCGCTTGGTTGACGCACGAACTTGCAGCTTCCTCATACTGGGAGCAGGGCGGGGTTGTGCGCCCTCCCCCCGACAGCACTTTATGGCGACAGGACAGCTAGCTTGGGAAAGGTATGTTAGTTTTAATTCTTAACACTCAAACTGTTCAGCACCACACACTGGAGACTACAAGAAAAATATCAATATGTTAACAGTATAGCCACTTGCACATCGACTTGCTAATAAAAATTGAGCCAGTTTATGAAACCAATTGTAATATAGCAGAATATATTTTATTTTTGGATTTTGGCATTTATAAAGTTTATTTGAGCAATTCATTGATGGCACGTGTAGAGTATGTTTTCCGATAGCTGCAGAAAAATATTTAAGTTGCCCAGCATGAACACAAGCCTAAGCGCGAAATAGAAGATTTTTGTATTTGGTTGTTTGTGATGGTGGTATTTAGTGAATTTTTGTAGTGTTCCTCTTGGTTTATAGGTGAAAGTTTTGTGAGTTCTGTGGCATTCTTCCTGAATAAAACATGTGTTATATGTCGTGAGGAATATTTTCCCTCGTTTGTTGTTGATACAAGTATAATCAATAAGCAAGTGAAACTATAAAACTTCAGCGATGGTAATACACCAGTTAAATTTTGCTCATTCAATTTAGGTTAGGATTTTAAAGTTTAAAACAAATACTTGATCCCAGTGTATTTTTGTGAAAACCATGACTGTAGGTAACTACTGTAATTACATTGTTTAAAATCTGCTCTAGATTAAGTTATGATGATGGTGTCGTCACTGTTGTGAATATCAATTTGGAAATATGTGTGAGTGTGTGGTTGAAAATATTTTTGAAAGACCTTTCCATGAAAAATGCAGCCTTATAAAATGGTAATGTTGACTTTAGAGAGTGTAGTGGGGTTACGATTGCTTCCATTTACAAATTACTTTTTGCAGCTGGGGTAACTAATATGTTCACCGCACACCACTGCACATTACAAACAACATTGAAGTTGAGTGCAGGTGCCAACCAGCACACACAAACTCAGCGCGGTACACATATCCCAAACCAGTTGTGGAATAAAATGAGTTTGTTCTCAACACACTTTGTAGTTTGTTAGACCGATCTATTATTAAATGTGTGAAATCAATAATAGTGTAAAATCCACTGTGTTAAGTCTCAAAGCAATTTAATTTTAAAATGATGCATCTCCTATTTTATCTGAAAGCGTGCACCGCATGCATTGCACCTTAAGGCCGTACATGCCTGATCATCATTAACTCAAGATTGTTATAAACTCTGCATAATGTTTGAAATATAATCATTTATAATTCCAATATAATTACTGTAGTTAGTTATTGAAAATTATAAATTTTCGAACTAACTCATTCTTGGAACCAGCATTTCATCCCAGTGTGGCAATTTGGGCTCATCAGGTAGTAGCTGGCACACCTGCCAAGACACATGACTAGTACGTGTAGTGGAGGACATTGCACAGGCTACTTGGAGCCTCAGGCAGTGCCAATGCACTATGAGAGACTTGGTCTGTTCTCACAAAAATTGATGCCTGCTAGAATGCGATAGGTGGAAAATTGATAATTTCCAATAATGGACCAATTATATTGAAATTATGAATTCACTCGTTCAGGACAAATATTTCAAGTTCCCTTTTGGAATCTAAATCTATATCACATAATAATTTTACAAAATAAACAGTTAAACATCTATTAATTTCAGCTAGCTGATTTGTGATGCTACCTTCATTCAAATCTTTTACAAACCACACTTAAACACTTCAGGGGCTGTTTGAATATACCTTAACATACGGGCATCGCTCCATCAAAACGTTTGAGAAGCAATAATCTAGGACATCAGCCCTGCTATGAGACATTTTCATGCTCTATGGTTATTACTAGACCTTGGATTTTAGGCAAAAACCTATTTTGTTCCTGAAAATGAAGTTGTATTTACATGTTTCATGTATTTATAAGGTTAAAAACGGTGGTCCTGTAGTGTCTAAAAATACCTAAATTGATGTTAGAACCTATATTTTCTTACATTCCTATAATCCCTAAATTTTATCCCTTAATCAATTAAAATGCTTTTAATTTATATGCGACTCGTTTTCAGTATATTCAACAGACTTTCTTGAAATACTTTTTAAACAAAATCTTAAAGGCAGGAAGCTGTAAACACACTCCCCAGAAGTCTTTAAGAACCTCCTGCAGTAAACGCGCCTGTAGTCTGTCTCTCACGAGGCAGTAGACAGTGTATATTGACCTGCTGGAAACAAACCTCTTCATTTCATTCTCTGAGAATATTTCAGTGTGTCAGTTTCTTCTGTGTGTGCATTATGCCGAAAGTGACAGCTTTCAAATTGTCTTTAATTAAACAGCAGTTACAGGACTTTCCCCATTTCACATCAGATTGTAAAACAATATTCTGTGATATTTATAACAAATAGGTAAATTAAATTTGTTTTATATTTCCCCTAAAATAAAAACATGTGGCCTCTGAAGGGGCCTGGTGCAGGTCTTTTGAGTTGACGCCGTATAGGTGACCTGCGCGTCTGTGGGGATGAGGCTCTACCTATGATGAATTCTAATGCTGAAGACGGCACACACACCCAATTCCCCCCCCCCCCCCGCCCCGAGCGATCGGAATTACCAATAAAGGTTAAGATCACCGACCCAGCCAGGAATTGAAGCTGGGACCACCTGGACCAAAGGCCAGCATGCTAACCATTTAGCCATGGAGTTGGACTATGTTTCCCCTAAAGAGTTATTATGAATTTAGAAAAATCGCAATGTGTTTTAATTGACAAAAATACGTAAAATAGAATTTGCCTAGAATATATTTTAGGAACCTATTTTAATATATTTGAGAGCCTATTTTAGACACCTAAAATAATATTTTAAGTACCTAAAACTCCAAGGTCTAGTTTTTACAGGGCCCTATTAAACATGGTAGGGTTACATATTTCTAAATTGTGATTACAGTAAAACCTCGTTAATTCGAATTCGTTGAGATGCAAAACTCGGACTTCGAATGACATGATTTTGAATTAACCGCTAACTCGTAATTCAGAAATACCAAACCCTGCCGCATCACAAAGTATTCTAAGGCCTATTAATGCATAAAATCACCTTGATTCACAGTTTAAGCCTTTCAAATGCTATGGAAAAATACATTTCCGAAATGTATCCAACAAGGTGCATTTACATTATTCAAATAATGCACTTGATAAATCACTGGCAAACATAACCTCCTGCAACGAAAGATGAGGACAAATTATGCTGGCTCCCCTGTGCAAATGCTTTATTTCTTGTTTGCATATGTTAGATGCCTTTTACTTGCATGGAAAGTGTCCGACGCCATTAAAACATCGTGGCTTATTGAACTTTCTTATAACGAGGGGAAGTCACTCTCTTCCGTGTGCATTGCAACACAGTATAATGACCCACACCCTGGTACGATTTCCCGGCTGGCACTTCCCTCCTTTAAAACATAAGTCTGTTTGGGCTCAGCATAAAGAAAAACAATGCTGTTTCATCGGCATTGACAATATTGTTTGGTGCATACGAACTGATTTACGAGTCACAAATTTTCACCAACTATCGGCATCGCTAGTGTTCGCCGATTCTCCTTCTCTGTACACTGCCTGCTACGTGACACTGTGGCGTTCCTTAAAATGCTCAATACAAAAGAATTACGATTTCAGTCAAACTTAGCAAGTATAGCACACTATAGGCACACCAAAGTGAGTGAAAGTGCAGAAAGCTACCCATGCACATTCCGGAAGACTCGTTCTAGCATGATGTGGATAAATTTTGAATTTAAATTACTATGTAAAATACTATTGTTTTAAATTGTAAAGGCAGTTTTGAATTAAAAGTCTGAATTTCGGTAATGGACCGAGATTGTTCTTCAAATTGCGAATTATCCGTATTTCGAATTATACAATTTAAATAACATGCAAAACCATACCTCATGTTTCCGGGAACGAGAGCTTCTTCGAATTAGGCGGGATTTTGAATTAAACGATTTTGAATTATCGAGGTTCTACTGTATATGTCTCTGATTTACATTAATGCATGTATCTCCAGAATATGCATGATGTTAGATACGCCTATGTTGTTTTGTTGAAAGGTTCCTGGATGTTGGTTCCTGCACATCAAGATTTTACCCAGCTGAACGTTGCTGATCAGATAATGAGTAGGCCTGCCAGCCACCAAACATAGTGAGGGTATGCCCTTTCCTGACATGGCAAACTACCAACAACACGTGTCTGCGCGAGGATCATCTCACTACAACACAGAGCTTGGTCAAGGAATCATAGTATAAATGGGATCAGTACATATAGCAACAAGTTTACAGTTTCAATCAGTCATTAAAATCTAATCTTATTTGGGGGTCAGAAATAGCTAAAAGGAAGTATTTCTACTTGCAAGCAATATTTACATCTGTATAGAAACCTTGAACCAAGTAGAAGTATTTTCTGGATTCAATGAAAAAAGTGACAGATACTCATAGAAAAATGCGAACAGATGCATGCAACTCATAATATCAATATTTGTTTAAGTTCCCCTTCTTTCCCAAAACCTGCTGATCAATTAGGTAATTGACAGTGACATCAACTACCAGGCTATTAAGATTTACAAGGATTTATATTTGAACTATAGTTCATCATCACATTTATATTTTTCTTTCCATGTGCATGCATCAGTGAACACAGCTTGTAAGGCTAAGGCATAATTTAAGACATTGATGTATTCCATTGTAATTGCAAATTAACATGCTTAGAAATTTGTGTATTTGTTTATTGTTATGCTATTCTTAGTTGAATGTGTAACATTTGTTCAATATAGTGTTCTAGGAGAGTACTTTGATCTACTGTATTTATTTACCTACTCTTTATTTCTTATTTACTGAATCAAATTCAATAGCACGGATTTTTCTGGTGAAAACAACTCAAGAAAAATTTGTTTACAAAGAGTTTTAAGCTTTAAAGAATGACTGTGGCCAGTTGGTTCTTGATCTGAAATTTGCCTTATGATGAATATTATGATACTTGTTTAAAGGTGCCTAACATCTAGGTCACGGCCTCTAATGGCACAAAATAAGACGAAATGTAATGACAAATTAAAAGTCCAAAATCCTCCCTGACCAGAATTCAAAACATGAGGACGAAGAATGAATGGATGGATATGAATTTAAAACAATCAGTGGATCCAACCCACAATGCCTCACATTCACAGAAACTGACGTAAAATAATAGTATTACTTACCAAGGGACTGCTTCTATAGCACAATACTGAATCGATGATGATTATAATCTAAAGGAGTCCAAAATCCAAGTCATCGGCCCCTCATAATGGTACTTATCACTAGGAAAGTAGAACCATGGTATTTATCATGTTGCGGTACTGATCAAAATTGTGTAGACTCGTAGTATTCTACACATTATGGTACTACTCACAGGTAATGAAATTCGCATATGTAATACAAACCTATAGTGTTTCGCACATTGCGGCGCCACTTACAGGCAACGCAAACCTATGGTGCTCATCACATACGTGTACTAACTACAGGGACTCGCACTATCCCGTGGTGTTCCTCATATAGTGGGTACTAATCATAGGCAAGCCAGGACCATGGTGTCGCTCCTAAAGTGGTACTAATCACAGGTACTGTAAAAGCCAGCAACGCACCCTATTGCTATTAATCACAAACCTTTTTGGAACCTAACATAGTGGTACTACGCGCAAGTAGTTCCCTGGGCGGTGGTACTATCACAAGTAGTTTTATGGTTCTAATACAATCATCTCTTGGTCGCCCTTTTTAGCTGCCTCTTCCGACAGGCAGGGGGTACCGTGGGTGTATTCTTCATCTGCGTCTTAAATCATATTTACTATCTAACTTCACCTATGATGTAGACCAGCCCTGTCCAACGCGCCATATTTGAAAACAATACTTTTGCATTTTAATAAATATCCTTACTTTTCTCTTAAAAATACCGTCCTCAAAGTCAGAAAATTTGTTATATCCGTACCTCCAAATACACAAAGAGCTTTGAGTAAGCCATAAATGTGATCTAGGCCTAACTGACTCGTGTCCGCAATTAGTGAAGAGATAGAAGAAAGGTTCAGAAAGAGAGCTATTCGACATGTAAGTAGTTGCGACAAAGGGAAATCCTCCACAAACCTCTCACTGTGGGGGGGGCTAGCGCCAGGTATAAGGCCCTCTCTACTCACGGAGCCAAATATAGCCGCATATTTATTCTGCCAAACAGAACCGCTTCCTTATGATTCACTTGATTGCAATGCCATAAACTACCTACCATGACAGAGTTTCACCAGGACGACAATGGGACACCCAATTTGCCCACAAAGTAACTTTAATCCCAACAAAGCTGTGCTGTAAACAATGAACAAACTATTTATGAAAGTCTTGCAATTGGAATGTTGCCAGTTCTTAGCTTTCAGGCGAACATTCAGTATTACTTGTGAGCTTATGCAGGGCTTATGGAATACATTTTGAGTGCCTTGTGTTGTGATAAGTTGTACATTCAACATGTTTCGTGTGCTTTTTTTTTTTTTCATTACTATTTAAACTTTAAACTACAGTGGAACCTTGGATTGCGAGCATAATTTGTTCCAGCAACATGCTTGTAATCCAAAGCGCTCGTATATCAAAGCACTATTTCCCATAAGAAACAATTGAAACGTGGATGATTCGTCCACAACATAAAAATATTTATTCGCATACTATTTCTAATTTAACGTGAGAAATTTCATTATTCTGTATTGAACTAAGAATTACAAATACATAAAGTTTTGGTATTTCCACCTATTCACTACAAAATTTAATGTTGTTATTCAACTACAACATTTACAGAATTATACAGGACTAGTTTCGACACATAATAGTGTCATCCTCAGCTGTTATTGAAAAATAGGCATACACACAATTCATAATATGACTTAAAGTAATGGTGTGAAAAAACTATTTAAAACTGTTTCGAAGATATTAACACACTAGCAAGATACCCGTGCTTCGCTACGGTATTATACTGAAATTAATAATTAAATGCTTATTGTTTTATATAAAATCCGCCGAAATTCTCGATCTGACTCGTTTTCTGAGAGAATTCCCCAAAATTCGCGATCTGACTCGTTTTCTAATACATTACGGCAAGTTTCCTCCCTTTTTTCAATATATCTTTCCAGAAATCGATTTCGTACTTCCCGGGCTAGGTCCAGGTATTCCACCCGGTCAGTTGGGTTCCTAAATCTTTGCATCTTTTCATATAAGCATTTTTAATACGGATCAAATCCTTCAGGAGATCCGGCGTGGAGTCGTCTTGGGTGCCTTGGCGGTACTGAACCCGCGGCCGCACTGCATTCTTAGTCATTACCCGCCCAGGACCCGTTTCCAGCACGGTCCGCACATTTGACGACGGTCCAGAACATTATTATTATTATTATTATTATTATTATTATATATGTTCTGGACCCCACAGCAAGATGCAAGACCGCTATTTGGCGGTAAATTACATCTGCTGCCATTGTAATTGTTGACAATGTGACCAGCATCATTGTCGCGCGTAGGCCAGTTTGCGAGATTTCTGGCGATACGAATGACATACTTCCGTGCATAATTGACCTAATTATAGAGGTGAATAATTGGACGGTCAATCTCATTCCTATCGTTTATTTCAGTCATTCGACAGCGTCAGGCATAGATTGAATAAAGCCCCCATCTAGCGGCGACAATAGGAATTGTGCCCGCTGCCGTAGACTGTCGCACTCCTGTGGGGCAATGATTAATGAATGACAAATGAAATGAAATGATATTGGACAGTGTTGCTCGAATGAATGATGACAGGGAAAACCGGAGTATCCAGCACGAACGTCACATGGAGTGACCGGGATTTGAACCACGGAACACAGCTGTGAGAGGCCGGCGCGCTGCCGCCTGAGCAACGGAGGCTCCTTATAAGTACATTATGAACAGTAAATTCGATTGGTCTCACTTCCTTTTACACCCCACCGAAGTTAAGTACATTTACCCCCACCCCCAAAAAAGAAGGCGTGTTTCTATATGTTTAAAGGAGATTTCAAACAACAATGTTCACGTCTATTAGCTTCAGTTTTGAGATATAAGAATCCCCATAAAATAATTCACTTTTTTCACTTCCTTTCACCCCCCCCCCCCCTCAAGTGAACTTTCCGGAAAAAAATACTTGTTTCTTTAATAGTAAAGGATATTATAAATAGCAATTATAACGACTCTAACTTCTTCAGTTTTTGATTTGTGTCCTCATGAAAGGAATTCAACTCCTTTTCACTTCCGCCCCCCAAAGATGGTTCCCCCCATCCCCAGAAACGCGTTTTTCTTTGTTTTTAAAGGAGATCCAAATACCAATTTTCACGTCTGTAACAACTTTAGTTTTTATTAGATGTATGTATTCTCATACAATTCAATTCATTTTTCAATTCTTTCACCCCCACCCCCTTCATTGGATTTTCCGAGAATACGTGTTTCTTTACTTTTAAAGCAGATTCCAAATATCAAATTTCACGACTGTAACATCTTAATTTTTGAGGTATCAGTAGCCTAATTAAAAGAATTCGACACCATTTTCAGTCACTTTTACCCCCACCCCCCTCCACCCAAATAGTATTTCCGAAAACTAAAAATACACGTTTCTTTATTTTTAATAGAGACAAAATTTACCATTTTTCACTTCTGTAACATGTTAAGTTTTTTTGAGATATACTGTAGAAATTCTCATTTTAAAATTTCACCCCTTTTTAGTTCCTCTTAAGAGGAGTTTCCAAAAGCAAATCACCTGTGTTTCTTTACATTACAGGAGATTCCAGAAACCCAATTTTTTCGTCTGTAACATTTTACGTTTCTCAGATATATTCCGTACATACAGTATTTCAAAAAATTCCTCCCAATTTGTTACTCCTGTTTAACCGCCATTAATTAGATTTTCCAAAAGCAAAAAAATACGTGTTTCTTTATTTTTAAAGGAGATCCCATATACAAATTTTCAGTTCTGTAATATCTTCAGTTTCTGAGATATATGTATCCGCATTAAAGGCATTCAACCCATTATTCACCCTTTTACACCCCTCCTATTGGGCTTTAGAGAAAACAAAAAAATACGTGTTCCTTTATTTTTAAAGGAGAATCTAAATACCAATTTTTACATCTGTAAGCAGACACACTCATTTTAAAAGTTCACCCCCCCCCCCTTTTCACCCCCATTATTTGGATCTTCCAGAAACGAAAAAATACCTGTTTCTTTAGATCCCAAATACAAATTTTCAGGTCTGTAATATCTTCAGGTTCTGAAATATAAGTAACCTCATTAAAGGCATTCAACCCCTTTTTCACCCTTTTCCACCCTTCCTATTGGCATTTTCCGAAAACAAAAAAATACGTGTTTCTATATTTTTAAAGGAGATCCCAAATACAAATTTTCAGGTCTGTAATATCCTCAGGTTCTGAAATATAAGCAGCCTCATTAAAGGCATTCAACCCATTTTTCACCCTTTTCCACCCTTCCTATTGGGATTTTCCGAAAACAAAAAGTACATGTTCCTTCATTTTTAAAGGAGATTCTACATACCAATTTTTCCATCTATAAACTTTAAAAGTTTTGAGATATAGATACACTCTTTTTAAAAATTTACCCCCATTTCACCCCCATTAATTGGATTTTCCAGAAACAAAAATACGTGTTTCTTTATTTTTAAAGGAGATCCCAAACACCAATTTTCAGGTCTAGATATCTTCAGGTTCTGAAATATAAGTAGCCTCATTAAAGGAATTCAACCCGTTTTTCACCACTTTCCACCCTTCCTAATGGGATTTTCCGAAAACAAAAAAACGTGTTTCTTTATTTTCAAAGGAGATTCTAAATACCAATTTTTACATCTATAAACTTTGAAAGATTTGAGATATGGATGCACTCATTTTAAAAATTCACTCCCCCCCCATTTATTCGATTTTCCAAAGACAAAAAAATTTGTGTTTCATTATTTTTAAAGGAGATCCCAAACACCACTTTTCAGGTATCTAATATCTTCAGTTTCTGAGGTATAAGTATCCTCATTAAAGGCATTCAACCCCTTTTTCACCCATTTTCACTCCTCCTATTGGGATTTCCGAAAACAAAAAAAATACGTGTTTCTTTATTTTTAATGAAGATTCTAAATACCAATTTTTACATCAGTAAACTTTTAAAGTTTTGAGATATAGACACATTCATTTTAAAATTTCACCCCCCTTTTCACCCCCTTAGCGACGGAATATCCAAAAATCCTCTTTTAGCGAGCACCTACACCTTAATATGAATATATCCCCAAAATTTCATTCCTTTATGTCCAGTAGTTTTGGCTCGGCGATGATGAATCAGTCAGTCAGGACAAGTTATTATATATATATATATATAGATTAAAAACATTTATAACAAGTAAAGAACTTGCGAGTCAGTTATATGTTAAAAGAGTTCATTAAGGTGTTGGTCGGTTGCGATGTTCTTGAATATGTGCTCTTGATAAAATGCTGTATTTCATTCATGTGTATAATGCAGCAATATAAACGTTTGTGAAGGCTTGCAATGTTTAGTTTATGTCCTAGGCTAATGAGGTGGAAACATTCAGATGGCTTCTTAAGATCAAATACAGTAGAGACAATACATGACACTTACGGATTTCGCCTTGCTAAAATAGGAGACAATTCGACGGTGGCGCTCCTAGTGACTTGACCTGAACAAATCGCGCTAAATTCAAATATCAATGGAAATGTATATACGGAAATGGATAAGTAAATTACGTCTAGAAAGAAAGTGGTATTGAGATATTAACTTCGAAGTTGCTAAAGCAATTCTGGATAAATGAATGAAGAATTATTTAAAAGGTTTTTATTCAAAGACTGAAATTAGACATATAAACAAGGTGTGAAATGGACTGCTGTGACATGGCTTGATCTTTCATTTATGCATTACTTTGTTAGCTTTAGCATACCTGCCTGAAATCTTATGGTTGGATTTGTCTTTTTTCCTCATTTAAAAACATTGTATCATCACATTAAGACATTTGTCAATAAAAATATCGGCACATTCCTTACACATATGATGCAATGAATTAACATTTAATAGCTGGACAATTTTCCTCTTAACATGAAGCCTACTAACAGAAAGAAAATCTATAAAATCCCGGCTTTAATCTGAGAAGAGGGATAAAAGAAAGAACAGTTTGAAAATGTTGTCGATAGTGATGCTTTGAGGAATATTTACGTACAATTAGAGTAAAAATGTAACATACCCTTGGCTGTATAGTCGAGGATTTTTAAAGTCGCTGGCCTGGAAATGATCTGAACAGATCTTATAATTCCTATACAAGCGTAACGTCCCTTCTTTCTTGTACACTTTATCCAAATCGCTTCTGTGACATTTCAAAACCCACAGATCACACCTACAACAACACATCGGTATCGAAGGTTAACTGCTGCACTATACAATAAAATATGCGTATTATATTTTAAGCCCGTTAAAACATGGGTCGAGCAGGTCAGAAGATTATGAAGTACTATAAAAATCTCTGTCACTGGAAGAATATATATACAAACACAATATTACTTACATGTTCTTGTCACGAGGGAACCTGAAGAACGACCGCGCATTTTTCTCTACTTCGTAATTACTGCAGCCAAACACAGCACATACCTTTCCCTCTCATGTTGAGAGGAGATATCAAGGAATGACACACGCTACTAGTTAATTATGTCAACTCACTGAAAACGCATAAAAAACACCAAAAACTTCACACAAAAATACACGTGCTCTTATGACAGAATCAGTACCGTTCAGGTCTATCCGCTAGAGTGAGCTCCAATAGCTGTCCCTCGATATCTCGCTCAGTGGCACGTATTATCTCTACTGTATTTGTTAAGATCTTACTAGAGCGTATGTTTCTTAGTTCAATATGGAACCTCAAACAGCCGTAGGACGAACCTCTTGTTAGCCACATGAACTTCTCTTCCACTTTTATTTTTGGCTCTGGAGGATAAACTCTTGTCCACTTCGGTTCTGTGTGGTCAACTGCTTTACCGTCATTATCATTATCATCATCAGTGGCTGGTTCATGGTGTTCCACATCGTCAGTATCAGTGTCAAAAACACTTAGCCTAGGCTCATTTAACTCGCTACTACCTGACGAATTATTGTCAAAATCATCGTCAATTCCTTCTATCACCTTCGCCGTCCAGATCAAACAAACATTTACGAATTTAACTACTTCATGACAATTCAATAATTTTGCGCCACGAAAGGAAATGCACATCGGACTACCACAGCAAGCACAACAGAATGACAGTCTGCAAAGCGTTCTCGTTTTTCCACGTGTATACCGCACACACTGTCACACTAAACTACTTCAGAATTGTGCTGTATTATAGAGTAGAGTTTCCTCTTCAACATGATGCAAGATATGTCATAAAGATATTGAATGTCAAGGCACTATCTCGAAATTAGTCAGCGCTGGTGTAATGCATCTCGATAGCGACTCTGCCGGTTGAGTAACAGGGAAATCAGTCGCGATCGCGACGACTACCGGTTCCAGGGTTAAGATCCAACATCATTGAGCTATACATAAAACATCGTCAATATATAACGTCATTTTTAACATATACACACTCATTAAACATTTCTTGAAAACGTTTGTTATGTAATATTCTTACGTTAAATAACATAAGATGCGCTTGAAAACGGTTGGCTGTTGAGAGAGCTCATGCATTATTGTAGCGATAAAGTAGTAAAAACCTATTGAAATAGCTAAATTTTGTGTATATCTGATTCATTTAGTGCTGTTTATATAGTGGTGTTTAGTGCTTGTTGGTAGAAATTGGGAGTAGTGATATTTATTTAAATTTTGTAACAAGTAATTCAGTTGGTCTTCAGTAAATTACGTTTTCTAGGTTAAGTAGGCTAGCTAGGTGTACCTTGTTTCGAATTTAGGTTTAGGAAATACTTTAGGTAATAATATTAACTTTAAAAATATTTGTATTATCTGTAGGTTCGTTGGTTATACTTACAAAGGCAGATTATCATAAGGAATAGTACCGTAACTTCTGCAGCAACTTCTCCGGTATTTCGTATAGATATCCGTTCAAACTATCGCGAAGGTAATAATTTACTACATTAAAAAACACGATACGCCTGTAAACTTCCATTTAAAAAGAAGTTAAAGAGATCACACGGTAATAGTTAACAGTCGTTGTATTGTTATTGATTATTGTCGCTCCTCATATTCAAATATTGCATTGTTGGCTACAGTCGTGAACAAAGGGTGTAGTGTAGTCAAGTAAATATAAATAAAAATCAGCTGACCTTGTATTCCATTCATTTGTACTTCTGAGTAGGTAGTTAAAGTATCCGTAATTTATATTTCGCTCCCTCGATCTTTCAGTATTCATGAGCGGTTAGCTAATAATAATAATACAAGTTCATATATCCCAGTAATTGCAGTTCAAGTCCCTGGAGTAGTAGTAGTAGTAGTTTTGATAGAAATACACTGACTGACAGAGCAAATGCAACACCAAGAAGGAGTGGTCAGAACTTTATGCCAATTGCAGGGTAGACTGACGTCACTGAGGTATGCTCATGATGTGAAATGCGCCGCTGTGCTGCGCACGTAGCGAACGATAAATGGGACACGGCGTTGGCGAATGGCTCACTTCGTACCGTGATTTCTCAGCCGACAGTCATTGTAGAACGTGTTGTCGTGTGCCACAGGACACGTGTATAGCTAAGAATGCCAGGCCGCCGTCAACGGAGGCATTTCCAGCAGACAGACGACTTTACGAGGGGTATGGTGATCGGGCTGAGAAGGGCAGGTTGGTCGCTTCGTCAAATCGCAGCCGATACCCATAGGGATGTGTCCACGGTGCAGCGCCTGTGGCGAAGATGGTTGGCGCAGGGACATGTGGCACGTGCGAGGGGTCCAGGCGCAGCCCGAGTGACGTCAGCACGTGAGGATCGGCGCATCCGCCGCCAAGCGGTGGCAGCCCCGCACGCCACGTCAACCGCCATTCTTCAGCATGTGCAAGACACCCTGGCTGTTCCAATATCGACCAGAACAATTTCCCGTCGATTGGTTGAAGGAGGCCTGCACTCCCGGCGTCCGCTCAGAAGACTACCATTGACTCCACAGCATAGACGTGCACGCCTGGCATGGTGCCGGGCTAGAGCGACTTGGATGAGGGAATGGCGGAACGTCGTGTTCTCCGATGAGTCACGCTTCTGTTCTGTCAGTGATAGTCACCGCAGACGAGTGTGGCGTCGGCGTGGAGAAAGGTCAAATCCGGCAGTAACTGTGGAGCGCCCTACCGCTAGACAACGCAGCATCATGGTTTGGGGCGCTATTGCGTATGATTCCACGTCACCTCTAGTGCGTATTCAAGGCACGTTAAATGCCCACCGCTACGTGCAGCATGTGCTGCGGCCGGTGGCACTCCCGTACCTTCAGGGGCTGCCCAATGCTCTGTATCAGCAGGATAATGTCCGCCCACACACTGCTCGCATCTCCCAACAGGCTCTACGAGGTGTACAGATGCTTCCGTGGCCAGCGTACTCTCCGGATCTCTCACCAATCGAACACGTGTGGGATCTCATTGGACGCCATTTGCAAACTCTGCCCCAGCCTCGTACGGACGACCAACTGTGGCAAATGGTTGACAGAGAATGGAGAACCATCCCTCAGGACACCATCCGCACTCTTATTGACTCTGTACCTCGACGTGTTTCTGCGTGCATCGCCGCTCGCGGTGGTCCTACATCCTACTGAGTCGATGCCGTGCGCATTGTGTGACCTGCATATCGGTTTGAAATAAACATCAATTATTCGTCCGTGCCGTCTCTGTTTTTCCCCAACTTTCATCCCTTTCGAACCACTCCTTCTTGGTGTTGCATTTGCTCTGTCAGTCAGTGTATTTGAGAAATTACTGTACACAACCTCGTATTTTTCAGTAGGCCTAATTAAGGACACCTTTATTCTCCGTCCCGTAGAGTAGGGAAAATAATAGTAATCCACCAGCTGTAATAATCACATAACCACACTTCAGTAGAATTGTAGTGAAGATAAGGTATAATATATTAGATAGTATCTTGCCAGTTATATTCGTGTTTTTCTTCGTGGTACGGCAATCCTTTCGATACTTAAGCATTTAACCAAACGCAGTGTAGTGTAGTGTAGATACATTGTAGTATAGATACAGTACATTTAGATAGTGCCGTATGTTGCCTGCTATATTCGTGTGTATCTATTAGACCGTAATACTAATAATATATTTGTCTAAGCATTTAGCTTCGTTGGTAATCTTTGAGTACAGTAGTTCTTGCAAATTCCATTTCTGTTGTGCTTAGTTTAGTGACATACGGTACGGTACCGGTATCGTAATTAGGATACGTCTGAAAGTAGTTTAAAATTACTGTAGTGTACTGTACAGTAGTATACGAGTAATATCCTATTAGAATTTAGTGCGATTATTTTATTATTGTAAAATATTTGTGTAGTACTGGTGTAGTAGAGGTATCCGTAGAAACTCTTATTAAAATACTGTTGTTGTAATTAGAATAGGCTTAATTGCAGTTTGGAATTGTGTAGTTCTTGTGTAGGCTATTACTTTCGATATTCAGTAATTAACAGCAGTTTTTATCCTGTCAGGGGTTGTAGGATTTAAAAAAAAATAGAGCACGACTAAGTAGTATTGTAGTGTAGTCGTATATTAATTACCTTATTGTTGTGTACTATCCCAGACAATATATCCCTCCATTCATTTATTTTTTGCAAATAAGTTATTTTATTTTTAATTTCATTTTTCCCCTCGTAAAGAATGGCTAAGGAGCGCGAGTGTACTTACTGTGGGTGTGGCGAGGCATTGAGGGGTATGAGGGAGGAGTTGGAAAGTTTGAGGGAGATAATTAGAATTCTCACAGAAGACAATGTACAGGTTACAGTAGGTGTACAAATGGGAGGGGAAGAAAAGGGAGGAGTTGTAGAAGACAGGTGGTCTAATGTTCTAAGGGGAAGGAGATTGCAGGCTAAGGGCTCTATTCAGGATCAGAATTCAGGATGCCCCACATGGAGGGCGAAACATGTCTCCATTTTAACGATGTTTAACTAAAAATGTTAACATCCTGTAATGTATTGAATAGGTTGGAGTCCAATAAATTCTCTTATATTATTACTCAGGACAGGTGTCTGTGCGAAATTGGTACGAGTCACTCCAGGTAGAACAACAGAGGGAAGATGAGGGACAGAGAACTGTTGTTGAGATGTGTGGAAGTAGGAGGAAGGGAAAAGGTAGGAAAGGAAAATGTAGAGTAGAGGATAGGAAAAGACAGGTGGAACAGGGTCATGGGAAGGAGAAAAGGGAGGAGGAAGTAGCTTCTGCAGCTATCAGGAAAGATAGGGCTGACCAGGAGGGGAGGGGATCAAATGAGGTGGGTAGGGTTGAGGCTCTGGTCATGGGGGATTCCATCGTTAGACACGTGGGGAAAGTGTGTGGAGGAAAGGGTACCAGGGTAGAGTGTTATCCAGGAATTAGGTTGAGGCAGATGTTGAGGAAAGTAGAAGAGAGCGAGGAGGGGAAGGAGAAGGTGGTAGTTGGTACCAACAACGTAAGGCAAGCTGATATAAGTACCAACATAGTTGGAGATGTGTGGGATCTGGTAAATGCAGCACGGGTGAAGTTTAAGAAAGCGGAGATTGTTATTAGTGGAATACTGTGTAGGAGGGATACTGACTGGAGGGTGATTGGGGATTTAAATGAGACTATGGAGTGGGTATGTGGGAAACTGGGAGTGAAATTTCTAGATCCTAATGGGTGGGTAGGAGATAGGGATCTGCGCTCAGATGGCCTTCATTTAAACCGCAGTGGTACGTATAAGTTACGTAATTTGTTTGGAAGGGTAATAGGGAGGTACATTCAGGGAAACAGGATGGCCTAGAGAGCGGTGATAAGGGAACAGGGAACTGGAAATCAAGTAGGGATGACATAAAATTGTTAGTGTTGAACTGTAGAAGTATTGTAAGGAAAGGAATAGAATTAAGTAATTTAATAGATATATATATTTACCAGATATTGTAATAGGAGTTGAATCATGGCTGAGAAATGATATAATGGATGCAGAAATTTTCTCACGGCAATGGAGTGTGTAGCGTAGAGATAGGATAGGAAGGGTGGGAGGGGGAGAGTTCATTCTGGTGAAAGAAGAATTTCTAAGCTACGAAAAAGTTAAAGATGAGACACATGAAATTCTAGGTGTAAGGCTCATTTCTAAAGATAATAGGCAACTTGATATATTTGGAGTGTACAGATCGGAAAGGGTAGCACTGATGCGGATTCAGAATTATTTGATAGGATAGTCAGCTATGTGGGAAACGACATGGAAAGAAATGTGATTGTACCGGGAGATCTGAATTTGCCAGATGTAAATTGGGAAGGAAATGCGAACGACAGGAAGCATGACCAACAAATGGCAAATAAGTTAATATAGGAAGGACAGCTGATTCAGAAAGTGATGGAACCAACCAGAGGGAAAAATATCCTGGATGTGGTGCTGATAAAACCAGATGAGCTCCATAGGGAAACTGAAGTAATAGATGGTATTAGTGATCATGAAGCTGTTTTTGTGGTAGTTAAAAATAAATGTGATAGAAAGGAAGGTCTTAAAAGTAGGACTATTAGGCATTACCATATGGCTGATAAAGCAGGCATGAGGCAGTTTCTAAAAAGTAACTATGATCGGTGGAAAAACAGACTCTGGGATGGGTTTAAAGAAATTGTTGAGAAATGTGAAAACAGGTTTGTACCTTTAAGGGTGGTAAGGAATGGTAAAGACCCACCTTATTATAATAGAGAAATAAAGAGACTAAGAAGGAGGTGCAGACTGGAAAGAAATAGAGTAACAAATGGCTGTAGAAGTAAGGAGAAATTGAAGGAACTTACTAGAAAATTGAATCTAGCAAAGAAGGCAGCTAAGGATAACATGATGGCAAGCTTAATTGGCAGTCATACAAATTTTAGTGAAAAATGGAATGGTATGTATAGGTATTTTAAGGCAGAAACAGGTTCCAAGAAGGACATTCCAGGAATAATTAATGAACAAGGGGAGTGTGTATGTGAAGATCTTCAAAAGGCAGAAGTATTCAGTCAGCAGTATGTAAAGATTGTTGGTTACAAGGAAAATGTCGAGATAGAGGAGGAGACTAAGGCCAAAGAAGTAATAAAATTTACATATGATAACAATGACATTTACAATAAGTTACAAAAGTTGAAAACTAGAAAAGCGGCTGGAATTGATCAGATTTCTGGGGATATACTAAAGACAATGGGTTGGAATATAGTACCATATCTGAAGTACTTATTTGATTATTGTTTGGTCGAAGGAGCTATACCAGATGAATGGAGAGTTGCTATAGTAACCCCTGTGTATAAAGGAAAGGGTGATAGACATAAAGCTGAAAATTACAGGCCAGTAAGTTTGACATGCGTTGTATGTAAGCTTTGGCAAGGCATTCTTTCTGATTATATTAGACATGTTTGTGAAATTAATAACTGGTTATGAGGGTGTTTAGGGGTTGTAGTAAGGATGTAAAGGAGAGTGCATATAAGTCTCTGGTAAGACCCCAACTGGAGTATGGTTCCAGTGTATGGGACCCTCACCAGGATTACTAGATTCATGAACTGGAAAAAATCCAAAGAAAAGCAGCTCGATTTGTTCTGGGTGATTTCATTTATAGGAAGGGGAGTTAGGGATTGGAATAACTTACCAAGGGAGATGTTCAATAAATTTCCAATTTCTTTGAAATCATTTAGGAAAAGACTAGGAAAGCAACAGATAGAGAATTTGCCACCTGGGCGACTGCCCTAAATGCAGATCAGTATTGATTGATTGATTGATTGAAAGATTGATTGATTGAACACTTTAAAACAAGTATTAAAACATCAGCTGGTGGAAACGTTTACATTGTTATTATTACTTATATATTAAAGATAAAATGTTTCTTGCTACTGTTTGTTATGTTTATGTTTACTGTTGTAGCCCATTTTAAATGTATTAAAAAGTCAACTGATATACTACCAAAGTTAAAATCTCCACCTTGTTGTTAGAACACTTCCTAGAATGAACTAATATACCAATGAATTATTAGACTTCTTAAGATCTAAATGCGTAACTGATAATATCTGGTCGGATGGAATCGTGGTATGTTGGTGTTAGGCTGAAATTTCACACCTCCCATCATGTCCTTGAATTTGTGGCTAGTATTTGCTCATCTTATTCTAAAATAGGAAGAAACTATGTAAAAAAGACTAAAATTAGTGCAAAATACTGTGCATGTATGAATGCAACTGAACTTACGTACTGTATATTGTCAGAGCAGAGGAAGCTTACTTACTCACCAGACAAACACTTACTACATGTAGTTGTGGCAACATGCGGCTACTTGCGGATAAGGGAGGGTTTTATCACTTTATATCTCTAAGCCAAAAAAAAAAACCAGAAAATGAAGCAACATCGTTTTTCTTGCAAACTTTAGTTTCATTCCATCCCCATGCGAAAGAAATTTCTACGCGGTTTCCTAAAAACTGGTATTCTGTGAAGAAATTGGAACTTAACATCCACCCATTCATTCCAATCCAGACGTGCAAAATACTGGTATACACCAGCAACCAGTTCTCAGTGTTATCAATATCTTCATGGCAACCTAGGATTTTCCCCTAGGGGTCAACTTGGGTAAACTACATCTGCATTAAACTAAGTTCCACAGCACTGTATATAACATATTCAGAAACTAGTACTAGTGTTTTAAATATATAATTGAACTTTAAATCTTGTACTGATCAGGTGGAATATCCCTCCCTTTGATTTACAAATTGAATTAAAGAATCATAAATATGGACAACATGAAGCTTATATCATATGATATCTGCTGAGTATTTGTCATTCAGTATATTATTAATTATATCATCAACAGCGCTAAGACGTTCAGAGTATCCCCTAAGCGGTGTTTATGGTGCAGTAATTCATCCAGTCATATGTAAATTGTCACGTAACAAACTTCAATACAGTACAACTGCTTTGATTGTTATCTACAATAGCTCTGTTAACAGAATAATCAGGCAAAATCAAAGAGTATATATCAGTCCATGACAATAGGGTAGGGCTAGGAGTGGGAAAGAAGCGACCATGGCCTTAATTAAGGTATAGCCCCCCCCCAACATTTGCCTGATGTGAAAATGGGAAACCACGGAAAACCATCTTCAGGGCTGCAAACAGTAGGGTTCAAACCAGAGCGCCTCTCTATTTAACCTGGATCCGCCCAAAATTGAATTTTTTGAGAATAAAGTTGTAACTTTTAGCGTTGGATATGGTGCGCGCGGTTTCAATAATAAGAGTCCAAGAAGACTGTGTAGTTTGCCGTGCCATATATGGCACGCTGGGCGGATTCAGGTTAAAGACATGGAGACTAGCCTTGTCCTTTCATGTTTGTATGTTTATTCTATAACATACATGAGGACAATATATTACTGTTGGATATTAACTTTTTCACCGAGCAAATAGCTGTGCAGTTTGCGTCATGTAGCTATCAGCTTGCCTTCGGGATTATTATATTACATTTTATATTATATTTTAAGCTACTAAAGGTCTGTTTTAACCTTTTCTTCAAAATCTAAATCAGTTGCATTTAACCGAATTTCACTCGCACAATGTCACTGCTACTCAAGATTCAACTTTAACCATAGACCTTCTTATTATTATGTGGATATAGACTAGTTGCCTATTTTATAAAATACTAACTGATGTACCCCTGCTTCCCTACGGAATTCTACATTGTATACAGAATTGTAGGTTACGTGACAATTTACATATGACTGGATGAATTACTGCACCATAAACACCGCTTAGAGGATACTCTGAACGTCTTAGCGCTGTTGATGATATAAGGTTACAGGGAACTGGAAATCAAGTGGGGATGACATAAAATTGTTAAGTGTTAAACTGTAGAAGTATTGTAAAGAAAGGAATAGAATTAAGTAATTTAATAGAAATATATTTACCAGATATTGTAATAGGAGTTGAATCATGGCTGAGAAATGATATAATGGATGCAGATATTTTCTCACGGCACTGGAGTGTGTATCGTAGAGATAGGATAGGAATGGTGGGAGGGGGAGTATTCATTCTGGTGAAAGAAGAATCTGTAAGCTACGAAAAAGTTAAAGATGAGACACATGAAATCCTAGGTGTAAGGCTCATTTCTAAAGATAATAGGCAACTTGATATCTTTGGAGTGTACAGACCGGGAAAGGGTAGCACTGACGCGGATTCGGAATTATTTGATAGGAGTGTCGGCTATGTGGGAAACGGCATGGAAAGAAATGTGATTGTAGCGGGAGATCTGAATTTGCCAAATGTCAATTGGGAAGGAAATGCGAACAACAGGAAGCATGACCAACAAATAGCAAATAAGTTAATATGGGAAGGACAGCTGATTCAGAAAGTGATGGAACCAACCAGAGGGAAAAATATCCTGGATGTGGTGCTGATGAAACCAGATGAGTTCTATAGGGAAACTGAAGTAATAGATGGTATTAGTGATCATGAAGCTGTTTTTGTCGTGGTCAAAAATAAATGTGATAGAAAGGAAGGTCTTAAAAGTAGGACTATTAGGCAGTACCATATGGCTGATAAAGCAGGCAAGAGGCAGTTTCTAAAAAGTAACTATGATCGGTGGAAAACGGTAAATAAAAATGTAAACAGACTCTGGGATGGGTTTAAAGAAATTGTTGAGGAATGCAAAAACAGGTTTGTACCTTTAAGGGAGGTAAGGAATGGTAAAGACCCACCTTATTATGATAGAGAAATAAAGAGACTAAGAAGGAGGTGCAGACTGGAAAGAAATAGAGTTAGAAATGGCTGTGGAAGTAAGGAGAAATTGAAGGAACTTACTAGAAAATTGAATCTAGCAAAGAAGGCAGCTAAGGATAACATGATGGCAAGCATAATTAGCAGTCAAACAAATTTTAGTGAAAAATGGAAGGGTATGTATAGGTATTTTAAGGCAGAAACAGGTTCCAAAAAGGACATTCCAGGAATAATTAATGAACAAGGGGAGTGTGTATGTGAGGATCTTCAAAAGGCAGAAGTATTCAGTCAGCAGTATGTAAAGATTGTTGGTTACAAGGAAAATGTCGAGATAGAGGAGGAGACTAAGGCCAATGAAGTATTAAAATTTACATATGATAACAATGACATTTACACTGACTGACAGAGCAAATGCAACACCAAGAAGGAGTGGTTCGAAAGGGATGAAAGTTGGGGAAAAAACAGAGACGGCACGGACGAATAATTGATGTTTATTTCAAACCGATATGCAGGTTACACAATGCGCACGGCATTGACTCAGTAGGATGTAGGACCACCGTGAGCGGCGATGCACGCAGAAACACGTCGAGGTACAGAGTCAATAAGAGTGCGGATGGTGTCCTGAGGGATGGTTCTCCATTCTCTGTCAACCATTGCCACAGTTGGTCGTCCGTACGAGGCTGGGGCAGAGTTTGCAAATGGCGTCCAATGAGATCCCACACGTGTTCGATTGGTGAGAGATCCGGAGAGTACGCTGGCCACGGAAGCATCTGTACACCTCGTAGAGCCTGTTGGGAGATGCGAGCAGTGTGTGGGCGGGCATTATCCTGCTGAGACAGAGCATTGGGCAGCCCCTGAAGGTACGGGAGTGCCACCGGACGCAGCACATGCTGCACGTAGCGGTGGGCATTTAACGTGCCTTGAATACGCACTAGAGGTGACGTGGAATCATACGCAATAGCGCCCCAAACCATGATGCTGCGTTGTCTAGCGGTAGGGCGCTCCACAGTTACTGCCGCATTTGACCTTTCTCCACGCCGACGCCACACACGTCTGCGGTGACTATCACTGACTGAACAGAAGCGTGACTCATCGGAGAACACGACGTTCCGCCATTCCCTCATCCAAGTCGCTCTAGCCCGGCACCATGCCAGGCGTGCACGTCTATGCTGTGGAGTCAATGGTAGTCTTCTGAGCGGACGCCGAGAGTGCAGGCCTCCTTCAACCAATCGATGGGAAATTGTTCTGGTCGATATTGGAACAGCCAGGGTGTCTTGCACATGCTGAAGAATGGCGGTTGACGTGGCGTGCGGGGCTGCCACCGCTTGGCGGCGGATGCGCCGATCCTCGCGTGCTGACGTCACTCGGGCTGCGCCTGGACCCCTCGCACGTGCCACATGTCCCTGCGCCAACCATCTTCGCCACAGGCGCTGCACCGCGGACACATCCCTATTGGTATCGGCTGCGATTTGACGAAGCGACCAACCTGCCCTTCTCAGCCCGATCACCATACCCCTCGTAAAGTCGTCTGTCTGCTGGAAATGCCTCCGTTGACGGCGGCCTGGCATTCTTAGCTATACACGTGTCCTGTGGCACATGACAACACGTTCTACAATGACTGTCGGCTGAGAAATCACGGTATGAAGTGGGCCATTCACCAACGCCGTGTCCCATTTATCGTTCGCTACGTGCGCAGCACAGCGGCGCATTTCACATCATGAGCATACCTCAGTGACGTCAGTCTACCCTGCAATTGGCATAAAGTTCTGTCCACTCCTTCTTGGTGTTGCATTTGCTCTGTCAGTCAGTGTACAATAAGATACAAAGGTTGAAAACTAGAAAAGCGGCTGGAATCGATCAGATTTCTGCGGATATACTAAAGACAATGGGTTGGGATATAGTACCATATCTGAGGTACTTATTTGATTATTGTTTGGTCGGAGGAGCTATACCAGATAAATGGAGAGTTGCTATTGTAGCCCCTGTGTATAAAGGAAAGGGCGATAGACATAAAGCTGAAAATTACAGGCCAGTAAGTTTTACATGCATTGTATGTAAGCTTTGGCAAGGCATTTTTTCTGATTATATTAGACATGTTTTTGAAATTAATAACTGGTTCGATAGAAGGCAGTTCGGTTTTTGGAAAGGTTATTCCACTGAAGCTCAACTTGTAGGATTCCAGCAACATATAGCAGATATCATGGATTGTGGAGGTCAAATGGACTGTATCGCGATTGACCTGTCTAAGGCATTTGATAGGGTGGATCCTGGGAGACTACTGGCAAAAATGAGTGCAATTGGACTAGACAAAAGAGTGACTGAATGGGTTGCTATATTTCTAGAAAATAGATCTCAGAGAATTAGAGTAGGTGAAGCTTTAACTCACCCTGTAATAATTAAGAGGGGAATTCCTAAAGGCAGTGTTATTGGACCTTTATGTTTTCTTATATATATAAATGATATGAGTAAAGGAGTGGAATCAGAGGTAAGGCTCTTCGCGGATGATGTTATTCTGTATAGAGTAATAAATAATTTACAACGTCACCTCGATAATGTTGTGAGATGGACAGCAGGCAATGGTATGTTGATAAACGGGGTTAAAAGTCAGATTGTGAGTTTCACAAATAGGAAAAGTCCTCTCAGTTTTAATTACTGCGTTGTTGGGGTGAAAGTTCCTGTTGGGGATCATTGTAAGTATTTAGGTGTTAATATAAGGAAAGACCTTCATTGGGGTAATCACATAAAGGGGATTGTAAATAAAGGGTATAGATCTCTGCACATGGTTATGAGGGTGTTTATTTCTTAATGTCTTTCTGTACATGGCGGGGCTCAGGCTATGAAGCCTGCTATTATGCCAAACCATATAATTATGCACCTGCATAAACATAATATACTGAACATTATAACTACTTAAAAAATAAGTTAATTATAATTTAAAGTTAATGTGAAATGTAATTTGTATGAAATGTAAAACATCATAAAAATCATTTTAACATTTTAAAATTAATTTATAATATTTACTATTATTAAAGCTATATCTCGAAAAATATAAACTATAATGTTTCTAACCTTACATTGACATTTTATTCATTTAACTTAATAATCTAAAATTTAAGGGTACTTCTAAGAGTAAATCAATCTGTGTGTAGGTAAAATTTCCAGCACATTCTTCTGAATAGCTTTAGGTTGCTTATGTCTCTAATTTCAGCCGGGAGAGAATTCCAGGAACGTATGGTCCCCGGTACAAATGACTTGTTATACGTACTACTGTGATGAGTGGGGATGGACAGCAGGGTTTGTACTGATGACCTTGAGGGTGTTCTGCCTGAGGGAGAGAGGTAGTTGAAATCTATTCTCAGATAATGTGGTTTACCTGTTCGCAGTATTTTGTGAAGAAGAGAAACAGCATGGTATTTACGTCTATCACATAATCTTAACCAGGACAGCTGATGGAGGAATGGGCTGATGTGGGAATGGAGCGGAACATTTAGAATGAATCGAATGCAGGCATTATGCGCCCGTTGAAGTTTAGAACCAAGTGAACAACTTATGTTATTATAGACTACATCACCATAATCAAATATTGGTAGTATTAGTCCTTGAATGAGCAGTTTCCTGGTTTTGACAGGTAGAAAATCTCTCAGTTTGTATAGTGAGTGTAATGAACCAAATACACGTTGACAAATTTTTGTTACGTGCTCTGACCAACTTAAATACTTATAAAAAATTATTCCAAGGTTCTTAACAGAGTCTTTCAGTGCTATAGGTGTTTCATTGATCTTGACAACCGGTATGTTGATGCTTTCTAACTTGGCATGCGCTTTTCTAGATCCTATTATGATGGCTTGCGATTTTAATGGGTTTACTTTCAGGCAGTGGCTACTAGTCCATTCGTTAATGTTAAATAAGTCTTCGTTTAATTTCATGGTTGCTTCTTGTATGTCATTCGGCTTGGTATGAATAAACAATTGGATATCGTCAGCATATAAGTGATATTTACAGTTCGTCAGTTGTTCTGATAGGTCATTCATGTATAGGGAGAACAGAAGTGGTGATAACACCCCACCCTGAGCTACCCCCATCTCAGTATTTCGCCACCTAGACACATTGTCTCCCACTGACACACATTGTTTACGTCCACTGAGATAGGAACGTACCCAGCATTCATCATTTCTAATTTAGCTAGTAAAATGTCTATCTACGCAATCAAATGCCTTTGTAAGGTCGAGAAGATTAAGAATTGTCATTTGTCCGTTATCCATTGCTAGCTGAATGTCATTAGTTACTTTTACTAATGCTGTGCTGGTACTGTAGTTCGATCTAAACCCTGATTGATATCTGTCGAGTAAGTTATGATGTAAGCGATAGGCTGTCATTTGTTTGTGTACTAGTTTCTCCAGTACTTTTCCTAGTACAGGGAGAATACTAATAGGGCGGTAATCGTCAAGGGTTGTGGGGGTACTGTTTTTCTGCGAGGGTCGGATGATGGCATTTTTCCAGTTAGCAGGAAAGATTCCCGTCATAAGAGAGGTGTTAATAATATGCGTTATTGTAGGAAGAACGATGTCTAGAATTCTTCTTAAAAGGGACAGGTTTATTCCATCGTGTCCAGTAGACTTTGATTTTATGTCATTAAGGGCGCTCTTTACATCATCTGGAGTCACGTGAGAGAAGTAGAATGTTTCACCACCATGCTTTCCCTTTGAAAATATTCTGTCAATAGTGGCTCTCTTGGTATTTCCGTTTGTCTGGACGTTTCTTGAGCTAAAATACTCATTCAGATCATCCAAAGGTACATTACAGTTACTGTTGTGTGAGATCAGTTAGTGTAACCTCTTTGATTCTTGTTACTCCTGAGATTTGTTTACGAGAGCTTTGAAATAAGCAAAGAAACACACTTCAAGTTTTAGTTTGGTATCAATTTTGTTGTTCGCAAGATGGCTTCCATGTATATATGTGTATTAAAATAAATGTGTTCGATTATTGTGAAATTGTACCCGTGTTTTATCGTTTTCGAAGTGCATTCCCAACATTTGGCGACCGTGACAGGATATTAGACAGTTATATAATCATATAAACAGTTTATACGTAGTATTTCAAGCATGGAAGTGAATATAGCTGTGACAAAGAAATCAAGAGTGGTATTACGGCGATCAATAACCAAGATCTACAATGAGCTCGACGTGTTACTACAGATGCCGGAGAAAGATATGGAAAGTATTAGTGCACATATGGATCTATTAGAAACAAAATTTCATGAATTAACAGGTATGGATACTCTTATCTTCATCACTAATATGATTGAGAACGTGGAGGTTAGGGATGACGAGTTAGACAAAGAAATCAGTATGGCTGACGAGTATAAGTTCAAATTTTATAAGGTTAAGACTGTTGTTACGAAATTATTAAATGAAGACCAGAACTCAAAAGCTACTGCAGTATCAGTTAATTCTAACTCGTCACTCCAAGTTAAGCGTTCATACAAACTGCCTTTGTTGGAATTGAAAAAGTTCGGAGGTGAACTAAAAGATTGGCTTCCTTTCTGGTCACAATTTAAGAAAATTGATGAGGACCCTCTTTTAGACCCTAGTGATAAATACCAATACCTCATACAGGCCACCACTTCTGGATCCAGAGCAAGAGATTTAGTTGAGAGCTTTCCTGCTACCGGAGAAAATTACTGTAAAGCAATATCAAGTCTCAAAGCACGCTATGAGAAGGATGATTTGCTGGTAGAAGTGTACATTAGGGAGTTGTTAAGTTTAATCTTACAGAATGCTGTGAGCCCTAATAAGGTGTGTTTATCATCCCTCTATGATAAGCTTCAGAGCCATATAGGAGCCCTAGGAACCTTAGGTGTCACAACGGACAAGTGTAATTCCATGCTTTTACCACTAGTAGAGTCATGTTTGCCTGAGGACATTCTAAGAACTTGGGAGAGAACTTCTTCAATCGCGCTCATTGGCCAGTCTTCTTCAAATTCAGCTGTTGAACCAGGGGGGGGGGCTAGTGTCGGTGACCAGAGTGTGAATTCCAAGAATCGTTTAGACAGTTTGATGCAATTTCTTAGATGTGAAGTAGAACAGGAACAGAAGATTACTTTGGCTGTGTCAGGGTTTGGTGTTTTGTCTTCGGTAGCTGTCAAGGGAGGTCCAAAGAAGAAGGAAAAGAGCTTGAATTACACCACTAATCCGAATGAGAACATTCCCACAGCAGCAGGTCTCCTTACTGCATCTGGTAGAGAAACAGCAGGGTGCGTCTTTTGTTCGTCTAATCACAAGTCTCAAGACTGTGTTAAGGCCCAGAAGATGACTTTGTCGTCTTGCTCTTGAGACTAAAAGATGCTGTTTTTCTTGTCTCAAGGTCGGACATCCAGCGAAGAAATGTAGAAATAGGCCTAGGTGCATCATTTGTAGTCGAGGACACTTTGTGGTAATGTGTGATAAGTTGCCACAAACCCAGGTAGACTCAGCCGTAGAGAGACCGAACTCAACAGGAGACAAGATGGCTTCTAGTGCGCAAGTCCAGAAAGATGAAGCTTTAGCTAGTTTGTCGAACCATTGTGGGGTGCTGATGCAAACACTAGTTGTCAAGGTTCGGGGCCAAGGAGTTGAGCGGACTGTAAGAGCATTAATTGATTCAGCATCACAACGTTCCTACATTTTGAAGAGTACAGCCACGGAAATGGGATATCAAACTGGCAGACAGGAAAATATCCAACACTCGCTATTTGGAGGTACAACCACTGGAGTATACCATCATTGTGTGTACACTATTTATCTCTCTAGTCTGGATGGTAGCTACAACTGTCGCTTTGAAGCATTAGACCAAACAAGAATTTGTGGTGCCATACCTTCAGTACAGCAAGGTCCTTGGATTGAAGAACTAAGTAGTCAGAACATTGTTTTGAGTGACATCGAATCTTATGGACCAATAGAAATATTAATTGGAGCTGATGTTGCAGGCAAATTGTTTACAGGAGGCCACAAGATACTAAGTACTGGACTAGTGGCCATGGAAACTCGTTTGGGATGGATTTTAATGGGCAAAGTACCTTCAGAACATAGGAATGAGGAAAGTATGGCTATGGTGGTGACTGCTATGCTAACAAGAGAAGCCACCATAACAGATTTGTGGACTCTAGATACTTTAGGGATTAGTGATCCATCTGAGAAACGCAGCAGATCTGAGATTGAGTCTACTACACAACAACATTTCCTTGATACAGTATCAGTCAATGAAGAAGAGCGTTTTGAAGTTCACCTCCCATGGGTTGAGAACCATCCTCCACTGCCTGATAATTACCAATTATCACTGAAGAGACTGATGTCTACTGTTAAGAGATTGAAGACTGAAGGTTACTATGATGCTTATCAGGAAGTACTAGATGATTGGCTGAGGGAAGGGGTGATAGAAGAAGTGCCTCCTCAGGAAATGGATGTTCATTGCCACTATTTGCCTCATCGTCTCGTTGTGAAACCTGGATCAACAACACCAGTGCGCCCCGTGTTCGATGCCTCGTCTAAAGAAAATAAACAGCACAGCCTCAATCAATGTCTTGAGAAAGGCCCTAATTTAATTGAGAAAATACCTTCTGTGTTGGCTTGTTTCCGACTGAAGAAGGTGGGAGTTGTTGGAGACATAAGAAGAGCTTTTCTCCAGATCAGCATTCGCGAGAGAGACAGAAATTTTTTGAGATTCTTGTGGTTAGACAGAAATGGAAGTCTCAAGACATACAGACATTGTCGTGTTGTATTTGGAGTCTCTCCAAGTCCTTTTCTATTAGAATCATGCATCAAACTTCACCTTGAAAATACATTAGTACTGTGTGAGGAAGGGAAGTCACCATGGCCCAAATCATTTGTGGAACTTCTTACCCATAGCTTCTATGTTGATAATTGCCTTGCCAGTTTGGACGATGAAGAACAAGCTAAACAGTTTATTGATGTAGCTTCAGGTGTCCTGAGGGAACGGCAATTTTGTCTTCGAGGGTGGGAGTTGACCGGAAGTAATGATGTTTCCGGACCTACCAATGTGTTAGGACTCCTATGGAACAAGTCCGATGATTCCCTAGCAATCAACATAGATAACCTTCTTTCGATTAGCTTCGAGAAAATAACAAAGAAAGTTATTTTGAGTGCTGCCCATAGAATTTTTGATCCGGTGGGTGTCACATGTAGTGTAGCATTAATACCAAAATTGTTGCTTCAACAGACTTGGAGAGAAGGTTTGACATGGTATGAAGAAGTCAATGAAGAGATCAAAATGAAATTCTTGAGTTGGCTTGAAGAAGTTCCTCTTTTAGCTCAAGTCAAGATTCCTCGTTGGTTGTCTAACTGCAACAGCCCAGACGACTCCTGGACACTTCACATTTTTTCAGATGCCTGTCAGACATCATATGCAGCGACTGTATTCCTGCGTGTTGAGCAAGGGGGTGAAGTGAGTGTTCACTTGGTGGCTGCCAAGTCAAGAGTTGCACAAACTGGAAAATCAGGCAAGGGATTGACCATTCCCAGGTTAGAACTTTTAGCAGCTTCAATAGCAATGAGATTATATGCATCGATTGTAAAGGATTATTGTATTCCCGATATTAAGGCAATTTTTTGGACAGATGCTTCAACTGTTCTCGCTTGGATTCAGCGAAGTGAAGCATGGGATGCTTTAGTCATGAACCGGATTAAAGAGATACGAGAAATGTCAGTTGGTTGCGAATGGCGACATGCTCCTGGAAAAAAAAAACCCATCAGATCTTCCATCACGTGGATGTTCTGTGAAGAAGTTGATACAATGCCGTTGGTGGGAAGGCCCAGATTGGTTGAGAGAAAATCCAGACTGCTGGCCACAAGCTGACTTTTCTTATAATGAGGAAGAGATAAATTCGGAGAGAAGGAAGAATGTCGTTTCATTGATATCAAGTAATTCAGAAGACATCAGTAAAGATTGGTATTACCGACACTTTTCTCAGTACAAGAAAATTGTAAGGATGGTAGGCTGGATGTTGCGCTTTCTGACCAACTGTCGCATCAGCAAAGCTCAACGCATACATCGTGACCTGACAAGTGAGGAATTTGTCACGGCAGAAAGGAAGATTTTACGTTGGGTGCAGGAGGAAGTGTTCATAGATATTTTCAATTCCAAACTAAAGAGCTTACTTCCGTTTGTTGACGAACAGGGATTGATTCGTTTGATGACCAAGATATCAAACCGGGATGATGTCAGGGACTTTTGTCATCCCATTGTGCTCCCAAAGGCTGATCACCCCGTCGTTCAGCGACTGATTATGGGCGCCCATCTTAGCAACTGTCATGCTGGTACGCAGATGCTTTTGTCAATTCTGAGGCAACAGTATTGGATTCTAGGAGGTAGACAAACAATTAGAGCTGTTATTAACTCCTGCATGATTTGTAAACGTCATAGTTCAAAGAAGTTGGCAGCTCATCCTTCACCTTTACCTGAGAGTAGAGTGCGTGACGCAAGAATTTTTGAAGTTACTGGAGTTGATTTTGCTGGTCCTCTCTACATCAAAGCCGATGATGGAACCTCGAAGAAGGCATGGGTTTGCCTATTCACTTGTGGAGTTTACCGTGCAGTTCGATTGGAACTGGTATCTTCGTTATCAACAGATAGCTTTCTACAAGCTTTCAGACGTTTCTGCAGCAAACAAGGAAGACCTGTCATTGTCTACAGTGACCAGGGAACAAATTTTGTTGGGTTTAAGAACTCCTGTCACAAACTGGACTGGAATGCAATCTCACAATACAGTTCAGCGCGGAAGATAGATTGGCGTTTTAATCCTCCAGCTTCGCCATGGTGGGGAGGTTGGTGGGAACGACTAGTAGGAATGCTCAAAACTCTTCTCCGTCGAGTGCTTGGTCGATCATCTGTCAACTATGAAGAGATGCAGACAATCCTCTGTGACTGCGAAACCGTCATAAATTCTCGGCCATTAACCTATTTGTCTGACAACCCATCAGATCTGGCTGCTCTAACTCCAAACATGTTTCTACACGACATAGAAGAAGTAGGAGTACCTGAGTATGACCTTTTCGAAGCAACTGATCTTCGGAAAAGACTGCAGTATCGCCTTCAGTTGAAAAAGAATCTTAGAGAAAGATTTCGTACTGAGTATTTAGGTCAGTTGAAGTTATTCGCCAGCAAGGATAAGCCACATGATCTCAAACTAGGAGAAATTGTTTTGGTTGGCAATGATGACACTAGAAGAATGGATTGGCCATTGGGACGAGTTGTCGAGCTTGTTAAGGGAAAGGATGGCAATGTTAGAGTAGTTCGTGTCGTCACTGCTTAAGGCGAGCTTATAAGGCCAGTTCAAAGAATATACCCACTAGAACTCGAGTTTCAACCACCTGAGGATACACTGGAAATCCGAAACCACCTAAGGAAAGACTTTGTTCCAAGTGACGAAAATATAAAGGATAATCACGAGGCCGGAGCATGTGACTCTTCTACTCCTGCTGAAGATGGTCCTCAAGTTTCAAAGCAGACAGTGAAAATAACTCGTCTAGGACGACTGATTCACAAGCCAGAAAAGTTAAATTTGTGATATGTGTTAATTAACATATTTATTTGTGTTTATATTATTGAATTTTATAATTTTGTAATTGTTTCAGGACTATTTTATGAAAGTGGCAATTTGTGCATAAAGGGTGTAAGTCAATTCATGTTAACATTCATTTGACTGTTACTGTCCTTTGTCTTCGTTTTACTTAGACCCATATCTCGGAGAGTCTCCCATGCAACAGCAGAGTCATGTGTATTTAAAATTTCGTACGAGTAGCGTATTTTAGCGTTTCTTATCATCTGCGTGGTTTTATTTCGAAGTTTTTTATAATTCTCAAAATTTTCCTGCGCTGGATGTTTCACATAGTAGCTATAGGCTGAGTCCCTATCTTTCATTTTATCACGAATTTCTTGATTGAGCCACGGGTTAGAGGGTCGCTTTACTCGAGCAGTACGTAATGGGGCATGTCTGTCGTATAAAGTTAAGAGAAGTTCGTTAAAATGAGATACTTTGTCGTCAATGTCTTTTATATACTGAATTGTGTGCCATGGTGTGCTCAGAGCGTCCTCAATGAGAGCTTCGTCGTTCAAATTTCTGAAATCCCTGTATTTGATTATCTTAGGCCTGTATTTTGGACATTTTAAAGAGTATGCAGCGTAAATCATGTCATGGCGGGAAAGGCCTGGCACAGGCATCTGTCCATGTGTCAATATACGGTCACTATTGTTTGCAATGATTAGGTCGAGGAGTGTGTGCGAGGTTGCAACATGGTGTGTGGGTTGCAAGGGCAGAATTGTCATATTAATTGATTCAAACATGCATGTTAGTCGCCTAGTCTCAGTGGTTTCATTTTTCAGGTCAGTGTTGAAGTCTCCCATTAAAATCATATGTTCATACCTGAATATTAAATCCTGTAGCGCTTCTTCTAAATCTGTGATGTTTCCAGTCTTCGGTGGGCGGTACACTACACCGAGTAAACACTTCGTACCACGAATTTCAATTTCTACAAACAAGAACTCCGCTCTGTGAGAGTATTCACTTGGCGACTTAAATATTACCTTGTATTTCAAATCATCGCGTATAAATATTCCGACTCCGCCTCCAGGCTTTCCCTCTCTGTCGTTCCTAATTAAAGTGTATCCACTCATTTTAACCAGCGCTGAAGGTATAGATTGATGCAGCCATGACTCTGAAATCATTATAGCATGCAGATTACAGGTTGAAAATATTTCGGAGAATTCTGAGAAATGTGGGACAATGCTCTGTGTATTGACATGTGCTATTTGTAGAGAAGTAGGGTAGGGCGCAAGAATGTCTTTGAGACGGTTAGCGGTATTCTGCGAGGGGGCTGGCACGACGGGGTAATGACCTGTCTGGGACAGTGGTGAAAGGAGGCTGAAATTAGAGACATTTGTTTCCTGGTTGCTAAATGTTGCCAACTTGAAAGTTAAATGATGACAACTGATAGTAAGAAGTACCTACTACAACTATAAGATTATCACCTAATCAAAACTACAACTGTGTGGAAAATTAACTTAAGTGAACTAAAATAACTATGGCGGTCCTTATATTACACAGAGTCTGCTCGTGATTAGCGAATACTGTTCAAATCTGAACGATTAGTTATGGCTATTTTACGGTTCCCTTGTTTTACGTATATGATCCCATCTCTAGACCATACATTCTGGACGGTAAATTTTGCGACAGCGTCCTGAAGAAGTCGGAGTCTTGCTGGAGTTAGGTCCTCGCGGATGGTTTTATTCGTGCCCTTAAGTTTCTTTTTGTTAGTGAACATAGCGTTCCTCTTACGGTATGACACAAACTTGACGATTAAAGGTCGCGGACGCCCATTCTGGTTTTTTCCAACCCTGTGAGACCTATCAATGTCATCCACAGAAAGACTGACCCCGATTTCTTTTGCAATGTCAAGAACTAAATTGTCAGTGTTCTCGTCCGCAGTTTCCGGTATACCGAACACACGTAAGCACTGCCTTCTCTGATACTGTTCTAAACAGTCAGTTTTATCCTGCAGTTCAGTTTTTAAATCACTGATTGTTTTGTCCCGCTCCTCTATAGCCCTCCTAAGTTCTTCAATTACACTCGTATTAAAATTGATAGTTTCTTTTAATTGGTCAACAACTGACTTTGTTACCTGGACCTGGATAAGGTTGGCAAGCGTGCCAAGTGTCTCCTTGCTGCTCAGCGCTTCCTGTACGGCCTGCTTAACTATGGCTTCCATTGGCACTTGCTTCACCTTGCGTGGCATTATTAATTTATTGGATTTCTTGCCTTTTACTTTCACCAATCACTTCACTAACACTCACTCAGAACCACTGCACTGGTAGAGATAATGTTATATACTCTGTTGTAGTAAGGATGTAAAGAAGAGGGCATATAAGTCTCTGGTAAGACCCCAACTAGAGTATGGTTCCAGTGTATGGGACCCTCACCAGGATTACCTGATTCAAGAATTGGAAAAAATCCAAAGAAAAGCAGCTCGATATGTTCTGGGTGATTTCCGACAAAAGAGTAGTGTTACAAAAATGTTGCAAAGTTTGGGTTGGGAAGAACTGAGAGAAAGAAGAAGAGCTGCTCGACTAGGTGGTATGTTGATATAGATGTTGATTCCCATAGGGAATCTGAAATATTTGTCCTGAATGAGTAAATTTATAATACCAATATAAATGGTCCGTTATTGGACATTATAAATTTTCCAGCTAACTCATTTTTGGTTGCCAGCGTTTCGCCCTCATGTGCTAGGGTGGGCTGAGCCCAGGTGGCAGATTCCCTAGCACACGAGGGCGAAACGCTGGCAACCAAGAATGAGTTAGCTGGAAAATTTATAATATCCAATAACGGACCATTTATATTGGTATTATAAGTATTCCGAGCTGTCAGTGGAGAGATGGCGTGGAATGACATTAGTAGACGAATAAGTTTGTGTGGCGTTTATAAATGTAGGAAAGATCACAATATGAAGATAAAGTTGGAATTCAAGAGGACAAACTGGGGCAAATATTCATTTATAGGAAGGGGAGTTAGGGATTAGAATAACTTACCAAGGGAGACGTTCAATAAATTTTCAATTTCTTTGAAATCATTTAGGAAAATGCTAGCAAAACAACAGATAGGGAATCTGCCACCTGGGCGACTGCCCTAAATGCAGATCAGTATTGATTGATTGATTGATTGATTGATTGATTGATTGATTGATTGAGGTAGTGTTCATGTTGTAAGCAAGACTGTATTAAGTTCCATAGCTCTTAATGTTACCCTAGAAATGCGAGGAGAAATCACCAAACTTCTTTTCTGCACTAGGGTATTTTCATTGTAATGGTAGGCCCGCTTGCCCACCATCAGTCACAATCATGTTGGGGAATTTCATTATAATGGCAGACACTCACTCTCCACCTGCCTTTTTACATCTTCAGGAAGACTTGTCTTAGTGGTTTTCCCAACTGAAATGAACATAGGTCATTACAATGACGTCAGTAGGAATGGTGGGAGTAAAAGCAATTATTTCACATGAAATACTTGATCAAATGAAAAACCACACATTTTCTCACTTCTAACGAACAGTACTAAGCTGCCGTTCTAAGAATCCAAAGATCCAGAGCTGGAACGACCAGGCTGCAGAGAGGGGGGGAGTTGAATAGTGGCGAGTCCCAGGGCAAAAACTATGCCCTTTTACTTTGTTTCTTAGGAGTACTCAATGAGTCTCAAAATATCAATTCACTACACAGGCGGCGGAAAAATCTATCTGACTTGGAGGCCTCCAAGCCAGAGGAGAAACCCCCTCTTCGCTGCTAATTTTGAATAAAATGAATGTAGAATTTAATAAAAGTGAAGAGGAAGAAGCTCTTTTTAAGAAACTGCTCTCTTCAGGGTTGAATTTCAAGTTATTTAGTGAAATGTGGAGCTATAATTTGGAATATGCCTAAACTGTAATTCTAGACCAGGTCATACTACTACTACTACTACTACTACTACTACTACTACTACTACTACTACTACTACTGCTAAGTGAGCTTCTGCCTTAAGTGTGCACACTCTCATGCAAAACAGCGCATTAGAGTAAGGATCAAATAGCTGGAATACTATGACGAACCAGTGTGTTACGTACCAGCAGTACAGTATCAGAAAATATATGAACCAGAGGAATGACATGCTAAAGAAGAAAGTTTTCTAACTCCCCAGCTATTTCCTGCCAATATTTAGTCAGGCTGTTATACTCAGTACACAGCAGTAATCCCATCTATCAGAGTTAAGTGGCAACGTAAGAGACAAAGAACATCACAACAATGACCAATGTAATGTTATTGTTGATCAATGTTATGCTCTTTCAATATTCTAGGCCTTCACATTTAGTTTTCTTCCGACTCTGAAATACCACTCTTATCATAGTCGGTACAGTAAAACTGAATAAAACATAAATTGCCGGAAATTGTATTCTCTATAACTTTTGTTATGTAGTACTTTTCGATAGGACCAATAACATAGGTATTTAAAAATTAATTTTTAGGCGCCTTCCTCTAAACTACAATTTCATCCGGGGTGAATAAAATTGTTTATAACTTAAACTGTAGTTTCTTATTCCCCGACTCTATATACCGACATTCATTAAATTCTGCATACCCATTTACTCGTGGCTCGGCGTTGATGTGGACTTGGCAACAAAAATACAAATTCATGAATATCTGTGTTATCAAAGCCGTTATAGTAACAATGTACGACATAAATGATCGGAAATTTAATTCTATATAACTTTAGTTAAGTAGTATTTATCAATAGGACCACTAATAATATGAATATTCGAGAATTAAATTTTAAGCCTTCTCCTAAACTACCATTTCACTCAGAGTGAGTAAAATGATTTATAGCCTAGATTGTAGTGGCTCATCACCCAACTTCACATACCGATTTTCATTAAATTATCTTCAGCCGTTTTCTCGTGATGTGTGTACATACATACAGACAGAAACTACGGGAAAGTAAAAAGTGCATTTCCTTGTTATTATGGACATGGCCGATACAGAAATACCATTCTTTTCAAATTCTGATCAATGTACAGACAAATCTCTTATTTTATATATATAGATTAAAATCACCAGTGAACTATCATACCAACATTATTCATTTCTTCGCAACATTTTAAACAAGCTTTAACTGTAAATTATTGATTAAAAACTCATAACAATTAACCAATTGATTGTTTTGGTCAAAACAATCAGGATCCTGATTTTTATCTTTTAGGTACGAGTGTTAAAAGGCTGATGATGCCCTTATAACAGACAAAACATGTCCCTTCAAATTTTAGCATAATAAGATGTAAATCCTAACTTTAGGAACTCAACTGTATTGATAGGTTGATCCTAATAAATTTTAGTAATATTTTTTAAACGGAGGTTAGCTTACCGATAGAACCATTAAGATGTGTATATTAGCACCAGTAATTCCAAGAAAGTAGGAGTTTACTGGTCTTCAGCAGAAGACATTAAAAATGAAGTAGCCTACAGTAAACCTAGTGAGGCGAACGGCGGAGGATAGGTTACCTAGCAGAATAATGGACTCTGTTATGGAGGGTAAGAGAAGTAGAGGGAGACCAAGACGACGATAGTTAGACTCAGTTTCTAACCATTTAAGAGGTATAGAACTAAATGAGGCCACAGCACTAGGTGCAAACAGAGGACATGTAGTAAATTGTAAATTGTAGACTGAACACTGAAAGGCATAATGGTCTATAATGATGATGCATGCATGTATGTATGTATGTATGTATGTATGTATGTATGTATGTATGTATGTATGTATGTATGTATGTATGTATGTATGTATGTATGTATGTATGTATGTATGTATGTATGTATGTACAGTAAACCTAAATGAGAATAGAGGTTTAAAAAAACTAGTTCTACATGTAAGCATATCCCAAAAATTCTTTTTATTAGCACCTTAATTTGACATTTTTACATTTATCACATGTAAATAACAGTACAGTACAGAGTTTAAAAAATGCTAATATAAAAATATGCAATAAATTGCACAGAAGGAAGTCCCAGTTGAAATTTTTAAAACTTGCTCAATTTTAATCTTGGGGTAAGATCAATACAACTGATATATAGTCGCTGCACCCACCCACAAAACTGCAAGTTGGAGAATACTGACCCGCAGCATATACCGTATATAATTAAGAATGAGGATTCTTTGATATTATTAACAAAATATATTTTCGCAGGTGCAACAACGTTCCCATATGGTAAATATTTACCCATTTTGTAATTAGGCTATCGAAGACCTGTTTAAATGTTTACTTAAAAAAAAAAAAAAAGTAAATGATTTGAATTTTAATATAGAATCAAATCACTGATCACCCAAAGAAATAGGAATAGGGAACAAATAGGAAACCTTCCAGCAACCTGAGTAAAATCTTGAATACATACCTTTCTATAACAAGGAAGGAGTACATAATGACATTTCGTTAAAAGATAAGTTGGCCTGACCATCTCCAGCATACAAGAGAGAGATTCAACAATTCATAGTCAAATAATTGAGCTGATAATCTCATGGTTTTGTCACTTTAAACAATAATTACCACCAATCACAACTATCAGGCAAAGCTTGTAATTCTGATTTCAACCGAAAACTTCCAAGTTGAATTCTATGTAGAGCACCAGAAATCCTTCACAAAGTTTTAATAAATTAACCTGAACTATAATACTCTATATCAAATTTAAGAAGGTAAATTTTTTTGCTATTTGCTTTACGTCGCACAGACACAAATAGGTCTTATGGCAACGATGGGATAGGAAAGGCCAAGGAATGGGAAGGAAGCGGCTGTGACCTTAATTAAGGTGTGAAAATGGGAAACCACGGAAAACCATCTTCAAGGCTGCCGACAGTGGGGTTCAAACCCACTATCTCCCAGATGCAAGCTCACAGGCGCACACTCCTAACCGCACGGCCAACTCACCCGGTAAAGAAGGCAAAAAAGAGTTCCTTCTTTAGAAAATGTATCTGTAAAATATTTAATGTCTGACACAGTAAGTTTTAGTTTTTTCTCAGTCTTTAATGTAACAGACTATAAAAATACAGTTGTGCAGTCAACGTGACACTATGTTGAGCAACCAGCAACCTCCATTGCCAGATAGAAATGTGACACTTTCTGAAGCTTTAGGTATGTTTTCTAAAAGGATAGATTCGAGGATGTACTTTTAGGTTGTGATGGTTCATTTTCATTTATATTTTTAAAATATATATGCAAACATACACATGGCAGTCCATAATTGTGGGACGTAAATAAATAGTCAGTTATAATTGTGGGACAGGAATTGAATCCAGAAACCAAGTAAGAATGATAATTTTATTTCTAGGAGATATTTACTTCGAGAAGAAAAAATTAACAACAGATTGATACAATTAATGCTGAATAAGGGGAATAAAAAGGAATTATTGTTTAGGTACGTTTGACATCAACCCTTCGCCATATGAGTCAAGAGGAAAAAGAAAAGGTAAAAAAAAGAACAATTATCCTTGAATTTTTTTGCTAGTGGTTTAATGATGCACCAACTCAGACATGTTTTTGATAATGTGAATTATGGTACAGCCTCAGTATTTATCTGATGTGAAACAGGGAAACCATCTTCAGAGCTGCCAATAGTAGGGTTCAAACCCATCATCTCCCACATGAAAGGTAAATGCTACACAGATCTTTGAATGTGTAAATATAGTGCTGAAGAGACCAAGAGCTCATCAAAGGAGACAAGATCTAATATAGACGAACAAGAGAAATCTTTACTAAAGTAAGTGGAGGCAAGGCCCTAACTCAGCTCACAACCCCACACACATTTTTTTAAATTTTTTTTTTTACAATTCGTTTTTTGTCGCACTGACACAGAAAGGTCTTATGACGATGATTGGATATTAAAGGCTAGGAGTGGGAAGGACGTGGTCGTGGCCTTAATTAAGGTACAGCCCCAGCATTTGCCTGGTGTGAAAATGGGAAACCACGGAAAACCATCTTTAGGGCTGCCGACAGTGGGGTTCGAACCCACTACCTCCCGGGTGCAAGCTCACAGCTGCGTACCCCTAACCGCATGGCCAACTCGCCCAATCACACACATTTTGTCACAGGTAAATTCCTATGGAGGGTGATTCATAATCTTATTATGAACTTGTATAAGAACCTTTCACTTAAATCAGGTAGGCTACATAGTTAACATAGGTCCCATATTGTTTCTCAGTCGTGACTCAGTTTTGTCCACCATTCAGTATGGGAAAAGAATAAGTACATGATGGTCTTGAAACACAGGACTTCATTCTATACAATCAATAATAACATTTTATATCACACATAAACTGTAATTCTTTAAAGCTTTGACAATACAATCACCTATGAAGTGAATCATGAACTCGATTTCCATTTTTGTAAGATTTCAGCAGCTTTCTGAAGATTTTCATCTTTCTGTAAAAGAAATAAAATCCACATTAAAATCAATCATTACAGTACTTAATACAGTATTTTCAACGATATGTATTACTGCCGTATTTACTCGTGTATTAGACCCGCCCCCCTCGCGTATTAGACCCCCTTGGCTTTTCAAGACGAAAAAATGAAAATAAATCTTGCATATAAGACCACCAACGTAATTCGGCTTCCGCTTCGAAGCGGCTACAAGCCTTATGCAACTCTGATGACATCACACAAATTTGTGAATAGTTTCTTCCGTATGACCCACGCAATGAAAATACGTGTCAAAGTCATGCGGTACATCTGTGTTTCGTAGTTAAGAAATGTCTGCCTCCATAGCGTAGGCCTAGTTGCAGCTCTGATGACGTCGCACAAATAGGTGAATAGTTTCTTGTCTGAACCGCGCATTGAAAGCACACATCAGTCATGTATACAGTAGAACCTCGATAATTCGAAATCGGTTAATTCGAAATCCCGCCTAATTCGAAGCAGCTCTCGTTCCCGAAAACATGAGATACAGTTTTGCATGTTATTTAAATTGTTCAATTCGAAATACGGATAATTCATAATTCGAAGCCCCATTACCGAAATTCAAACTTTTAATTCGAAACTGCCTTTACATTTTAAAACAATAGTATTTTACAGAGTAATTTCAATTCAAAATTTATTCGCTCTACATCATAATAGAACGCGCATTCCGGAACGTGGAAGGGTAGCTTTCCGCACTTACACTCACTTCGGTGGGTCTACAGTGCACTTCATGATTGCTAAGTAGAATGAAATCGGAATTCTTTTGTATTCAACCTTTTAAGAAATGCTGTAATATCACGCAATAGGAAGTGTGCGGAAAAACAGAATCCGCGAACACTGGCGATGCCGACAGTTGACGAAAAAACGTAGCTCATATAATAAATTCATAGGCACCGAACAATATTGTCATTGCCGGTGAAACTGCATTGCTTTATTTTAATGCAAGCCCAAACGATCTTATGGTTTTAAATGGGTCATAGTAGTGCGTTGCAATGCACATGGGATGGAAGCGAGAGACTTTATCCCCTCGTCATAGGAAAGTTCGATGAACCACAATGTTTTAAGGGCGTCAGGCACTTTCCATGCCAGTACAAAGCATCTAAAAATGCAAACAGTACAGAAATCTGAAAAATAATGCATTTGCACAGGGGGACTGGCATAATTTATCCTCGTCTTTGAATTGTGTGATTTTTTGTTTCTTTCATTGCGTGAGGTTATGTTTGTCAATGATTTATCCAAGTGCATTATTTGAACATTGTAAATGCACCTTGTTGGATACATTTCGGAAATAGTTTTTTCCATGGCATTTGAAAGGTTTAAACTGTGAACTGAGGCGATTGCATGTATTAATGGGTCTTAGAATATTTTGTGACGCGGCAAGTGTTTACATTTCTGAAGTACGAGAGAAGAGCCATGGCGGGAAATCGTACAAGGATAGAGTCATAGAAAAGTTTGATTTTAAGGGCATCGGGTACTTCTGTGGCGGCATCAGGAAGAATGAACTCGCCCCACATACAGAACACACCCTTGTGCACGATGCAACATTGCATCAGGGTATAGCTTGCTAAACTAGCGTCATTCGGCTGCGTGGAGTGAGCATGAGCATCACGCCTGTTTGTGTCTTGTTGGTGTAGTCAGTGTAACCTATCTCACATGCATAGGTGTACTAAAACTGTGTGTGGTGTAAATAAATCTTATTATCCATGAGGGCTGGTTTATTTATGAACGATGTGGAGCTGCCTACAACCAAGACTCCATAAATGGTGACCCCGAGTATGGAGAACACGCTCATACCATAACCTATCTTGGACCACGTGCTTCACCACAGATCACGGTATGTTACCACACTTTATTTCAAAGAGGCATTAGACTGTTTACTTCATTGGAACTACCACCTCTTCCGAGTATGAAACCAATTCGACAAACGACAAAAACAGTCGCCAGAATCCTAACGGCCGTCGGTGATACGCATCGCTTCAGTCCGCACGCGGCAACTTTACGCCACTTCTCTTTGTTACGCCGCATCTGCTACTCTTCAAGAACGCAACATATCATCTAAAAACTTGTATGTATATAACCTACGTTTTACTTGTTCCGGAATATTGCAAATTATTCACAACATAAATTCGTTGTGAAGTTGTACGAACATCACAAAGAAATGTATAGGCCTACAATGGACAGTACCTAGTTTTCTAACCATAGTTACAATCTTGGTGTTAAATTGATGTACGTAATTCAGCAATCTTCTGTGCAATTTTCTTTCTCTTTTTGCTAATTAAGGCCTAAGATACAGACTACTCCACAACATAGGCCTACCTTATTTGCTGTTCAAACAAGTAAAATTACTTTAAAATAACCTACTTCTCATGCATTACAACTGCTTGAATTGTTGTACTATATATATATATATATATATATAAATAAATCGTAATCGTGCCTTTTAGTGGTTTCTAAGTTGTTACATTACAGGTATAACATACAGTTGCATTATATGGACATTCCTCAAGACTTAAAATGGACATTGGAACCCACGGTTTATGCTTAATATTTTCATTTATAACCAAAATCAGTGTGTAACATCTGCAAGATTATTTTGTTAACTTATAGTTTATATGTTTGTGAATCTCTTATCATATGCTAGGCCTACCTGCATAATATTTCTTTTCCAGCTAACCTATAAGATTGTTTCAAACCATTTGTAAATTTGTGCTTGTGTTGCTCATCCTCACATCTTCATTCACTTACACACACAACTACACATCATACCTCTGACTACTTCTTTGTCACCTTGTCCGGTATTTTCAGAATTCTTTTTCTCCTTGCCCTTGTATTGTGTACCCATCTTGATTATGGCGGAGGATCGATTAAAAGCTTTGGAGGAACAAAATAACAACTTGCAGAACCAACTCCAACAACTTATTGCTTTGACGAAGCCTTTGCAAGAGCAGAACGAAGCATTACTAGCCCGGCTCCAGGAGCATGAGTCTACTGGTACCGATGCTACATCTAGCAATGTTGGCCAAGTTGCCAAAATCTCTGCAAAGCTACCACCGTTTTGGTATGACAGACCAACTGTTTGGTTCGCCCAGGTTGAGACTCAATTCAGGCTCGCAGGCATCACGGCCGACCAGACTAAATTTGATAATGTAATTTCACAGCTTGACACCAAGGTCATAGCCGAGGTAGAAGACATTGTCATTAACCCTCCTACCACAGGACGTTACGAAAAACTAAAATCTGAACTAGTCCGTCGTCTTTCCGTATCCGAAGAGCAACGAGTTCGCCAACTTCTTGGCGACGAAGAACTCGGTGATAGGAAACCATCACAATTTTTATGTCACTTAAAGTCATTAGCCGGTAGCTCACTTCATGACGAAAGTATATTAAAACAACTTTTCATGCGTCGACTACCCCAGCACTTGCAGGCTATAATAGCAGCCCAGTTAATGCCTCTAGCTGATATAGCAGAGCTTGCAGACAAGATCTTGGAACTTTCACCTACTGTCACACCACCATATAGCCACTTGGCCGTACATGCTACAGCTGCGCCGAATACTGTAGCTGCCCAGTTGGAGGAATTGACACGTAAAGTCGATGCCCTGGCCCGTAACCAGCCCCGAGGCAGGAGTCACAGTAAAAGGAGATCTAAAAGCCGTGACCGTTCCCTTACTCCACAGAGCCGGCTTTGTTGGTACCACAAAAAGTTCCAAGATAAAGCTGTAAAATGTACTAGTCCCTGTTCCTGGCAGGCGGAAAACGGAACGAACAGCCAGTGAAGACGGCAACTGTCTGTTCTACTTCGGGCCGCCGTCTATTTATTTTTGATCAGAATACCAAAGCAAAATTTCTGATTGACACCGGATCTGACCTTTGCTGTTTCCCGCGTAAGCTTCTGGGAAGCACTTGCAAAGCTTCTGGGTATGAGCTGAGCGCTGCAAACGGTAGTACAATCAGGACATATGGTAGCCTTTCCATGAACCTCAACCTTGGTTTACGTCGTGACTTTCGTTGGCAATTTGTCATTGCTGATGTTAGCACAGCCATCATTGGTTCTGATTTTCTGGCTTACTATAACTTACTCCCTGACTGCCGTAACAGATGCCTCCTCGACGGCACCACCGGCCTACACGTTAAGGCATCTGTAGCCTCTATCGAACAGGCCAGCGTAAAGACTGCTGCAGTATCCACCGACTCACCTTTCAGCATGTTGCTCGCTGAGTTTCAGTCCATTTTTCGCCCACCTGGGATCCAACGTGATATTAAACACAATACTGTACATCACATTAGGACAACCGAAGGCCCACCAGTCTCTTGTCGACCTCGTCGTCTAGGACCCCAAAAATTGCAGATAGCGAAGAAAGAATTCGAGGACATGGTAAGGTGTGGTACAGCGAGACCTTCTAATAGTCCCTGGTCCTCACCCTTGCACCTTGCACCTAAGCGGGACAACTCATGGCGTCCATGTGGCGATTACCGGGCAGTGAATGCAAGAACAATATCCGACCGCTACCCGGTACGACACATAGGAGATTTTTGCCATAACATTGCTGGGTCAACCATTTTCAGTACAGTTGACCTTATCAAGGCCTACCAACAGATTCCAATTCACCCCAGAGACATTTGCAAAACAGCCATAACAACCCCTTTTGGGCTGTTTGAATTTCCCTATATGTCGTTTGGGTTACGAAATGCTGGACAAACTTTCCAGCGTTTTATGGATGAGGTCACTAGAGATTTAAACTTCTGTTTCCCGTATATCGACGATATCCTGGTGTTCTCACGGGATGCTGAAGAGCATATGCACCATCTCCACATACTTTTCCAGAGATTAGCTGATTACGGTGTAGTCATAAATCCATCCAAGTGCGTATTAGGTGCAAGTGAGGTGACCTTCTTGGGCTATCGGCTCTCAAAGGACGGTACAAAACCTCCACCAGAGAGAATCCAGTCTCTCTTGGAATACCCTCTACCGAAGACTGTCCAGGGCCTCCGCCGGTTCCTGGGCATGGTCAACTTCTACAGACGTTTCCTACCACATGCGGCTGAATTGCAGGCGCCGTTGGTGAACGTCCTAGCCAATTCTAAGCTTAAGGGTTCTAAACCTGTCCCCTGGACTCCAGAATTGCAACGTGCTTTCCACGAATGCAAAGAAAGCCTAGCGCTAACCACTCAACTCGCTCATCCATTGCCAGATGTGCCTCTAGGTCTCTTTACCGATGCATCAAATACTCAAGTTGGAGCGTGTATGCAACAGAAAGTTGGACACCATTGGCAGCCCCTAGCATTTTTCAGTAAGAAGCTTTCAGCGCGTCAAACAACATGGCCGGCCTATTACAGGGAACTGTTAGCTGTGTACGAGGCTGTCCAGCATTTCCGCTATATACTGGAAGCAAAACAATGCACCATATATACGGACCACAAGACACTGCTTTATGCATTTTCTCAACGCAGAGAAAAACTACCCCCAGCCCAACTAAATCAGCTGTCCTTCATATCCCAGTTCACAACTGATATTCAGCATATAAAGGGAGCAGATAACGTTGTCGCCGATACAATGTCTCGTGTTGAAGCCATCTCACTAGAAGATGACTACGCTGCGCTGGCTCGATCCCAAGCGGACGATGACGAACTCAAAGCCTTACTGCATGGTGGTACGTCGCTGACATTAGAAAAAGTAACCCTTCCGGGCACCACGACTACCATTGTATGCGATACATCAACAGGAAAACCTCGTCCGTTCCTGACACTTCCTTTTCGACGCAAGTTCTTTGACAAGCTCCATAACTTAAGCCACCCAGGTATTCGAGCCACCTCTCGTCTAGTCTCAGATAGATTTGTTTGGCCATCTATTCAGAAAGACACTCGTGCCTGGACTCGTGCTTGTTTGTCCTGTCAACGCAATAAAGTGACGAGGCATAATATATCTCCTTTGGGGAATTTCGGAGCACCCACAGGCCGTTTCAGCCACATTCACTTGGATATTGTTGGTCCACTGCCTGTCTGCGAAGGCTATAATTATATCCTCACTGCTGTTGACAGATTTACTCGCTGGCCAGAGGCATGGCCGATGCACAGCATCACTGCCGAAGAAACAGCCGATACGCTAATAAGTGGTTGGATCTCCCGATTTGGTCTCCCAACTCGTATAACTACTGACCAAGGAAGACAATTCGAGTCTACACTCTTTCGCAGACTTATGACACAATTTGGTACAACAAAAATCCGTACAACCAGCTACCACCCATCCGCTAACGGTATGGTGGAGCGTCTTCATAGACAGCTAAAAGCTTCTCTGATGTGTCATAGTGCAACGTGGATAAAAGCCTTACCCCTAGTGTTACTTGGCATGCGTGCGGTTCTAAAGGAAGATCTGAAAGCTTCCCCCGCCTCTACGCCTCCCTGGAGAAATGGTTACTTCTTCGCCCAGTTCTCCTACTCCACTTGACCCTGCGGATTTTGTAAATCACCTAAGGAAGGTAATGGCCGAACTAAGACCTGTTCCTGCCTCCCGCCATAGTCAAGAGAAAATATTCGTCTTCAAAGACTTGGCAACTGCCTCCCATGTTTTCCTGAGAGTTGATCATGTGAAGCCTCCCTTGCAACCCCCATACTCTGGTCCTTACCCTGTAGTCAGCCGTAATGAGAAGACTTTGACGCTAATGATCGGAAACAAGGAAGTAGTAGTGAGTACAGACCGTGTGAAACCTGCATACATAGAAACAAACCTTGCTGTTCCTACCCGCACCAACACACCTGACACATCTGCTACCCCCATTTCACCCAGTCAACCTAGCACTTCTTTTACACCTGACTTACCTGATGCGTCATCACCACCCAGAAAGTACACAACACGATCAGGATGCAGAGTTCGCTTTGCCCGTCCATTCGATTTGTGAACTTTCCTTCTCCGTGGGGGGGGTGATGTGGCGGCATCAGGAAGAATGAACTCACCCCACATACAGAACACACCCTTGTGCACGATGCAGCATTGCATCAGGGTATAGCTTGCTAAACTAGCGTCATTCGGCTGCGTGGAGTGAGCATGAGCATCACGCCTGTTTGTGTCTTGTTGGTGTAATCAGTGTAACCTATCTCACATGCATAGGTGTACTAAAACTGTGTGTGGTGTAAATAAATCTTATTATCCATGAGGGCTGGTTTATTTATGAACGATGTGGAGCTGCCTACAACCAAGACTCCATACTTCCTTTGTAAATACAAGGCATCTAAAATGCATACAGTATAGTAATTCAATTAATAAAGCACTCGCACATGGGAGCCAGCATAGATTTCTCCTCGTCTTTGAATCGTGCTTTTTTTCTTTTCTTTCTTTCGTTGCGTGAGGTTATGTTTGCATGCGAGATATCCGAGTGCATTACTTGAATACTGTAAATGCACCTTCTTGGATACATTTTCGAAATAGTTCTTTTTTCATGGCATTTGAAGGGTATAAATTGTGAATCAAGGTTAACTGCATGCAGTAACGGGCCATAAAATATTTTGTAACGCGGCAAGGGTTGGTACTTCTGAATTGCGAATTGGCGGTTAATTCGAAATCACGTAATTCGAAGTCCGATTTTTGAGTCCCAACGACTTTGAATTAACGAGGTTTTACTGTATGTGTCTGTATTTCGTAGTTAAGAATGTTCGCCAGCCTAATGGTGAGCACAATTAGCTGCCGTTCTTGGTAGCCCGAGTTCGATTCCCGGCACCGTATTGCCAGAGATTAATGAATGACATGAAGGTTGATTTGCAATAAAAATGGTACATGTAACTCTCTTCCACCGGGGGCCTGTCTAAAAAAGAGCTGCACCACCTCGGGATGAGGAAACGAGTTTACTTTACTTAAGAAATATTCACGGTTGTTGCTAGGCCTATTTATATAGGCAGGCGAGATCATTAACAAAGTGATCGTTTAAAATCTCATAACTTGGGCCAATATAGGATTTTTTGGGAGAGAAGTAGGTTTAACACGTGATAAAAACAATCCAATCACAATTGTTTTACTCGCCAACATACTTAACAAATAATAATAATAATAATAATAATAATAATAATAATAATAATAACAATACTGATTTTTTAATGTCCACACTTACTTTCAAAGATTTTCAGAGACACCAAACAAAACATACTAGGGTGTGCATTAATAAAAAATGGGAGACAACGAATGTACGAAATTAAACATTATAATAAAACGCATTACCACCACACCTGTAGATATCCATAAATGCAGCAAACCTTCTTGTTATCTATTTTTATTCCTTCCGTAGTGGAACTTTTGGCACTATCTGGGCGATACTACACGTAAACTAAACAATGCGGTCTCTCTTATCTCATTTACAGCTGTTTAGGTAAATCCTGGTGTGGTAAATGTAGAGAACAAGCATGAAATATACTTAAAAACAAAGGTCTGGCATTCAACAGCCGCAGTTATCAAAAGAATGCTTCCAGTCAGTATGTATTACATTCGGAAATATAACTCGTAACATACACTAGTTATCAGCTGGTGGCTTGGCATGCTTTCAACAACACTGCTTTATTCATAACGTGTGGCTTCTGCTACACATACACCAGCTGAGAATATCAGAGACCATCTCCAGAAACCACTTAGGAGTAGCTTCACACAGTTTGGACTCTGGTTCAAAAAGACGGGACCTCGAATGCTCTCTGTCTCGATCGCAGTGCATGGCTGGCGAGGTAGCAGTGAAGATGACATTACTTGGAATGATGACACACCAGTAGCAGGGAAGTTAGCAGTGCAAACAATTGAAATGAAAGCAGTAATCAGGTTTACTGTGTGGTAGGCCTACTGCTCAACTGACAGAAAAATGACTGGCCATTGAGTTATTTTGTATCAATATTCAATCTTCGCAGCAAGTTTTTACAACCGCATGTCCTTCCTGACATCGACCTCATCAGAGGAATGATGAAACGAATGACGTGATATGTAACTAAAACGGAATATATTTACTTTATATGTAGGCCTAAAAGTTGTGTTCACCATTTATTGACTTTTTACATTTAGAAATACTGCTTCCAACGAAAATAGCCAGTATAACTCAAATACATTCATAGGTTTGTTGAAGAACAGTGTGAAATGTTTACATGTACAATTTATAGCTCTTTGTAACCTAGAAGTTATGTGTTCACTGCACAAAATTTGAGGTTATCGCATATTGAACCCCCCTTTACATTTTTGGCTATAAAAGTGGGGAAAAAAGGAGACTAATATGCAAGTAAATATGGCTGTAAAACAAATAAAATCAATCATTACAGTACTTAATACAGTATTTTCAAAGATATGTATTACTAGTATTGACTATGTAATAAACAGAAGTAGAGAACATCAGTTAACACCAAAGACTGAAAAAATGAAATTCTTAACTGTTTTATTCTAGTATGTGCATAGCTTTTGAGTTCTAGTTCTAGAAAGTCTCTTTTCCTCTCTATTTTTAACAAATGCAGCCCAATTTACTGTCTGCATTCTGTTTCTGAAGATGTTACTGCCACCAAGGGTTAGCAATAAGTCGACCACTAGACTATGGTTTAGTGTAAGAGAAGGCCTGATGGCCTTAACTACTCCAATAAAGATAACTATCTATTTCAGGTAGCCCACAGAAAAAATTTAGTAATCAGGTTTTTGGGTACTCTAAGCAGTAACCATAGAGTTGCAGGAAAGTAACACATGATAGATGAATGATAAATGCGCTTTCCCCTAGGAAATGGCAAAGTCCATCCTCGTGCTCAGTGCAAATTGAGATGCTGGATATCTGAACTGAACTAGTACATGCAGGTGTGTCATTCTGATTGTTACTGTGCTTTGTTTTGTGGCTTTTTCTGTGCTGCTTTGTTAGTGTCATGATCAGAACTATCTGATTTTTCACGAGAGTTTAATCCTGATGTAAACAAGGCATGTCCACGCCTCAGCCAAAGAAAGAGTTGTGATTCGCTCAGCGTGTAGAATCGACCTCCGCCCAGTCAACGTCTCGTGTTTGGACATACAGTGCTGCGCATATGACCTAAAATAGACGAGGAACAGTTTTTGAGCAGTGTGAAACTAAACGGAGGGGTTTGAAGGGACATCTACTGCTGAAGATTAGGGCCTACGTTATTTATTTATTTATTTATTTATTTATTTATTTATTTATTTATTTATTTATTTATTCATTTCTGAATATGAAAGAAAGCTATCGTAGGCTAGAGCACAAAATTACACACGTAGGAAGGTTTATCTTAGGACAGCTGTTTGAAATGTCTGCCCGGTAGACTGTAACCTATAGAATACCAACTTTCGAATATAAATTTATATCTCTTATCTTGTAGAGTTCCTATCCTGATAGAGCATATAGCATGATTGGACATGTCAGACGGAACTGTTGATAATTCTGTAACAACATCTATCGAAAAGAAACAACTCAAAAAGACAATACAATATCCTCCCTATCCATTAACACAGGTTTACGTTCTCTTTTAACAAACTGGAACCCTATGTCCTTTAAAAGTCTGTACAATGTAGTTAAACTGAAGGTGGGTAAAGTTTTATCTTTATTCACACTGTCTAATACTTTGCGTAAAGTAGGTGGTACATTCCGAAAAAGGAATTAATGAATTTTCCTTCTAATACCAGTTTTGATGATATCGTCGTACTTCTCGACTCTTTGAGGTCGTTTACATTCCTTTCCCGGCGTTGTTAATTTCCCTGTCTTTCTAAACTCTATCCGCATGTTATGAACTGAACTAGCCGACACACCACACAACTCTGCACTTAGTTTCTCTACATCTTTTACGGCTAAACCTGGATTCTGTTCACTTATTAAAAGCATTCACAACGCACTGCCTATGGACACTTCTGAGCGGTTTTCCTCTTTTGTGCTTCACTACACGCGATGGTCCTACCTCTTGCTCCATTTCTCTCACTATGAATACTGACACTGACAGCTGCTGCAAGATGCAACACCTTATCTCCACGCTGTACAGCTTGGGACTTTCCCTCGCTATGAGAAGACTTCCTGCATTACACCACGCCTTCTGCCTTCATATCTCATTATTTAATCACTGTTTTATTTTAAAAACATATTAGATATATACCGGTATATATGACAACCATATGTTAATTTGATTACGTACTCTTTCAGACTATCTAAATGTAATAAACTAAGATAAAATTAAATTAATGCGACGTACTAATTTCCTTCGAGTTCGCATACAGTCGAGTTCATGCGACGGTTGCTTCTCCAATCAACTACGTCTCTGTCCACGTGCAAAGCCAAGGTGCTCCACCTATTTGTTTACATCAGGATTAAACTCTCGTGAAAAATCATATATATGAGGTGCCTAGTAAACATGGACAAAAGCCATTTTGTTTATTTTTCAGTAGAGCCACATTTTTGTTTATTATGTTAAATCCCCGTTACATGTGTAAAATTTTGTGTGTGTCGTATTTCCAGCCCTATGAACAAGAAAATCATGGTCGACACTTAGGAATTTCAGTCAAAGTCAATGTAAAACACGTTCAAATATGACGATGTCCATTTCTGAAACCGAGATCGGCTTTTGTCCATTTTTGATACAAACATCCATGCAATTGTCCACTTTTGAAACGAACTATCCCAATATTCAGAAAAAAGTTGCAGGAAGACTCGGAAGTAAACTTCCATTTTAAAAGAAATATAATTAAAATATGAAAGAAATAAGGCTATTCTTATACTTTGTTAACATTTTAAACATTCATTTCAGTTCTTGCTTCACTGTATTTCTTGGCAAATAACCTCTGGTTCATCGCATGGGTCTTCAGAACAATCACATTCATAAATAATCATTAATTACAGCTTGTTCATTTTCACCACAAATGTTCTTATTGATGACTTCGACATATCACTTAAGAGAGGCATTAATTTCCAATCTTTTCCGAAGTGCTTTCCTAGTAATTTGTCAACATCTTTAAGTTTCTGTGGGTTTACATTCTAGCCAATATCAGTAGGTAAAGGATTCATTAACATTGGACTTACCTGTCATGTTTTCGTGATCTTACGCTCAATACCTGTTTCCAAATAGTAACCTACCTCTGCCTCTTTTCGTGCTACTGAGTACAATTCTTTTACACTGTGAAATCTTGAAATGAACTTGACTAGCAGATTTCAGATAAATCTGTGCTTGTTCTTTCCAATTCAGTGGTTCCAAGGTTTGTTCAATCACTTTCACTGTGCCGTACATTTTGAACACCTCAAGATATTCATCTATTCATCAGGACTTACTACGGTCGTCATCTTCTTAAGGTCTTTCTCAATGAGTCCAAAAATCCTATCTGGAGGCAAATATGAGTGTCCAGTAACTGGAAATACCAGTTTTAATTTGTCAACAGAGGATGGTGCATACGTTGTAAGCCACTGTGCACACAACGCCAACATATTAATGTTTATATTTTGGCCGGTGCAGCCATCAGCAATCAACTTGACTGAAGTGAAGCCTTGTAAATCATTAGATCGTAACTCATTGACAACCGCTGATGCTATTTCGTTTGATGATTTCTTTCCCTCATTCTCCAGCCACGTATAAACAGACACATTGTCAAGGCGCAGTTTGCTTTGAGATGTGCCTATTACAACAGACAAATTGTAACAGTAGAGTTGTCTGGAATAATTAGACGAAAGTTCACTTAATTTTGGCAAAACGAGGTTCTTTTTGCAATCGTAGGACATTAAAAAACAGTCCTCCTCTTTTTTCCTTAAGATGTCAATAAGAATTCTCTGGTCGCCATGACAGTTTGATGTCACTTGTAGCAATATGATTGGCTGAAATGGTCATGTCCGTTTTTGATATAAACTACGTTTGGAGGTGTCCAATTATGAAAGAAACTGCATATTTCTATGTTAAAAATTACGTATAAATATTCATTTATGAAAGACACGGACCATTAATTCAGAGAGAGCATTAAAAATGCTATAAGGATCAATCCTTAACTCAATTTTGATATAGGTGGCGCACGTCCATGTTTGATATTAGGCACCTCATATGTGTAATTTATTTCAAATAATTCACGAGAAGAAAAATTAATCCTACCAAAAAACAAAAAATGTACAGTATTATTTCTATCCAGAGTGGGATAATGATTTTTTAAACTGTAGTACGTTGCAAGTGTATGTGTGTTTATAGTGCAATTCCAACTTCACTGCTAGAAAGAGGGTAATGTGGAAAGACATTTTATAACACAATTCATCTGAAAATAAATGTTTAGTTTCCTCCAAACAGTACCATCAGAAAGAAAGATGTTAAGTAACTTAAAAAAATCAGCTAACTGGCCAACAATTACTTTTAATAAAAATAAATGATTGAAAGCAGTCAGTCTTGCTTCTTGTAAAATGTGTGTCCACTTCCACAGTATAACAGCGCTATCAACTGCCGTCCTTGGAGGTGCAGGTTCAATTCCTGATACTGATAGAGATTTAGAAATGGCAAAAATGCTGGTATGTGGTTGAAATGGTACATACAGGACATTAGTTTGCATTGAATCACAAGATACTGCAAAAAGAAATACTGTCGAAGATGGGGAGTATTTTAATGTTTCTTCAAGCTGCAGAAATTTTATCTTAACATTTTAAAATCTAGGACAATGTATGTCATAAATTCTCTTCACTTTTCAGCCCAAACAATTACTAGGTATGTGTTGAAAAAACTGTCAGAAAATGTCACTTGTCTTTCAAAGAGAGATTTGAAACTTTGTGTTTAGTTTTTTTTTGTTGTTGCTATTTTTGATTTGTGTCGCACCAACACAGATAGGTCTTATGGCAACGATGGGACAGGAAAGGCCTAGGAATGGGAAGAAAGCGGCTGTGGCCTTAATTAAGGTACAGCCCCAGCATTTGCATGGTATGAAAATGGGAAACACGGAAAACCATCTACAGGGCTGCCAACAGTGGGGTTCAAACCCACTTTCTCCCGGATCCAAGCTCACAGCTGGGCACCCCTAACCATAAGGCCAACTCGCCCAGTCTGTGCTTTCTTCTCAATGCGGTTGGATGAATCTACAGGTGTCAGGGACACATTCTAGTTAGTTTTATTCATCAAAAAATACTTTTTAATGACTTTACAGTGAAGCAAGAGATCCCTAAAATCATTCTTTTACAAGGCTGTACAAAAGGCTAGGAAATATTCTCATTTGTGAAAGACTACCCTACATGTAACAAGATTCCAACACAAAAATTAATACGTAAAACAACTGGTGAGACTCATGCTATCACAGTGGCTTCACAGTTTCATTGCACTTGACCAGAATTTTCCTCTCCCATTGCATCATTCACTCCGATATAAAAAATTCTAAACATGACAGTTCTATACCAATTAATCATACAGAGAAAGTAAATGATATTTCATGTTACTTTTATTTAAAAACAAATGGACAACACTTACCTTGAAGAAGCAATATCGTACATAACTTTCTCCCAGAGGTTTGTGGGGATCACTATAGAAGGCTGATGGAGGAATACCTTGCAGCTTTACATTCTTTGACATCCACTTTGTAAAGCGGTAGTCCTTAAGTTTATCAGTTTCTTCATTCAAACGAACCTTGTTCTCTGCAAATAAAAGATCTGATATAAATACTGGATGACAGAACTTCATATACCTATAGCAAATTCACAGAAGTATTAAATACAATAGAAGTCCGTTATAGCGAGATTTCATGACAGCGAAAAATTTACTCACTATAGCAGATTGTTCTTATATCCAACTTTTGTAAAAGTTAGAGGAAAAAATCCACACACATTAAAATAGATATGGAACGGCAATCCGTTCATTCAAAAGCTGCAATTTCACAGATTTCCATACTACGGCTTACTCGTAAGTTGGTTTACTAATTCTGAGACAACGTGAACGCGTATGTTAAATTTCATTCTGAAAAATTCTAGAAGTAATCACTCCAGTGGTTTCTGTAGCAAGCGTTTGTTTTCTTATTCAAACAGAGTCACCTAACCTAACTTAACCTCATGTATATCATGAAAACATATTTCAAGAACAAGTAGAGTAATAACTTTTTCGCTATAAATTACTCAGAAATAGCCTTTCCGAAATTTAACCAGACGTTGAGAAAATACTATGAAACTTCATAGTGCATTCCTCATTAAGACGATTTCTCACTTAGCATGTCGTAAATTCAAAGTCCCAATTCACGTCGTATTAAATCTATTTAAATATACCCCACTTATCATGTAACAAATTTTCATTACTACCGCTCAGTACGACCACATTTTTCCCAGCCCTGAAATTGTTCTTTGTCATACCTTGTGAAAGGAACTCGATTTCAAACACAAATCAGAGCCCTCGCCACAGAAGTCAGGTCGGGGAAAGTTATGCGAAAACGGGAAATGGCCTTGGATTTCGGAAATTTAGAAGTAAATTATAGCTTCGGGAAGTAAGCCATTAGCCTCAGGAAAGTTTAATTTTCATTTCTGGTTTACACTGATATTGCTGAATAACCCAGTATGCCTTTTTTTTGTTTGTATTTTGCATTCTATTCTGAAGTTAGAAATTTATTGTGTTGAGTGACACGGTGAAGGGTAGCGAATATTATTGCGAGATCGACTACGTAAGGATTAGTAACATACTAATCTCGATAGCTGCAGTCACTTAAATGTGGCCAGTATCCAGTATTTGGGAGACAGTGGGTTCGAAACCCACTGTCGGTAGCCCTGAAGATGGTTTTTCATGGTTTCCCATTTTTACATCAAGCAAATGCTGGGGCAGTACCTTAATTAAGGCCATGGCTGCTTCCTTCCCCCTCCTAGCCTTTCCCGTCCCATCATTGCCATAAGACCTATCTGTGTCGGTGCGATGTAAAGCAACTTGTAAAAAAAAAAAAAAGAGAGAGAGATTAGAAACATAACTGTGTGAAGTTGACTAGTGTAGAGCATATAGTAGTGTAGTGTTCTGGTAGCCCCGTTATAGATACTGAAAAAGTCGTGAAATCGAATCGAATGAAGACAAATTCCAGAAAGTGGACAGGCATCTGCATCCTTCAACTGTGGCGCGTATGTTGAAACTCGCACCTTCAAGTTTCAACCCGAGTCGATCAAAGTGTTGTCGCATTCGAGATGACTGTCAAAAACGTCAAAGTCATTTCTCTCGCACATGGCTAAGTTTAACCTCATAAATTCACGGTCGAAGAGTGTGACTACACTTGAAGACATATCCAGCCCACACGTAAGCAACACACACTCTATAGCACACAAACCATTTAACAGGCACTCTCTATCAGTTATTCTAATTCCTACTTCCATTTAGCAGGCACTCTCTATCAGTTATTCTAATTCCACTTCCTTTTTCTTTCTCAGATTTTGAATTTACCTGAGCACAAATGCAAGTGTGAAGAGGGGAACTCTATCAACCTTTCTTTAATTTCAAAACTTCATCCATAGCATGACATGCCTCAACAAGGAACCTGAAAATTAGTATTTATCAGCAACATCATACACTAAGAATGAACAAGCTACAGAACCTCAGTCGATTACGCTCCCCGCAAAATTGCGGCCCAACAAAGCACCTTGATTGTGTATTCACAATGGTTGGTCTCAGTGCCGACATGCTGCAAAGACGTTTCAACTTAACACCGAAACCTCAGTGATCCTCTATCCTATAGGAACTGTATTTTCAACCTCTGTTATACTATTTTTGGAGTGTGTGGCATTCAAGGGACTCCAGCAAGCCAAAGCCCTTTATTGCACCATATGTATATATGTATATTCTTTGACATAATGTTGGCAACAGCACAGATTTTTCAATGGAACTCCAACGAGTCTAAGCCCCATATTGTACCATATGTATATATCTTAATAGTAATATTATATTAGAATAAGGCATTCTTGTTAAATTAGTTTTAGTAATGTTTACGTACAATCGCTATTAAGCAGATTCACCAACAGCTGATGATGACCTTTTTACAGGTCGAAACCAGTACTGTTTCAATGTAGATAACTTTAAACATTTTGTAATAAAGTATTGGTTAGGTGGAAATCTCATTCTTCATACTTGCATTGTATTTTGAGGTGTATCATATTCTTGCTTAATTTCAGTACATAGTTTTAAAACTAAGCGATCGTTTACTTCAGCCTTTATTTCTAATGTGTTAACTACTGCTATCAGCCAACGTTATTGATGCATTTATTACGTAAATATGTTCTCTTTCATTTCGAATTGTGTTTATAGATCATCAGTCGACGAGTTTGAATGTCGACGAGAGTGTTCGCTAGTACACATAGCGAAAAATCTATACCGAAGATGATTAATCACGTTCAATATAATCGCTGGAGTGCATAAATATTGATAATGGAAAAAATAATGCACACTTAATCACTCGTAATAACAGATGCATCACTGATAGGGTTCTCGCTGTAACCGAAGGATAATACACAGTTTAATATACAAATTTTCAACGGACGGAAAAAAGCTGTCGTTATAACTGAGTTCTCGCTATATGCAATACTCGCTATAGCAGACTTCTACTGTACATATAAAAAAGGTGTAAATTACTTTATTCAAAAATCAAATATAGGAGAATATGGTTAGCATATGTTTGTGATTAGTTCATGATGATGATAATAATAATAATAATAATAATAATAATAATAATAATAATAATAATAATAATAATAATAATAATGGTTTTACATCCTATTAACTCTTTTACAGTTTTGGAAGAGACTGAGGAGTCAGAATTTTGTCCTGTAGGAGTTCTGTTATATGGTAGAAAATCTATCAACATGAGGCTATTGTATGAGCACCTTTAAATACTACCAGGCTAAGCAGAGATTGAATGGGCCAGTTGGTCACGAAGGCCACCAACTTTACTGTATGTTTCTATTCTGTTCTTGTCATAATATAGTGCATGAAAAGAAGATGAATTTTGATCAATCAATCAATCAATCAATCAATCAATCAATCAATCAATCAATCAATCAATCAATCAATCAATCAATCAATCAATCACCACAGATATGCATTTAGGGCAGTCGCCCAGGTGGCAGATTCCCTGTTTGTTGTTTACCTAGTCTTTTCTTAAATAATTGCAAAGAATTTTGAAATTTATTGGTAACTTATTCCAATCCCTAACTCCTCTCCCTATGAACAAATATTTGCCCCAATTTGTCCTCTTGAATTCCAACTTTATCTTCATAATTTGAGCATCCTACTTTTAAAAACACCACTCAAACTTATTCGTCTACTAATGTCATTCCACGCCATCTCTCCACTGATAGCTCGGAACATACCACTTACGAAATATTATTTTTCTTCCACCTATTCAATACAACTCAATATTTAAATTAGAGTTAAATCCTCATTAAAATAAGAATTAGTACATGTTTCACCCTTTCCTATGGGACATCATCAGCCGTAGCATTACCTCAAACCATGTCAGGTACCTGATTTTCATTCTGATCTAGAATATACTACATAACTGAATACATTAAAAAACTTCACATGAGTAACTAGATTTAGATACAAGTGCAGTTAACAATGTTGATGGCCTTGAGCCATAGTCACTGTTAAATATGAATAAAAGTATGAAATAGTTGTTTAGAAAATAATGAAAGTAAATAGAGAACAAAGATAAAATTGATTATATAAAAACTTAATAAGAAAATGCATTCCAACACTATGCCACATTTACGTAATATTGGACCTTGGGACGTGTACTTGATAAAGTCTTATTCAAAAGATATCGAATAAGTTCTAAGTTCATAGTTTGTAACTGGCCCAGAAAGACATTATATTTATGTTGTAGTTCCACTTGAACACCTATGTTGAACAAATTATTAGCAAACAACTTGATGAGGCTATTGAAATATCATTAGACCATCTTCTTATGTTGGGCAATATTCTAAGTTGATAGTGTGCCTGGCACAGAAGAACGTTGTTTTCATGTTGTAGTTCTACTTGAGAACCTATGTTGAACAATTAAATAACTTATGAGAACTGTTGAAGTGTCATTATATCATCTTCATCTGTTGAACAATATTCTATGTTGATGGTGTGCTTCACTGTTGTTAGAGTGTTCAGATGTTGATTTACTAGTTGAAAGGGGGGTTGTCAAATTATGTTATAAGTTTTATGTTATGCTGTTCAATGTGTGCAAACTCTGAAAGGAAGGAGAGATCTATAATTAATTAAATTGAAAGAATGGAAGAAAAAGAAGGGAGGATTTACGCGTAAACTTTCGAGTCTGTAGCGTTATCGCTTACATTTTATATTGCTGGATTCTTATCTTGTCGTGTGAAAGGATTTTGGAATACTGGCAGTTGCCAACGTTCTGCTCCTTGTATTGTAAGTGTGTGTGGCGGGGCTATGGGCTTGTGGTTCGCGCATGGGGAGGAGTTGTTTGCGTTCGGAGAGGAGGAGGGGTGTGATATGTTTATCGGCTTAGTGGGAGTGCTTATTGGTTTTGTCTGAAAAACTTTGAAATTTTTTTGTCTTGAAGGTTCAACTTATTAAACAAGATTATTATTTTGTCATAAAGAGGGCTTTTACATTCAAAACCATATCCTCAAGTTCAACATAACCTTTAAAAGTCCATGTAGGTACAAGATTTCCATAAACTGACTACAAACAGTATACCGGTGACCAAATTGCAATGGAAGATTTTTAAAAAAAGGGAGATTTCCCCATCATATTGGGTGCTTTTATATCCAACGTGCTTTATTTTATTGTATTTGAGAATTAAAAACTACTTGTGGTTGATTGTTGTTTGGCTTGGCGTACCGGGTATTCAATTTTTCGAAAAGCTTGGCTAATCAAAGCCGCTGAACTGAAAGAAGTTTTCAGAGGAAACTGATGAAGTTTCCCTGGTAAAACTGAATGTAAAGTTTCAAGATTTTTAAGTCGCGTCCCGGTAATTAACGTTTGAAGCCAGCCCCGCGGTCGAACTTGCCTGCCTCTCAGCCGAAGGGCCCGGGTACGATTCCCAGCCAGGTCAGGCATTTTTGCCCGGATATAAGGGCTAGATCCAGGTTCACTCATTCTACGATTACCTTTAATTGAGGAGCTATTTAATGGTGAGATAGCGATCCCGGTCTAGAGAGCCAGAAATAACGGCCAAGAAGATTTGTCACACTGACCATGCATCACCTCGTAATCTGCAGGCCTTCGGACCGGGCAGCGGACGCTTGGTAGGCGGAAGGGCCATTGGGATGGTAGTTTGGTTTGGTTTGGTTTAGGGGTGTTCGTAAGATTATAAGTATACATATTTCTTTTTTGTGATGTTTAGCCAAATATTGTTGATGGTTCATTCGTTCCCGGATTTTCAGTTTTCCCGTGTTGTTGCCCAGGTGGCAGATTCCCTATCTGTTGTTTTCCTAGCCTTTTCTTAAATTGGTAAGTTGTTCCAGTCCCTAACTCCCCTTCCTATAAACGAATATTTGCCCCAATTTGTCCTCATGAATTCCAACTTTATCTTGATATTGTGATCTTTCCTACTTTTAAAGACACCGCTCAAACTTATTCGTCTGCAGATGTCCTCCCACGCCATCTCTCCACCGACAGCTTGGAACATGTATTGAACAGGTGAAATTTATAATCTAGTATTATTATTTGACTTTACATACCACTTAATCGAGCAGCTCGTCTCCTTTCTCCCAAGTCTTCCCAGCCCAAACTTTGCAACATTTTTGTAACGCTACTTTTTTGTTGGAAATCACCCAGAACAATCAAGCTGCTTTTCTGTGGATTTTTTCCAGTTCTTGAATCAGGTAATCCTGGTGAGGGTCCCATACACTGGAACCATACTCTAGTTGGGGTCTTACCAGAGACCTATATGCCCTCTCCTTCACATCCTTACTACAACCCCTAAATACCCTCATAACTATGTGCAGACATCTGTACCCTTTATTAACAATCATATTTATGTGACTACCTCAAAGAAGGTCTTTTCTTATATTAACACCTAGATACTTACAATGATCCCCAAAAGGAACTTTCACCCCATCAACACAATAATTAAAACTGAGAGGACGTTTCCTATTTGTGAAACAACCTGACTTTTAACCCCGTTTATCATCATGCCATTGCCCACCGTCCATCTCACAACACTATCAAGGTCACCCTGCAGCCGCTCACAATCTTGAAACTTATTTTATTACTCTGTACAGAATAACATCATCTGCAAACAGCCTTATCCCTGATTTCACTTCTTTACACATATCAGTGATATATATAACAAAACATAAAGGTTCAATAATACTGCCTTGAGGAATTCTCCTCTTAATTGTTACAGGGTCAGATAAAGCTTCGCCTACTCTAATTCTCCGAGTTCTATTTTCTAGAAATATAACCACCCATTCAGTCACTATTTTTTCTACTCCAATAGCACTCATTTTTGCCAGTAGTCTTCCATGATCTACCCTATCAAGTGCCTTAGATAGGTCAATTGCAATACAGTCCATTTGGCCTCCTTAATCCAGGATATCTGCTATATCTTGCTGAAATCCTACAAGCTGAGCTTTAGTCTAACAACCTTTCCTAGACCCAAACTGCCTTCTATCGAACCAGTTATTAATTTTGCAAACATGTCTAATACAATCAGAAAGAATGCTTTCCCAAAAATTACATGCAATGCATGTCAAACTGACTGGCCTGTAATTTTCAGTTTTATGTCAATCACCCTATCCTTTATACACATGGGCTACTATAGCAACTCTCCATTCAGTTGGTATAGCTCCTTCAACCAAACAATAATGAAATAAGTATTTCAGATATGGTACTATATCCCAACCCATTGTCTTTAGTATATTTCCCAAAACCTTATCAATTCCAGCTGCTTTTCTAGTTTTCAACTTTTGTATCTTACTGTAAATGTCATTGTTATCATAGGTAAATTTTAATGCTTCTTTAATATTACTCACCTCCCCTATCTGGACATTATCCTAGTAACCAACAATCTTTACATACTGCTGACTGAATACTTCTGCCTTTTGAAGATCCTCACATACACACTCCCCTTGTTCATTAATGATTCCTGGAATAACCTTCTTTGAACCTGTTTCTGCCTTAAAGTATAAAGTATAATAAGAGTATAATGGCGGCAGTGAGTGTGTGATATATTAAGTGAAGTGACGAAAAAAACAAATTTATGTGAGTAATATCCACAATTCTTCAGGAATATACTGCAGATCAGTGACATTAATAATTCAGGAAACCATTAAAACAAAATCTAATTAGCACTCAAACAGCTACAACTAAATAAATAAGATAAACAACATCATGGTGTTCGTGTGCTCCCCGTGTGGCAAGAAAATAAAAAACAATCAACAGGCTGTAGGCTGTGATGGTAAATGCGAACGTTGATTCCACGTAACATGTGTAAAAATGAACAAAGAAACTCTCCAAAACTTCCGTAAGGAAGAACAATTCCAATGGTCGTGTAAACGTGAAGACTGCATTGCACAACCTAACATAAATGAGGTTATGGCGAACTTCTCCAAACAACTGGAAGAGTCCCTCAAAGTACTAACGGAAGAAAACAAAGAATTACGGAAATTAGCGACCTTTCTTTCCGAAAAATATGACGACCTCAAGAAAGAACTAGACACTTTGAGGAAAGATAAGAAAAATGCGGAAATTGCGACAACGGCAGCCGTGAACGAGCTAGAAGACTTGAAGCAGTATCAACGCAAAAACAATTTACTAGTGTATGGAGTTCCTGCTGAAAAGGATGAAAAAGTGTTCCAGAAAGTAACTGAAGTTGGCAAGGCGCTGGGAGTCGATATAAAGCCCGAAGATATTGACGCTGCACACAGACTTCCATCCACGAAACCTGGACCACAACCTATCATCGTGAAGTTTGTTAATCGATGGAAGAAAGAAGAAATCCTCAGTAGCAGACGACAAAAAAAAGACACTAAAAACGAACGAAATCGGATATAGCTCTGTAAATAACATCTATATCAACGAGCACTTAACGCCTAGGAATGAGACCCTCGCCAAAAAATGCCGCGAACTACGGCAACAGGGGAAAATATTTGGCACATGGGTCAGGGACTGTAAAGTGTATATCCGTAAGTTCCAGGACGGTCCTTCGAGGCTAGTGGCAAACCCTGAAGTTCTGCATGAACTTGCTCACTCCAGCTGATCTGGAAACAACGAGGTAACCTTTCCCTGTGTTGTGCCCGCTTCAACTCCAAGCTTTCTTTTCTTAATTTCAAATTTTTGTCCTTACATAACCAAACCTGGATCCTGAAAACAAATTTCTTGAAGTACACGAATTTAAATGTGAAACCCTATATAATTATACTAAAGATAGAGTTTCAGAAAGTAGATCATGTGAATTGAAAGGCCTACACATAAATGCACAAAGCATGAAAAATAAATTTGATAATATACAAATTATCTTAGATCAGATTAAAGAAGTAGATATTCTTGCAATCTCCGAAAATTGGTTAACCAACAAACTAACCCACGCTTTTGAAATAAAAAACTACACTTCTCATCATGTGGTAAGAGAGCAGATAGGTGGGGGTGTTTCGCTTTATGTTTCAAACAAATGGAAAAGCAATGTCATAAATGAAATAAATAAATCTCATAGCATACTGCAAGTCATGATTACAAAAGGAAATCAAAGATATGAAATCATTACCATTTATAACCCACAGGATAGTAACTCACCAAGTTTTTTGTTTGATCTAGAAAATATCCTAAATAGCAGTTCAGGGCATACTTCAATAATACTTGGAGATACAAATATAGACTTGCTTTCTACCTCCAGAAACAGAACTTTGTATGACAATTTAATAACAACTTACGGCTATATAACATGTAATCAAAAACAAAAAAATCAAAAATCTCTTTATTTGCAAATGAGGTGTCTACCTCGGTGGCAAATGGTACACTAAAATACATTATTGTCAAGCACTAAATATTAAATTAACAAGAGAAGAAAATTTTTCCTATAATACAATATTATACAATTTACGCTAACAATGTTTTCTATTAAACACACAGCTCATCCTTAATAAATTTATATTGTTTACAAAATTCTACTTATAATATATCCTGTCCTACTTACAAATATAGTCAACTGATATACAGTATGTGGAATTACTTCAAATGATACTATACAACTGGTATAACATTAATATTTACATTGCATTTATTTATTTACTTTTTTTTTTTTTTTTTTTTAACCCGTTCTGGATCCTAAGTAGCATAACGACCTGCTGCGTCTTAACCAGAGCCCCTTTTGCCACCACTTTTCAGAGTTCCTGAAGGGCCTTCACAGCTACCGTAGCGGTCCCAGGGCCCTCGAAGTCCCCACTGTACTTCACCCCTACAGGCAGTCCCCTACTTTGGCTGTCCAAACTCCTTAGACCAGGGGATGGAATTAATTTATTCACACACATTTTTTTATATACAATAACCTGCACTGGTCGAATGCCCTCTAACATTTCATTTATTTTCTCTGTTGCTGTTTATTCTCTTCTTGAATATCTGTACAGATTTTGGAAAAGGATCAAACACTACCCCTGGTAAACTGTTCCACTCCTTCACACCCTTCCCAATGAATGAAAATTTACCCCAATCGCTTCTGCTAAAATTCCTTCTAATTTTATATTTGTGGTCAGTCCTGCCGATATAATTATTTTCCAACTGAAGCCTCTCACGGATATCTCCCCATGCTTCTTCTCCTGTATAGGCTCTATATAATCCTGTAAGTCTAGTTTTCTCCCTTCTCTTACTTAAAGTTTCCCACCCAAGTTCCTTTAACATTTCTGATACACTACTCTTTCTCCTGAAATCCCCTGTTACAAATCTTGCTGCTTTCCTCTGCACACTATCTATTTCTTTTATTAGGTATTCTTGGTGAGGATCCCAAACACTGTTTGCATATTCCAATAATGGACGAACCATACTCAAGTAATTTTTTTCTTTTAATTCTTTGTTGCATCCTTTAAGTAGCCTCATTATGACATGTAATGATCTGTATGCTTTCCCAACAATGTCATCAATATGACCCTTCCAGTGCAAATTACTTTCAAATCTCACACCTAAGTATTTGCACTTGCCATCTTTTGGGATAACTACCTCATTGATGGTTATGAATTTCATGTTTTTGGTCCGTATTGAACAATATATAAGTAATAATAATAATAATAATAACTTAATGTTTCCACCTTTTCAATACAATATATTCACAAAATTACAAAATTATACGGTACTAGTTTCGACCCATCTAGGGGTCATCATCAGCCGTATTGGAGCAAAGATCATTTGTGGCGAAATCCTAAGACAATATTATTTTAAAGAATAACAAGTGAATTGAGATGTTATGGTAATAGTTAATAATAGAAGGAATATACATAATCAGAGGTTTTTAACAAAGAATAAAGTATAAATGGGGTGTTGTAAAAATTATAATCATGGAAATCAGTAAGTTCTTGTATTGAAATGAAATATGGCTTAGGAAGAGGGCTTAAGGTGGGGCTGAAGGGTGCGGGAGAAAGTGTAATTGTCTTGGAAAAGTACTTTTGATTAAATTTAGGATTGAGTTTAGGTTGGCTGCATTATTGTTTCTGAGGAAAGTGATAAATAGATCGAAGAGTATGTTGGGTTTCTCAGAGATTTCATTGAGATTGTGACTGGCATTAAAGTATTGGTCTAGGTGTATGTAGTAATTTTCCATTATGTTCAGTAAAGGGCCCTTGTTTGCTAATACGAGGATGTCCATGTCTTGTTCAATATTGGTGAAATTATGGTTATAATCTTGCATGTGTTGGCCGATGGCTGAAAACTTGTTGTATTTTATTGCGTTAGTGTGCTCGTGGTATCTGATAATGAAGTTTCTCCCGGTTTGCCCGATGTAGGTTTTTTTACAGGTGGTACATTTGATCCTATAAACTCCTGATTTTAAAAAACTGCTGGTCTTGTTGATGTGTGAAGTATTGTATAAAACATTCATGTTCTTATTGTTGGTTTTGAAGGCTATTTTAACGCCTTGTTTCTTAAAGATGTTGGTTAACTTGTAGATATCATTGTTGAACGTGAAGGTGGAAAATGTTAGAGGTTTGGTTATTTCTTTTTTGAGGGTAGTTTTTGGGCGATGTTTGTGTTTATTGATTATCCTTTCTATAAAATGATTGCTGAAGCCGTTGAATTTTGCGATTCCGCGGATTGTGTTGAGTTCGTTTTTTAGATCTTTATTGGACATAGGTATGCTGAAGGCTCGGTGAACTAGGCTGTTGTATGTGGCTCGTTTGTGGGACTGGGGGTGCACTGAATCTTGGCGAATGGTGGAGGCTGTTTGAGTGGGTTTTCTGAAAATTTTATAACTGAAAGAATCTGAGTTTCTAGTGATGGTTAAATCTAGAAAGTTGATTTTTTGATTTGATTCGGATTCTAGTGTGAATTTGATATGAGGATCAATATTGTTGAGTCTTAAGAGGGTGGTGGGTGCGTTAATTGATTTCTCATTCATGATTACAAAGACATCGTCGACATATCTGGCCCAAAAGAGAATGTTTTCGAATTCGTTGTCAATTTTGGTGTATTCGAGGAAGTCCAGGTATATTTCTGCTAAGATACCTGAGGCCGGTGACCCCATTGCCAAACCATTTTGTTGATATATGACATTGTCAAAAGTGAAGAAGTTATTGTCGATGATAAGTTTTAATATTGTGATAAAGTCTTGTATCTCTAGTTTGCTTAAGTGGCTGTTTTTGTTTAAATTGTTTATAATTATCGGAATTAATTTTGATACTTGTATGCTTGGGTACATGTTTACAATATCGAAAGAGTGGATGGAGTGATCCGGTTGCAAATTGAACTTGTTTAGTTTTTCTACTAGCTCAGATGTGTTTTTAATAGACTTTTTGGATAAGAATTGATAATTTTTTCTTAAGAAACATTGGATGAATTGTGATATTCTGTATAAGGGGCTCGGTCTATAGTTGATAATTGGCCGGATGGGAATTCCGGTTTTGTGAATTTTGGGAAGAGCTTTAGCAGTGGGGAGTCCTGGGTTCATATGTATGAGTTTGGATTTTTCCTGTTCGGTAAATAAAAATGAAGTGTTTTTAAGAGTTTGTTTAAGTAGTTTTTGAATTTTTTGGGTGGGGTCTTTTTTGATTATGGAAAATGAGCTGTCTGTGAAAAAGTTTTTTGTTTTTTCAATATATACTTTTTTATCCATGATAACTGTTGCATTGCCTTTGTCAGCTTTGGTTATGATGAGTTCGTTGTCTTTAATTACAAACTCTTAAAAACACTTCATTTTTATTTACCGAACAGGAAAAATCCAAACTCATACATATGAACCCAGGACTCCCCACTGCTAAAGCTCTTCCCAAAATTCACAAAACCGGAATTCCCATCCGGCCAATTATCAACTATAGACCGAGCCCCTTATACAGAATATCACAATTCATCCAATGTTTCTTAAGAAAAAATTATCAATTCTTATCCAAAAAGTCTATTAAAAACACATCTGAGCTAGTAGAAAAACTAAACAAGTTCAATTTGCAACCGGATCACTCCATCCACTCTTTCGATATTGTAAACATGTACCCAAGCATACAAGTATCAAAATTAATTCCGATAATTATAAACAATTTAAACAAAAACAGCCACTTAAGCAAACTAGAGATACAAGACTTTATCACAATATTAAAACTTATCATCGACAATAACTTCTTCACTTTTGACAATGTCATATATCAACAAAATGGTTTGGCAATGGGGTCACCGGCCTCAGGTATCTTAGCAGAAATATACCTGGACTTCCTCGAATACACCAAAATTGACAACGAATTCGAAAACATTCTCTTTTGGGCCAGATATGTCGACGATGTCTTTGTAATCATGAATGAGAAATCAATTAACGCACCCACCACCCTCTTAAGACTCAACAATATTGATCCTCATATCAAATTCACACTAGAATCCGAATCAAATCAAAAAATCAACTTTCTAGATTTAACCATCACTAGAAACTCAGATTCTTTCAGTTATAAAATTTTCAGAAAACCCACTCAAACAGCCTCCACCATTCGCCAAGATTCAGTGCACCCCCAGTCCCACAAACGAGCCACATACAACAGCCTAGTTCACCGAGCCTTCAGCATACCTATGTCCAATAAAGATCTAAAAAACGAACTCAACACAATCCGCGGAATCGCAAAATTCAACGGCTTCAGCAATCATTTTATAGAAAGGATAATCAATAAACACAAACATCGCCCAAAAACTACCCTCAAAAAAGAAATAACCAAACCTCTAACATTTTCCACCTTCACGTTCAACAATGATATCTACAAGTTAACCAACATCTTTAAGAAACAAGGCGTTAAAATAGCCTTCAAAACCAACAATAAGAACATGAATGTTTTATACAATACTTCACACATCAACAAGACCAGCAGTTTTTTAAAATCAGGAGTTTATAGGATCAAATGTACCACCTGTAAAAAAACCTACATCGGGCAAACCGGGAGAAACTTCATTATCAGATACCACGAGCACACTAACGCAATAAAATACAACAAGTTTTCAGCCATCGGCCAACACATGCAAGATTATAACCATAATTTCACCAATATTGAACAAGACATGGACATCCTCGTATTAGCAAACAAGGGCCCTTTACTGAACATAATGGAAAATTACTACATACACCTAGACCAATACTTTAATGCCAGTCACAATCTCAATGAAATCTCTGAGAAACCCAACATACTCTTCGATCTATTTATCACTTTCCTCAGAAACAATAATGCAGCCAACCTAAACTCAATCCTAAATTTAATCAAAAGTACTTTTCCAAGACAATTACACTTTCTCCCGCACCCTTCAGCCCCACCTTAAGCCCTCTTCCTAAGCCATATTTCATTTCAATACAAGAACTTACTGATTTCCATGATTATAATTTTTACAACACCCCATTTATACTTTATTCTTTGTTAAAAACCTCTGATTATGTATATTCCTTCTATTATTAACTATTACCATAACATCTCAATTCACTTGTTATTCTTTAAAATAATATTGTCTTAGGATTTCGCCACAAATGATCTTTGCTCCAATACGGCTGATGATGACCCCTAGATGGGTCGAAACTAGTACCGTATAATTTTGTAATTTTGTGAATATATTGTATTGAAAAGGTGGAAACATTAAGTTATTATTATTATTATTATTACTTATAACTACCTCATCCAAGGTATATTCAAATTCAGTTTTAAAGCTCCTGTTTGTAAAAGTTGTAACAGTTGATTTGCCTCCATTAACCTTCATATTATTTTCTTCAACCCATTGTTGGATACTTTCAAGGTCCCTTTGTAATTCTGAACAATCCTCAATGTTGTTTATTTCTCTATAAACAATTATGTCATCTGCATACAATCTTATTTTTGATGTTATATTGTTCCCTAAATCATTTGCGTATATTAAGAAAAGTAACGGACCGATTATACTACCCTGTGCAATTCCCTTCCAAACTTTCTCTTCCTGCGATACATTATTTCCTACTTTGACTTTCTGAACCCTTGAATTTAGAAATGCTTTTATCCAACGTGTAACCCTTACGTCCAATCCTATTCCCTCCAATTTCTTTAATAATATTCCATGTTCCACTCTATCAAAGGCTTTGGAAAGATCTATGGCTATGCAATCTAACTGACCTCCTGAATCCAACTGATCTGATATGTCCTGCTAAAATCCCACCAGTTGTGCCTCACAAGAAAATTTCTTTCTAAATCCATACTGGCTCCTCATGAACCAATTTTTATCATCACATATCCCTCTGATGTACTTCGATATTAAACTCTCCAGAATTTTACAAACTATACTGGTCAGGCTGATTGGTCTGTAGTTCTCTGGTTTCCTTTTATCACCCTTTCCTTTATAAATTGGTATTATTATAGATTCCTTCCATTCCTTTGGTATTACACTATTATTTATGACATAGTCAAAGAGAAATTTTAAATAAGGCACTATGTACCACCCCATTGTCTTTAATACCTCCCCAGTAATATGATCACTTCCTGCAGCTTTTCCTTGCTGAAGCAGTTGGATTTCTCTGAAAATATCTTCGTTTGTGAATGAGAAGCTTCTTGTTTCCCTCTGTCTCTCTCCCTCTCTATCTTCTGTTTCGGTTTCCAACTCTTGACAATCATCTACTGAATCTCTAAATTCCCTACTAAATAGGTTTGCTTTCTCAGTATCTGTTAAATAGTGTTCACCCCCTTCTCCCACCATTGTAGGAATTTGGACTCCTTTTCCTTTTTGATTCCTGATATATGAATACAGCTTTTTCCATTTCCCTTTGTGGTCATTACCCTCTTGAAGTATGCCATTCATATAATTCTCTTTTGCTTCCTTTTTCACTCTATTCAGTTCCCTCATTAGCTGTTTTCTAGTTTCTCTACTCTCCCTACCCTCTTTGATTTTCCTGTTTACTATTCTACATTTTCTTTTTCATTTTCTTATTTCCCTTGTATAATAAACAGGGTCTGAGGTCATTTTACCCTTCTTAACAGGTACAAATCTCTTCTCTCCTTCCCAAATAATTCCTTTAAATTTAGCCCAAAGTGTATCCACATTACTCCCTTCACTTATCCAACAACTGAATTGTGATTTAAGGTAAGTCCCAAATTCATCAACTTTAGTATTTCTGTACAATTTCTTGTCTTGTGTAACCCTCTTATTAAGCCTTTTTGGTACGAGTCCTACATCCATTATTACAGCCTTATGGTCTCCTATTCCTTCAATTACCTCAGTTTTATCAACAATTTCCCATGGTTTAACCAAGAATACATCTAGTAAGTTATTGAGACGAGTCGGTTCTTGTACTACTTGTGTAAATCCTCCCTCCCAAATTAACTTATTTGGCAGTTTCTGTTCATGGGCTTCACTTGCAGCTCCTTTCCATTCAACTTCAGGCAAATTTAGATCTCCCCCAATTATTACCATATCATTATTATTGTTGTTTTTATGAGTATAATCTATTATTTTCTCAAAGATTTCCATGTCTCTTTCCTCTCTTCCAGGCCTGTATGTTCCTATAATTCCCACCTCCTTCATATTATCACAAACTAATTTTATCCCTAATATTTCATCCCTTTCATCGGTAAACCATTCATGTGAACAGTAAGTTTCCTTCACCAGAATAAACACCCCCCTCCCTTTTTATCTCCTCGGTCTCTACGATAGACTGTGTACCCTTCTGGAAATACTTCTCTATTACCCACCCCTTCTTTCAACCACGATTCCACTCCTATCACCACATCAGTCTCATAAGATTCCATCAATGTACAGAATTTTAATTGTTTATTTACTACACTTTGACAGTTTACCAAGAGCAATCTCAGACCCCCTTCCTCCCTAAAACTTGACTGTTGCAATTGGGTAACTTGAAATTCCTTACTATCCTGAGTTTCTTTTTCTAGTTGACTGAGCCAGCTTGAAGTATAGCTGGCTCTTTCTGCTAGTTTTCCTGGTCAGTATTATAACTCAAGGGAGTTGCCTGTTTTACAGTACATATCTTAAGATTAATAAAATCTAGAACAATATTTCCTATCTTTCGTTTACCTGAATTGTTTAGATGGAGGCCATGTTTTGTATAACAGTATCTCTCAAAACTGCTGCATTCAATAACCTGAGTATTCCGAAAATGTTTACAAATTTTAACAATATCTGTATTGACCTTGTCCACTTCAATGTTCACACACGAATCTCTACTCAAATCATGCCTGTGGGGCACGTTCACTACAAAAACGTTAGTGTGGGTCAGCTTCCCTAGTGTATGTTTAAGTTGTGATCTTACATTCTTGGCGTCGTTGCGAGCTACGTCGTTCGTCCCACCGATGATAAGCACTGCATCGCCGCTCCCGAAGTTCCTAGTTGCTGATAGAAGCTCCTGGATATATTTCTCCGGTTGCTGCTATATTCTCGTCGTTAATCACTCCCGCAATTCCCCTTCCTTGGCTATCACCAAACACAGCTACCTTCGCTGATTTAGGCCTAACTGGGTCTTGAATCTGAATTCTAGGCCTAAATTTCAAACTCGGCACGGCAACGGATCGCGATGATTTGGTTTCACGCGCGCGATCACTTTCTTCCAGAATTAAATTATTTAGGGCAGAAAACCTATTTCTAATGTTTATTTCCGGAAATTCAGTTGTAGATTTCTTCTTAGCCGGCCATCCACGAACTACTTGACACCACGTGCTCGAGTTTGTTACTTGTACCGGTATATCACTCGAAGAATGGTCAGTCCCAAATTCTAGCGATCGCAGTCTTTCTTTTTAATTCTTGATTTTCAACTTTAAGAGTCTCATTGTCCTTTTTTTAGAATGTTTATAATTTCTAATGCGCTTTTATATTCCTCATCGACTGTTTTCGGTGCTTCGTCAACGCCGTCCCCAACAACAACATTCCGAACACACTGCTCACAAATCCAGTCAACATTTTCATTAGTTTTTACGTCTCTAGGGCAATTTCCGCACTTATAATGCCACCATCGATCACATGAATCACACAACATTCCATTTTTCACTAATTTTCAACATTTTCCGCACTTTTCGTCACATTTTACGGTTAATTTACTCGGAGAATAAAACACTACGTCGTCATTACCGGGCGCCATTTTGAAAAAAGAAAAACAAATAACAATAACAAATACCCAACTAGAGTAACAAAAACAACCTCCACATTAATTGATCACATACTTGTCACAAATAGTAGTAAAAAATGTCATGTATTCAATATAACAAATAACTTAAGTGATCACTACCTACTGGTATGTGAAATTTCTAGTGAAAAATCAGTTCCAGTAGTACCAATAATCAAAGATAGTGGTAAGCAATTTGTAAATTACAACAAATTAAATCAGTATATCCTACAAAATAAATTTAAATGTGAGGAAATGGATATAAACACTTATTATAATAAATTTATTGAGTATATTAGCACAGGAATTGAAACCAGCTCAATTTCAATAAAAAGAAAGAACCCCAAAGACATTCCCCTAAAACCTTGGGTTACCCAAGAATTACTAACACTGATTCACATCAAAGACTCACTGTTTTCAAAAACTAAAGTTAAAAACCCCTCTGCAGAAGTAATTGAAGAATACAAAAGAATCAGTAATAAAATAACCAAATTGAAGAGAGAGTTACAAAAAAGGTATTATGAACACAAATTACAGAATTGCAAAAACCAAAAAGAAACATGGTATGTAGTCAATGACGTGTTAAATAGGAAGCCTGGACATAAACATGAAATCAGCCATCTGGTGGTAAATGATGTCAGCATTACAAACACAGAGGACATATGCAATAACCTAAATGAACCATACGTTAATGTAGCTGAAAATATAAGAAAAGGTCTTCCTGAAGATGAGCAAGTTCATGGCAGCACAACAGCTGAAAGTCAAACTAATAGTATTTTCATGTCTCCTACTGATGAATGTGAAGTGCTCAAAATTATCACTTCTCTAAAAAATAAAAATAATTTAACTGAAGATAAAATAACCAATGTCATGTTAAAAACCTGTGTTGGAAGTTTAGTGCCATATATTGTGGAAATTATTAACCATTCAATTTTCAGTGGAGAAATACCCCAATTACTCAAATGTGCCAGAATTGTACCTATCTTTAAATCAGGAGATAACGCAGATCCATCCAATTACAGACCAATTAGTATATTATCTGCAATTGGAAAACTCATAGAAATGGTAGTAAAAATTAGATTGGTAAATTTTCTGTGTAAAACTAATTACTTTTCCAATAATCAATATGCGTTTCTCCCAAATAGAGGAACTGATAATGCTGTATTTGATACAGTAATAGATGTTCAAAAGACCTTAGATGAAAATAAATTAGCAGCAGGGCTACTCATAGATCTTAAAAAAGCATTTGACCTGGTTGACCACAAAATATTTCTGAACAAGTTAAAATTAGCAGGAATTAGAGGTTTAGCACACAAATGGTTCCAAAATTATTTATCAAATCGAACACAATATGTGATGATTAACGATACTAAAAGTTTTAAGCAGCAGACAAAAACGGGAATACCGCAGGGCTCAGTACTAGGTCCAATTCTATTTCTGATTTATATTAATGACATACAATCTCTAACACTAAAGGGGAAATGTAAAGTATTTGCTGATGATATCTTAATAACTTACAAAGGACTATGTGAAACGCGAATTATGGAAGACATAAATTGTGACTTGGACAAGTTATCGGACTGGGCTTTATCTAAAAAAATGATCATAAATGTGACTAAAACAAAATACCTAATCTTTCATAAAACAGCCCATAAGATAACAGCGGCTAACACTGTTATCCTAAAGGACCAAGTAATAGAGCGAGTCAACTCAGCTAAGTATCTTGGTATAATATTAGACTCAACACTTTCCTGGAAAAGCCATATTGATTATATAATCAGCAAAATTACCCCTTTGATAGGAATAATGCACAGATTAAGATACAGTAATTTTTCTCATCAACAATTGAAGTGTATATATTATGCAATGATCCACCCACATCTAACATACGCAAGCTTTATTTGGGGAAGATGTAGGAAAGATTACATTAATAATTTGGAAATCCTACAAAAAAGAGCCATCAAAATCATGTATGGATTCCCCTTCCTCAAACCATCACATGAAGTTTTTTCAGAGTCAAATATTCTGCCATTCCATAAACAAATTGCATTTTCATCAGCAGTCTTTATGTATAAGCTAGACAGGAAATTAACCCATTCTACTGTTAACTTCTCCCATTTTAGTGAAATTCATGGATATGAAACTAGAGGATCATTAAGGATATATCCCTCTCATTCTAATTCAGTAAAGTACGGAGTGAAAGGCATAGAATCATCAATGTTTAGGGAATATAATGTGTTGCCTCCTGTTATAAAGAACTCTAAATCGGTTATATGTTTTAAGAAAAAACTGAAGGAATATTACTCTTTTACAGATATCTTAATATAATCTCTATATAACTTGCTTTAATTAATACAATAATATATATATTGTCCATATTTAGTATATTACAGCCATGCAATATCTGAATATACTTCTGAAAAATTATGATCCTAACATGTAAAAAAAAAAAAAAAAAAAGTACTTGTCACTTTACAGAAAAGCCATTGTATATGTAATGTAATTATTGTGTTGCCTTAAAAAAGTATGTACTGTATTGTCCCTATCACGAGCCAGAGGCTCATGGGACCTTTTGTCACCAATAAATAAATAAATAAATAAATAAATAAATAAATAAATAAATAAATAAATAAATAAATAAAGAAGAGTGCACCACAGTTCTAGCAGAGTATTTCAACAACCTTCTAAATTCAAGGGAACCCAAGGAGAAACTGCATTTCGAACCTCAGAACGTTACTAAGTCGGACTCTCTCCCACCAACAAAGGGGGAGATCAAGAAAGCCATCTCAGAATTGAAATGTAACAAAGCAGCGGGCGAGGATGGAATCATAGCAGAGCTCTGGAAATACGCTGATGAGGAGTCAATCCAAAGTATCCATGAAATCATATCAAACATCTGGGTGACAGAAGCGTTACCTAGCGACTGGACCTCAGCTATCATCCACCCGTTACACAAAAAAGGCGACAAATCAGATCTCAACAACTACAGAGGGATTTCCCTTGTATCAGTGACGTATAAGATACTCTCCAAAGTATTACTCACAAGAGTAGAGGCTCAACTAGACTCCTGCATCGGAGAGTACCAGGCTGGGTTTCGCAAGTCAAGGTCATGCGTCGAACAAATCTTGAACCTCAAAACCATCATCACTTACAAAAACCTAAGCGCCTCACCCTACGTGGCAACATTTGTTGACTTTCAGAAGGCCTACGATTCAGTAGATAGAGAGTCACTCTTCCAGGCACTCGCTGAACTGGGACTAGATAAGAAAACCTTGAATCTAGTGAAAGCAACTCTTACCAACACTACTGCCAGAATCAAATTCAGAGGGGAACTGTCCCAGAGATTTGAGATCAAAACAGGTGTTAGACAAGGGGATGGCCTATCTCCAATCCTCTTTAATTGCCTACTTGAAAAAGTCATTCGTGAGTGGACGAAAATGCTACAGGATGACTCTGGATTGAGAATTGGCTACAAGAAAGACAAGTTAACAGTCAACTGTTTAGCCTTCGCAGACGACCTTACACTCCTGGCATCCAGTGTGGAGGAAGCTATCCATCAACTATCCTCTCTCGACCACATAGCAGCTAAAGTAGGGCTGAAGATCGCCATCAACAAAACACAGTTTATCACCAACATCAAAGATGCATCCAAATCAATCCCACTGGGGGACAAAACAGTACAAAGGACTAACTCCTTCAAATACCTAGGAGAATGGATAACCCCAAACATGAATGAAGATCAGGCCATGAACAGCAGATGCATCAAATTGGAAAATGCCTACCACCTATGTAAGAGTATGTACAAATCCAAATCCCTCTCCCTTAACCTCAAAATCAGGCATTACACTACTGTAGTGAGACCGTCAGTACTATACGCCTCAGAATGCCTAAACATGGTAAGAAAAGGGCAACTTAGAAAACTGGAGCTGAAGGAAAGGAAGATCCTGAGAAAAATCATGGGCCCCATTAAAGAAGAAGGCAAGTACAGAATCAGGCACAACAACGAACTGTACCAACTATTGGAGAGCATTACAACATCTATGAGGAAGAGGAGATTGAACTTCTACGGTCATGTCATGAGAATGGACAATCAGAGGCTCACCTCCAGAATCTTCCACACCATCTCTAGAGGGAAAGCGACTAATGCCAAGTGGGCAAGACTCGTCAGAAAAGACCTTCAAGAATTGGACATTGCTCCCAGTGAAATTTATGACAGGAATAGGTACAGAACGTTGATCAGAACGTCAAACTCTCTCCAGTCACTAACAGAAAAAACAGTACGTCCGGGAGGAGGTGTGAAATGGACTCAGGAGCGAAAAGACATTCACAGTGCAAGAATGAAGGAGTACTGGTCAGAGAAGAAAGCTGCTAGAGATAAGAACCACGTGGTCCATAGCAGGCCCAAACGGAACTAAAAAAATAAATAAATAAAATAAGTACCTATACACACCCTTCCATTTTTCACTAAAATTTGTATGACCACCAATTATGCTTGCCATCATGTTATCCTTAGCTGACTTCTTTGCTAGATTCAATTTCCTATTAAGTTCCTTCAATTTCTCCTTACTTCCATAACCATTTCTAACTATTTTGTTCCAACCTGCACCTCCTCCTCAGTCTCTTTACTTCTCTGTTATAATACAGTGGATCTTTACCATTCCTTACCACCTTTAAAGGCACAAACCTATTTTTCACATTCCTCAACAATTGCTTTTTAAACCCATCCCAGAGTCTGTTTACATTTTTATTTACCATTTTCCAGCGATCATAGTTACTTTTTTAAAACTCCCTCATGCCTGTTTATTCAGCCATATGGTACTGTCTATCAGTCCTAATTTTAATAACTTCCTTTCTTTCACATTTATTTTTAACTACGACAAAAACAGCTTCGTGATCACTAATACCATCTATTACTTCTGTTTCTCTATAGAGCTCATCTGGTTTTATCAGAACCACATCCAAAATATTCTTCCCTCTAGTTGGTTCCATCACTTTCTGAATCAGCTGCCCTTCCCATATTAACTTAATTGCCATTTGTTATTCATGCTTCCTGTCGTTCCAATTACCTTGATGATGATGATGATGTTGCTTGTTGTTTAGAGGGGCCTAACATCGAGGTCATCGGCCCCTAATGGTACGAAATGAAATGACAACAAATGTTCAAAAATTTCACTGACCAAAATAAATAAAAATGTCATGAAAAATGAATGGATGGACATGAACCCCCCACCAAAAAAACCCAAACAAGAAACAAACAAACAAAAAAACAGTGGATCCGACTCAAAAACGGTCATAAATAATAGTATTACTGACCAAGGGACCACTTATAAAGCACAGTCCTGAATCGATTATATTTGATGTCTAAAGGGGTCCAAAAACCAGGTCTAAGGCCCCTCAATATGGTACATGTCGTGAATAAAGTAGAACCATGATATTTCTCTAGCTGCGGTACTAATCAAAGGTAGCGTAAACTCACGGTGTTCCAAACATTAAGGTACTACTCACAAGTTTTGTACGTCGTAGAGGTAACGCAGACCTATGGTGTTTCTCACACAATGGCGCCACTCATAGCCAACGCAAACCGCTGAGGTTCCTCACCTAGGTGTACTAATCGCAAGCGCCGGTATTTCCGTGGTATTCCTCACATAGTGGGTACTAATCACTGGCAACGCAGACCTACAGCGTTGGTCACATAGTGGTACAACTCACAGGCAATGCCCAGACCCGTGGCGTTGCTCACATTGGGTACGACTCACGAGTACTGGAAACCAACACTCAACCTCGCTTGAGTGCTATGAATCGCAAAACTATTGAGTACCTAACAGAGTGGTACTACTCGCAAGGAAAAGCGACCTATGATGCTCTCCGCGTGGTGGTACTAATCATAAGTAGTTTCATGGTTCCAAAACAATCATCCCTTGGTCGCCCCTTTTAGTCGCCTCTTACGACAGGCAGGGGATACCATGGGTGAATTCTTCGTCAATCTCCCCCACCCACAGGGGGTGTGTGTTTGGTCCGCGAGAGGTATTTTATTTCCCTCAAGTCCGCCGGCAAGCCGGTTAGGACCACCCAATCTGCCACCTGGGACGCGCCACGTAGGAGTATCACCTCTCCCCCCTGCTACGCCTGCGTAGCAGGTTCGTGGCGCATTACCTTCCCAATTAACATCTGGTAAATTCAGATTTCCTGCTACAATCACATTCTTTTCCATGTAGTTTCCCACATGGCTGATTATCTTATCAAATAATTCTGAATCCGTGTCAGCGCTACCCTTTCCCGGTCTGTACACTCCAAAGACATCAAGTTGCCTATTATCTTTAGAGATGAGCCTTACACCCAAAATTTCATGTTTTTCATCCTTAACTTTTTCGTAGCTTACAAATTCTTCTTTCACCAGAATGAATACTCCCCCTCCTACCATTCCTATCCTATCTCTACGATACACACTCCAGTTCCGTGAGAAAATTTCTGCATCCATTGTATCAATTCTGAGCCATGATTCAACTCCTATTACAATATCTGGTAAGTATATATCTATTAAATTACTTAATTCTATTCCTTTGTTTACAATGCTTCTACAGTTGAGCACTAACATTTTCATGTCATCCCTACTTGATTTCCAGTTCCTTGTTCCCTTTTCACCGCTCCCTAGGCCACCCCGTTTCCCTGAATGTACCTCCCTATTACCCTTCCAAACAAATTTCCTAACTTATACGTACCACTGCGGTTTAAGTGAAGGCCATCTGAGCGCAGGTCCCTGTCTCCTACCCACCCATTAGGATCTAGAAATCTCACTCCCAGTTTCCCACATACCCACTCAATAGTCTCATTTAAATCCCCAATCACCTTCCAGTCAGTATCCCTCCTAAACAGTATTCCACTGATAACAATCTCCGCTTCCTTAAACTTCATCCGTGCTGCATTTACCAGATCCCACACATCCCCAACTATGTTGGTACTTATACCTGCTTGCCTTACGTTGTTAGTACCAACGTGAAACACTACCACCTTTTCCCTCCCCTCCTCCCTCTCTTCTACTTTCCTCAAGATCTGCCTCAACCTAATTCCTGGATAACACTCTACCCTGGTTCCCTTTCCTCCACACACTTTCACCACACGCCTAACGATGGAATCCCCCATGACCAGAGCCTCAACCCTACCCACCTCATTTGATCCCCTCCCCTCCCCTCCTGGTCAGCCCTATCTTCTCTCGCAGCTGCAGAAACTACTTCCTCCTCCCTTTCTCCCTTCCATGACCCTGTTTCACCTGTCTTCTCCTTTCCTCTACACTACATTTCCCTTTCCTACCTTTTCCCTTCCTCCTACTTCCACACATCTCAGTAACAGTTCCTTGTTCCTCATCTTCCCTCGGTTATTCTATCTGCAGTGACTCGTACCGATTTCTCAGACACCTGTCCTGAATTCTGATCCTGAACAGAGCCCTTAGCCTGCAACCTCCTTCCCCTTAAAACATTAGACCACCTGTCTTCTACAATTCCCCCATTTCTTTCCCATCCCTCCTTTACACCTACTGTATCCTGTACATTATTTGAGGGAGGCCTACTTTCCTTCCTGTCCTCTGAGAGAATCCTAATTATCTCCCTCAAACTCTCCAACTCCTCCCTCATACTCCTTAATGCCTGACCACACCAACAGTTCCTACACTTGCACTGCGTAGCCATTATTTACAGAATAATGGGAAGAAAAGGAAAAATAATGTTTCCACAACAAGTTGAAGATTACACTATCACATTCTAGATTATGAAAACATCCATCAAGGATTATTATATGAAAAGAGCATGACATAGCATAATATCCCAAGATTCTCAAAAACAACACTGGTAATAGCAAGGCAAGTCTGAAACTTGTGACTGCACAGGAATGCTTTCAGGCATTCTATAATATCTTAAAAGAAAGACAAACGTAAGAAACCAAAGAATTAAGATTTTTATGAGGATATTATAAGCATTACAACAGCTTCCAAGCAGTATATCTGATAATTCAACAAATCTCACCAAGGGCTGTCCAGTCAGCAATCATGAAGTAACCTCCTTCGGGAATCGTAGGAACCATGCCGACGTCAGATAGAAACTTTGCCATGTAGTCTCGTTTACTCACGAGCTCCTTGGATATACTATGAAAATAGCACTCTGGAGAGTCGAAACGTTCCATTTCTAGTTCAAAACCTCGAGCTACTGCTTCCTGTAAAGACAATTTTCAACCACGCTTATAATGACTTTCATGAAGCAAAATTTCATTTTGGAACTCGTTATATAATGTCAATTTTTGCAAATTCCAGTCTTAAATCAATATTTTTGCCAAATCCTAAGAGAAAATGTGAATAACAAACATATTTCTATTCTCTAATATGTCAACATCTACCATAGCTCATCCACTGAGCTCCTCCTCACTTACAAATTCTGTATATTTGCTCAAACTCAGTTTATTTACAATCTCCTTCCTCTGGGTTCAGACCTATTCTGTTTTTTATTATTCCCCTTGGTTCTAGTACTCTTCTCACTGAAATTTACTCATTTGTTAAAAAGAACTCAAGCAAGATCGATCGATCAATCAATCAATCAATCAATCAATCAATCAATCAATCAATCAATCAATCAATCAATCAATCAATCAATCAATCACTACTGATCTGCATTTAGGGCAGTCGCCCAGGTGGCAGATTCCCTATCTGTTGTTTTCCTAGCATTTTCCTAAATGATTTCAAAGAAATTGGAAATTTATTGAACAACTCCCTTGGTAAGTTATTCCAATCCCTAACTCCCCTTCCTATAAATTAATATTTGCCCCAGTTTGTCCTCTTGAATTCCAACTTCATCTTCATATTGTGATCTTTCCTACTTAACGCCACTCAAAAATATTCGTCTACTAATGTCATTACATGCCATCTCTCTGCTGACAGCTCGGAACATACCACTTAAAAATGTCAAAAACATATCAAATTTAAGGCTTTTCAGGCGTTTGCTCTATTAACAAGCGTTTCGTCTTACGCTGGTTAATAGAGCAAATGTACGCTTGTTAATAGAGCAAACGCCTGAAAATCCTAACATCTGATATGTTTTTGACATTTTTGACATGCTCTATTGGTGAAAAATATCTCTCCTTCTTTCTCTCAATTCTTCCCAGCCCAAACTTTGCAACATTTTTGTAACGCTACTCTTGTCGGAAATCACCCAGAACAAATCGAGCTGCTTTTCTTTGGATATTTTCCAGTTCTTGAATCAGGTAATCCTGGTGAGAGTCCCATACACTGGAACCATACTCTAGTTGGGGTCTTACCAGAGACTCCAATCAATCAATACTGATCTGCATTTAGGGCAGTCGCCCAGGTGGCAGATTCTCTATCTGTTGCTTTCCTAGCCTTTTCCTAAATGATTTCAAAGAAATTGGAAATTTATTGAACATCTCCCTTGGTAAGTTATTCCAATCCCTAACTCCCCTTCCTATAAATGAATATTTGCCCCAGTTTGTTCTCTTGAATTCCAACTTTATCTTCATATTGTGATCTTGCCTACTTTTATAAACGCCATTCAAACTTATTCGTCTACTAATGTCATTCCACGCCATCTCTCCGCTGACAGCTCGGAACATACCACTTATGTCTCAAGTATTATTACAATATTATAAGTCCACCTGTTCAATACAATACAAAACAATAATACTTGAGACATATGTCATCTTCAATACGGAACCAAAATGAGAATAGTTACTTGTAACATACCATTTAAAAATAGGAGAGGATTTCCACCAATCAATACTTATTTATTGCATATATTAAACTACAGGACCGGTTTCGACCTCATATTCAAGGTCATCTTCAGCTGAACCATATATACATATTAATATAATGAAGCTTTGATTAAGATTGTGGTGTTGAAGGAATGCCATATGATGATGATGTACATTTAGTTACATACAAATGGGGCACTTCTTAGCGTGAGCTGGCGTATATGTCATTCTGTGCAATATTGCAACTGTATGTCTAAAATGTTGAAGGTCTTAAAACTAGTGTATAAAAAAAGTCTTTTCCTAAACTAACTTATATATATGTACAAGATAAAAACAATACATAAAAACACTTCATGTACATGAACATTCGTTCTTGCTTGGTGGTCAATACATCGACTAACTTCCGTATTTAAGTCTTATTCACAGTTGTACACTTCAGCTGCTATTCTTAGAGTTTGTAAAATTGCACGGATAAAAGTTTTGTCTTCCTGTGCGTATGTGAGATAAAACACTTTCAATTTAAAAAGGGTGCCAAATGTATGGATGAAATTCAAGTAAAATATGTTCAGCTCTGCTGTGTGTGTTGCCCTTTTATAAGAACCAATTCATGTTTTCTTATTGGCGTCCGTAAATTTGGGTGACATTGGTTTCAAAGTAGTGGCTCCTTTCCCATTTGTAGCTGTGCAATGATGTTATGTTAATCTGTGGAAGATAAGATTGAGTTATAAGTGATATTGTGCGGAGGAATGTCTAAGGGTTATGTGTGTGAATTGGAATATGTACTTACTGTTGTTGGTGTAGCTGAGTTGTGTTTGACATGCGAGCTTGTAATGTACTACTTCGTGTTCTTCTTGGGCTTATGCTAGCTGCTGTGAGGGGAAGGAAAGGAGGGGTAGGGAGAGTTGTTGTTGTAGGGGTAGGGATGGAGCTGGGTGTGTTGTTTGGTGTTTTTCTGTTGCTTGTTGCATTCTGTTTATCGATTAACTTAAGGTAAGGGTTTTTTAAGGCGGGGATAACTGTATTGAAGATGATGTTAGTTTTTTCTGTGATTTCATTTATGTTGTAATTTGGATTGGTGTACTGATCCAAAGTGATGTAGAATTCTTCTGTTATGTTGAGCAGGGGGCCTTTGGGGTTTATGTTTAGGATTTGCATATCGTTATCGATGTTTGTGAAACTGTGTTTATCGTCTGCAACATGTTGTCCTATTGAGGAAACATGATTGTGTTTCACTGCATTTATGTGTTCGTTATATCGGGTTAGGAAGTTTCTACCGGTACGTCCGATATAGCTGGTCTCGCAGTTATTACATTTGATGCGGTATACCCCTGAGTGGTTGTATTTGTTGTTGCTGTTGATTGTCCTGACATTGTGTATGATGTTGGTACTATTGTGTGTAGTTCTGAATGCTATTCTTAGGTTATGTTTTTTAAAAATGTTAGTTATGGGGTATATGTGTACATTGTTGAAAGTGAATAGTGCATAGTCTTTCTTGGGTTCGTTTACTTTTGTTAGTTTGGTTTTGGGTTGGGATTTTATTTTGTGAATGATTTTGTTAACCATGTCTTTCTTGAATCCATTGTTTTTAGCTATGTCATGAATTAATTGTAATTCTTTGTTTAGATCTTCTTTTGTTAACGGTATATTGAATGCTTTGTGTATCATGCTATGGTAGGCTGCTCTTTTGTGTATGTTGGGGTGAACGGAATCCATTTTAATTGTATTTGAGGTATGCGTGGGTTTTCTGTATATTCTGTAAGAAAGGTGGTCATCATGTCTAGTTGTCGTTATGTCCAGGTAGTTCAGTTTGTGATTGTTTTCGGATTCCATGGTAAATTTTATATGGGTATCTATTGTATTGAGTTTATCTAATATATCAGTTTCATTTGTGGACCTATTGTCGAGGATGATAAAGATATCATCAACAAATCTACACCAAAAAAATATATGGTCTATTTTGTTGATGAATGTGTGCTCTAAATAGTCTATGTAAATTTCGGCAATTATACCAGAAGCGGGAGATCCCATTGGTAAACCCTGTTGCTGATAGATAGTATCATGGAATTTAAAGTAGTTGTTACTAATGGCAAAATTAAGTAATTTAATGAACTCTTCTATTTCCAAAGTGCTTAGATTGCTATGACTTTTTAGGTTAGATTCAATGATTTCTATTGTTCGTTTTGTGGGAATATTTGGGTACATGTTTATTATGTCAAATGATGCGAGTTTGTGATATGGTTCAATCTTTAATCCTTTTGTCCTATTACAAAATTCTATTGAGTTCCGTACTGTTTTATTAGCTATGAATACGTAGTGCTTTTTGAGAAATCGTTGAATAAATTGCGAAAGTTTATAGGTTGGGCTTGCTCTGTAGTTAATAATGGGTCTCATTGGAATATGTTCTTTGTGTATTTTGGGATAAGCTTTAGCAGGAATTGATGATATTCCCTCTGAATTACTGACTGCCTTAGGAGAAACCAGCATGGTAAGGTTATTTCATTTAGTGTGCAAGATGTATGAGACAGGAGAAGTCCCATCCGATTTTCGGCAGAATGTTGTTATACCTATTCCCAAGAAAGCCGGTGCCGACAGGTGTGAAAACTACCGCACTATTAGTTTAGTATCTCATGCCTGCAAAATTTTAACACGTATTATTTACAGAAGAATGGAAAAACAAGTTGAAGCTGAGTTGGGGGAAGATCAATTTGGCTTCAGAAGAAATGTAGGAACACGTGAAGCAATCCTGACTTTACGTCTGATCTTAGAGGATCGAATCAAGAAGGACAAGCCCACGTACATGGCATTCGTAGATCTAGAAAAGGCATTCGATAATGTTGATTGGACCAGGCTATTTATGATTCTGAAGATGATAGGGATCAGATACCGAGAACGAAGAATTATCTACAACCTGTATAAAAATCAGTCTGCAGTGATAAGAATCGAGGGCTTTGAAAAAGAAGCAGCAATCCAGAAAGGAGTGAGGCAAGGCTGCAGTTTGTCCCCTCTCCTTTTCAGTGTTTACATAGAACAGGCAGTAAAGGAAATCAAAGAGAAATTTGGAAAGGGAATCACAGTCCAAGGAGAGGAAATCAAAACCTTGAGATTTGCCGATGATATTGTTATTTTATCTGAGACTGCAGAAGATCTCGAGAAGTTGCTGAATGGTATGGATGAAGTCTTAGGTAAGGAGTACAAGATGAAAATAAATAAGTCCAAAACAAAAGTAATGGAGTGCAGTCGAACGAAGGCAGGTGATGTAGGAAATATTAGATTAGGAAACGAAGTCTTAAAGGAAGTAGATGAATATTGTTACTTGGGTAGTAAAATAACCAACGATGGCAGAAGTAAGGAGGACATAAAATGCAGACTAGCACAAGCAAGGAAGAGCTTTCTTAAGAAAAGAAATTTGCTCACTTCAAACATTGATATCGGAATTAGAAAGATGTTTTTGAAGACTTTTGTGTGGAGCGTGGCATTGTATGGAAGTGAAACATGGACGATAACTAGCTCAGAAAGAAAGAGAATAGAAGCTTTTGAAATGTGGTGTTACAGAAGAATGCTGAAGGTGAGATGGATAGATCGAATCACGAATGAAGAGATACTGAATCGAATTGGTGAGAGGAGATCGATTTGGCTACATTTGACGAGAAGAAGAGATAGAATGATAGGACACATCTTAAGACACCCAGGACTTGTTCAGTTGGTTTTTGAAGGAAGTGTAGGTGGCAAGAACGGTAGGGGTAGACCAAGGTATGAATATGACAAACAGATTAGAGCAGATGTAAGATGCAATACTTACGTAGAAATGAAAAGGTTAGCACAGGATAGGGTGGCATGGAGGGCTGCATCAAACCAGTCTATGGACTGATGACTCAACAACAACAATTTTGCCATTAGTAACAACTACTTTAAATTCCATGATACTATCTATCAGCAACAGGGTTTACCAATGGGATCTCCCGCTTCTGGTATAATTGCCGAAATTTACATAGACTATTTAGAGCACACATTCATCAACAAAATAGACCATATATTTTTTTGGTGTAGATTTGTTGATGATATCTTTATCATCCTTGACAATAGGTCCACAAATGAAACTGATATATTAGATAAACTCAATACAATAGATACCCATATAAAATTTACCATGGAATCCGAAAACAATCACAAACTGAACTACCTGGACATAACGACAACTAGACATGATGACCACCTTTCTTACAGAATATACAGAAAACCCACGCATACCTCAAATACAATTAAAATGGATTCCGTTCACCCCAACATACACAAAAGAGCAGCCTACTATAGCATGATACACAGAGCATTCAATATACCGTTAACAAAAGAAGATCTAAACAAAGAATTACAATTAATTCATGACATAGCTAAAAACAATGGATTCAAGAAAGACATGGTTAACAAAATCATTCACAAAATAAAATCCCAACCCAAAACCAAACTAACAAAAGTAAACGAACCCAAGAAAGACTATGCACTATTCACTTTCAACAATGTACACATATACCCCATAACTAACATTTTTAAAAAACATAACCTAAGAATAGCATTCAGAACTACACACAATAGTACCAACATCATACACAATGTCAGGACAATCAACAGCAACAACAAATACAACCACTCAGGGGTATACCGCATCAAATGTAATAACTGCGAGGCCAGCTATATCGGACGTACCGGTAGAAACTTCCTAACCCGATATAACGAACACATAAATGCAGTGAAACACAATCATTTTTCCTCAATAGGACAACATGTCGCAGACCATAAACACAGTTTCACAAACATCGATAACGATATGCAAATCCTAAACATAAACCCCAAAGGCCCCCTGCTCAACATAACAGAAGAATTCTACATCACTTTGGATCAGTACACCAATCCAAATTACAACATAAATGAAATCACAGAAAAAACTAACATCATCTTCAATACAGTTATCCCCGCCTTAAAAAACCCTTACCTTAAGTTAATCGATAAACAGAATGCAACAAGCAACAGAAAAACACCAAACAACACACCCAGCTCCATCCCTACCCCTACAACAACAACTCTCCCTACCCCTCCTTTCCTTCCCCTCACAGCAGCTAGCATAAGCCCAAGAAGAACACGAAGTAGTACATTACAAGCTCGCATGTCAAACACAACTCAGCTACACCAACAACAGTAAGTACATATTCCAATTCACACACATAACCCTTAGACATTCCTCCGCACAATATCACTTATAACTCAATCTTATCTTCCACAGATTAACATAACATCATTGCACAGCTACAAATGAGAAAGGAGCCACTACTTTGAAACCAATGTCACCCAAATTTACGGACGCCAATAAGAAAACATGAATTGGTTCTTATAAAAGGGCAACACACACAGCAGAGCTGAACATATTTTACTTGAATTTCATCCATACATTTGGCACCCTTTTTAAATTGAAAGTGTTTTATCTCACATACGCACAGGAAGACAAAACTTTTATCCATGCAATTTTACAAACTCTAAGAATAGCAGCTGAAGTGTACAACTGTGAATAAGACTTAAATACGGAAGTTAGTCGATGTATTGACCACCAAGCAAGAACGAATGTTCATGTACATGAAGTGTTTTTATGTATTGTTTTTATCTTGTACATATATATAAGTTAGTTTAGGAAAAGACGTGTTTTATACACTAGTTTTAAGACCTTCAACATTTTAGACATACAGTTGCAATATTGCACAGAATGACATATACGCCAGCTCACGCTAAGACGTGCCCCATTTGTATGTAACTAAATGTACATCATCATCATATGGCATTCCTTCAACACCACAATCTTAATCAAAGCTTCATTATATTAATATGTATATATGGTTCAGCTGAAGATGACCTTGAATATGAGGTCGAAACCGGTCCTGTAGTTTAATATATACAATAAATAAGTATTGATTGGTGGAAATCCTCTCCTATTTTTAATTGTGCAATTGTCAATACGGAAATGAAGATTATAGATTACGACATACCACTTAGTCGAGCAGCTCTTCTTCTTTCTCTCAATTCTTCCCAACCCAAACATTGCAACATTATTGTAACGCTACTCTTTTGTCGGAAATCACCCAGAACAAATCGAGCTGCTTTTCTTTGGATTCTTTCCAGTTCTTGAATCAGGTAATCCTGGTGAGGGTCCCATACACTGGAACCATATTCTAGTTAGGGTCTTACCAGAGACTTATATGCCCTTTCCTTTACATCCTTACTACAACCCCTAAACACCCTCATAACCATGTGCAAAGATCTGTACCCTTTATTTACAATCCTATTTATGTGATTACCCCAATGAAGATCTTTCCTTATATTAACACCTAGATACTTACAATGATCCCCAAAAGGAACTTTCACCCCATCAACACAGTAATTAAAACTGAGAGGACTTTTCCTATTTGTGAAACTCACAACCTGACTTTTAACTCCGTTTATCAACATACCATTGCCTACTGTCCACCTCGCAATATTTTCAAGGTCACGTTGCAGTTGCTCACAATCTTGTAACTTATTTATTACTCTATACAGAACAACATCATCCGCAAAAAGCCTTACCTCTGATTCCACTCCTTTACTCATATCATTTATATATATATATGAAAACATAAAGGCCTGATAATACTGCCTTGAGGAATTCCCCTCTTAATTATTACAGGGTGAGATAAAGCTTCACCTACTCTAATTCTCTGAGATCTATTTTCTAGAAATATAACCACCCATTCAGACACTTTTTGTCTAGTCCAATTGCACTCCCATGATCCACCCTATCAAATGCTTTAGACAGGTCAATCGCGATACAGTCCATATGACCTCCTGAATCCAAGATATCTGCTATACCTTGCTGGAATCCTACAAGTTGAGCTTCAGTGGAATAACCTTTCCTAAAACCGAACTGCCTTGTATCGAACCAGTTATTAATTTCACAAACATGTCTAATATAATCAGAAAGAATGCCTTCCCAAAGCTTACATGCAACGCATGTCAAACTTTCCGCCCCCCGTAATTTTCAGCTTTATGTCTATCACCCTTTCCTTTATACACAGGGGCTACTATAGCAACTCCCCATTCATCTGGTATAGCTCCTCCGACCAAACAATAATCAAATAAGTACTTCAGATATGGTACTATACCCCAACCCATTGTCTTTAGAAATGTTATCAATTCCAGCCGCTTTTCTAGTTTTCAACTTTTGTATCTTAATGTAAATGTCATTTTTATGATATGTAAATTTTAATACTTCTTTAGTTTTAGTCTCCTCCTCTATCTGGACATTATCCTTGTAACCAACAATCTTTACATACTGCTGACTGAATACTTCTGCCTTTTGAAGATCCTCACATACACACTCCCCCTGTTCATTAATTATTCCTGGAATGTCCTTCTTGGAACCTGTTTCTGCCTTAAAATACCTATACATACCCTTCCTTTTTTCACTAAAATTTGTATGACTGCCAATTATGCTTGCCATCATGATATCCTTAGCTTCCTTTTTTGCTAGATTCAATTTTCTAGTAAGTTCCTTCATTTTCTCCTTACTTCCACATCCATTTCTAACTCTATTTCTTTGCAGTCTGCACCTCCTTCTTAGTCTCTTTATTTCTCTATTATAATAAGGTGGGTCTTTACCATTCCTTACCTCCCTTAAAGGTACAAACCTGTTTTTGCATTCCTCAACAATTTCTTTAAACCCATCCCAGAGCCTGTTTACATTTTTATTTACCTTTTTCCAGCGATCATAGTTACTTTTTAAAAACTCCCTCATGCCCTTTTTATCAGCCACATGGTACTGCCTAATAGTCCTAATTTTAATACCTTCCTTTCTTTCACATTTATTTTTACCTACGACAAAAACAGCTTTGTGATCACTAATACCATCTATTACTTTGGTTTCTCTATAGAGCTCATCTGGTTTTACCAGCACCACATCCAAAATATTCTTCCCTCTAGTTGGTTCCATCACTTTCTGAATCAGTTGCCCTTCCCATATTAACACACGGTTTTCATCATCGTGTGTGTGCTAACAAAACTTTCCACACCCCGAGAAAAGAATGTATATGTGTTCTGTGCGAAAAAACTTGTGACTTACATCATGTGATGACGTGTACTAAAAGACAGATGGGACTAACCAAATTCTGTTTGATGTAATTAGTCATGTAAACATATTATAATGGCCATTGGCTGCAGTAAAATCTTTATTATTATATTAACTTATTTGCTATTTGTTGGTCATGCTTCCTGTTGTTTGCATTTCCTTCCCAATTGACATCTGGTAAATTCAGATCTCAGCTACAATCACATTTCGTTCCTTGTCGTTTCCTACATAACTGATTATCTTATCAAATAATTCTGAATCCGTGTCAGTGCTACCCTTTCCCGGTCTGTACACTCCAAATATATCAAGTTGCCTATTATCTTTAGTAATGAGCCTTACACCTAGAATTTCATGTGTCTCATCTTTAACTTTTTCGTAGCTTACAAATTCTTCTTTCACCAGAATGAATACTACCCCTCCCACCATTTATATCCTATCTCTACGATACACACTCCAGTTCCGTGAGAAAATTTCTGCATCCATTATATCATTTCTCAGCCTATTACAATATCTGGTAAATATATATCTATTAAATTACTCAATTCTATTCCTTTCTTTACAATGCTTCTACAGTTCAACACTAACAATTTTATGTCATCCCTACTTGATTTCCAGTTCCCTGTTCCCTTTTCACCGCTCCCTAGGCCACACCGTTTCCCTGAATGTACCTCCCTATTACCCTTCCAAACAAATTTCCTAACTTATACGTACCACAGCTGTTTAAGTGAAGGCCATCTGAGCGCAGATCCCTATCTCCTACCTACCCATTAGGATCTAGAAATTTCACTCCCAGTTTCCCACATACCCACTCCATAGTCTCATTTAAATCCCCAATCACCCTCCTACATAGTATTCCACTAATAACAATCTCCGCTTTCTAAAACTTCACCCATGCTGCATTTAGCAGATCCTACACATCTCCACTTATATCAGCTTGCCTTACGTTGTTGGTACCAACATGAAACACTACCACCTTCTCCTTCCCCTCCTCCCTCTCTTCTACTTTCCTCAACATCTGCCTCAACCTAATTCCTGGATAACATTCTACCCTGGTTCCCTTTCCTTTTGTTTTCTGACTGAGAAATACTATCTTGGAAGTTGAATACCTCATTTTCCTATTCCTTAATGATGATGATGATGATGATGTCTCTTGTTTAAAGTGGCCTAAGAGCCAGGTCATCAGCCCATAATGGTACGAGGTGTAACAAAATGAAAATTAAAAGTTCAAAACGTATCCACCGACTAGAACATAAAACAAATGGTGATGAAAAAGTTATCATGAAACAAAAACAATCAGTGGAACCAATTCACATAATAATAATGGCGTATGGCTTTTAATGCCAGGAGTGTCCGAGGACATGTTCGGCTTGCCAGGCGCAGGTTTTTATTTGACACCCGTAGGCGACCTGCGTGTCGTGATGAGGATGAAATGATGATGAAGATGACACATACACCCAGCCCCATGCCAGCGAAATTAACCAATGATGGTTAAAATTCCTGACTCTGCCGGGAATCGAACGCAGGACCCCTGTGACCAAAGGCCAGCACACTAACCATTTAGCCATGGAGCCAATTCACAATTTCTTTATTACTGGGAGGATATGTATTATCTAAAAGGGTCCAAAATCCAGGTCTCCAGCCCCTCATAATGGTACTAATCACTGGTAAAGCAGAACCATGGTGTGCCTCCTACAGTGGTACTAAGCACAGGTAACAGAAACATGGTGTTTCTCGAATGGTGGTATTAAAAACAGGTACTGTAGACCCATGGTACAGGTAAACCCTGTTATACGCGGATTCGTTATCCGCGACTTCGCATATATGCGATTTTGGTTTTAAGTCTAGTGCTGCCATCTGTCAACAGTACATGGAAGCTGTAATGCCTTAAGGCAGGTACTGACATGAGTGCCGAACTCTAACGTACACTGCATCGTGCACCAAGGTTAAACGGGGCAAGCGTATCTCTACGCGCATCTTCTATCGTGTTTGTAGAGACGTGAATCGTCGGTTTCGGTCAGCAGTGCTGTGAAGTTGCACAGACAGATTTGGTATTTAAAACGCCGGGTCGAAGGACAGAAGCGTGTACCAAAGACGTATTCATAAGAAACAAAGTTAGAAGTTTTGGATCGCTAGAGAGGGGGCGATCATCAGGAAGATGCATCAGGAAGATGGATACTGACATTCTGCGAGTCGGAGCGTGGAATGTTAGAAGTTTGAATCATTGTGGTAAGTAAGAGAACCTGAAAAGGGAGATGGGTAGGCTAAAGTTAGATGTAGTTGGTATAAGTGAAGTACGTTGGCAGGAAGAACAAGATTTTTGGTCAGGCAACTACCGAATTATCAACACAAAATCAAACAGGGGAAATGCAGGAGTTGGTTTAATAATGAATAAGAAAATAGGACAGCGGGTAAGCTACTACGACCAGCATAGTGAAAGAATTATTGTCGTCAAGATAGACACCAAACCAATGCCCACCAAAATAGTGCAGGTCTATATGCCTTCTAGTTCAGCGGATGATGAAGAAATCGAAAGAATATATGAGGAGATAGAAGATTTAATACAATATGTAAAAGGTGACGAGAATCTAATTGTGATGGAAGACTGGAATGCAGTGGTAGGCCAAGGAAGAGAAGGTAATACAGTAGGAGAATTTGGATTGGGACAAAGGAACGAAAGAGGAAGTCGGCTGGTTGAATTCTGCACTGATCATAATTTAGTCCTTGCCAATACTTGGTTCAAACACCACAAACGACGGCTGTATACGTGGACGAGAGACTTCATTATGATTAGGCAGAGATTCAGAAACCAGGTGTTGGATTGCAAAACTTTCCCAGGAGCAGACGTGGACACTGACCATAACTTGTTCGTCATGAAATGCCATCTGAAGTTAAAAAAATTGAAGAAAGGAAAGAATGCAAAAAGATGGGATCTAGACAAGTTGAAAGAAAAGAGTGTGAGGGATTGTTTCAAGGAACATGTTGCACAAGGACTAAATGAAAAGGCTGAAGGAAACACTATAGAGGAAGAGTGGAGAGTCATGAAGAATGAAGTCAGTAGGGCTGCTGAAGAAATGTTAGGAAGGAAGAAAAGATCAACTAAGAATCAGTGGATAACTCAGGAGATACTACACCTGATTGATGAACAACAAAAATACAAGAATGCTAGAAATGAAGAGGGCAGAAAAGAATACAGGCAATTAAAGAATCAAGTGGATAGAAAGTGCAAGGTAGCTAAGGGAAAATGGCTGAAGGAGAAGTGCAAGGATGTCGAAGGCTGTATGGTCCTGGGTAAGGTAGATGCTGCATAAAGGAAAATGAAGGAAACCTTTGGAGAAAGGAAATCTAGGTGTATGAATATTAAGAGCTCAGATGGAAAGCCACTTCTAGGGAAAGAAGACAAAGCAGAAAGATGGCAGGAGCATATCCAACAGTTGTATCAAGGTAAAGATTTAAATAATTTGGTTCTGGAACATGAAGAGGCTGTTAATGCTGATGAAATGGGAGACCCAATTTTGAGGTCAGAGTTTGACAGAGCTGTGAGTGACCTACATAGGAACAAGGCACCTGGAATTGATGACATTCCCTCTGAATTACTGACTGCCTTAGGAGAAACCAGCATGGCAAGGTTATTTCATTTAGTGTGCAAGATGTATGAGACAGGAGAAGTCCCATCCGATTTCCGGCAGAATGTTGTTATACCTATTCCCAAGAATGCCGGTGCTGACAGGTGTGAAAACTACCGTACCATTAGTTTAGTAACTCATGCCTGCAAAATTTTAACACGTATTATTTACAGAAGAATGGAAAAACAAGTTGAAGCTGAGTTGGGAGAAGATCAATTTGGCTTCAGAAGAAATGTAGGAACACGTGAAGCAATCCTGACTTTACGTCTGATCTTAGAGGATCGAATCAAGGAGGACAAGCCCACGTACATGGCATTCGTAGATCTAGAAAAGGCATTCGATAATGTTGATTGGACCAAGCTATTTATGATTCTGAAGATGATAGGGATCAGATACCGAGAACGAAGAATTATCTACAACCTGTATAAAAATCAGTCTAAAGTGATAAGAATCGAGGGCTTTGAAAAAGAAGCAGCAATCCAGAAAGGAGTGAGGCAAGGCTGCAGTTTGACCCCTCTCCTCTTCAATGTTTACATAGAACAGGCAGTAAAGGAAATCAAAGAGAAATTTGGAAATGGAATCACAGTCCAAGGAGAGGAAATCAAAACCTTGAGATTTGCCGATGATATTGTTATTTTATCTGAGACTGCAGAAGATCTCGAGAAGTTGCTGGATGGTATGGATGAAGTCTTGGGTAAGGAGTACAAGATGAAAATAAACAAGTCCAAAACAAAAGTAATGGAGTGCAGTCGAACGAAGGCAGGTGATACATGGACGATAACTAGCTCAGAAAGAAAGAGAATAGAAGCTTTTGAAATGTGGTGTTACAGAAGAATGCTGAAGGTGATATGGATAGATCGAATCACGAATCAAGAGATACTGAATCGAATTGGTGAGAGGAGATCGATTTGGCTAAATTTGACGAAAAGAAGAGATAGAATGATAGGACACATCTTAAGACACCCAGGACTTGTTCTGTTGGTTTTTGAAGGAAGTGTAGGTGGTAAGAACGGTAGGGGTAGACCAAGGTATGAATATGACAAGCAGATTAGAGCAGATGTAGGATGCAATAGTTACGTAGAAATGAAAAGGTTAGCGTAGGATAGAGTGGCATGGAGAGCTGCATCAAACCAGTCTATGGACTGATGACGCAAACAACAACAACATGAGATTTTTTTTTTTTTTTGCTATTTGCTTTACGTTGCACCGACACAGATAGGTCTTATGGCGACGATGGGACAGGAAAGGGCTAGGAGTGGGAAGGAAGCGGCCGTGGCCTTAATTAAGGTACAGCCCCAGCATTTGCCTGGTGTGAAAATGGGAAACCACGGAAAACCATTTTCAAGGCTGCCGACAGTGGGGTTCGAACCTACTATCTCCCGAATACTGGATACTGGCCGCACTTAAGCGACTTCAGGTATCGAGCTTGGTACGCTATGAGAAAGGTGAGCATATTGTTGACATTCAGCATGCTTTCGGACTTAGTGAATCCACTGTGAGAATTATTCCTGACAATGCGGAATCAATTTGAAAAATTACTGTGACCAAATCTCGCTCGGAAGCAGTGGAAAGAATGGACTGGATTGAGCACTGCTACCAACAACACATGCCTCTCTCTGGAGCTGCTATTCAAGCTAAAGCCAAGAGCTTGAATGCAGAGTTTAGTTTATTATTGTGTGTTTCAGTGTTAAATTTTTAAGGTTATAAAGTTTACAGTAAAATGCGTTTCAGAAAAATGATATATTTTTTTAAACTTAATACGTGAGTAAACAGAAACCTCACCGTATATTTTACATATAAAATTACTCTCGATTTACGCGAATTCGGTACGTGCGGCAACTGTGTGGAACGTAAGTATCGCGTATAACGAGATCTACCTGTCAAACACAATGGCACCATTCACAGGTAACACAAACCTATGGTGTTTTGCACATAAGGATACTATTCACAAGCAACGCAGACCCTTGGTGTTCCTCACATGGTGGGACTAACCACGGGCACCTGTATTCCCATGGTGTTCCTCACTTAGTGGAACTAATCACAGGCGACGTATACTTATGATGCTGCTCACATAGTGGTTCTAACCACAAGCAACACAAACCCGTGGTGTTCCTGGTATAATGATACTACTACTCTCAGGCAACGCAGATCCATGGTTTTACTCAAATAATGGTACTAATCACAGGCGCCAGCCAAACCTGTGGTGTTTCTCACTTAGTGGCACTAATCACAGGCAACGTAGACCCATGGTGTTTCTCAAAGTGGTACTAATCTTAGGTAAAGCAGACCCATTCTGAACACAGTGGAACCGATCGGTGGAATACACATGATGACCATTATCACAAGCAACGCCCAGATCCATTGTGTTCCTCACATAATGGTACTGCTCCTATGTAATGTAGACCCAGGGTTTTTCTCAAAAGGTGGTACTAGTCTCAAGTAACGTCGACCCATGGTGTTCCGCACATAATGGTACTAATCACAAGTACTCCCATGGTTCTGATGTCATCATGTCTTGGTCACCCCTTTCAATCGCCTCTTATAGCAGGCAGGGGATACCGCAAGTGTATTCTTCGTCTGCATCCCCACACACAGGGGGTTCTTAATCATGAATCCACTTCCTTCTTTGCTTTCTTTTGTAATAATCAGGGCTCAGATTTGAATGGCATGTCATATTTTTACAAATATAATCAAATTAAACCCATTTCTACTTCTGTGAACATGATGACACAGCTTTTATTAATTATATAAATATTTACTATATTTTATCAATAAGTCACAGTTGATCAAAAAATGGTATGAAAGCAAGTTTATAATCACATAATTGTTTTATCCATTCTCGAAGTACTGTTCACTGGTTTTGTGCCGATAATGTCAAGCAATTTTGTTTGTGTTATTTTGAGCTACCTTTCTTTAAACATATTTTGTGGTAAATTTAATTTTGAAGATATCAGGTATTGCGAGCAGTAAATAGTCAAAATAGCAAGGACAAAAGAATGTTAGAAATGTGGCCAGTTTGCTGTTGGTCTGCCTCGTCTACAGCCCCCTTTCATTCCTCCCATACATTCCCTGTTGAGTAGTTCCAATTTTGTTATCAGGCAGTAATTCTAAGCAGTCAGTGATTTCCTTAAGTTGCTAGAATATCTCACAGCCGAAAATCTCTATTGCATGAATACTTTCTTTAAAAAGCCCATCCAACGAAAATGGACATGGAAGAGCCCCAGTGTACAAACCAAGAATGAGACAGATTTTATCCTGACCAACAAGAAGAAATATTGTACAGATGTTACTGTTCTCAACAGTCCGACTCGTTGGCTGAATGGTCAGCGTACTGGCCTTCGGTTCAGAGGGTCCCGGGTTCGATTCCCGGCCGGGTCGGGGATTTTAATCGCTTCTGATTAATTCTTCTGGCTCGGGGACTGGGTGTATATGTCCGTCCCAACACTCTCCTCATCATATTCAGACAACATACTACTCTACCAACCACTACAGAAACACGCAATAGTGCTTACATCCCTCCATAGAGGGTTGGCGTCAGGAAGGGCATCCGGCCGTAAAAACAGGGCCAAATCCACATGTGCGACGCAGTTCGCACCCGCGACCCCACAGGTGTGGGAAAAGCGGCAGGAAAAGAAGAAGAAGAAGAAAGTTACTGTTCTCAACAGATTTGATACAGTAAGCGACCATAGGCTAGTTCGAGCAACCTTCACATTTGACCTCAAACTTGAACGGTCCAAAATGACAAGGGGGTACACTTTTCCAAGAGTAGAGGACTTAGAAAAACATCAATCATCATTTCAACAAGTCTTACCAGAAAACTTAACCCAACAGAAGATTTGAAATACTTGGACGTGAACAAACTTAATGAGAAAATTACAGTCAGTATTCAAAATGCAGAAAACTAATAAGAGGAGCTGACTTTCAGTTAATACCATGCAGCTCATTAAGGACAGGAAGACGATGGACAGGGATACAGCAGAATACAAAAATCTTAACAAGACCATTCGCAAGGAAATAATAAAACATCTAAGGAAATGTAATAATAACATGATCATGCGGACAATTGAAGAAAATAAAAACATGAAGATTTTAAAAAATAACATGTCTACAGGAAAAATTACAAAACTTAAGAACCAAAATGGAGAAACAGTCACAGATAGGCAAAACATTACTGAAGTTATTAGAGATTTCTACTACAAGCTGTATACATCAACCATTAATAAACCACCCAGTGATGAACAACTAGCCCAGAATTATACACATGAAGTAACACCAGAAGTAACCACTGCTGAGATTGAAAATGCACTTAAACAACTAAGAAATAAAAAACCCCTGGGGAGGATAAAATAACAAATGAAATGCTGAAATTAGGTGGAAGAGATCTGCTAAAAGCCGTGAGAATACTCATCAACAAGTGTATTAACTCTGGAAGAATACCAGAAAATTGGAAAAATGCTAAAGTGATACTTCTCTTCAAGAAAGGTGATACGGAAAATTTAGAGAACTATCGTCCTGTGAGTTTGTTATCACACCTCTACAACCTCCTGACTAAAACTGTAACCAACCGCCTCACAAGAGAACTGGATTTTTATCAACCTGCTGAGCAAGCGGGTTTTCGTAAAGGTTTCTCAACTGTTGGACACATCCAGAAAAAAAAAAGTTGGATTGTCTGTATCACGACCTGTAACCGGCAGGAAAAAGTGCAGCTATTAGTTGGAATTTGAAAAACGTGACGGATAATAAGTCTTTGTATGTTGGAAAGTATGGAAGTATGAACTTACCCTTGTCTTGCGTGTTTGTTTAACTTCCCGTTGTACGGGAGTGGGTTTAATCCGGCTGCCTTCAACCTTGTATTGTAACTGTGTGCTGTAGTTCGTGAGTTAGCCTGGTTAGGAGGGAGGGGAAATGTGGACGTGTCGTCATTTGCTATATCGGGCGGGGAGGAGGTTTCTGCTTGTGACGTGTCGGCGTTTAAACTTAAATCCTCTCACACAGTATGTTCCTTCGATATAAAAGATATGTACACCAATATCCCCATAGAGAAGGCTATTAAAATCATAAAAACCAACCTATTAGAACATAAAAAGGTAAGCATACCCGAAATAGAAGAGTTTATGGTTATCCTTGAATTTGTACTTAGTCAGAACTATTTTATGTTTAACAGTAAGATTTATCGGCAGGATGGCCTCCCCATGGGCGTTCCAGCCTCGGGCATACTAGCAAACATTTCTTTGGACTACTTGGAACATTCCTACATTATAGACCATATCAAAGGACTTGATTTATGGGTACGCTACGTTGATGATACGTATGCCATAATTGACAAGGATCATAATGACAGTTCTAGCATTTTACACACGTTGAACACCTTAGACCCCAATATTCAGTTTACTGTTGAAGAAGAAAATAATGGTTCGATTAATTTTTTAGACGTGACCACAACTAAAAAAGACAACCAATTTCACTTTAGAATTTATAGAAAACCTACATTCACCCCAACAACCATTCATAGTAACTCCCTACACCCCGATTCACACAAAAAATCAGCGTACCACAGTTTTACCAACAGAACTTTTGAAATCCCGTTAAACAACAAAGAGAGAAATAAAGAACTAGCCTTCATTCGACAGCAGGCCCTTATTAATGGTTTTAATTTAAAAACCATTAACGGATTAATTGCCAAACGCAAGCATAAACTACAAACAAACTTAACAAAACAATCAGAGCAAACAAAAAAGTACGTAAGGTTCACCTTCAACAATCCCAACATTTATGCAATTACCAATTTATTAAAGAAGCATGACATCAAAATAGCGTTCTCAACTAATAACAATACAAGACGTAAGTTTTTCAACCACAATATGGTCAATCGAAATAGCGAGGAGCGGTTCCAGGATTCAGGTGTTTATAAACTGACATGCAATCAGTGCAAGGCCACATACATAGGGCAATCAGGACGTAACTTCACAATAAGGTACTTAGAACACGTCAATGCGGAGAAACATAAAAGATTCTCTGCAATGGGAGTACACATGAGTGAAACAGGCCATAGATTCACAGACATTAAACAAGACCTAGCAATTCTCAATAGGCTAAACAAGGGAAGGTTAATGAACAGTCTAGAAAATATTCATATACTTCTAGACAAGTCATTTAATAAGGACAAGAATTTGAATGAAGTAAACGAACAGAGAAACCCCTTATTCGAATGCATATTGAGATACATTGAGTTATTACGAAGGAAGCAAACACGCCCAGCGCACACTTCAAGCAATCACAACGCCGACACGTCACAAGCAGAAACCTCCTCCCCGCCCGATATAGCAAATGACGACACGTCCACATTTCCCCTCCCTCCTAACCAGGCTAACTCACAAACTACAGCACACAGTTACAATACAAGGTTGAAGGCAGCCGGATTAAACCCACTCCCATAGAACGGGAAGTTAAACAAACACGCAAGACAAGGGTAAGTTCATACTTCCATACTTTCCAACATTCAAAGACTTATTATCCGTCACGTTTTTCAAATTCCAACTAATAGCCGCATTTTTTCCTGCCGGTTACAGGTCGTGATACAGACGATCCAACTTTTTTTTTTTCAATTCAAACTACAAATAGCAAACTTCATATTCGAAACAAGCCACACCTCTCCACCCAACAGGAGATAAGAGACGTGAAAACACCAGATGCCTTCTTAAGGAAACTTTTTACTAACAGTTCAACAGAAATACTTCACATAGTGCATACAAGTTCTTCAGTAATCAACGAACTTATGGAAAATTCACAAGACTTATAGTGAACTATATTTTAGTCCATCAGTGTTTTTAACATTAAGATTTTTAATAATAAGTCATAGTTTAACTAACAATTGCCTTCAATGCATTCCCCCTCTACCCCGCCCCCCCACATCCATTCACACATGCACTACTAACACTTGTTTTTAAGGTTGTAACCATACGTATGTAAGATCCCCGAATTTTTAGGTTAGAAAATTTTCGTATATAGTTTGTAATGTTAAAATCATGTAATTTTGTTTATTGAGAATGTAAAAACGTAATATTATAAGAAGAATGTGTAGTTAGGGAATATTGCATATGTACATCATTATATTTTGTATAAATTTCTGTTTGGGTAAGAGTCTGTAAATATGGCCTAGCCGTAAGGATTGTGCAACCGGGAAAACTGCGACTATGTCGGGAAGGACGGTTGAGGTCTGTTGAATGTGTTGCAACAAGTGGCTTGGAAACACGGGGTACGGCAGGTTGTATAGGCTGAAGAATTGGAGTGGATCAATGTGGATGTACGTGAGTGGACATTCGATGTCACATCAGACGCACGATAGCCAATACGAGGGCTTTGTTTTAAGCGAGGTTGGGTTGACTGAGTGACGCGTCAAGAAGTGCCTGTGAGAGCGTTGCTACCAGTAAACTTTCCAGGATGCTATAGCCACGTGTAGCAAGCCTATATAAGCAGGTACGCGCGTGCGGCAAGTCATTCTAATGCTGTTTCTGATTGTGTTTCTGTCTCTGATTCTGTGTGTTTCTCACTCGGACCGGCGCGCGAGAGTTACTTTGCGCATAGTCCTAGGCAATGTTGTATTATTCTTGAGTATCGTTTTCGGAGTGAGCACGCTATATGTTGCTGATGCTAATGAGTTTCTGGTGGCTGTTAGGTCAAAGACACTACTTAAGTGTTTATTTGTAACTCCAACTCTGTATAATAGTTGGACTACAATTCTTCGACGAGATTATGTACAGTGGATGTGGTGATGCGTACAGAATCGAGATTCGGTAGTGGATGTGTGTTTGAGCAGAGAGCTGATTCTTGGTCGAGGAAATCGTCAGCCGAGTATCCACTTTCAGTTGCAGAAACCTGAGGCGTTACACCAACCTGTGCGGCACTCGAGAAGAACTCAAGACGTCGATGAAGTGTGTAAATAAGGTTAGGGATGCTCTTCGTAAAGAAGGCTGCATCCGTACGTAGAGAAAGTCGTCGTACTTTTCTCTACCAGAATACGATTTTTGTTCTGTAACAGTAGTGAGTGTAGTGGGACTCTTACCTGGAGGTATGTTAGGAAATGTATATATAGTATCAATAACTTTGTTGATGGTTTGTAGTGTGTATTAATATATTTGCCTTTGTAAATGATAAACGAGCAGGTCTCGTCAAGTAATGATTTGGTTGTTGTTAGTAGAGTGTAAATTTGCCTTTGTAAACGACAAACGAGTAGGTCTCGTCAAGTAATGATTTGGTTGTTGTTAGTAGTGTGTATACAGTAAAACCTCGTTAATTCGAAGTCGTTGGGACTCAAAAATCGGACTTCGAATTACGTGACTTCGAATTAACCGCCAATTCGCAATTCAAAAGTACCAACCCTTGCAGCGTTACAAAATATTCTGTGGCCCGTTACTGCATGCAGTTAACCTTGATTCACAGTTTATACCCTTCAAATGCCACGAAAAAAGAACTATTTCCAAAATGTATCCAAGAAGGTGCATTTACAGTATTCAACTAATGCACTCGTATATCTCACTAGCAAACATAACCTCACGCAACGAAAGAAAAAAAAAGCACAATGCAAGGACGAGGAGAAATCTATGCTGGCTCCCATGTGCGAGTGCTTTATTAATTGAATTAGTATACTGTATGCATTTTAGATGCCTTGTATTTACAAAGGAAGTACCCGATGCCCTTAAAATCGAACTTTTCTATGACTTCATCCTTGTAGGATTTCCCGCCATGGCACTTCTCTTGTACTTGAGAAATGTAAACACTTGCAGCGTCACAAAGTATTCTAAGACCCATTAATACATGCAATCACCTCGATTCACAGTTTAAACCTTTCAAATCCCATGGAAAAAACTATTTCCGAAATGTATCCAACAAGGTGCATTTAACTTACAATGTTCAAATAATGCACTTGGATAAATCCCTGACAAACATAACCTCACACTACAAAAGAAAAAAAATCACACAATTCAAAGACGAGGATAAATTATGCCGGACCCTCTGTGTAAATGCATTATTTTTTGGATTTCTGTACTGTTTGCATTTTTAGATGCTTTGTACTGGCATGGAAATTGCCCGACGCCCTTAAAACATTGTGGTTTATCGAACTTTCCTATGACGAGGGGATAAAGTTTCTCGCTTCCATCCCATGTGCACTGCAACACACTACTATGACCCATTTAAAACCATAAGACCATTTGGGCTTGCATTAAAATAAAGCAATGCAGTTTCACCAGCAATGACAATATTGTTCGGTGCCTACGAATTTATTATATGAGCTACGTTTTTTCGTCAACTGTCGGCATCGCCAGTGTTCGCGGATTCTGTTTTTCCGCACACTGTCTGTTGCGTGATATTACGGCGTTCCTTAAAAGGTTGAATACAAAAGAATTCCGATTTCATTCAACTTAGCAATCATGAAGCGCACTGTAGACCCACCGAAGTGAGTGTAGGTGCGGAAAGCTACCCTTCCACATTCCGGAACGCGCGTTCTATTATGACGCAGAGCGGATAAATTTCGAGTTGAAATTACTCGGAAACATACTATTGTTTTAAAATGTAAAGGCAGTTTCGAATTAAATGTCTGAATTTCGGTAATGGGGCCGACATTGTACTTCGAATTACGAATTATCCGTATTTCAAATTAAACAATTTAAATAACATGCAAAACTGTATCTCATGTTTCCGGGAAGGAGAGCTTCTTCGAAATAGGCGGGATTTTGAATTAACCGATTTCGAATTATCGAGGTTCTACTGTATTTGCCTTTGTAAACGACAAACAAGTAGGTCTCGTGAAGTAATGATTAATGTTGGTCGTAGTTGTTTGTACGTTGCCTTTGTGGACGGCAATCAGGAGGGGGTCTCTTTAAGTGATGATTATTGTGGTATTCTTTATATTTTGTTTATTATTTTGGGAGTAAAGTCCTGGTATCAAACTTGCAGTAAATCTTTTATCAGTGGAGTGAGGATGAACCTGGCATGCTACCTACATCTAATTTCAGGGGTAAACAGGTAAGGTTATAAAGTAAGTCTGGAGCTTCGTCAGCCTGATGACCGTCGCCTTGGGAGAGGGAGGTACTCATTGCTCTACATAGTTATATATTCCTGTAATTGTTTTACAGGTGGCGCCCATTGTCTTGGTATTTATACTTATTTCACTCCGTTCATTAATTATATATTTTTTTATTTTTTGGTACAGGTCGTGATACAGACAATCCAACTTTTTTTTTTCAATTCAAACTACAAATAGCAAACTTCATATTCGAAACAAGCCACACCTCTCCACCCAACAGGAGATAAGAGACGTGAAAACACCGGATGACTTCTTAAGGAAATTTTTTACTAACAGTTCAACAGAAATACTTCACATAGTGCATACAAGTTCTTCAGTAATCAACAAACTTATGGAAAATTCACAAGACTTACAGTGAACTATATTTTAGTCCATCAGTGTTTTTAAATTAAGATTTTTAATAATAAGTCATAGTTTAACTAACAATTGCCTTCAATGCATCCCCCCTCTACCCCCCGCTCCCCCACATCCATTCACACATGCCCTACTAACACTTGGTTTTAAGAAAATTGTGAGACTGTTCTTAGCTAATTTTACTTTTGCCAAATGTAAGCAGTTGATGATGAATGCAATGCATTCGAAACATGTTCTGAACTTTTAATTTAATGTCTATTTAAATAGCCTAAGGCTAAATAAAAGTGAAAGTATCGATCAGGTGGATTCTTGTTCCTTCAATTAATTAATTGGATCATATAGTCGATACGGATATGAAGTGGATAGTATGTAACATTTCATGCGATATGAATATATTTCATAGCTCATGCGTTGTTTGGTTATTGTGGTGACTGGGTGAGCCTTGCCTACGTAGCAGCCACCCAGATAATCTGATCTGTACTCTCGGATCAAGCTCATAAGCCATGCTGTTATGGTCATTATCGTAATGTGCCTTCTACTTTGCACATTTGGTCTCTATGTGTATGTGCGTTTTGTGATTGTCAGATCGGTGTTATCTTTCGGTGCCTTATGAATGTCTGCCTCTAGCTTTATTATAATTATTATAATGTGATTATCTTATCCATATTTCTGGCTTGCTCAGCCATTTTATTTACCTATTTCGGGATCTTATTTTCTATTCAACTTATCATCTTTGACTCATGTTTATTTTGCTTCGGTAACTATGGCAACGACCTTTTATCTTCCTTATAACCTTCTGATGTTCTATAATTATTCTTTTCTTCCCACTTTGCTTCTACTACTTCAATTTCTGAGAGATTCGGACTCTTTGGAAATTGTTGGATGCTTTTTGAGAAGGTTTGACAGGTTGTTGGATTAATTTTGTTTTATCTGGAGCAGCGACAATTTTTTCCTTTTCTTTAAAAGCCGCTATATTATCTCTAATTGATGTTTTGTTCTAATGAAAGAACTGTTTTGCAACAAACCTTATGTACCACTGTCTGGTATTAATTGAACCAATTGATATTGCCCTTCCCTATGGCTCTGTTGAATAAGATAAATGCAAGAATTTTATGAGATGGTTATTAAAGAGGCAAAAGACTTATGTATTTTAGAATACTTCAAAGACTATGTACATGAGTAACTGTTCCTCTTATGTCTCCTCTTTGTTTATTTTGTGCTTATCTTTTGTTAGGGCAACTTTATGGTAATAAGGTCCTATTTATCTTAACCTGATCTCTGCTTTAGGTTCACGCCTTTTATAATTTTAGTCATTAGTGTAAGAGGACTGGATTCAGTTCCTGGCTGTCTACAGCCAGTTTCGACCGGTCCACGATATTTTGTTAGTAGCTGAGGTGAGTAGGCGGATAAGTAACGCCAACAATCGATCGCAAGTAGTTTTTAATTCTCTAATCTAATCAAAGAAAGCACATCGGATACAAAAGCGCACACCATGATGGCGAAATCCCTTTTTTAATCTTCCATTGTAATTTGGTCACAGGTATACTGTTTGTAGTAAGTTTCTGGAAATCTTGTGCCACGTAAATTAGGCCTACAGCGACTTTTAAATGTTTTGTTGAACCTGAGAATATGATTTTGAATTAAATATCTATTCTCAAAAGTTCCCCATTGTATTAAATATTCAATTCCACCAGTAGCTAATCATAAGCAGACAAAGAGAAATTGAACCCATCACAAACCACCAGAAATTTTGGTTTATTTGTGACCTAAAGCTCAGCTGGAAAGCGCGCTTGCTGCACAAGCCAGTGAGAGTGGGAAATGATACAAACTTTTTAAAGGTTACGCTGTGCAAATAAAACAAATACTGTTTTTATAAAGACAATTTAACATAAAAAGCTCCGGCTTATATTAGGACCAAAAGAGTAATGGCTTTATATATGCAAAGTGCAACATTTCTTCTAGTATCGCATCCGATCATACTGAAATGCTAGATTCGTGTTAGGAAGGAGAATTTAGATTCCTGTCTGAAAGCCCAGTGACTACATTATATAGTGCCCTGTACGAAGTGCCAAAAACCTGTTCGGCAATACGATAGAAAAAATGTCAAAAATAAACAACTAACCCTGGACATAATGTAGATGTTTATAAGTACGAACATTGGACGAAACTTGTTCTGTCTTCAAAAAGAGCTGTCAAAATACTGTATGCTCTGTCTCCTAATTGGTGTGGCCCTCTGCTTTATGATTTCCGAGAATTCTCTAAATAATACCAGCTGAATGCGATGCTAAGATGGTCCCTTATGCCAGTTCACCGCCAATCGCTGCCTGAGTGCGGTTTATAGTATAGTACTCTCCGTATCTCATAATTTCAATTTTAATTTCTTTTCCTTTTCTGCTTTCATTTTACTTGTCCGGTTTGGGCCTGTGCGATGTGTTATATATTTCTAGGCTGTTATCTGCCCTATTGTCGGCGCTTGTGTTTGTTTTTGTAACTGTGGCAACGTCTTCTTGAATACTGATTCTGCTCCTTTGGGAGACTGTGCTTTTGGCATTGTAATTGTGATGCGCTAGCATAGAGTTGACACTCGTTTTGAGCATGAGAATACTAACTTTTGATATGTGCACGATTCGTATTTATACGATTATATTATCCCATGGTGGTTCCAATTTCTGGTTCCTTTGGCAACGTGTTCCACGTCACATTACCATGCATTTTCAGAGCAAGTCTATATTCGTATGTGGTCGTACTGAATTGATTTGGGCGACTGTCTGCACTCTCGCCGAGAAATACAGAAACCTACTACCGTATTTCACGGCATAATCGTCGCCACCGCGTAATCATCGCATCCTTGATTTTCAATACAAAAATCGGACTTTAAACCTTTAATTACATAATCGTCGCACGTCCAAATTTTGTTCACTAATCTGGTTAAAAGGTAAATGGAACTGCAACGTAAGTTGCACATGAATGCGCAATTTAAATACGTGTATGGTTTATGGGCAATTTGGCAACACAGTCACGTTTGCGACATGTTGCACAACGTATAAATAAATAATACCGGTATATGTACGACGCATGGCTTACCGGTAGACTATCGGCAGTTTGACAACGTGGTCGCGAGACAGTGTACTATTTATTCACCATCTACATACTATGCTTACCAGTAGGCTATCGGCAGTTTGACAACGTGGTCGCGAGACAGTGTACTATTTATTCACCACCTACATATTATGAGTTCCCATTTGAAATACGTAAGGCTGTAAGTTATCGCTTATTGGCAACGTCGCCAGGAAATACCGGCTAGGTAGGTTGAATGGACCTCGAACCAGCCCTCAGATACAGGTAAAATTCCCTGACCCGGCCGTGAATTGAACCCGAGGCCTCCGTGTAAAAGGCAAGCACGCTACCCCTACACCATGGGGCCGGCTCCTGTGTTATTGCGCACGAAGTGAAATCCAAGACGATACCGTAACGCAGATTTCCGTGGAATTATTCAGCCGAATTATTTACGATGTCTCAGTTGTCACCGCTAGACTCTTATCTTACTACTACGTCATAAGTGTCCGGGCATGGGATGAAAACTTTTATCCAAGCAGTCAAGATAATTATTATCCAATGCTATTAAAGTTTTATTTTATAAACTCGTCAGTAATGTAATGTAAAATCATCAATAACTGGGAAGAAATATTAACCTAATTACCGTATGTTTAAAAGAAATTGAAAAAAATGAATGTTTGTTACTGACGTCTCGGAATACAGTCAACTATACAGTAGATCTACACCGCGCTAGCTAGAGCTTCGGTTTGCGAGCTTTGCGCAAGCGCAGTAGTGTGTCGCAACCAACGAGCTAAACTGATAAATTGTTGCATGCTTCCTTGCTGCCTAACAGTATTGGCTGCTCTGGAATGGATAGATCACAGATGCATTTATTTGTTTCAGATTTACGTGATTACTGTAGACATGTGTGCGTGAGAATTTAAGTTTTTAATTTGTGTTTTGGGTGTTTGCAGAAATAATTTGTTTTAATAGTGAACAATTACGGAAAGTCGTTTATATCGCAAAACATTAACGTGTGAAGCATTAATAAGCGATTATGGGTAAATATAGAAACTATTCTGCGGACTTCAAGCTAAGCGTAATTGCCTTCGCTGAACAGTATGGGAACAGAGCTGCAGAAAGAAAATTTTCTGTGAGTGAAAAGTTGGTGTGTGACTGGCGGAAAGTAAAAAACAAGCCAAAAAGCACAAACCCTTCTAGACGCGCGTTTAGAGGTCCTAAAACAGGGAAGTTTCCTATAATTGACGAAGAAGTGTTTAGGTACATCAGTGAAATACGTAACAATAGCTGCAGTGTATCATATGAAATGTTACAAATTAAGGCACAGGAGGTAGCGCGCAAACACAACATACCGGTAACTCAGTTTAAGGCGACTCGTGGGTGGATTAAGGGGTTCATGCGACGACACAATCTGTCAGTGCAAAGGAGAACAACACTAAGCCAAAAGATGCCTGCTGATTACACGGACAAGATTGTAAATTTTCACCGATTTGTCATACGTTTGCGCAAGGAAACTTCGTACTTGCTTTCTCAAATCGGTAATGCCGATCAGACTCCAATCTTTTTTGATATGCCTCGCAACAGCACTATTGCGCTAAAAGGATCACGGAGTGTATTAATGAAAACCAGGGGTAGTGAGAAGTTGCGATGCACAGCAATGCTAACCATTACAGCTGACGGGAGAAAGTTGCCGCCTTACATCATTTTCAAGAGGAAAACGATGTCTAAGAATATACAGTTTCCCCGTGGAATTCATGTACGAGTGCAACCAAAGGGTTGGATGGACGTAGAACTCATGCTGGACTGGGTTAAAACTGTGTGGAATAGAAGACCTGGTGCACTACTAAAACAACCAGCTCTGCTTGTTTTAGATAGTTTCCGAGGTCACCTCGTGAACGAAGTGAAGCAAATTCTCACTACAAATAAGACACGACAGATAGTCATTCCTGGTGGCCTAACATCTGCTTTGCAGCCACTAGACGTATGTGTTAATAAACCCTTTAAAGACCACTTACGTCGATTTTACAACGAGTGGATGATGAGCGGCGATCAGCAATTGACGGCCGCCGGAAATATCAGGCGTCCACCCTTGGACTTGTTATGCTCGTGGGTGAAGAAGAGTTGGGATCTTATACCACCTGAACTAGTCTCCAAGAGCTTCAAAAGGACTGGGATTTCGAATGCACTAGACGGTTCCGAAGATGACGCAGTGTGGCAGGGAGACGAAGAATCTGATACTGGTATTAACAGAGGCGAGGACGGCGCATCAGATAGCGAAACCTGCGATAGCGACACCGAAGATTTGGAATAAATTGCGTACCGGTAAGTTCGCATTTCACAACAAAGCGATAATTTTTTGCAAGTGTAATATTTTAATTTTAATACTCAAATTAATGACAAATTAACTTAATACGTTCAGTTTTATTTTCAGGTTGGAAATACGTTCGCCGAATTGTTGCGAAAAATTATGAATTTTGTTTTAGACTATTTTAATTATTTTGATTATAAACGCGAGTATTACGTGCATCTTAAATTCGTATCAAATACAGTTTAGTTATAAATACATTTTTTGAGTAATACAAATACTGGTATTAAATATTCATCGTATAATGGTCGCACCCTACATATTTTTTTCGAAAATTTTGGTATAAAAAGTGCGACGATTATGCTGTGAAATACGGTATGTTGTTGAACATGGTCCTACTCGATATGCATTTTGCCTGCAGTTATGTAAGTAACTTTTCAAAGCAGCTTCCCATTTTCTTGTTTTTATTTCAGTATTGTGTGTTAATAATAAACCCCCCATTTTTTTGATCAATTCTTTTATTCATGGGGGTTATGGGTTCTTGCCTTTCTGTCCTTCTCTTCCCTTTTTGTCTATGCGCAGGTCCAGCTCCGAACTGTCTTAGTTCATTCCAGTCCATCCACGGTAAAATATGAAGAGAGGTAAGTGAAGTAGGTATCTGTGATCATGTCCTGTATCTTTATGTGTTATCGTAGTCGGTGGGGGGATGACTACTTTAGCGAATACTTCTCTAAAAATTTCTTCAGAGGTGCAGTTCATACAATACTGTGATGCATGTGAAGGTATTAAAAGCAGAACTGTCCTTACTTGCAGCACTATTGTGCAATTTGTCACTTTGTCACTAGCAGATGAGGATGAAATTGACAAGTTTTATGAAGCATTGAGTGATATCGTAGTCAGGATCAACAGCAAAGATAGGATAGTGCTTAGTGCTAACGGGCGATTTCAATGCGAGAGTTGGAAATAGAACTGAAGGATGCGAGAGTTGGATATAGAACTGAAGGATACGAAAGGGTGATTGGTAAATGGGGCAAATATTCATTTATGGGAATGGGAGTTAGGGATTGGAATAACTTACCAAGGGAGACGTTCAATAAATTTCCAATTTCTTTGAAATCATTTAGGAAAAGGCTAGGAAAGCAACAGATAGGGAATCTGCCACCTGGGCGACTACCCTAAATGCAGATCAGTATTCATTCATTCAAATGTGGGGAAGATATGGAAGCTAATGGGAATGGTAAACGTTTGCTGAACTTTTGTGCTAGTATGGGTTTAGCACTTACGAATACATTCTTCAAGCGTAAGGCTATTCACCGCTACACATGGGAGGCTAGGGGTACCAAATCCTTAATAGATTATATCTTAACCGACTTTGAATTCAGGAAATCTGTTAGGAATGTATGGGTTTTTCGTGGATTTTTCTATGAAACAGACCATTATCTGATCTGCAGTGAACTAAGTATCTTTAGGCCGAGGATGGAGAAAGTGAAATCTGTCTGTAAACGAATACGGGTAGAAAATCTCCAGCACGAGGAGATTAGGCAGAAGTACATGGATATAATTAGTGAGAAGTTCCGAACAATGGACAGTAAGCAGGTTCAGGATATAGAAAGAGAATGGGTGGCACACAGGGATGCAGTAGCAGCAACAACAAGGGAATGCCTAGGAATGACTGTGTGTAAAGATGGGAAAAAGCGAACATCTTGGTGGAATGATGAAGTGAGAGAAGCTTGTAAATGTAAAAAGAAAGCTAATCAGAAATGGCTCCAAACAAGGGCTGATGCAGAAAGGGAATTGTACATACAGAAGAAGAAAGAAAGAGAGTGAAAGAAATAGTTGCAAAATCCAAAAACAAGTCATGGGAAGATTTTGGTAATAACCTGGAAAGGCAGGGTCAAGCAGCAGGCAAACCTTTCTGGACAGTAATAAAGAATCTTAGGAAGGGAGGGAAAAAGGAAATGAACAGTGGTTTGGGTCATTCAGGTGAACTCATAATAGATCCCACGGAATCACTGGACAGGTGGAGGGAATATTTTGAAAATTTTCTCAACATAAAAGGAAATCTTCCTGGTGGTGTCACGAACAACAGAGTTCATGGGGAGGAGGAAAATGATGTTGGTGAAATTATGCTTGAGAAAGTGGAAAGGATGGTAAATAAATTCCATTGCCATAAAGCAGCAGGAATAGATGAAATTAGACCTGAAATGGTGAAGTACAGTGGGAAGGCAGGGATGAAATGGCTTCATAGAATAATACACTTAAGAAAATGGAAATTGCAACACCATGAAGGCATTGGTCGTTTGTGTTGATTTTCAAGATATGGAACGATGCCATGTAGGTATGTAAACGATCAAAGTTTCAGACCCATTGGATTGTTGCTACAGGTCTCCCCACGTGATTGGACGCGGAGGAATCAACTCCAGTACACGGACTCTGGTGTAGCGCAGTTGACTTGCAGCCTGTGCAGTGAAGTGTTCCCCGTCAAACATTCCTCGACGACAGAGAAGAGCACGTTATCAACAACTGTCGCCGTTTGAGAGGGCTCGGATAATTGGGCTGTGTGAGGCTGGATTATCGCTAAGGACTGTCGCTGCACGTGTTGGCCGACAGGCATCTACGGTACAACGTGTATGGCAGCAGTGGTCAAAAATGAAGGTACCCACACTCGTAGACCTGGCACAGGCCCAGCGCAATAGACAACTGTGAGAGAGGATCGCCGCATCATTCGGATGGCCCGGATGGAACCCCATGCAACAGCAGCGCAAATTCGAGCAGCCATGGCACCCTACGTCTAATAACACATAATATATACGCTCCCAGAGGTCCTAGTTTGAACCAAGAACAGTACCCTGGACACACGGCGTCCGCCAAAATTTTTCATTAAAAGGATCTTGTTATCTAATACTTAAAGAAAGCGGCTAAGTTAGAGAAGACATGTTTTATCACGCAAAATAGGAAGTTACGTCTTTTGACTGGTTGTGTTATTTTAATGACAGCCATTTTTAACCAATAGAAAAATGGTTTCTTAATTCTTGCACTGGTTACTCTAATACTCAGTGAATGTTTAGCAAGTAAACCTTTTACACATATGTTCTTACAAAATTAAAATTATGCTCTTGGACTTTTATGATAGTGAAACATTGGTTTTTGTCCGCACATGGTTTAATGTTTTTAGATTCAGAGGACTTTTATCAAGAGAACGTATATTCATAGTTTTAAGACAGTTGGTGCTATTTTTAAGTTTAGGTCATAGGTTAATGTCTATGGATCCCGTTTTTAATTAGGTCTTGCCAGTTTTGTAAAATTTATATGTAATTTATGCATTGTTTACTGTAACCTTGTCTATGTATATTTTTCTTATTTTTGGTTGATGATGATGCACACCAGCATCGAAATCGGCACCGAGTATAATAAAATGTTATAATTTTTCTTATAACATTATATGGTATTGAATAGGTGGACCTCCCTTGTTTCCATTAGATTCTCGGTTCAATACAGAATAAACATGAAGTTTTTAAACTTGTACAACAAACAGTTGGTAATCGCCTTCGTGCAGCTGGCTTATGAGCCCGTGTCCCTGCAGACGGTGTTCCACTGACCTCGCAACAGCAACATGTAAGGCTGGCCTGGTGTCGAGAAAGATCGATGTGGGCCGACGAATGGCATAGGGTCGTTTTTAGTGATGAATCGCGCTTCTGTCTTGCCCGCAGTGATCGCCGGAATCATGTGCGCCGATTTACCGGGGCGAGGGCCCGCCCAGATCTTATTGTCAAGAGGCACACAGGGCCAACACCAAGCATTATGGTCCGGAGAGCTATTGGCTTTAATGTGAAATCACAATTAGTGCTTGTTGAGGGCACTATGACTGCTCGACAGTACGTTGATAGGATACACAATCCAGTGGTTGTCCCTATGATGGCGAACATCGCTAATGGGATGTTTCAGCAGGACAATGCCCGGGTTCACACTGCACGCATCTCCAGAGAAGCTCTGCACGACATCACAACCTTAGAATGGCCCGCCAGATCCCCGGACCTCAGTCCTATTGAGCATGTGCGGGACATGATGGGTCGACAACTGGCCAACCGTCCTCAGCCACCCACAACTGTGGAACAACTGACCCGTGCAGTGCAGCAAGCATGGGCCACAATTTCTCAGGAAGCGATCCAGGGCCTTATTGACTCCATGCCTCGACGAATTCATCAATGTATTGCAGCTCGTGGTGGGCACATGCTGTATTGATTGCTGTCCAAACTTGCGGTCAGAGTGATCTGAAAGTGTAATCATCGAATCACAACCAAACACTCGTCCTGCATGTTCAATTGCAGCAATGTAGCACCACTCTTTCTGGGTGTTGCAATTTCCATTTTCTTCAGTGTATTAGCATGGAGAGTTGGTAAGGTACCTTTATATTGGACAAAAGCAGTGATTGCACCTATCTATAAGCAAGGGAACAGGAAGGATTGCAACAATTATCGAGGTATCTCATTTATTAGTGTACCAGACAAAGTAATCACTGGCATCTTGGAAGGGAGGGTGCGATCAGTCGTTGATAGGAAGTTGGATGAAAACCAGTGTGGCTTCAGACCACAGAGAGGCTGTCAGGATCAGATTTTCAGTTTGCGCCAGGTAATTGAAAAATGTTACGAGAGGAATAGGCAGTGTGTTTATGTTTCGTAGATCTAGAGAAAGCATTTGACAGGGTACCGAGGGAAAAGATGTTCACCATACTGGGGGACTATGGAATTAAGTGTAGATTATTAAAATCAATCAAAGGCATTTCTGTTGACAATTGGGTTGAAGTGAGTATTGATGGCATGAGTTCTTGGTTCAGAGTACATACAAAGGTTAGACAAGGGTGTAATCTTTCACCTTTGTTCTTCGTAGTTTACATGGATCATCTGCTGAAAGGTATAAAGTGGCAGGGAGGGATTCAGTTAAGTGGAAATGCAGTAAGCAGTCTGGCCTATGCTGACAACTTGGTCTTAATAGCAGATTGTGCTAAAAGCCTGCAGTCTAATATCTTGGAACTTGAAAATAGGTGCAATGAGTATGAGACTAAATTGGTCAGTAGGTAAGAAATTCAACAGAATTGAATACCAATTTGGTGATACAAAGCTGAAACAGGTAGATAATTTCATTATCATTATAGACTGTTATGCCTTTCAGCGTACAGTCTGCGAGCCTCTGTGAATTTACTAAACGTCGCCACAATCCTCTATTTGCAATTAGTGCTGTGGCCTCATTTAGTTTTATACCCCTTATCTTTAAATCGTTAGAAACCGAGTCTAACCATCATCGTCTTGGTCTACCTCTATTTCTCTTACCCTCCATAACAGAGTCCATTAATCTCCTAGATAACCTATCATCCTCCATTCGCCTCACATGACCCCACCACCGAAGCTGGTTTATGCGTACAGCTTCATTCATCGAGTTCAATCCTAAATTAGCCTTTATCTCCTCATTCCGAGTACCTTCCTGCCATTGCTCCCACCTGTTTGTACCAGCAATCATTCTTGTTACTTTCATGTCTGTTACTTCTAACTTATGAATAAGATATCCTGAGTCCACCCAGCTTTCGCTCCCGTAAAGCAAAGTTGGTCTGAAAACAGACCGATGTAAGGATAATTTGGTCCGGGAGCTGACTTACAGAATACTGTTGATCGCAACTGCGAGCTCACTGCATTAGCTTTACTGCACCTCGATTCAATTTCAGTTACTATATTACCATCCCGGGAGAACACACAACCTAAATTCTTGAAGTTATCGACCTGTTCTAGCATTGCATCAGCAATCTGACATTCAATTCTGTTGAATTTCTTATCTACTGACATCAATTTAGTCTTGGAAAGGCTAATTTTCATACCATACCCATTGCACCTATTTTCAAGTTCCAAGATATTAGACTGAAGGCTTTCGGCACAATCTGCCATAAGACCAAGTCGTCAGCATAGGCCAGACTGCTTACTACATTTCCACCTAAATGAATCCCTCCCTGCCACTTTATACCTTTCAGCAGATGATCCATGTAAACTACGAACAGCAAAGGTGAAAGATTACAGCCTTGTCTAACCCCTGTTTTACAACAATTCTGAAATAAATCGGTCCTCTCCCTAAACTGCGGTAATATAACGTGATGTGTGTTTATGAGCAGGTATTGTATGGGCTGGGAACTGCGCGCTGCATGTCAAGCCTCGCAGTAGCTCACGTGGCAAGATTGCAGTGGAATATGTGATACTGGACAGTGCTCGAGGTTTAGGAGGTTCGAATCCCACACAAGTATAAGCCACACTTGAATTTTGAGATAACATTTGTGAGAATTATTTTTTCTTTCTCAATTCCTTCGGAGACTCAAAGTATGTAGTTTCATTCTACAAAATGTGGTAATGTTGTATATTCCTTAGAGTTCAATTTTCACCTAACCGTATCAGGTACAACCTTAGCTGAGGGGCTGAGGGTTGTGAAAGAATGGTACCTAGTAGCATTTATTGTTTGCATGGCAGCTGACTGCTGTAAATTGAGAAACATGGGTCGTAATAATAGTCTTTTCAATACAATATATCAAGTAAATAATATTACATCAGTCTTGGGACTGCTTCCTCCAGCATGTCAGTGTGTGTTCCACATCAGACATGAGATACACTGTACATTTCACTATAGAAATTTACTTCATTGCCTGAGGTCCTAACTCTACTTAAAGACATCATATTATGACAAGAGGATCACAACCATAAATTTTGTTTTATATATATTTTAATGTTATAATTATTCCTGCAACATTGTCTTTGTCTTCTATATGTATGTTTTAGTTATCACATAACCAGTTTCATTTTATTCTGGCTGAAGATGGCCACTAAGTGGCTGAAACTAGTCCCAAGAGTGATGTAACATTATTTACTTGATGTATTGTATTGTCAATTTTTTTCTTATAATTGCACTTCAATATGGAACAAAAATGAAATATCTAGCTTATAATGAACATGGGTCGTGTCAAAGCAAGTTACACTTCGAAATTTAAATTACAAGTGCTGCATTACACCAAAGAAAATGGTAATAGAGAAGCAGGAAGGAAGTTTGACGTTAATGAAAAGAACATGCGGCATTGTATTTTAATTAAAGATGCACTTTAGAAAGGTCACAGAATCGACAGGCACCTCGCAGGGAAAAAAAAGCGCAATATCCAGAAGTGGAAAACAATATTATGTAGTACGTACATAAAACATGAGCAACGGATTTTCTATCTCAGCTGAAATGCTAGTTTGAAGGACAAAAAATAGCTGAAAGAATGAAAATTCCTGAAAGTCAATTTTAAGCAAGTTACGGATGGGCAAGGTGTTTTATGGCATGACATGAGAGGGTGATTTGCAGAAGAACTTCAATGGCTCAACGGCTACCCGAAACGTACCAGGAGATCCTTACAAAAGTGCTTGAGTAAGATCATCTCTAATAGCAACTGCTATTTACTGTTCTACCAAGAGAGAAATGTTTATATAATAAAATTCTTCCGGGCTATTATGCCGTGGTTCACCCCTCTCATTTCTTCCAGACGTTGAAGAAATGAGGAGTGGACCACGGCATAATAACCCGGAAGAATTTTATTATATTAACTCCGGCCGTGAAAGCCTTCATACTTTAACAGAGAAATGTTTGATGTGGAGTCGCCGAGACTGATGGTCCTACCTCTGGTGTAATGACACGATTGCACATACGGATGAACTTCCATCAATTTCAGAATTCACAACAGTGAAGTCTGGACAGATATCTGATTTAACACTGTAACAGTGTAAAGATATGAAAATATGTAATCACAAAGTTCATCACATGCATCCCACTGAAACAAGGAAACATGCATATAAGCACATAGACTAAGTCTATGAAGAGTAGGTTCATGGATTACACCAAAGTGAGTTGCATCTCCTGTATTCATAGCACACGAATTCAGCTCTTTAATCGTCTCTTCATCTCTTAAGGCAGGCATGGGCAATATATTTATGTTAACATTACTCCTACTTCCTCACGCCAAGTATTTTGTTGTGATGTGCGCAGGTACAGTAGAGGGTTGACCTCATGGTTGATAGGTTTACGTGTGCAGTCAACCAATATGTCTAAAACCTATTGCTCACGGTAAAATGTTTCATAAAATTTGTTGTACAATTAATTTTATAAAAATTTGGTGAAAACAAGTTGTGTTGCTCACGGTAAAATTATTTTATAAAATCCGTTGAAGCATCAGGATGGCTATCTATGAACTCACTCCTGAACTAGGATGTGCATGTGCTGCCATCTATCGATAAACTCTTAAACCAAGAATCAGCTGTTCAACTTACAGTGTGTTTGAGAGTATTGCTCCAAAAAACACAGCAAAACTTGCTGCTTTAGCTGCAATTATATGTTGTACAGTGGTAAAAAGGAAGAAAAGAAATGCCAGGAAATGTTGGACTCGGGTTGGATCAAAAGAAGAGAAGAAAGCAGAGGGTTGCTGTCCTTGGTTGAAAATTAGTTGAGGTTAGAAGACCAGCATTCACATAAGAATTCGGCGATTGTGTTTTCTCCCCCTCTTCTTGCATTTCTGTTGTGGTAAAGTGGTGTTTTAACTTCGTACAAACAAGGATATTTCTGGCATTCGTCCAGTAAAACACTAACAGCTTCCTTAGTCCACCCAGATCCTGCCATTTTAGAAAGAAGTGTTTGTTTACAATCGAGCTTCACAATCTTCTCACGATGTAGCGCCAGTATCATCGTGATGTCAGCTTCGCTGATTGGTTCGTTTCATAAAATTAATTTTACGGAATAGAACATGTCCTATTTTATGAAAAGTTTTATAAAAGATTTTATAAAACTTAAATTTGACCATGAGCAACAGAAATTTTATAAAATTTAATTATTGTACAATAAATTTGACAGAAAATTTTACCGTGAGCAACAGGCATAAATCAAAGATATGATGCAATTTGCAAAAGGCTTGGGAACTGGAATATTTTGTTGTTTTGTAGAATAGAAAAGCTCATAGTCTCATCTGTTCAACTGACATTAACTATAATATACATTATAATATAAAACATAATTTTGAACTTGTACATTAGAAATATTTCAGTGAAGATGTATTAACAGTAAATGTTTAAAATAAATGTATATTTAAAAGAATTGCTTTACATCAGCAAAAAGCTCTTTTGAATCTTCCGACAATCTATAATAAGCACTAATTAGCGAGCAGAATAAATATGTCAGGTAATACTGGTAGGAAACTATGAATCATTAACTAATGGGCACTTCCTTATGTTATATGATTTTGCTGCAGACATTATGGTTATTTTTGCCTCTCCTTATGTCTACGAGCAATCTTTTTCAAAGCTAACAATCACTGGAAAAGAAGTTACATTCCTAGTTCAGATAACCCTGGAATCACCACGTCCCATTAAAGCAAGTATATAACAACAAGAAAATGTTCTGAACGATCATACCTGCACTGGTGTACAACAAGTGTAAACACAGTTCTGATGGACAGCTTGCAGGTTCTTCATGAGGTGAGCTGGACCATATGCCCAGCCAGTCTTCCAGCCTGTCACACTGAAAGTCTTGCCAGCAGAACCAATGGTAATAGTCCTCTCCCACATGCCTGGTAAAGAAGCTAAACAACCAAGCAAAAATGAAATAGTTCTACATTTCATTTGAAAAATAAATTCATACTTATTATCTTGCTAGTTTGCTAGTGACTTTACGTCGCACCGACACATAGGTCTTAATACAAATATAAATGGTCCGTTATTGGACATTATAAATTTTCCAGCTAACTCATTCCTGGTTGCCAGTGTTTCGCCCCCGTGTGCTAAGTTGGACTCATCAGTTGGTACTTAGCACACCAAGACGCATGGCTAGTGCATTCACAATGAAGTATTTATTTATTTTCCACCTAGTCGATACAATGATTGCCTAAGGCAATTTTTATTGGTCAAAAGTGGTACATGTTTCGTATATTATCAACATCTTCAGCCACATAACAATGTTTAGATGAAAAATATAAAATTGACAACAACAACAACATGAAACATAGTATTTTCAACCATGATACAATAAATCTCTCGGAAAAAGATAAATTTTTTGATTCCGGTATATATAAACTCACATGCTTTGAATGTAAGAACACATACATAGGACAATCTGGCCGCAATTTTAAAGTTAGATATTTGGAACATGTGAATGCTGAAAAACATAGAAGATTCTCAGCAATGGGATCACACATGACTGCCACAGGTCATAAATTTACAAACATAGAACAAGACCTGACCATCATAAAAAAGTTAAAAAAGGGCAGCTTAATGAACACATATGAAGACCTGTACATTCATCTAGACCAACTTGTAAAGAAAAATGATAACCTTAATGAGGCTGTAGAATATAAGAATCCATTATATTATCAAATTCTAGTATATTTGAAAATGCTTGAGAAGGATCAAGAAAAAAGAATTGGAATTTCTCCACCTACAGATAGCCCTACAACTTATTCCTCCTCAGTTGAAGCTATAGGTGACAGCAAGGAAGTTCTTGACACACCTATATCCCCCGCTCCTCCTCCTCCTCCTCAGGTGCAAGAACAAGGAAGAACGCATCATCAATATTACACCCGGCGCAAAACTGTGAAAGAATGACAGGAGTTACTGTTCCAAAGGAAAGCAGGCTTAATAAGATTTGACAACTAGGAATTAATTATATTTTCATCTACATTAATAATAAGAGCCGCACTGTGATATCAGGATTTCTTCATTTCGATAATTACTTATAAATTGTATAATTTTTAATTTATAAATTGATCTTTTTTCATGGATTATTAAGAAAAGAATATTTATTAGGACAATTTCTCTATGGAATATTGTACAAGTGTTTCCTTGACGACTGCTTTCTATTGTAGAAATAATTTATATATTTTCTCTTGAGTTATTTGTTTGTTTTAATCTTGTCAATCTTATGTTAATTTCAAGGACACTTCCTCTAAAGCATTACTTTGTCAATTTTATATTTTTCATCTAAACATTGTTATGTGGCTGAAGATGTTGATAATATACGAAACATGTACCACTTTTGACCAATAAAAATTGCCTTAGGCAATCATTGTATCGACTAGGTGGAAAATAAATAAATACTTCATTGTGAATCTATTGAAGTGCGATACGGACCATGAAGCTGATTTTATGTAATGGCTAGTGCATATCGCTAAGTACCAACTGATGAGTCCAACTTAGCACACGGGGGCGAAATGCTGGCAACCAGGAATGGGTTAGCTGGAAAATTTATAATGTCCAATAACGGACCATTTATATTGGTATTATAAATTGACTCATTTGGGACAAATATTTCAGGTTCCCTATGGGAATCAACCTCTCTATCACACAGGTCTTACGGCGACGATGGGATAGGAAAGGCCTAGGAGTTGGTAGGAAGTGGCCGTTGCCTTAATTAAGGTACAGCCCCAGCATTTGCCTGGTGTGAAAATGAAAAACCACCTTCGGGGCTGCCGACAGTGGGATACGAACCCACTATCTCCCGGATGCAAGCTCACAGCTACGTGTCCCTAACCGCACGGCCAACTCGCCCAGTATACTTATTATCAAGACATTAAACCTGATACAGGGTTGTTATATTAAAATGGTAAAAATCCTGGACATAAAAACTACATTTTAAAGATATTTTTGAAGATATGAAAAACATGTGTAAATGAAACCAACTGATATCCTGCACCCTATAGCTGATTTAAATCTCTCAAAAATTAATTTTCCCCTCTCTGGCTTTAAGTTTTACTAATTTTGTAATAATAATAATAATAATAATAATAATAATAATAATAATAATAATAATAATAATAATAATAATAAAAAGAAAAATTTTACGGAAAATTTTTGGCCCAGTCTGCACAGAGGGAAAATGGATGAAAAGGAAAGCTCATGAAATTTATTGCCATTCTGAAAAAATCTCAGACAATCTCAGGAAAAGGAGGTTGAAATTCTATGGTCACATTCTCAGAATGAACAATGATAGACTGACCAAAAGAATTCTAAATCTTGCCCTCACACTGAAAGTCAAGAACTGGCTAAGTGAAATAGAATCAGATCTTCAGGAAATCAACATCAACCAGGAAACTGTGAAGAACCAATCTGCTTTCAGAACACTGATTAATAACCATTGTTTCACAGAGCCAAAAGCTAGAGCTAATAAAACCTGGACAGAAGAACGTAAGAATAATTTCAGTGACAGGATGAAGAGATTTTGGGAAGAGAAGGCAAAATCATCAGCTACATAAGTTCAAGCGTGCTCCTCAGTTGGGCATAACAATGTGAGTAATAATAAGATGCGATAATTGCTGAACTCTGGAAGTCTGCAGGTGAAAAGGCGATCGATAAACTGAGATCATTTGCGAGATCTGGGAAACAGAGAGGATCCCAAATGATTGGACAGCAGCCCTGATTCATCCCCTACATAAGAAAGGTGACAAAACAGATGTAGACAACTATTGCAGCATCTCCCTTATCTCAGTAACATACATATTTCTCTCCAAAGCCCTTCAAACTCGGGCAGAAGAGCAACTTGATTCACAGTTGGGTGAATACCAAGGAGGCTTTAGAAAAGGTCGATCTTGTGCAGAGCAGATCATGAACCTTAAGTCTGTCCTGTCGTACCTAAAATCCAGGAATAAGAATTTTTTAGTTACTTTTGTTGACTTCCAAAAAGCCTATGACTCCATAGATTGACACACACTCCTCCGCATTCTGAAGGAAATGGGCCTAGACAACAAAACGAGAGCTATCATTCAACAGACCTTAACCAGCACTATGTCCAGGGCGAAATTCAGGGGAGAAATTTTGAACGTCTTCGAAATCAAGACTGGTGTTAGGCAAGGGGATGGACTATCACCCCTTCTCTTCAACTGCGTTCTGGAGAAAATCATTCGGGAATGGTGCAAGGTATGTGCAAGGAAGAGGTTGAGAATGGCCTTAGAATAGGATATAAGAAAGATTATCTTATCATAGACTGCCTAGCTTTTGCAGATGACCTAGCGATCTTTTCTGATTCCCTAGATACTGCTGAAAAACAAATTAACCAACTGAGAATCCAAGCAGCAAAAGCTGGCCTCCAAATCTCTTTCCAAAAAACAGAGTTTATAACCAACATCAAGCAAGCTCCCAGAGAGCTCATTGTGGAACAGGGAAAAATCAAGCAGGTGGAAAAGTTTAAGTACTTAGGCGAGTGGATAGTACCTAACAACTCTGAGAAAGAAGCAATCATGTGCAGAATCAACAAGATGGAGATGGCATATCAGCTGACTAGGAATGTCTACAACAAAAGATCAGTGTCCATCAACACCAAGCTTAGGTATTATTGTTCGGTTGTACGCCCGGAAGCACTGTACGCAGCAGAATGCCTTGCAATGAACAGAAAAGGTCTGATGGAGAAGCTAGAAGCTAAAGAAAGAAAAATCCTGAGAAAGATTCTTGGACCAATCAAAGAAAATGGTGAGTAAAGGAGACGACACAACAGTGACCAGCATATGGAGAGGATAACGGACACGATTCGGAAAAGAAGGATTAATTTTTATGGCCATATAGCATGCATGAGCACACAGAGACAGACCAATAGGATCTTTTCCTACTTTCTTAACAAGAAAACCAAGGGACCCTGGTTTATCGAAGTTGAAAAAGACCTTCAAGAAATAGGAATCACACTAGAAGATCCAGAAACGTGCTCCTCTCCAGAAAAAGCTCCAGGGATACAAGAGGTTCCGAGAAAGGCCAAAGTTGAAAACAGGCAAGAAGTGGACTGATGAAAGAAAGGAGGCTCACAGAACGAGAATGTGTGACTACTGGGGAAGAATTAAAGCTCAAGGATGCAAACGGTTGAAATAACGTGGTCCACAGCAGGCCGAAACGAAGAAAGAAGAATAAATGTATCATATCATCAGGAACATCCACATTTCATTGGTTACAATAAAGAATGGTTAACTGTTGTAGTTTGAAGTGGAATTCGACCAAATTCAAATTGAAATAACATAATTTACAAGCAATCAGTTTTAAGAGTTATATTATGATAGCATGACAATGGACCTGTCTGTGAAAAACTTCCAGATCTTTCATTGTTATGACATGTACAATAATACATTGTTGTTGTTTGAGTCATCAGTCCATAGACTGGTTTGATGCAGCTCTCCATGATACCCTATCCTGTGCTAACCTTTTAATTTCTACGTAACTATTGCATCCTACATCTGCTCTAATTTGCTTGTCATATTCATACCTTGGTCTACCCCCTATCATTCTTACCACCTATACTTCCTTCAAAAACCAACAGAACAAGTCCTGGGTGTCTTAAGATGTGTCCTATCATTCTATCCCTTCTTCTCATCAAATTTAGCCAAATCGATCTCCTCTCACCAATTTGATTCAGTATCTCTTCATTCGTGATTCGATCTATCCATCTCACCTTCAGCATTCTTCTGTAACACCACATTTCAGAAGCTTCTATTCTCTTTCTGAGCTAGTTATCGTCCATGTTTCACTTACATACAATGCCACGCTCCACACAAAAGTCTTCAAAAACATCTTTCTAATTCCTATTTCAATGTTTGAAGTGAGCAAATTTCTTTTCTTAAGAAAGCTCTTCCTTGCTTGTGCTAGTCTGCATTTTATCTCCTCCTTACTTCTGCCATCGTTAGTTATTTTACTACCCAAGTAACAATATTCATCAACTTCCTTTAAGACTTCATTTCCTAATCTAATATTTCCTACATCACCTACCTTCGTTCGACTGAAGTCCATTACTTTTGTTTTGGACATTTATTTTCATCTTGTACTCCTTACCCAAGACTACATCCATACCATTCAGCAACTTCGAGATCTTATGCAGTCTCAGATAAAATAACAATATCATCAGCAAATCTCAAGGTTTTGATTTCCTCTCCTTGGACTGTGATTCCATTTCCAAATTTCTCTTTGATTTCCTTTACTGCCTGTTCTATGTAAACATTGAAAATGAGAGGGGACAAACTGCAGCCTTGCCTCACTCCTTTCTGGATTGCTGCTTCTTTTTCAAAGCCCTCGATTTTTATCACTGCAGACTGATTTTTATACAGATTGTAGATAATTCTTCGTTCTCGGTATCTGATCCCTATCATCTTCAGAATCATAAATGGCTTGGTCCAATCAACATTATCGAATGCCATGTACGTGGGCTTGTCCTCCTTGATTCGATCCTCTAAGATCAGGCGTAAAGTCAGGATTGCTTCACATGTTCCTACATTTCTTCTGAAGCCAAATTGATCTCCCAACTCAGCTTCAACTTGTTTTTCCATTCTTCTGTAAATAATACGTGTTAAAATTTTGCAGGCATGAGATACTAAACTAATGGTACGGTAGTTTGCACACCTGTCAGCACCGGCTTTCTTGGGAATAGGTATAACAACATTCTGCCGGAAATCGGACGGGACTTCTCCTGTCTCATACATCTTGCACACTAAATGAAATAAACTTGCCATGCTGGTTTCTCCTAACGAAGTTAGTAATTCAGAGGGAATGTCATCAATTCCAGGTGCCTTGTTCCTATGTAGGTCACTCACAGCTCTGTCAAACTCTGACCTCAAAATTGGGTTTCCCATTTCATCAGCATCAACAGCCTCTTCATGTTTCAGAACCAAATTATCTACATCTTTACCTTGATACAACTGTTGGATATGCTCCTGCCATCTTTCTGCTTTGTCTTCTTTCCCTAGAAGTGGCTTTCCTTCTGAGCTCTTAATATTCATACACCTAGATTTCCTTTCTCCAAAGGTTTCCTTCATTTTCCTGTATGCAGCATCTACCTTTTCCAGGACCATACAGCCTTCAACATCCTTGCACTTCTCCTTCAGCCATTCTTCCTTAGCTACCTTGCACTTTCTATCCACTTGATTCTTTAATTGCCTGTATTCTTTTCTGCCCTCTTCATTTCTAGCATTCTTGTATTTTCGTCGTTCATCAATCAGGTGTAGTATCTCCTGAGTTATCCACTGATTCTTAGTTGATCTTTTCTTCCTTCCTAACATTTCTTCAGTAGCCCTACTGACTTCATTTTTCATGACTCTCCACTCTTCCTCTATAGTGTTTCCTTCAGCCTTTTCATTTAGTCCCTGTGCAACATGTTCCTTGAAACAGTCCCTCACACTCTTTTCCTTCAACTTGTCTAGATCGCATCTTTTTGCATCCTTTCCTTTCTTCAATTTCTTCAACTTCAGATGGCATTTCATGACCATCAAGTTGTGGTCAGAGTCCACGTCTGCTCCTGGGAAAGTTTTGCAATCCAACACTTGGTTTCTGAATCTCTGCCTAATCATAATGAAGTCTATTTGATATCTTCCAGTGTCTCCAGGTCTCTTCCACGTATACAGCTGTCGTTTGTGGTGTTTGAACCAAGTATTGGCACGGACTAAATTATGATTAGTGCAGAATTCAACCAGCCGACTTCCTCTTTCGTTCCTTTGTCCCAATCCAAATTCTCCTACTGTACTACCTTCTCTTCCTTGGCCTACCACTGCATTCCAGTCTCCCATCACAATTAGATTCTCGTCACCTTTTACATATTGTATTAAATCTTCTATCTCCTCATATATTCTTTCGATTTCTTCATCATCCGCTGAACTAGAAGGCATATAGACCTGCACTATTTTGGTGGGCATTGGTTTGATGTCTATCTTGACGACAATAATTCTTTCACTATGCTGGTCATAGTAGCTTACCCGCTGCCCTATTTTCTTATTCATTATTAAACCAACTCCTGCATTCCCCCTGTTTGATTTTGTGTTGATAATTCGGTAGTCGCCTGACCAAAAAGCTTGTTCTTCCTGCCAACGTACTTCACTTATACCAACTACATCTAACTTTAGCCTACCCATCTCCTTTTTCAGATTCTCTAACCTACCACAATGATTCAAACTTCTAACATTCCACGCTCCGACTCGCAGAATGTCAGTATCCATCTTCCTGATGATCGCCCCCTCTCGTGTAGTTCCCACCCAGAGATCCGAAAGGGGGACAATAATACATACAACAAAGATTTGCACAAATGCATGATAATCTTTTTTAATGGCTCATTGCAAGCAGCAAAAGCTGGCATTTATTTTCAATTTGGATGAAATGCAGGACATCCCATAAAACACTTTCAGGAAAATGAGGTAGACGACTGCAATTTTGTTCTGTCCCAAAAAATCCAGAATGTACAGCAACCCTAAATAATGCAAGCTCACTGCCACATGACCCTAACCGCATAGCTAACTTGCTCTGTATATTACCTAATCAGCAACATCTGATCCAAGTTTGCTATACAATAGATTGAAATAATTGAATATGCTAAGGACAGAGTAATTATGTTGTAATACTACCCAAAAGAACAATGATGTACTTATTGGTAATTGTGATTGTCGTAGATGTCGTACTACACAAGAGCTACCTCATTAACTAGTCTACACCAAGATGACGATGATGACAACAATGATGATGATGATGATGATGATGATGATGATGATGATGGTATGACCTCAGCTACCATGTGCAGGCATTTCAATCTGACACTATTTAGGCTGCCAGTAATTCAATTCTAAAGTCTGGTTTCACTCCACCAGATGGCAGAGAAACTAATATTTGTTGGGTGTTTTTATGGCAGAGTTTTAATTAATTTTGTTGGGTAAACACCATATGTGTCATTAGAGACCTTTAAATGCTGACATCATACAATGTAGTGCCAAATGGTCTTTGTTCTGCTTTCAAAATTCCAACTACCTCTGTAGGGTTTCATTGTTTCAACAGATACAGTAATACATACAACAAAGATGTGCACAAAGACATGGTTCATTGCATGCAGCAAAATAGATCTTGGGAGGTGGAGGCCGACACTCTGCCAATGATCCACAGTGGGAGCTTACACCAAGATGAAATGCTTCACTTTAAGGTATTACAAGATGGTGGGTGACCACAAAATGATTTTACTCTCAGATAACACTTTTTCTACACAGCAGAAGGCAACATTTGCCAACGGGAGAGTTGGCCGTGCGGTTAGAGGCCCGTGACTGTGAGCTTGCATCTGGGAGATAGTGGGTTTGAATCCCAGTGTCGGCAGACCTGAAGATGGTTTTCCATGGTTTCCCACTTCCTTCCAACTCCTAAGCCTTTCCTATCCCATCGTCGCCACAAGACCTATCTGTGTCGGTGCGACTTAAAGCCACTAGCAAAAAAAAAAAGAAAAAAGTAACATTTGCCATCAACGAAGAATGAAGGGAAAAAAAGAAAGAAAAAAGAAAAATGTCTTGATAACTCTTGACCATGTGCAAATAGTAGGTCCCAGGAATGAAAAGCCAGTACCTTGAAAATAGATGTACTTGTTGGTTTGTTTCTATACCATTATATGAAGGCTATTTCTTTACTGGTGGCAACACTGTTGTATGTTCACCACGAAACAGAACCAGTGTTTCCCCACATATACGTAAGTGGTATACCCCCCCCCCATGGCACTACAGCCCTTGAAGGGCCTTGGCCTACCAAGCGACCGCTGCTCAACCCGAAGGCCTGCAGATTACGAGGTGTCGTGTGGTCAGCACGACGAATCCCCTCGGCCGTTATTCTTGGCTTTCTAGACCGAGGCCGCTATCTCACCGTCAGATAGCTCCTCAATTCTAATCACGTAGGCTGAGTGGACCTCGTACGAGCCCTCAGGTCCAGGTAAAAATCCCTGACCTGGCCGGTAATCGAACCCGGGGCCTCCGGGGAAGAGGCAGGCATGCTACCCCCACACCACGGGGCCGGCGTAAGTGGTATACCTTACAGTAAATGGAACTGTCTATCCAATGCTCCACTGTGCTGCGAAAAACTTCGTCATCTGTGAGAGATTGGACAAATGGTTAATATAAAAAATGTTCTTGAAATAGGTACAGCACAGCTAGATTAAAATTGATTTTGCCTGCGACCGTATACACGACAGTGCCATGAAGGCCTTCATGAGGCACACAAGAACTTGGCGTAGTCTTACAGAACTGTGGCACGGTGGGTCAAAGCCTACAATGATGGATGATAGTGTGTGGCTGACATGCCTCAGCCGAGCCGCCCTGGTATCAGTGACGAAGATGTGCAGTCTACTGGCTGGTTGCTAGCAACGAATACAACCCAAATGGTTCGTGAGTTGGCGCACGAGACAGGCACAGCACCTAAGACTGTGTTTCATATCCTGAAAGATCACTTCAGCATAAGAAAAACTGCATCACGATGGGTTTCTCCCCCATTTGATGAAATTGCAGAAATGGCAACGATATGTTGATGCAAAAAAACCTATCTGGACCACTATGAGTGTGAATGGAAAGATTTTCCGTATCTTATATCATGACGATGGATGACGTATGAGCTCAAACAGAAGTGCCAATCAAATGAATGGCATCATTACAAGTCCCCATGAAAGTCAAAAGTGCATCAGAACCCCACCAATGTGATGGTGTTACCTTCACGCATACCATATCCCAACGACAGACCTTTAATGCGGAGTATTACTGTTCATTTATGGAAGATCATATGAGCCCAGCGTTGCACAAGAAGCGACAACACTTTCTGTAGACGCCTCCCATCATTTTTCAGAACAATGCTCGGGTTCATATTGTGCAACCGGTGGCTGGGTTATTCGCCTGATGGGGATGGGAAGAACCTATCATCCCCCATCCTCCCCATAAGCCCCTACGATTTTGATTTGATACTGAGGGTAGAGGAACCGCTTTGTGACATCCTCTTCCGAATTGTTCCTGAAGTTCTGCAAACAAAAGACTGCTTTATTCACCCAATCAGAAAACAGGATCTGCTATAGAGATACCACAGCTTCCACACTGGTGGCAACAGGTTTTACACAATGCTAGGGACACTACTCGTTTCATAAAGGTGTTTTTTTCATTGGTTGCAATAGTTGCAACTAATAAAGAAACATCCTTCATATCAAGGTTGTACCTATAGCAGATAAATCATGGTCTGGTATTCAACAAAAGATAATTCGGTGTCCAATCACATGCAACAGCAGAATCTCAGCAATGGTATACTACAGTGGAATATGTGGTGCATGAGCATAAGATCAGGCATACATAAGGTGTCAATAATGATCGTGAGACATACCCCACATCAAACGGAATATAAACAGCTCTGACCACCAAATTATTTACCTCGCATCATGTAAACAACTCCTCACTTGGGTGAAGAGAAGGTGTCAAAAGATCTCGGTCACATGGAAGAAGCTCATCTGAAGTAACAAAAACTAATTTCTGGCTAATATTGAGATGATAGATCGATATTTGATGTAAAGACAATCAAGTCACATTCCCAGGTGACACTGTTGAGGTTCAAGAGAGTGGTGGTATCACGGTCTCAGAAGAGTTTTTTAGGCGTGTCCTTGGACCAATGGTCATCCCACTGTAATCCTTGAACAGCGAAGTTTTCATAGATCTATTAGGTGACTAAGAACCGGTATCTCTAGGAGGCCTCTTCAAGGAACACCATCTTCTTTCAACAGGAAAAAATATATCATCGAGTTTTGATCACAACAGTGTGTTTCAAGCAATAATACAACAAAATCTCTACACAAACCAACACTGACTGGACTAAATCCCACTAAACATTTTAGAGATATGATTGAACAGTCTACAAGATCTTCTATTACTTATCTGCAGATTGTGCACCAACTAACAAGAGATGCTATAGCAGGCACAAATTAAATTGTGGATTGAGGAAGTTTACAACCATATGGAATCTTCCCTAATATCTGTGAGCCAGAATCATGCAGGGAAGTGATCAGTAATGAATTTTGTCTTAAGGCAAAATAATGTGATTTTCACCCCCTGTACTGTATACAATGACACCCTCCTCCACAAAAATAAATAAATAAATAAATTAATTATGATTTAAGACAAACATTTATTTTTCAAAACTGAATCACTAGGCCTATATAACAAATGTTTGTCATTTTTTGTACATGTCCAATATGAAAACCTCAGGAACAGAAATTCAGAATAATTAACTGTCACCGGGCGAGTTGGCCGTGCGCGTAGAGGCACGCGGCTGTGAGCTTGCATCCGGGAGATAGTAGGTTCGAATCCCACTATCGGCAGCCCTGAAGATGGTTTTCCGTGGTTTCCCATTTTCACACCAGGCAAATGCTGGGGCTGTACCTTAATTAAGGCCACGGCCGCTTCCTTCCAACTCCTAGGCCTTTCCTATCCCATCGTCGCCATAAGACCTATCTGTGTCGGTGCAACGTAAAGCCCCTAGCAAAAAAAAAAAAAAATAAATAAAATTAACTGTCATTCTCCAGCCTACTACTGAATAACAGAAGGAGAAAGTCATGTTCAACCATACTGATTAATTAATCAATCTTGAATAAAAGTAGGTATATATTCTCACAGCCAATCAATATTATTTAAACCGAGCTCGATAGCTGCAGTCGCTTAAGTGCGGCCAGTATCCAGTAATCGGGAGATAGTGGGTTCGAGCCCCACTATCGGCAGCCCTGAAGATGGTTTCCCGTGGTTTCCCATTTTCACACCAGGCAAATGCCAGGGCTGTACCTTAATTAAGGCCACGGCCGATTCCTTCCACTTCCTAGCCCATTTCTATCCCACCGTCGCCATAAGACCTATCTATGTCGGTGCGACGTAAAGCAAATAGCAATGAATATTATTTAATAATTATTTGTTTAAATATATATATTTTACTTGTTTCAAAACTTCTTCACTGAGAAATTCCTTTTTATGAAATGAAAATCCACAGCCTGTTTCCAGTCATTCAACCGGGTCAGGAATGGAATGAATGAATCCCCCATCTAGCAGCGAGGATAGAAATTGTGCCGGCTGCCGAAGCCTGTCGCACACCTCTGAGGCAATGATTAATGAATGAGAGATGAAATGAAATGATAGTGGAGAGTGTTGCTGGAATGAATTACGACAGGGAAAACCGGAGTAGCCGGAGAAAAACCCGTCCCGCCTCCGCTTTGTCTAGCACAAATCTCACATGGAGTGACCGGGATTTGAACCACGGAACCCAGCGGTGAGGGACAGCGCGCTGCCGCCTGAGCCATGGAGGCTAATTCCTTTTTATCAACACCATAAATAATTTAATGTTCAAACAACCTACACATTTACAAAGTTCAATCATATAAAAGTAATATACTTGCCAAAAGACTGGATTTAATTCCAAACCTCTTTGCAGCGTTCATATGGACTGAGGGTATATAACGCTGTTCATGGTGATTCATCTGTCACATGGACACATTAAGCCTTCAGCTAACCCCTTGGTGCTATTCAACAGGACTAGGCTATGTGCTGACACCAGGTTTCACCCGCTTCCTTTCTATTATCATATATCACATCATTCATTTCATCTCATCTCATTAACTTCTCTGATGAGATTGATGTCAGGAAGGGCATCCACTTGTAAAAGCTTGCTCTGAAGATTGATCCCAATTCATAAGCAACATCATGCAGTAATGAGACAAGGGATGGGGGAGAGAGATATATATATATATATAATTATTGTACATTCTAATAAATATTTAAATCAAATTGAAATTAAATTTACAATAAAATCCATTCTAATTAGCAGCTCATAATCATTTTCATTTCTCCTTGTCCAGCTCCTGCCAGGTCGGAGTGTTGATGGCACTTCTCCACCGTTGCCTCTCCTTCCACCACTCTTCTTCAGTAATTGTATTTCAGTCCAATCTTCTTTTTCTTGTACTGTTCTTGAAAGAGGCCATCCATCTTGCTCTGGGGCTCCCTCTTTCTATCTTAGCCTCCAACACTTGTTTTGGTATCCCTCCCTTCACCATCCTCAAAACATCTCCAAACAATCTCACTTTATTTTTCTCCATCCTATCAGTCAGTTTTTCTACCCCTATCTCTTTTCTGACCTCAACATATTTCTTACTCTGTCTCTCCTTGTCTTCCCTACCATGCTCCTCAATGGCCTGAATTTTACTCTCATTTCCAAGTCTCTGATGCATAAGTTAACATAGGGGTATAGTACATCTTGTAAATTATCTCTTTACATATAAAGTGGTCAGGAAAATTAAACATTCATTAAATTGGCGCACAACACACCAGGTTCCTTACATTCTGGCAGAACGTACTTCCCGCTTGTACTTTTCTGTTGATCTCCTTATCCAATATTGCACCTCGCATTATTTTACTTCCCAAATATTTGAAGCAATCAACAACCTTAAGGTTTTGTTCCCTCATACTAATAAAGTCAAAATGTTAATTTAATTCCAATTTTTATTATGATTTAATAACTTCTGATTAATGAATATTGAATTTTCATGACCGTGTTGTACTCGAAATAAACTTTCAACGTATTAGGTCGTGTTCAGTACATACAATACACACTGAAGAGATGTTAACTACAGAACAAAAATGGCCAACTGGACACTAGTAGGATCCGAACCCATAACCTTCTGAAGGAAAGATCACAATTTGAAGATAAAGTTGGAATTCGAGAGGACAAATTGGGGCAAATATTCGTTTATAGGAAGGAGAGTTAAGGATTGGAATAACTTACCAAGGGAGATGTTCAATAAATTTCCAATTTATTTGCAATCATTTAAGAAAAAGTCAGGAAAACAACAGATAGGGAATCTGCCACCTGGGCGATTGCCCTAAATGCATATCAGTAGTGATTGATTTCATTGAATGATTTATTTATCTTCAGTATATATTGAGCATTATCTAATACATTGAAAATTGAATGTGAGTACAATGCAGTCAAGAAAATTCAATATTCATTGAATTGGCCCACAACAGGCAATTTATGCACACTTTACAGTCGTGATGGCAGTAGTACTGGACCTGTAGTTTAGATCACTCCAAAAGAACAAATATGACCTAGACCACACTAGCTCAACTGGTAAAAGCATCTGATGCAAAATTGGAAGGTATTCCACTGGTGTCTGGTTAGCAAATTTTTCTTCTGTACTTAATATCTCCTCAGTATGTACGGTGTACATTAAACACAAGCTAAAACAGTAGAAGTTCACTATAGTGAGAATTCATAACAGCAAAAAATTTACTCGCAATAACGGATTATCGTTATGTCCGATTATTTGTAAAAGTCGGCAAAACCCCCATACACATTAAAAACACTATGAAACGGCAATCAGTTTGTTCAAAACTTGCATCTGATGTAGATGTTGATTCCCATAGGGAACCTAAAATATTTGTCCTGAACTTTCATCTTCGCGGATAATATCCACTCTAGAGCTTACTTGTTTGTTATTTTTCGAAATCTGATACTACGTGAAAGTGTATGTTTAATTTCATTCTGTGGGTTTCATGTTTGTGGGTCACTGTAGTCAAGTCCTAGTTCATGAACCATGGGCAACGGCTGAGTGGCCTAGTAAGTGGTCCTGAGAGTTGGGATACCAGTTGCTATGGAATGGGAGTGGGCATCTCGGACATATACTGAGGCGTGGCCCTCCTTGTGCTCAGGCGGCTAGGACTATACAATCCACCAGTGGTCCATAACCCGTTAGAGGAGAGATCCTCACTTGGACTAGGCCTATGTGCAAGTAGGGTAGCATCCTGCTTCATGAATTTATCGAGTTCAGAACATTTTAAGCAAGCCTCGGACCTATGGGAGTAACGGAGTCCCACTCCCATTTGACAGGCGAGGGACTCCGAAACAACTTGGTGAACGAAATGGAATTCGATGGGGAGCTATCAATATTAATGGGGCTTATGGAAGAAAGAAAGTAGAACTGGCTGAGTCAGCAAAGAGGATCCATCTGGATGTGTTAGGAGTAAGTGATATTCGGGTAAGGGGAGATAACGAGGAAGAGATAGGAGATTATAAAGTGTACTTGACGGGTGTCAGAAAGGGAAGGGCAGAGCCTGGGGTAGGGCTCTTTATCAGGAATACCATTGCATGCAACATAGTTTCTGTTAGGCACGTAAATGAGCGAATGATGTGGGTAGATTTGTCAGTTGGAGGAATTAGGACTAGAATTGTGTCTGTGTATTCACCATGTGTGGGTGTAGATGATTATGAAGTTGACAAGTTTTATGAAGCATTGAGTCAGGGTCAACAGCAAAGATAGAATAATGCTAATGGGCGATTTCAATGCGAGAGTTGGGAATAGAACTGAAGGATACGAAAGGGTGATTGGTAAATGTGGGGAAGATATGGAAGCTAATGGGAATGGGAAGCGTTTGCTGGACTTCTGTGCTAGTATGGGTTTAGCTGTTACGAATACATTCTTCAAGCATAAGGCTATTCACCGCACCACGTGGGAGGCTAGGGGTACCAGATCCATAATAGACTATACCTTAACAGACTTCGAATTCAGGAAATCTGTTAGGAATGTACGAGTATTCCAGGGATTTTTCGATGACACAGACCACTATCTTACCTGTAGTGAACTAAGTATCTCTAGGCCTAGGGTAGAGAAAGTGAAATCTGTCTGCAAACGAATAAGGGTAGAAAATCTCCAGGACGAGGAAATTAGACAGAAGTACATGGATATGATTAGTGAGAAGTTTTGAACAGTAGACAGTAAGCAGGTTCAGGATATACAAAGTGAATGGGTGGCATACCGGGTTGCTGTAGTAGAAAAAGCAAGGGAATGCCTAGGAACAACTGTGTGTAAAGATGGGAAAAGGCGAACATCTTGGTGGAATGATGAAGTGAGAGCAGCTTGTAAACGTAAAAAGAACGCTTATCAGAAATGGCTCCAAACAAGGGCCGAGGCCGACAGGGATTTGTACGTAGATGAAAGAAACAGAACGAAACAAATAGTTGTTGAATCCAAAAAGAAGTCATGGGAAGATTTTGGTAATAACCTGGAAAGGCTAGGTCAAGCAGCAAGGAAACCTTTCTGGACAGTAATAAAGAAACTTAGGAAGGGAGGGAAAAAGGAAATGAACAGTGTTTTGAGTAATTCAGGTGAACTCATAATAGATCCCAGAGAATCACTGGAGAGATGGAGGGAATATTTTGAACATCTTCTCAATGTAAAAGGAAATCATCCTGGTGTGTTGTGAACAGCCAAGTGCATGGGGAGGAGGAAAATGATGTTGGTGAAATTATGCTTGAGGAAGTGGAAAGGATGGTAAATAAACTCCATTGTCATAAGGCAGCAGGAATAGATGAAATTAGACCTGAAATGGTGAAGTATAGTGGGAAGGCAGGGATGAAATGGCTTCATAGAGTAGTAAAATTAGCATGGAGTGTTGGTAAGGTGCCTTCAGATTGGGCAAAAGCAGTAATTGCACCTATCTATAAGCAAGGAAAAAAGGAAGGATTGCAACAACTATCGAGGTATCTCACTGATTAGTATACCAGGCAAAGTATTCACTGGCATCTTGGAAAGGAGGGTGCGATCAGTCGTTGAGAGGAAGTTGGATGAAAACCAGTGTGGTTTCAGACCACAGAGAGGCTGTCAGGATCAGATTTTCAGTATGCGCCAGGTAATTAAAAAATGCTACGAGAGGAATAGGCAGTTGTGTTTATGTTTCGTAGATCTAGAGAAAGCATATGACAGGGTACCGAGGGAGAAGATGTTCGCCATACTGGGGGACTATGGAATTAAAGGTAGATTATTAAAAGCAATTGAAGGTATTTATGTTGAAAATTGGGCTTCAGTGAGAATTGATGGTAGAATGAGTTCTTGGTTCAGGGTACTTACAGGGGTTAGACAAGGCTGTAATCTTTCACCTTTGTTGTTCATAGTTTACACTGATCATCTGCTGAAAGGTATAAAATGGCAGGGAGGGATTCACTTAGGTGGAAATGTAGTAAGCAGTCTGGCCTATGCTGACGACTTGGTCTTAATGGCAGATTGTGCCGAAAGCCTGCAGTCTAATATCTTGGAACTTGAAAATAGGTGCAATGAGTATGGTATGAAAATTAGCCTCTCGAAGACTAAATTGATGTCAGTAGGTAGGAAATTCAACAGAACTGAATGTCAGATTGGTGATATAAAGCTAGAACAGGTCGATAATTTCAAGTATTTAGGTTGTGTGTTCTCCCAGGATGGTAATATAGTATGCGAGATTGAATCAATGTGTAGTAAAGCTAATGCAGTGAGCTCGCAGTTGCGATCAACAGTATTCTGTAAGAAGGAAGTGAGCTCCCAGACGAAACTATCTTTACATCGGTCTGTTTTCAGACCAACTTTGTTTTACGGGAGCGAAAGCTGGGTGGACCCAGGCTATCTTATTCATAAGTTAGAAGTAACAGACATGAAAGTAGCAAGAATGATTGTTGGTACAAACAGGTGGGAACAATGGCAGGAGGGTACTCAGAATGAGGAGATAAAGGCTAATTTGGGAATGAACTCGATGTTTAGTAAATTCACAGAGGCTTGCAGACTGAACGCTGAAAGGCATAACAGTCTATAATGATAATGTATGTATGTATGTATGTATGTATGTATGTATGAAAAAATTACAGTACCGTATTTCTCTGAATCCAACTATTTACTTCAATTTTTTTATCAGTCTAAAAAATTGCTTTGTAAAATCATATGAGTGCCTTTCTTATACAGTACGCATTTTAGACTATTTTTAGACTTTAAGGGTTATAAATTTCATGTTGTTGGTCCGTATTGAACTGAGAATAACATATGAGTAACAACACAGTAAAGGTTTCCACCTATTCAATACAAAATATATTCACAATATTTTAAAATATTTAATATTAGACGCCGAACATTGGCTTTAGTTATGGCGTATTATTTTGCGGCTGCACAATTATTCTTTATTTTAGCGGGTTTAATAACCATTAACTTAAAGTTGGCAACATAATATCGACGAGGACCCGTTGAAAATTTGCCGGCAATACCTGTTCCACGTATCTTTACACTACGACGATCCATCACGAAAATATTCCTGCTCTCTATAAAACTTAATTTTACTGAGTATCAGGTACAGTAGATGCGTTATAACTCTGTTACTGAGTAGCCACGACTTTTCTAAGAATTCAATTTTTTGATGCCATTCTGCAGATTTGAGAAACAATTGTGTAGAGGCTAATAGAATATCATTATTATCTCTTCACTATTTCCTGAGATCCAGTGACGTTACACATAGGCACTGTACAAGCGGTCGCCGCGGCTTGCAATGTATAATAAAGAGACGGTAGTATATCGCCAACGAGTTTTGTGTGCATACGCGAGGGAGGGGGGGGGGTGTTGAAAAGTAGCAGCGTGGTTACTACGGTAGTCGCCAATGCCACGAATGCAAGACGACCCTTGATTTTTCACAACAGATTCTGAGAAAAAACTGTCGTCTTGGATTCGGAGAAATACGGTATCACTCCACAGGCTTCTGTGGCAAACATTTCCGTTTTCTTCTTCAAACGGTGTCACCTAACCTAACTGTATATGTATCATGAAAACATACTTCAAACACACGTAGAGAAATGATAACCTCCTCGCTAAAATTTACATGGGAATAGCCATTCTGAAATTTAACTAGACGCAAGAAAATATAAACTATCCTCTGAAAAAGATGATTGACCGCATTTTGTGGCAAACATTTCAGTTTTTCTTATTTAAACAACGTAACCTAACCTAACTTAACCGTACTATATTTATCGTGAATACATACGTATTTCTAGCGCTAATAGAAAATACCCTTCTCGCTATAAATTTACATGATAATAGCCTTTCTGAAATTTAATAGATGCGAGAAAATAGAAACTAACCTCTGAAATCAGTGATGCATGCTGCCATATCTTAAGGTGTATTCCTTCCTTAATTGCAGTATTTAGTATCAAAATTAAGCAATTGTTTTCTCAGCCTTTATTTTTAATGAGTTAACAGCTGGTATCGGACACGTTATTTAAGCATTTATTACGCAAAAAGTTCTTTCATGTTGAATTTTCTTTACGGAACAGCAGTTGGTGGGTATTACTAATTGACTCCGATATCGCCTTCAAATGTAGGTGGGAGAACTCGCTAATGGAGGACATAGTGAGGAAACGATACTGAAGGTGATCAATTGCATGCAACATAATCACTGGGGTGCATAAATATCGGTAATGGAAAAAATCGCCCGTAATGACGGATGCGTCAGTGATAGGGCTCTCTCTGTAACCGAAGGATAATACACAGTTTAATATAGGAATTTTGAAGGGACCGGCAAAAATTGCCGTTACAGCGGGGCTCTCGTTATATGCCATACTAACTATAGCGGACTTCTACTGTACGTTGAAAGCTTATTTCAAGAATATCTAATTAAATTCTAACTTTAATTTAAAAGATTTAATTAGAATGCACAGTAGTTTTTTATATACAACTGAATTCTATTAATGCATGCATTGTTTTAACATTTAATTATTTTTGGAGTTGATAAAAAATTACACACCGAAGGGGCCTTTAAACAAGGTGAAACATGTACATTTATTTAAATAAATAATAAGTATGAAATAGTTTTGAGTGGTTATAAGAATATTTACTTCCATATAATAATAATACTGAACAAGCAAAAACAACATAGCAGAGAACAACTTACCAATGCGGATATGTTTGAACGGCTCGTACACGAGCCACTCATAAACCTCATCTGCAATGCACATCACGTTCCATTTGGAACACAACTCTGCAATAAGTTTCAGTTCTTCCAAGTTGAACACTTTTCCAATGGGATTATGAGGTGTGTTTAGGATTATGGCCTTAGTCTTAGCATTAAAAAGGCCCTTCAGCTCATCAGGATCCAGCACCCAGTCACTTGACATGATGGTTCCTGATGTTTTTTTCTGTGGATAGATATTATAAATTTTAAATAACAAACATTATTGATTTGCTTCAGGGGCTGGAGAAACCTCAAATCATCAGAATCGTGCACTGAAAGAGCCTTTCAGCAAGACAAAAAAGGAATGTATGAAAGCTTATACTTAACTAGGGTCCAGGTATGAAGTAGTCCAGTGTTAGTAAAAAGTATCTAGGACATAAAAACTGTGAAGATATACTGCTAATATTTAAAACAGAAGCTATCTTCACACTACCTTTAAAAAAAATTAATACAATCAAAGCTGAAAAATTTTGATCTTTGGTTTAAAACAATGACTTAATGTAACAAGAGGATGATATAATGTCCCCTTCAAATTTGGCCTACAATAAGCATTTATTGTATTTGCGTGAGTGAGATTTTATTTCATTAGCGCGAGCGATATTCTCCAGCCCTGCATAACGGGGACAGCTCCCACAGTTCAAAAACTGGTCTTATCGGCAGGGGAGAAATGTATTGATTTTTCTCTACGGAGTGATCAGCTGGCCACGTGACACACTGAGGGAGCTGGCCAAGGTCACCTCGACACGCGGCCTGCACATGTGGAATCTCAAGCCGAAGTACTTTCTACAAATGAACGCTAGACGTCGACCAATTACGGACAATTATAGTGCCACACCCCTTTCCCTGAATATGCATAAAAACCCGTGTTTCCAAAAGAAACACTCTCTACTGTTCTGCTCTCTCTGCTACTCTGCTGTTCTGTACTCTGCACTCTGCTGTTCGTCTCTCTGCTACATCGTTCTGCTGCAGACTTAGACGTGCTGCGAACTTCGACGTGATATCTGCTGTCTACTTCAAGATGGTTATTTCTTAAAGCAATTATCTGACAGTAAAACCAGCCACCCCTCGTTTATAGTTAGATCAACGAGCTCGGCAGATTTTCTTTACCACAAGTTACGTATTTTTCTAACATTAATTTCATCGGGTGTGTGTGTGGAGCATATTTTAAAACTGTTTGTTAGTTTCAGCCTCTACTCCACAAGAAGAAAGAAGAACATAGCCACGTGTTGGAACGAGTGTCTCAAGATGCAGTCATGTGTGAAGAGGAAGCCTGCCACAACTTTATTTGGAATACTGGTGCTACGATGACCTGCTAAAATGTAGGCAATCTTCGTCATGGGGAGATAGTGACCCCGGGCAGATAACTGACCACATGTTCCAGACCATCGGCGAATATCCAGTTCCATCATTCATTTAAGTACACTTTAATAATGTTTATCTGTTCATCTTTGTAGAAATAATGCTTTCTTATTCATTAGTGGTAATATTTCTTCTAGTCCTGCAGTAGATTTGAATATTTTCACTCTTCTTTCATATGGGAGATGGTCGTTTTGTCATTTGTGTGTGGATGATTATTGACCTCTATTAGTTTAGCTAGAACGTGTGTGTCTTCTACGATTATTCTAGCTGTCCCATTTGATAGTCTAGTGTATTTAAAAATCATTGTCCTCACCGATAATTAACAATTTGATTTTTGAAAATATAATTTTTGGAAGTCGTGTGGGACAGATTAACGGCATGTTGCGTTACGCCGGATTTCTGTGTAAGTTTCTTCATGTGTAATTTTAGGCGTGTTAGTGTCATCTGATATATTGTCAAACTCCAGTTTCTGCAAATTTTAGATCTCGCACATTTAATAATAATAATAATAATAATAATAATAATAATAATAATAATAATAATAATAATAATAATGGAATTTCATCTCGGGTTAAATAAATGAATAAGCGTCATGAGTTTAAATATTGCTTGATCTTGTGTGTCATGATGTTAATGTACGTGCTCAATTAGGATGAATATGGGCCTGGATTATGGCAGATTCTCGTCGGATCATTTATTATATTTCATTGACTTGAGGATGGATTATTTACTGTGTGTTTATGACTTGTGAATCCATTTATTGAGTCTTATTCTTGGAGAATACGTGTTGATGAACATAATTTCTTCAAGTGGAGCACGTGTTAATTGATAGACGTGGAGTTGAATAATAATAATAATAATGTTGTGACTCATGAACCATGAAGGCGAATGCTTATATTTGACCTGTTCTATGCGCATTTCTGTAATCGACAAATTTCTTCAGACATCAACCGCCGATATTATCATGATCAATGCTGTTAAATTCATCTTCTTTAATTAAGTGATTATCTAGACTTCATCACATTCCCGAGGGATGTAAAAGAATATTTTTCTTTGCCTGATACCGTCATCGAGAGATTTCTGATATTAAAACTAAAAATCAAAAATTAATATTCAAAGGCTAGAGTTCGTTGTAAATAGTGTAAATAATTCTCGTGTGCCTTAGTGTGAATGCTGTGTGTGTGTTTGATGTTATTTTGATGCATTGTAATATTTTCTTTGACCATGATTTTGACCAGACCACGTGTTCGTCACGTTGTGACCTGATAATCAGCGTCGTCGTTTGTGATGGCATAAATTTTTGAAATTCAAATCTTTAGTGGATTTTATTTGGTATTTAAGTAAAGTGAGATTCAATGTGTCACACGACAATGAATGAGGAAGGATCATTTCCGTGGACTTGGTTCACTATTTGATTTTGTAAGACTTACGATGTTAAATTTTTTTGAAGTGTCAGATACCAAAGAGTGACTTTACGTTTGTCAGACTTAATATTAAGAGGAAGATTAAGAGGAATAATTATTGTACAGGCACTGTAGTGCAAAATTTAAGTCTGACGGAGACATTTGAGTAATATTTTTGATAAGAATTTGGTTGAATTAATTTTTTCAATTTTATTGAGATTTTATTCAGCATATTAAAGAAGGAAGGATTTATTTGAGATATCTAATAATTCAATGTTCAAGATAAATAGGAATATGACAATTTTCACTTTCTTTTAATTTACAAAGAATAACATTATTGAGAGGAGGTCCTCCGACAAAGATTTTATTTTGTTATTATTTCATTAAGCCAGAAGTAGGCTAATTAAGGGCCGGTTCTACCATCTGCTGGTAAAGTGGCTGGCAGCTGCCCGGGAGGTAAACTACCTGGAGGTGTAAATCGGCTGGTACTTTGGCTTGCGTCCAACCACCTCCGTGCAAGCGCTAGGTAGCTACCCGGAGCTAGACACCGATATACGAGGTTGGCTAGACTGATTTTCAGCGATTTCTCGCTTTCGAGTGTGGTGCTATCTATCGTCAGATGCATGAAACCCATTTCGATTGTCTTATTTCCCTGTGCTTGCGTCTGCTGATTATCACCAAAAAGCCTAATAAGGGGAGTCTTAAGAGTTATGGACAATGATTCATGTCAAGCTTTCGTGATTTTAATCTATGATCTTCAATATCAATACCTAATTGGGATTAAAATCTCGAGATTACATTTTCTTACGCCAGTTATAACCTGTCATGCAAGGCAAGCTTTTTGAAAGGTATTCTCGTAGTAGACTGGTCAAGTCGCTCGCTCCGTAATAGAAGGTACGCAGGTTTTCATCGTATTTCTAATTTACATTTTAAAGTGTATTTTCGTTCCCTGTCGTTGTTCTTAACTCTCTTTTACGCGCTTCCATATACGTACACACACACATCTTCTTTACGGACTTATTGCCTTTGAGCATTCTATCTGCAGGCTTCTGTGAATTGATTAAGTATCTCCGCGATGCTCTATTTGCAACTAGTTCTGTGACCTCGTTTAGTTCCAGATGATTCCATTTATTGATAAAGCATTACATTTTAATTTTTAACTTTATGAAGATAAAGTTGGAAGGTACTGTAAATGTAAAGAACTAATCGGGATAAATATCCATTCATAGGAAGAGGAATTCGGGAATGGAATAGTTTCCAATTTCTTCGAAATAATTTACAAGCCTATGTAAACAACTAATAGGGAATCTGCTACCTGGGCGACAGTCCTATGTGCTATTAATCATAACATCACTTGCTATAAGTAGCATACATATAAAGCAATTTTCCTAATAGACATAATATTGTGATAAGAACGTATGAAAAGAGGCATACAGATTAGCACAACGCTAATAATGGAAATAAAAAAGATTCGTCATAATAAAGACTCGAATCTGCACACTTTGTATTACAAAGCGAACGTGTTAACCATTACGCTACGAAAACGCTTGGGTTAGGTAGGATACATACAATAATATATATCTCGTGTCCGAAAACTGAAAAAGTAGAAAATTAAAGCCCATTTGAAATGATTTCCAAATAGATTTTGATTTTACATCCTTTTAGAGTTTCTTTACGAAAGCTTGACGTATAAAATGTGTTCCCTGCGCTACCGATGTGAGAGGCTGGTGTGACCGTTGCAACTAAAGGGAAGCATTAATGTTCAAAATCCTGCAATACAATATCGATCACTGTTACAGTATACTGCTTTTTTCAGTATACTAAGCTAATTTGAGTTGCATATCACCAGAAATACAGCTAATAATGTTCAGCTCTCAGAACTTGCCCGGCAGGTAAAGTCTTATCGGGCCCTCGAAGTGGCCGAGAAATTACGCGCCGGGTAACGACGATTTATGCTGCCGATAGCGCTACCTGGGAGTGATCGGACGGAAACATCCTTTTACGCGGAGGGCAAATTACGCGCTACTTTACCAGTAGGTGGTAGAACCGGCCCTAAGTCCTGTATACTTACAGAAACGTTGTCAGCCGAGAATAATGGAGATTATGTGCAGTTAAGAGGAACTGGCAGAGAAGAAAAATTGAATATCTTATCAAGATTGTTAATAAAATTTGTTGTTGTTATATGTGCTAGTTATAATAAATGTCAGAACCTGTTGTTTTATATTCTTGTGTTATTGTCGCTAGTCCTTGTCTCTTTCCCTGCCTTCGAAAATAAGTAAAGCCAGACAACGAACGGTCCACCCTCGGGACTCTCGTTCTCCGGCTGAGCTACGCCCGGTAAGAAGGGGGCAATAAATACACCTTTTTTTCTACTTGTTTAATATCGCATAAACAACACAGCAACATAGCAAGAGAGGGATATGAAAGGGCTAGAAATGAGCAGCATTTGCCTGGTGTGAAAATGGGAAACCACAGAAAACCATCTTCAGGGCTGCCGATGGAGGGATTCGAACCCACTATCTCCCTAATGCAAGCTCACAGCTGCGTGACCCTAACCAACATAAATGCATAGAGAACTGTTAACAGTATTTTTCAGCCTGAATGTCTTCATTGTTGTATTTCTCTCCCAATCAATACTATCTATGTCTGACGAGAAGTCACGGCAGCTTGTAACGAGTAACAGTTACTACACTCCTAGCTACAAATATCAGTCGTAACAGACAGTGCGAGCTCTCCAAATCAATGCATATTCATGATCAAACTGTTTGTTATTCAGTATATACAATGAATGTGTAACTAAGGCGCAATTGCACTACCACTCTGAAACTAACCGACAGCGCCTCAATTCGCAAGAGTCACCGCGGAAGGAACAGATGTTTATTTTCAGGTCTTGAGAATTGAGATAGGTGCATGCGCGGCAGCCATGCTTACCCCTCGCATCTCTTACTCAGCATTCACGCGACTTCTCGTTTGTTGACCATAGTACTATACGCTCCGTGCGTATAGCAATGTTGCACGTTATAAATTTCATATTATAGCCCGTATTGTCAAAGTATCAACTTGTGAAAGTTTAGATTTTATAATTCCACCTTTACAATACATTAAATTATACTTATGAAACATGTTTCGTCCTCTCATAGGACATCTTCAGTCACAAATACAAATACATAACATTAAAAATAAGGCAAGGACACATTAAAATAAGTAAATGCAAAGTCTTTGTATACTGCGACGCGGCGTGATAGCGTCTTGTCAATCTCCAATGTTAAAATCACATTTTAACGGCATTTTATTCTTCAGTTCATTCATATTTTCTTTTTAGGCCCCTATTGTCAACACACAATCAGGTTCAACTTGCATCAGTATAACTCCACCTCCTAATCAAGAAATCTATTACAATGTGGCATCACCAGAACACTGTTTTATGTACAATATGCACATAATTTTATTTGCGTAGCCACTTACGGAGTTTTATAATTGACAATTGGTCTTTTGTAAATTTAATACATGACCACTTTCTGCAAGCTTGGAATAATTTGGTCGATTCTTGTTGCATAACACACTCTGAAATCCCACTGTTATTATTTAAATCGGCCACGGCAACACGCAGTGAGAAGACAGCAGATATGTGCGCGATGATCGCATTAACTTACAATGTTCGCCACTAATAGCGCAACGGTGCATTTCTCCCACCAGCGCATGGAGCCTATAGTAGACAACAAGCAGTTACTTGTATAAGAATTGATGAAAAATGTGTACTCTAGTTCAATATTAATAACAACTGAAGTGAAGTAATATAAGTACAGACTACACTACAATACTTTCAGAAAGAGTTTTGAAACAGACATGAATATAGACTCCAATGTTTACAATGAGGAAATCAACAGGATTAGGCCATATGCCAAAATCGGGCTTCACCCTCTCCCTATCTCATTATCATCCTCATATCACATCCAGACCTGCAGGTCACTCACTGGTGTCAAATAGAAAGACCTGCACTAAGCGAGCCGAACATGTCCTCGGACACTCCTGGCATTAACACATTCACGCCCATCATCTGAGCTGGCTATTTAAAGAGCTGGCCCAGCTATTTCAGCTGTTAGTGGCAGAGCAAACAACAACAAATTCTTTTCACAATAAGTTCTAAACTAAACAAGATATGGAAACAAAATTTTCCATATAACTTAATGAAGTCCTCTAGTATCTCTGTAGGGTGTGGTAGCTAATGTCACACTTACCTGGGTGAATGGGAACACCACACTTTCCACAAAAATAGTTTGTTTCACTAATAATTTTATTTTTGAAGCACACTTTGCACCTTCTTGAAGGGAACTTGACTTTATTTGATGGTGGAAACTTGAAGAGAATATGCTCTTTTCTCTTCCCATCTAACCCAAATGGTGGATCCTTGGCCGGTGCCCTTTTTGGAGGCAAAACGTTGACTTGGAGCTGATGAAGTAGATGGAGCTGAGATGTCGGAGAGAGGTGACTGTACTTGTATGTCAGGTTCACTTTTTTCCTGGAGCAAGTTCCTAACTACTGTCTGCATGGAATTCAGAAATGCTTTTGATTTTTGAGGATTTGAGTTCTGGAAGAGCCGAAATGTGTTAAAAAGTGAGCAGTACAGTAAATTTAAAAAAAACCTTTTTTTGGCCACTTTATAGTTTTCCTCATGAAAGGATAGAGCGCCAAGTACTGGTCTGCAGTATCAACACCATGCATGTGTTGATTATAGTCGGTCACAGACTCTGGTTTCATTTGTATTTTTCCAGATTTCTTTGTTTCGACCATTTCTGCCGAATGGATGGTAGTTACCATGGTAATAATCTTTTTGTCCCTCCAAGAAACAAGCAATACATCCTCGTCCCTCCTGAAAGTCATTTCCTCCCGTTTGAGAATTGCCTAGTGTTCCTTTAGATCTTTTGGTACACCCCTACTTGACCGTATTGTTCCACATAAGGCAGTGTTCTGTTCCCGTAATTGTTTCGCGAGTCCAACGCTATTGTAATAATTGTCCATATAGACTGTATACCCCTGGTTAAGATAATTTTCAAGCAGCTGAAAAACTGTGCTTTGTAAATTCGCACCACTTGCATCATTTATCATGAGTTTACAGATGTACCCCGTGTTAGACTCGCAAACCATCCTCACTAAAATGCCATATTTTATTATTTTACCGGGGTTGTATACGCGGAATCTTAGGCGCCCTCTCCACGGTAGCATTCCCTCGTCCAGAGCAATTTTCTGTTTGGGGTATAAAGCTCTGTAAATCTGTCCGAAAGTTTCTGTAAAATGGGTCTGATTTTATACAATCTGTCAGTGCTGTGTTCGTATTCGCTGCTGTCACTAAAGTGGAGAAATGAGAGGATACTTTCGAAGCAATTTCGTGACATTGTCTTTGAGAAAATAGGACTGGAGAAAATTGGATCTTCTGTCCAGTACATTCTGAGACATGGTTTACTAATTATGCCGGTAGTGAGCATCAAACCCAGGAACTGTCTCATTTCTGAAACAGTCACCAGACTCCACGTTTCAGCAAGAGAGTGTTTAGAGAAGGGGCGCGGCGCAGCACTGATTACATGACTCGCATACAGATTTGTTTGCTCGCATAGGTATTCGAGAAATTCAGCTGTGAGAAATAGATATACAAATGACACCTCGTTAGTGTTTTCTGTTTCAATATTTATACCTGGTTTAGCAGTAAATGAGATCGCAGGGGGGCGATATAAAGGCGCACATTCAGGTACCGGTACTGTGTTTTCTGTCACGTGTCCAGGAGAATCGTCTCCACTGTCATCACTGTCACTTTCAATTTCACTTAGTTCAGGAATCAGTTCATCACCCGAGTCTTCATTGAAAAGGATGTCGGCAATTTCGTCAACACTTACATTGTCCCTACACGCCATGGTTGCACTTCAGAACGCGACTATACACACGCTTGTGCAATCACAAACCAACTACGCAGCCAGTTGGGCCAGTGCTAGGCTACCTTCAGAAACAAAACGAAAACAAGTGCACTGGGAGGGAAAATTGCCGTGGCCATGTGGTTTCTGGTGAGTAGAAGCATTCAAAAGGGTATTACCTTCATCTCTCTCGCACATATTTGTGACCAAGATAGATCCCAGCTGCGGAGGAACGGCTCCAATTCAAGGTTGCGCTTATCCGGGCTAACTCGGATACGGTCCACAGCATGATCACGCGCTATAGGCAATAACTCGGATACAGGCGTGAATGTGTTAAAAGTCATACACAAAATAATAAGCAAATAACATTAAAGATGAAAATATAACAACAAAAGAATACATACTGGTTTTAGAGGAATGAAGCGTGGAACTCCATGGGCAGCTCGAACCATTGCTTCATAACAGTCAAAAAATGGTTCAATAATAATGATCTCATCTCCTGGCTTTGTGTGCCCCACAATTGTACTGAATAACGCTTCATATGCTCCTGCTGTGACCAGTACTTCTGTCTGAGGATTTATCTGGCGGTTGAGCAGTTTAGAATACAGTTTACCCAGGGCATTGACAAGTGGTGGGTGGCCCTGTAACCATTACAGATATCAACAGTTAATTTGCAGTGAATATTGTAATATAGCTACATGACACATGCAGAAATACAGATACACAAAGAAAAAAAAAAGTACAGGATGATCTATTAAAATCCTTACCATTTTAGTGTTTTATAGCTTAAGAGTAACTGTGGATGAACTAATTTTGAATAAATACATTTATAAACTATCTGGAAAAGAAAACATATGGTAACAAAATTATACATGAAAAAGAAACAACTTGATTAAAATAGAATGACATTTTGTTATTGAAAGAATATCATCAGATTCTATCAAATCACACTCAAATATGTATAGAAAAAAATGTAAAGACATTTGAGTGCATTTCTACTTCAAACCTTAAAAAATTGAATTTTCAAACTTATCTTAATTAAATCTTCATTGCTTTCCACTCCAGCATAGAATTTCCAAAATTCTTTTTAAGGATTTAAATCCAAATAAACATAAATGTTTATACATTTCTTAATATATTTGAGTGTAATTCAATAGAATCTGATTACATTCTTTCAGGAACGAAACATGTTGTTCTATTTTAATTAAGTTATTCCTTTATCAGATATAATTTTATTACCATATGCTTTCTCTTTCAGATAGGAAGAAGTCTGGAGAGGTTAGGTCAGGTGATCTGAGGGAGCCCACAGATTTTCTCAAGTGAGACAGTCAATGAAGAAGCCAGTTACAAGGTTCACAAACTCATTAAATATATGACATGTTGCACCATCTTGTTGAAAGAAGCAATCTGTCAGGTCAATGGTGTCCAACTGTTCCACAAATTAACTGAAGATGCATCCATTTTTGTCAAAGAAATATGGTCAACAATTCTGAAAACAGACACTGCACAAAATCATGCTGCCAAACGGAGTACTGCATGTTTGTGACATGACTGTAAAACTATAGAGACTGTGAATTAACCACTACAGAAGTTAACTTGGACAAAGCCAATGGATGGCAGTTGTGTTCTTAAAAACAGGATTGTGAGTCTTAACAATGAAGGTGTAAAAGGATAAAAAAATTAAGTTGAGACAGGTTTGTAACAGCAGATGAGGACCAAATAAGGGAACAAAACACAATAATGGGGAGAACATAGGAGACAAAGAATAATTTTAAGGCGTTAATATCATTAATTTTGGTGAACCTGTAAAGAATGCCTAAGCTACGCATAGCTCGGGATTTTATTGAGGTCTCTTATCTGAGAAGCCAATTGCAGTGTATTTCCCTGGATGGTATAGGCAGTGTTCATTCCTTGCTTCAGCGATGAAAAAGATATTGTGTTACACTTCTTAATATTGGGGGAAAGATTCCCTTTCTTGAACTAGTCCCAGTCACTATACGAATTGACAAATGTCTGTAATTCATTACAAACATCAGGAGTAGACACTTGCCTCAGAATATATACATTTTTTTTTTACAAGCTGCTTTACATCGCACCAACACAGATGGGTCTTAAGGCGACGATAGGATAGGAAAGCGCTAGGAGTGGGAAGGAAGCGGCCGTGGCCATAATTAAGGTACAGCTCCAGCATTTGCCTGGTGTGAAAATGGGGAAACCACGAAAAACCATCTTCAGGGTTGCCGACAGTGGGGTTCAAACCCACTATCTCCAGGATGCAAGCTCAAAGCTGCATGCCCCTAACCACACGGACAACTCCTTAGGATTTTCAGATTGTCAGTGTATAAGAGGAGGGAACACTGACTGTTTTTGGGTGCAAAGAATTATGTCATTGATATAGAGAACAAAGAGTAAGGGTCCAAGGATACTGCCCTGAGATACACCTGATAACAAAGATAACCATGATGAGGCAGATTCAGAAAGTACTGGTACAACTCTTTGTTTACTGTTTCAAGTTTACACTAATTTCCAGAGGGAAATCATAACTCATTAAGGTTTATATGGATCACCCTTTAGCACAGAACCCCTATCTCCTTGTTGTTATACTGTACATACAAACGTGTGCAAAATTATCATCATTTATCACTGGCAGGATGACAAAAGAAAAAGAAAAAAATGAAAAGGTAGGGTATTATATGATAAAAATCACTTACAAATCCACGGGTATACTGGTTCAGAAGAACATTATCACCAGTGGTCACTTTGGACAGAGCTTCAGTTACATAACTTGGAGGTGCATAGTCAGGAAATCCTTGCCCAAGATTCAAAGGTTTGTGTTCTAAAGCCAACTGAATGTACTCCACCCTGAAACCATTTGGAAGACTTGTTACTTTTGATTACAGAATAAAAAAATATAAGAAACATACACACGACAAGTTAACACAATGAACAAAATTGATACTACATTAACATAAAAAGTTCTTCAAATCTCTCAAGGATGTGAGAACTCGTAGTCAAGATTATCTCAGCATGCTGGATCCGTTTTCTTGCTGTCTATGTCAGCAATCTGCAGTTGCAAGCGTTCTGTAATGTCACCATTTACACCCTACTATAGCACTGTGTAAGGAACCATTTCAAATGAATTCATCATTATCAGATAGGAGTGAAAGAAGTTTTGAAATCTAGCCCACCATAAAGAAAACACTGTAATATAACGATCCACATCACCATTTCCTCCATGATATTCTTCAACATTAGCAGAACCTATTTCATGTTCTATAAACTCACTTGACTATACTGAACAAATTAATGCTCAATGAATATCAGTAATGATGGTTATTACTATTATTCTTGTTTCATTATGCCCATTCATAGAGCACGTTGGAACTTGTTCATTGGCTTGATGACTTTCGCCTTCCTATTCTTCCAAAATCTCTTCATGAACTCACTGTGTTGTGCCTTTCATTCTTCTGACCACTTTGCACCAGTCCTGCTACTAGTTTTGACCACAAATGTGTGTTTATTTACTGAGGTCCTGAAGACTTGGCGATTTTTCATGATGTCTTGCCCGATTTTTTTTTTTTTTTTTTTTTTTGCTAGGGGCTTTACGTTGCACCAACACAGATAGGTCTTATGGTGACGATTGCCCGATGTTCAATTCATTCAGGTCTCCTCTTGTTTCCTCCTGCCAATTTATTCTCCTGTTTTGGGAATTTATTACATTGAATAACCTTTTTGTGAGGTTATTTCAAACGTCTCCTCCGTACAGTATTGATGAAACTATCTGTGTAACTAGAGGTCTGCAGTTCGCCTTTTGACCCAAATTAGATTTTTTTGTACGGGGCCAAAAAATTTTCTAAGAATTCAATGTTCTTGTTTTTCAATATATGCAATTTTAAAATGACCTCCTAAAGTTAAGGTTGTTGATGCATATAGAGAGTAGAATAACTGTTTTGTAATGTTTCAATTTATTATTATTATTATTATTATTATTATTATTATTATTATTACTATTATTATTATTATTGTACCGGGCGGTACACCTCCACGCCGCTAATTTAAAATGTGCGCCAATTGAAACTCCTCTGCTGGAGGAAGTCTGAACCTTATTGATGGTATTAATTTTCAAGGTTCTCAGAAGATGTCACAACGTGGAAAATTTGGAGTTTTTGAACTGTGTCATTTTCGACGTATTTTTGTTTTGCTTGTAGTAAGAAGTGTGAACTTTCTCTTCTAGAGGACACTACTGAAGATCAACAATAGTGCACCCTAGTGCGGAGTGAAAGAACTGGTTTTTTTGGAGAAATTTTTATTTCAAAAGTTTGTTTTTTGTTAAATTTCTTTCTGTCATTAGTTAAGTTGGCAATATTAACCCTTTCTTTCCCCTTGTTTTAAATCTAGCCAATCCCGAATTTCTTAACTTAATTTTCCACCAATAATGTGTTTCTTCTTCATCTTGTGTAGGGGTTTCTCTTTTTTCTCCAATAAAGTGATTGTGGGCGGGTGTTCTCATTCCCCTAACGCCTAGAACCTTCCGCGAGAGTATATAAACTGCTGATTTTTGGGTCTCTGCGCCACTTCTGTTCCATCTTTCTGTGTGTAAAGTACATAGCAGGGGGCGGGAAGCGCCTCTTTCTCCGGCAGCGGTCAACAACCAGGTAATGGCCGATTAATTACTTCTTTTCTTGCTTGCTCAGCAGTTTAACTCTCGGGGCGGGTCCGAAGTTTTTCCATTATGTAACCTTCTTTAAAATGTAAAGAAACTTGTATCTATTCTATCTTTCAAACTACATATTGGGATAGAGAGTGCTTAACCCTCTCGAGCTCCCACTCACATTGTTTTGAGGTGAACTTATTTTTCTCAACCTATTCTTCCATAACATTATGTAAATTTGTTTCTTTTCGAAAGTCACCTCCGTAGTATGGGATTAGCCCTTGCATCAGTGGCCTAGAGCCAAATTAGGTTTTGAAACAAATACATTAGGAGTGCAGATCGCCTCCTCTCAAATTGTTATTTTAGAGGTCATGTAATTACCCCCCTTTTTTTTTATCTAATAGACCTCAGTAGGTTGGGTAGTTTACCCCTGTGTCTATGTCCAGAGAGGACAACTTGAAGGTGGAGTTTGGTGTGGCCTTTGATAGGCTTAAAGTTGAGAGCGAGTGGCTCTTTTTCTAAAACTGAGTGTTGTATGCCTCGAGGAGGCTTTGCTGTGTAATTTGGAGCAAGTGCTCCAGGGTTTGATTGGGGTCTTCTGCCCCGTTGTTGAAATTGGTATATCGTAATGTTGAGCTAGTTGCTCAAGAATTGTGTTTTCAGGGCTCGAAGCCCAAATCCTGCAAATACTGTAATTGTACTTTGTTGCCTTGTTACACCGTACCTGCTATTCTTGTTATTTCTTTATTTTAAAAAGAAAATATAACCTTGTTAAATTTTACATTAACTTTGATTCCGTAGTTTGAGACCCGTTCACGCCCGCACCTTCTTTCACCTCTACCTACCACTAAAACACGGTAACAAGTGGTAGCAGAGCGTGGTTGAATGGGTCTCATTTTAGCCCCTTTTGACGGCTAAACATTGTTTTGATCCGAACTCTAACAATTTTCTCAGTTGCTGGAATTTTTTTTTTGATTTTTTCAAAATTGTTCTGTCATCATGCCCGGCCCTCGCGATGTTCTCCATCTTAACTACTTGTGCAAAGAGGAGTTGATCTATGAGTTGACTATCAGAAATGTGCAATCTGGAGGCACGGTTGCAGTAGACACCAATAAGCTTAGAGAGTCCCTTGATTTGCCCATTTCCATCCCCACCTTGGGAGAGAAAGAAATTGATGACTCTCTTTCCACGATCGTCGAGAATATTACTGGGCTAGCCTCTGTAGTTAGTTTTTTTGATGAAAATGATCCTTCTCCTAATCAAATTAAGCGTGTGCAAGCCAGGCTGTTTCATTTTTCAAATAGAGTTAACGATCTGTTGTCTCTAAAGTTGAATGACGTTCAGAAGAAGGAAGCTAGTACGCTGCTTGAAAATATTTCTGAGTTATCTAGCAAGGTCACTCAATTGTTAACTGGCGAAATTCCTCCCAAAAGCGTCCAACCCACCACAGTGAATGTAGGTAGTGAGGAAGAGCCTCCTAAGGGAGAAGTCAATAGAATAACTGTTGCTGCTCAAACTATCTCTGCCCCATTGGACAACGAGTCTGAACGCCGCACATCGTTGAATAATGTACGTGCTGAATTAACTTCTTTGCCATTGAAACCTTTACCTACTATGTCACCCGGGTTCAGCAGCTTGCCTCATCCATTGGCAATGTTGCTCAGAGGTATATCGAAGTTTTCCGTTAATACCACCAGTGATGTAATTTCATTTTTAAGATTTCTAGTTGAATTTCAGGATCATGCCCTTGTGTTTTCTCTTTCTCCATGTCAAATTTTGCAAATCATCTATCCTTATGCAATTGGTATTCTCTCCGACAAAATAGTAAGAGCCATAGCTGAACAGTCATCTATTGAAGATTTTCACGCACACTTGCTTGCAAATTTTATTCCTGCTCGCGCGAGGTCATCTCTGATTCAGAAGTACTATTATCGTGTACAGCGCTTGGATGAAAACTTGGCTGATTTCATACAGGACATTAAGTTTTATACTAGGGTGTTTGCTCTTCACTTCCCTGAGGATCAGATTGTACAAGCCATTGTAGAAGGCATTTCACCACCCTATAGGTCATATTTGTGTTTCGCGGCGTGCCCGCAAACCTTCTCCGAACTTGAAGCGTTGGCCGTCTCAGCGGAAGGAGTGAGATACGCCGATTCCTTGCGTGTCGCGAAAGAACCCCCGCCTTCTTTTAGTAATACTCGGCCTCCACCTCGCCGATCAGTCACACCCCGTAAATGTTATGCTTGCGGGTCGCCTGACCATCTTCGCAATAAGTGTCCACTGATCAAGTCGAGTGGGACAAGAAATGGAGCTGGTTCATCACAAGGCTGTTTTAAATGTGGGGCTTTCTCACATATCGCCAAAAATTGCCCAAATTCAAATAGCACCCCCTCCTGCTCAACTTCTGGTGCAACTTCCAACAAGAATCAAAAGTGACTAGTGGTTCCGGCTGAGTCGACTAATTCTGCTTCCCAAGGCTCAGCCCCTGGCAAAAAGGTCGTGAATTCAGGGAACGTTCAATTTGCAAATCCTTCTTTTGAATGCCCCAAAGAATGTCTTAGGATTGCGGCGGATACCCCCGCACCTGTCCCTTTTCTTAAGATTGAGTTAAATAACGAGCCTGTAACCGCTCTATTAGATTCAGGCAGTGTTTGTTCAATTATTTCGGACCAATGGTATTCTAAATTGAAATCGGTTTGTAAACTACCGGACTATGACTCCTCTCCTGTTCAATATGTTTCGGCTAATTCATCCCCATTAGAAATTCTAGGTTCTTTGCAGGTCAAAATTCGTATTTTTAAATTTACATGGAAAACCAAACTGTTTGTGGCTAAGCACTTGTCTTGCCCCACCATACTGGGTGCGGACTTTATTTCTCACACTGGTCTTGTGCTCGATCTTCAGAGTAAGTCGTGCACATTCAAGTTTGCGTCCAATTGTAAAATTCCCTTATTGAAATGTAATTCAGTATCATGTTCATCTATTGCGCCTACCCAGGATGAGATGTTGTTAGACCTTAGACATCTACCTGAGGAGCAGGCTGATAGTATTTGGAAATTGTGTCAGTCGTTTCCCGAGGTGTTCTCTGATACTCTTGGTGTTACTGACCTTATCGAATACAAAATTGAGGTCACGGATTCGATTCCTGTTCGTTTTCCACCATATAGGCTATCTCCACCTAAAATGAAGGCTCTGAAAGAAATCATCGATCAAATGTTGAAGGATGGTATTATTAGGCCCTCTAAATCAGCGTATTCTTCGCCTATTTTTCTAGTCCCTAAACCCCAAGGAGGCTTCAGGCCTGTCATTGATTATAGGGCTCTCAATCGGAAGGTGGTGTTGCAATCTGTGCCCCTTCCCGACCTTCATTCTTGTTTTTCATGGTTTCGTAAGGCCAAGTTCTTTACTATATTGGACTTGAATCAGGCCTATAATCAAATTCCCCTTGCCGAAGAGTCTAAACATCTTACAGCGTTTGCCACGGACTGGAACTTATACGAATACAACCGCGTGCCTTTCGGGCTCCCCACGGGAGCAGCTGTACTCACTAGGCTACTAGATAGGGTCTTCTCCGACATCAAATTTGAGTACTTATATCACTACTTGGATGATCTCGTCGTATTTTCAGAGACTTTTGAAGAACATCTAGATCATCTGCGAGAAGTTCTCGATCGCCTTCGTAAGGCTGGGTTAACTGTCAAGTTGTCCAAGGTTGCCTTTGCTAAGCCCTCTATGTCATTCCTAGGGCATATTGTGTCACCTGATGGTGTAGCAGTCGATCATTCTAGAACACAGGCCATCCGTGATTTTAAACCTCCCAAGGACATTAAAGGTATCGCCAGGTTCATAGGTATGGTGAATTTCTTCAGGAAGTTTATTCCTAACTTCGCTAATAGAGTGGCGCCCTTGAACCTTCTTCGTAGGAAAGGCATCAAATTCGAGTGGGGACCTTCTCAACAAGCCGCTTTTGAAGATCTTAAATTAGCTCTCTGTAATGCCCCTGTACTTGCTATGCCTGATTTCTCGAAGAAATTCATCGTCCAAACCGACGCGTCGTCGTCAGCAGTAGCGGCAGTCCTTCTTCAAGAGACTGAACTAGGGAGGCGACCCATCGCCTATGCATCTAGGACTCTATCGGCTCAAGAAGCCAAGTATTCCATCTATGAGCTCGAAGGTTTGGCAGTCTTATTCGCCTTAGAAAAGTTCCGTCTCTATCTGGAACACGTCAAATTCGACCTGGAGACAGATAATCAAGCCTTAAGCTGGGTCTTAGGTAGGCCGCGTCGTACTGGTCGTATAGCCCGTTGGGCCATCCGTATTTCTGCCTTCCAATTCGATGTCAGGCATATCAGAGGTACCGAAAATGTTGTTGCTGATGGACTCAGCCGTATGTTTTCCAACGACGTCGAGACCCACGAACCGGCCAACAGTTCATCACCTCCCGAGTCCATACTATCTGGTGTTAATGCCATCTTAACAGATGCTCCCATGCTCTTTAGGGATATCGAGAAATACCAACGTGAAGATCCGACGCTGGCTCCGATAATGGAAACCCTTTCTTCTGGGGAACATGTTGTCCCTTATGTTCTGAGGAATGGTGTTCTATGTTGCCCTTCGAGGCATGATAAGATGATGAAAGTTGTCATTCCAGCTGTTCTTGTGCCTATGATCTTCAAATACTATCATGAGACCCCATTAGGGGGGCATCTTGGAATCTTTAAAACTCGTGAGAAGATTCGTGAAATGTTCATTTGGAAAGGTATGGACGGTGAAATCCGTGAACTTGTAAAAGCTTGTAAACCTTGTATGCTCAGTAAACCCACCATGTCCACCAAGGTAGGCCTTTTGTCTTCGCATCAAGCGTCGCGCCCCATGGAACGCCTGTATATTGATTATGTAGGACCCTTCCCCCAGTCAAAGGGAAACGCCAACAAGTTCATCTTTGTATGTGTAGATGGTTTTACAAGATTTTCCTGGTTATTACCGACTAAGCTGGCTACCGCTCAGTAGTGTTGGCTACTGAATGCATGATTCGAAGCAGTGTATCGATTCATTCAAGTGTCCGAGTGAATCGATTCACAGGAAAGGCGAGCTCACGGCACACGATTCAGCTTACTCCCAGCGGACAGTGCTGAGTGGCGCACTCACTGGACGTTGACGGGGAGCCGAGCTTCCGCTGCAGCGAGACAGTGTATCATGGCACATCGAAAGAATCGTGAACGAGCGCGGCTCAGTGAGACACATGATACACACGGCTCCTTCGGCTCACTGGACACGCGGAGAGCCGAGCTTCCGCTGCAGCGAGGCATACAGTGAATCATGGCACATCGAAAGAATCGTGAACGAGCGTGGCTCAGTGAGACACATGATACACACTGGACACGCGGAGAGCCGAGCTTCCGCTGCAGCGAGGCATACAGTGAATCATGGCACATCGAAAGAATCGTGAACGAGCGCGGCTCAGTGAGACACATGATACACACGGCTCCTTATCGGCTCACTGGACACGCGGAGAGCCGAGCTTCCGCTGCAGCGAGACATACAATGAGACATGCTAGACTGAAAGAATCGTATGCTATAATGGACTCTCGAGCTCAGCTCATTTGAAAATAATACCCATTTGCATTCACTGTCCTTTTCTTACAGGGAGGTTTAAATAATAGATGGATTTATTTGCAGTGTTGAAAAGGTAGTCACAACATAATTCTGAAGTAGCTAGTAAGTAGGTAGGCTATTAGGTTATACTATTTATTAGTTTAATGAATCTTAGTATTATAACATAGTTGACATTTGACAGTTAAACTCGACTCTAGCCTGCCCTATGACTATGAGTCATGCTCATGAGTCATGACCACTCAAAAGTACCTGTTTTATATTGGGAAGAACGGCTCAGTATTCTCTCAGTTCATATGTCACATCGTTGCACAAGACTTCAATCATATGTGGACAGACGCAATAACAGTATGTTGAATCAGAAAACCAGCGGGCTACTGTACATCTCGAGTAGCCTATACAAAATATGATGATTTAAAAAAATCCTCAGCTAATAGAAAAATACTTTAAAAAAAGGACTGAGCGAGTTGTCGTGCGGTTAATATCGCATGGCTATACGTTTGCATTCGGGGGATGGTGGGTTCGAATCCCACCGTCGGCAGCCGTTAAGATGGTTTTTCCGTAGTTTCCCCATTTTCACACCAGGAAATGCTGGCTCTGTACCTTAATTCAGGCCATGGCTGCTACCTTCCTAATCCTAACCTTTCCCACCCTGCGTTGCCGGAAACCTTCGATGTATTAGAGTAACTAGCATTTTTTCTAAGAAAAGAGTTCATAGTATGAAGACCAGATGGCAGCTGCGAGCACTGAATGCTGTTGCTGCTGTCTTACCAGCACATACTACACTGATGCAGTAGGAGCGGTGACCAATGAGCCGTGAATCAGATCACTGTATCGATTCAGTAACGTGAACGGAATCAAATGAATCGATTCAGTAAAATGAATCGAATGTCCGATCACTACCGCTCAGTCCACCATTACTTGCCTAAATTCTGTTTTTGCGTCTTTTGGTCCGTGCCAATATATTGTATCTGACAATGCTAAGGCTTTTACATCTAATTTATTTCGTAAATTCTGCTCTGACTTGTCCATCTCTCATGTAACTACTTCTGCTTATTACCCTCAACCATCTCTGGCTGAACGAGTTAATCGTAATCTCAGGTCCGCGCTCATTGCCTATCTTCATGAAGATCATTCCAGGTGGGACACGTCCCTGCATTGGTTAGCTTTTGCTTTGAATTCGGCGGTTCATGAATCACATAAATTTACTCCAGCCTCTTTGATGTTCAAGTTTGTTCCCAACACGCCGCTCTCTAACCTCTGATCTCTGAGTGACATTCTACCCGAGACAATAGATCCGGACAACATCAAAGATCTTTGGAAGAAGGCTAAAGCCAATCTTAAAGTCTCTCATGAAAAGGTTAGGGAAAGGTATGATCGTGGACGGAGACCCACCCCTTTGAAGGTAGGTGACCAAGTTATGGTCAAGAATTTTGTTCCCGCGGGCAAGCTTGCCCCCAGATTTCATGGGCCATGTGTCATTCTCGATTTCCTGACGCCGGTTACGTTATTATTAAGTAATCCAGCTACCGAGGGGATATTTAGGGTTCACCTGTCACAGGTGAAACCAGTGTAAAATTTTGTGTTAACTTGCTTCATATTATTTTGAAAGGGATATGAAGGTTATATTTTTTTTGGAGGCTTCATTTGTCAGGCATTCTGCCCCTTCTATAATATTTGGTTTCATATTTAAGCATTTTTGTAAACCTCCCCCGATTGGTTAATCTGCCATTCTGTCCTTACCACGGCCATTACCACGCTCCCGTCTCCTGCTATACACACTGTGGCTTGCTTATATTAAATGCCATGGATATCTGCACGCCGCTGGCCCCTCAACCTCTCCACAAAGCCTGTGCCCTCAAAAAGATGATGGTCCAACAATATTCTGCTGCCTAGTTTTAATGTTTCAGTGCCCCCGCAGCCGCGCGGCGCCGTGCCGCGACTGGGTTTGAGGAAGGGCCCCCTCGGCCCCAGCGAGGACGACATGTGCACGGCGAGCCGGAGCTCTCCTCCCGGCCTAGGCTGATGTGCGGCGTACGACCTGCTACTTGCCCGCAGCCTGTATATGTTCACCGCGGGCGCGGCGTGTTTCAACACCTCTGCTCCCCTCATAGTGCGGGCGAGCGGTATCTCAGGGTACTTGAGGGGTCCGAGCGGCCTCCTCTGGACGCAAGCTGCAACGGCCGGTCTGGCCATCAAACTTAATCAACATTAACTACATGAACTATTACTATCAGCAATTACTGCACTTGGGAATTCAACAGCAATATTTGGTGGACCTTGCAAAATTTTTCTTCACTTTCAAGTATTAAAAGTTTATCTTCTGAATTCAACTTCTACAACCATAAAGACTTTACTTCACTTGCAACAACAAAATTTTGAAACTGAATCAAACCACATTAAGAAAATCTTATAAATTTTTCGGCAATTAATCTCCATATCTACATCAAAACTTGGACCTGGTTTTCAACCAAATTTCATGTGTCACCCCTGGAGGAACTTTTGGGGGGGGAGGTCTGTACCGGGCGGTACACCTCCACGCCGCTAATTTAAAATGTGCGCCAATTGAAACTCCTCTGCTGGAGGAAGTCTGAACCTTATTGATGGTATTAATTTTCAAGGTTCTCAGAAGATGTCACTACGTGGAAAATTTGGAGTTTTTGAACTGTGTCATTTTCGACGTATTTTTGTTTTGCTTGTAGTAAGAAGTGTGAATTTTCTCTTCTAGAGGACACTACTGAAGATCAACAATAGTGCACCCTAGTGCGGAGTGAAAGAACTGTTTTTTTTTGGAGAAATTTTTATTTCAAAAGTTTGTTTTTTGTTAAATTTCTTTCTGTCATTAGTTAAGTTGGCAATATTAACCCTTTCTTTCCCCTTGTTTTAAATCTAGCCAATCCCGAATTTCTTAACTTAATTTTCCACCAATAATGTGTTTCTTCTTCATCTTGTGTAGGGGTTTCTCTTTTTTCTCCAATAAAGTGATTGTGGGCGGGTGTTCTCATTCCCCTAACGCCTAGAACCTTCCGCGAGAGTATATAAACTGCTGATTTTTGGGTCTCTGCGCCACTTCTGTTCCATCTTTCTGTGTGTAAAGTACATAGCAGGGGGCGGGAAGCGCCTCTTTCTCCGGCAGCGGTCAACAACCAGGTAATGGCCGATTAATTACTTCTTTTCTTGCTTGCTCAGCAGTTTAACTCTCGGGGCGGGTCCGAAGTTTTTCCATTATGTAACCTTCTTTAAAATGTAAAGAAACTTGTATCTATTCTATCTTTCAAACTACATATTGGGATAGAGAGTGCTTAACCCTCTCGAGCTCCCACTCACATTGTTTTGAGGTGAACTTATTTTTCTCAACCTATTCTTCCATAACATTATGTAAATTTGTTTCTTTTCGAAAGTCACCTCCGTAGTATGGGATTAGCCCTTGCATCAGTGGCCTAGAGCCAAATTAGGTTTTGAAACAAATACATTAGGAGTGCAGATCGCCTCCTCTCAAATTGTTATTTTAGAGGTCATGTAATTACCCCCCTTTTTTTTTTATCTAATAGACCTCAGTAGGTTGGGTAGTTTACCCCTGTGTCTATGTCCAGAGAGGACAGCTTGAAGGTGGAGTTTGGTGTGGCCTTTGATAGGCTTAAAGTTGAGAGCGAGTGGCTCTTTTTCTAAAACTGAGTGTTGTATGCCTCGAGGAGGCTTTGCTGTGTAATTTGGAGCAAGTGCTCCAGGGTTTGATTGGGGTCTTCTGCCCCGTTGTTGAAATTGGTATATCGTAATGTTGAGCTAGTTGCTCAAGAATTGTGTTTTCAGGGCTCGAAGCCCAAATCCTGCAAATACTGTAATTGTACTTTGTTGCCTTGTTACACCGTACCTGCTATTCTTGTTATTTCTTTATTTTAAAAAGAAAATATAACCTTGTTAAATTTTACATTAACTTTGATTCCGTAGTTTGAGACCCGTTCACGCCCGCACCTTCTTTCACCTCTAAAACACGGTAACAATTATTATTCAGGTGCCAACGGTCGTAGGCGTGTTGAAACACCGGATCCCGTGAGATCTCCGAAGTTAAGCAACACTGGGTGTGGTCAGGAGTTGGATGGGTTGCCACGCGCTGTTGGTGGGGGGTAAGGGAATGGAGGAGCGGAAAGGAACTGGCCACCCTACCGCACGTAAACTCCGGCTCAGGAACACCTCTGCGAAGGTTCGGACCTGCCTTCGGGCAGAATAACCCTTACCATTATTCAGGTCTTTTAAGTACCAATTGTCCAAAGAGATGCCAGAGTGCCTGAATTTTACCCAGAATGGAGTTCAACAGAAGTAAATAACTCTTTAGCCTCAGCTACAGAGCTGCAGTCCTTCTGAAGTGGTGCCATCTGGGTGGTTTGCTTACCAATTTTAAGTTATTGATTGTGATAGTCTAGCAATGAAAGCAGAATTCTACTGGATGGTTCTTACGTCTGAGTTCACTATATTTTGTTGAGTTATAAAGGACTGCCACCAGAGATCTTTTAACCTTTTCACTGCTGCGATCGAGAATACTCGAGCTGCCTGAAGTGGTCTGCCAGTGCTGAGGTCGAGTATATTCGATCTGCCTTATAACTGTATTATATGCTTCTGCCATCTATTAGTCACACTTTTAATTAAGTAATTTATATTTTTCCCGCAAGCAGTTCTGCAGAACGTTTTTCTGTAAAAATTGTGTTTGAATTATGGCTGCCACGTACGAACTTAAGATGCATACGGAAGAAATCTTACACTTTTAGGGGAAATTGAGTCTGATGTGGATTTTGACAGTGACAGTAGTGATATTGAGGATATTAGTGAACTGATAAGGGGTGATAATTACATTGATAGAGGTGATGATTTGCTACCAGAGAGAGGATGAGATGACACTGATCTAGGCTTGCCCACATTGTCGGATCCCAAACATGAACTGTTACGAACATTGTAGGAACCAACTGGCGAGTTAAAATGTTGTCTGAAAATATTATTCTGTAGTTAGTGCTTGTATTTTATGTTCAAATTGGTGATAATATTTGATGAGGTTGTTTGGTGAAATAATCCAGCACTGGGATCGCACCAGCCTGTCTGAGAATTCAGCAATGAAAGGTTAACATATGGAGTGGACTGCCTTTCAAAAATTGGCAAGCTCAACCAGGATTAAACCTGCGAACTTGGGATCATCTATCAATGATCCAGTGGGGCAGCTTCTGTGGCAGTATATCAGCTAACATGAACCTCTCAAATATAAGCACTCTTAAAAACTGACGAATTATACTGGAATTGAATTTTGCACCTTATTATACAGGAGTCAAGAACCCAACCAATTACATCAACAGCCAGCAAAGAAGTTAACCGAGTTACAAACATATGTACTTTGATCCAGAGAAGAATACAATCTCAGTATCAAATAAATCACCTTCCTTTTCATTCTCCTCTCTCTCTCTCTCTCTCTCTCTCTCTCTTGCCCTCCTCTACCTCATTGCAGTATCCAGAATTCAGAGAGAATTCTTACTCTGTTATCTTCTAATGGAGGTCTATCTGAAAATTCCATATGAAAACCTGGGGGGAATAACGATGAAGGTCACATTTCCATTGTTCTGAGATATTTGAAATATAAAGTTTGAAATGCTTTATTACCCAACTAATACACATATGAAGACCATACCGGCTGTGAAACAATGCATCCACATTCTAAGAATGTACTTACAATGTTTCATGTTTTAACTTAAACAACAATGGAGAATAATCAACACTTATCTATTAGTGCATGTACATAAGCAGGAATATAGATGAGTGTCCAATTCTTATTCCAGAACAGGGTTTAATCATCACACTTAAATTATATCTTCTAAACTTCTGGAGTGTAAACACAATAACACTTCAATATACAACAATAGAACATTATTTTAAAAACTCGTATTAATGTGCATTTTCATTCAAACTGTGGCAAATTCTCATAAAACTGCTTTGATCGTTCTGTTGTAAGAAGCTTGGTCAGTTCCTGCAAATGAAAAATTAATGAAAATTAGTTAAATAACAATATTTAGGGGTGTTAATAAAAATACAATCAAGGTTTAATTACCTTCAGATCTTTCCATTTTGATAGTGATATAGGCAGGATCTCGGTGTAAGCTGGCCCTGGCAGGGTGAATTCCCCCTCTTGCAGCCCAGACGAAGTCCTCCTTCTCACCTCTGTAACGATGACAGTTCCCCAGGCAACGTTATAGCTTCCAGATTTTAGTGAGATAATTCGTGGCTGTTCAGTTTCCACCTTTATTTCCTTTAAAGGTCTTGAGGGCAGAGGTAACTTCTTTTTCTAATGCCCATTAGAAGAAAAGAATCATGTCCATGTTTTAAACATTGATTGATGACATTCAACAACTTGGAATGGGCTTGGTTTAAGTCTGCTGTGGCGTATGACCTCATACCAATCTTTAGGTATTTCCGTTACTGCAGTGTGTGATATCAGCCCCATACGAGTGCCCTCTTTCTGGAAATGTTATCGTAATTTTTTCCAGCCTCTGGCAAACTGTTACTACATAATGAATGTACCGAAATACAGTAATTTTTTTGTTTTGACCAGCACATGAATCGCAGAATATATGAAGCCGTTTCACATCAGGGGAGAGAATGTTAAATATAAAGTGGTGAAGCATTGATATTACATCATCCGCTCCTCTCTTTGCTATAGTCTCATCATAACCATAGAATACAGACTCTCCAGTAGCTAAAATATGGATATTAAACAAATGAACTGTCAGCTGACGTTTGTAATATACCATGTTACTTGCTATATCTGGAACTGGCAGATTCTTCTGAAAATCCATAGCAATAGCCTCTTCTTCCTTCCTTTTGGCACAAAATTTCTTGCAGAGACGTTTTCTTTCATAAAAAGCTGCAGCCTTTCTCAAATGAAGCTCTTTCCTGGTTTCCAGTTCTTTCAGTTTTGTAGTCAATTGCTGTAATAGGCCTTGATCAATCGATTTCTGTTGCAAAGATGCCAGTTCATTTTTTAAATGCAACTCTTGGGCTTTCATACCGTCACATTCACTGCATGTATCCGATCTTGGATATCCAAATGAAATATTGTACTCCGAATTGAATATTCGCAAATAAGTGTCATAAGACACTGGATTATTTTGGATACCTCTCCATGTACATCTGGTGTAATTTCTTTGCATTGAGTTCTTCTGGGAGATAAACTTTTGATGTCCGGTTCAAAGAATAGTGCGATTGACGACCTTGCAGGGACTGAATATGTTCATGAATTGCATTCCTGGTTTCATCACTTAGAGCATGTGGTCTATTTGTATGCTTTCCTCTTCCGTCTGGTATCACCTTACCACATTCTTTTATTTGCTCTTGAATGGTTTGTAATGTTCTTGGGATTATAATATATAAGTAATAATAATAATAATAACGTAAACGTTTCCACCTTTTCAATACTACAATATATTCACAAAATTACAAATTATACGGTACTAGTTTCGACCCATCTAGGGGTCATCATCAGCCGTATTGGAGCAAAGATCATTTGTGGCGAAATCCTAAGACAATGATATTTTAAAGAATAACAAGTGAAATGAGATGTTATGGTAATAGTTAATAATACAAGGAATATACATACTAAGAGGTTTTTAACAAAGAATAAAGTATAAATGGGGTGTTGTAAAAATTATAATCATGGAAATCAGTAAGTTCTTGTATTGAAATGAAATATGGCTTAGGAAGAGGGCTTAAGGTGGGGCTGAAGGGTGCGGGAGAAAGTGTAATTGTCTTGGAAAAGTACCTTTGATTAAATTTAGGATTGAGTTTAGGTTGGCTGCATTATTGTTTCTGAGGAAAGTGATAAATAGATCGAAGAGTATGTTGGGTTTCTCTGAGATTTCATTGAGATTGTGACTGGCATTAAAGTATTGGTCTAGGTGTATGTAGTAATGTAGGAAAATTACTACATACACCTAGACCAATACTTTAATGCCAGTCACAATCTCAATGAAATCTCAGAGAAACCCAACATACTCTTCGATCTATTTATCACTTTCCTCAGAAACAATAATGCAGCCAACCTAAACTCAATCCTAAATTTAATCAAAGGTACTTTTCCAAGACAATTACACTTTCTCCCGCACCCTTCAGCCCCACCTTAAGCCCTCTTCCTAAGCCATATTTCATTTCAATACAAGAACTTACTGATTTCCATGATTATAATTTTTACAACACCCCATTTATACTTTATTCTTTGTTAAAAACCTCTTAGTATGTATATTCCTTGTATTATTAACTATTACCATAACATCTCATTTCACTTGTTATTCTTTAAAATATCATTGTCTTAGGATTTCGCCACAAATGATCTTTGCTCCAATACGGCTGATGATGACCCCTAGATGGGTCGAAACTAGTACCGTATAATTTGTAATTTTGTGAATATATTGTAGTATTGAAAAGGTGGAAACGTTTACGTTATTATTATTATTACTTATATATTATTCTCAGTTCAATACGGACCAAAAACATGAAATTCATAACCATCAATCTTGGGATTATTCCATGCAAAGCCAAAAATGCTCTATAGCAAACGGGCACTTCCATCACAATGCCATTTTCTTTAGTTCTAACTGTGTAAGAATATGAGTGGTCATGAAGAAGGGCTTTACTTTGACCTTTCCTAGGGCGTCTCCCTTGTACAAGATGTATTTTGATCAAACCACTTGAATACAACCTTTGTGCATCTCGATCAGGAAGACTATTTAAATATTTAATGATATCATTCCTCTTTTCTTCATCCAATCTATCAAAACACTTCAATCTGGTGCACTTACAGTCCTGTCCTATTTCATGTTTCTGTGCTCTTAGTTTCTTTGCTGCATCAACCACTCGGCCATACTTTCTTTTCTTCTTCGCACTTCAGCTCAGTTCTGGACTTTTATCTAGATCCATTTTTACAGAAACACTGCACTTGGTTTTAGATTTACACCTCACTTTTACTAAACTGCAGCATTAATAATGGAAATGTTCATTAATGTAAACCCAACAATGCCACACTAAGAATAAATAAACAGAAATACCAACTCCCAAGAAATATAATTCTTCCTTAAGAACAGAGTAGAATGGACTATCATCATTTTTCCTTCAAATACCAGGACTCTCATCGGTCTTCCATCTTCCACAAAATATTTAACTGTGAATATCACCGGACCCCTAGCATTATTCATACAAATGAATATACACAAGGAAACTGCATGGTTTGCTGCACAAAATGGCGTCAACACCCAAAAATTGGAAAAATTGGACCTTCATCATTATTCCCCCCAGGTCTTCATATTTTTACAAGGTTTTCTTTCCTTTGCTGTGCGTTATTCATCATGAGAAGCTGTTGAACTTTCAAACATGAATAGAGAGAAGAACTGTATGTGTTAACACTATCTACTATTGCAATGGTATTTGATTTATGAAATTTTTTTGGCCAGATGGTGAAAAGAGAGGGTAAAGATCCAAGCTTTTGTAACTGATGTTGATCTGTACAAAACAACGGCAGCTGAATGACTATCACAATATGATCCATATTACAGGCAATGAACATTTTTTCACAGTGTCCAAAGAAAAAACCCACCTAATACTTCCAAAAATAAACAGGATAATTTCTAATGAGAAGAAAATATTTCTACCAGTTTGATTGCATACCTGGCGTACGTAGGGGCTGCCTGGTCGAGGCAGTAAAGGCATGCTCGGTTCGCCCGGAAGGACGTGGGTTCGAATCCCCGTCAGGAAGATGTAAAATTTAAGAAACAAGATTTCCACTTCCGGAGGTGCATATGGCCCTGAGGTTCACTCAGCCTACACCAAAAATGAGTACCAGGTTAATTCCTGGGGGCAAAGGCGGCCGGGCGTAGAGCTAACCACTCTACCCCATCACGTGCCGAGGTTAACAATGGTGGAAGCCTTTACTTCCACTCCTCCAAGGGCCTTCATGGTCTGTACGGAGGTGACTTTGCTTTTGCCCGGCGTACGTAACATTACATTTTGATAAATATTAGGGAAATAACACATTGAGAAACATCTACTTAGTGATGCACTAGAAACTGTAAAGTACACTACGAGTAATTTTCGTAATGGAAATAAGTGATCATCACTAATCGAATTGCTCATTTCTGAGTATCGTGACCCCACTGGCTTTGTCTTTGTTGGCCACATCTCTGCTGTGGCGTCACCATCCTGGGTAATTCTCAGTTCACATTGGAAAGATAAACCGGTGATGGTCTTCACTTATCCTATCCATCTCATTGCAGTCCTTCCCCGTGGTTTACTGCTCTCAACATTCCCTTCCAACTTCTCTAGATTTCTCCAGGTTGTCTCGCATTGTGTCCAAAGAAATGAAGTATTCTTTCACTGATACAAGATAGGAATGTAGATATCTTGTTGCTTTTTTGTTAAATATCTGTAAGTAAAGTTAATACTTCTGACACGAATAAAGAAAGAAAGACAGATACAAGAAAGGTGTTTTAAAATCTTCAGCTCCTGAATAATGGACACATTGGTTCTTCTTGCGGTCCAAGGCACACGTAGCATTCTATGCCAGCACCACCACATTTCAAAGGCATTGATGCGCTTTTTATCCAAAGCCTTTATGGTCCAGGTGTCACAGCCATGTGAGAAAACATAGAATATAACAGTTTAAACAAAACAGATCTTTGTATTATTAGTAATTCCATTGTTCTCCCAAATCTTAGTTAACCCTTTAACGCCAAAATTATTTTTTTCGTCCGTTTTCTTTGAAATTCGTCTAAATCACTTCAGGTCCATAGTATTACATAACTACAAAATATTAAGCTCATACTTTTCACGGTTTTGTCATTAGGTGGCGTGTTCATATGATCACGCTAGGCGGATGTGTTAGCATTTCAGTCTATATAGCATTTCTTTAGTATTTATAGATTTTATGTATTGATATTGATAAATGATGAACAAATTACACTAAAATAAACTAAAGATGATTATTTATGAAGAATATACATTAATTACAATATGTACGTACATAAATAAAACAATGAAAGTCTCAAGATATTGGTAATATATTACATTCGAGTTATCTAATTCACAGAAATTACCGAATAGGAACAAATATAAGAACTGTATGCTTCACACTGTATGAAATGGGACAAAACATGGAACACAGAGTCCAACATTACATTTTATGCACTCGGTGCAAACAGTACTGGAGCATTCCTTTCCAGCACAGCGTTGTAGATTGCAGGGCGCTACGAGGTGCCCAATCCCGTCAAGTCGTACATCGTCAGTGACACTACTCTGCTGGATACTGTATCATGAGGTGATGGGGCGGCCTCTTCCTAGTGGCGTTATTTTGAACTTATGTAGCTATGTTTGCACAATGTGGCGACGAAATTCTAGATGTGACAAATCACATCCAGACCTCCTTAGCAGTAACCATGAATTGTGAATGGATACGTCCAGGAGCCATGTGAATAGCGACCACCACCATTTCTTTCCACGTATGCCTACTCTGTAGTACGACACATTCTGGTCCATCCTATCTGTACCACCTATTCCACTGTTGTAAACTCCAAACACAGCCGACCGGTTTATACGCACTTTCCTTTTCTCTACCTGGGAGTATCGTGTTACCTTAGAAACTGGTTCAACACAATGGCATGTTGATGCTATGGTAACCACAGAGTTATCAACCCACCGAACAATACTTATACCCTCCGAATTCGTAGCCATGTCGTATGTCCCACGAGCCTGTCTCTTCATTTCATTTGAAGGTGTGATCGAGCAGTCTTTGGGAATTCTATTCTCTCGAATGGTTCCTGTAGCGCCATATCCGCAATGTTTTAGATGAGCCAAAAGTGCCATTCCAGTAAAAAGATTATCGAAATATAGTTGAAAGGGTAAGTGTGACATATCCTCAGGTAGTTCTTCCAGCATCAGTACCACTGGAGCAGCACACTTACCAAATCGTTGCTCATATTCAGTATTACCATAAGGATTCTTTCCTTGATATATGTCAAAATTTATGATAGCCAGAGGGAGTGTTCAAACACCAGACCTTATAACCAAAGCGGATGGGCTTTCCGCGGATGAACTGCTTACAGCTGTGCCTACCATAATATTCCACCATGCATTCGTCAAAATCTAAATACTTTTCAGGCAGGAAATTCGCAAGGAATCTTTTTCTTCAGCATGTTTATAAGAGGTCGTAATTTCCACATTTTATCATTCATATCAGGCTGAGTATTATCCGCGACAAATGAAGCGACAAATTTCCAGAAAGCGGTCTCTTCTCATAGCATTTACAAGTGTATTACGTACATCATCCGCTGCTTCCCAATACGATCGTTTGCTAGGCACATTGTTGTAACCAGAAAGAATTAACACAGCAAGAAATACTTTTAATTCCTCCTTAGATATTTTTGGGTCGTCACAATTCTTAAACAAGGCAAACTTGCTTGATTCTTGAATCATGAACTCCATCACTTCGTTGTCAAACATTAGTTCAAAGCACACTGTAGGAGATTTGCCGGATAAGGTGGAAAAATCGGCTTCCGGGAATATCCCAACTGAATATCGGTTGTCATCCTTACTCCACACAGGATTTATTATTTGAAGTTTAGTTTTCTTGCTAGATGACTGATCTAAAATACCTGCTGATACGGGATCATCGTCTGCGCCTCCTATACGATCGTTGCCAGCGAGTACAATTTCTGCCTTACTTAAAAGCTGGCGACCTGTGAGGTTATCAACCAAACCACCATCTTCATCTCCTGAATCTTCGTCGGAGTGAATATTAGCTTCCGGAGGTTCAATAAAAATGCTGTTAACATCTCCAATTGGTTCGTCCGATTCAAGAATATCTAATACTTCTTGGAGCCTAATGTCCCTGTAAAAAGGGAAACAAGCTTTTGTAGCTGCATATATGTCAACAAGTCGCAATTTATTTAAATGTAGAATAGATGACCGTAAATCGAATAAAGTTGTTCAATGAAAATTGATGTATAACAGTAATCGTAACAGGTATCATAACTTCCACCATCAAATACACCCACAGGGTGAATAGCTAATACAAGCGCCTAGCGTGATCATACGATCACGCAATGTTTTAAGTGCCTACGGGAGTAATATTTACTGTTAAATGTAAATTAACTGCATCATAATGTGAACATAGATCACTCCTAAACTTGTTAAGCATATGAGTTGTGTAATCTGAACATAAATATATGTGAAATATCAAACTTACTTGAAGCGCGCCATCATGATTCAGCTGCTGTGACAATGACACGAAACGAAAGTGCACCAAAACAATGAGTCGATATGTATCACGTAATAATATGCTCGCACACAGTTGCCACATGCTTCTTGAATTGATCTACACAGTCAGCAATCAATTCCAGCGCTATACAAAGCACTGAGAGCAATCTAAATGAAAGAATGCAGGCCGTGATCATATGAACACGCACGGCATTAACGGGTTAATTCCATCATAGTGACTTGTCCTAGCAAAATCGTTCTCCTTATCTCCTTCTCAGAACTTCTCATATCACTGATAGTTGACCAAAGGTATACGAAGTCGTGTACTACATCCAAAATCAAACGACCTGTGAGCTCGACCTGTGCTGCTCTATCAATCACTATGAGTTTGGACACTGAGGTTGAGCTTCGGTCCATACTCAAGACTTGGGTTCTTCACACTTGTTAACATATCTGAAAGCTCTTCTTCACTGCTGGCAAGCAGGGTGGTGTCCTCAGCAAACAAGTTGTTAATTTTTCTCCTACCAACTGAGATGCCTCCAACCCAATCATAAAGAGCCCTTGTTATGAAATACTCACTATAAACATTGTAAAGTTGAGGGGACAAGATGCATCTACCTTTATAGCCGCAGTATTGCAATCATACAGACCTTTCATCAGTGATTATAAGGTAAGGTGGGACACCAAATTCATCTAGCACATGCCACAACTTTTCCCAATAAACGTAGTCGAAGGCCTTTTTACAGCTAAGGAAGCAAATGAAGAGAGGGACAGAAAACTCTCAAGCTTTTTTTATTGTAAATGATAAAAGAAGTCATATATACGAGGAGCATTCAATATATAACATAACACATTTTATTTCTCGGCCAATTTGGGTTTTTTAAAAACTGGAATTAGGTTTGGGATATCTTTGAATATTCCTGCTTCGTCTCATACAGTTTCATTAATTTCCAACAGGTGGCAGTGCTATAATAAGCCTTCAAAATGGCATCTGTAACTGAGGTGCGTACCAAACAGAGAGCAGTTATAGAGTTTGTTTTGGCAGAAAACCAGCGCATCACAGATATTCACAGGCGCTTGCAGAATGTCTACGGAGACCTGGCAGTGGACAAATGGATGGTGAGTTGTAGGGCGAGGCATGTTTCATCATTACGAGAAGGTCGAGCAAACCTGCCTGATCTGGACTGTTCTTCCTCATCCAACTTATAGCCTGGATCTCACGCCATCTGACTTCCATCTGTTTGGCCCAATGAAGGATGCACTCCACGGGAAGCACTACGTGGATGATGGAGAAGTTCTTGATACAGTACGACATTGGCTCCGACTGTTAATAAACTTAACCATGATAGGTTAATATTGTGTTTGGTCCGTATTGACTGGTCTGAATGTATAATATAACTATTTATAATAGTTTATTTAAATCCGCCTTGATCAATACACTCATTAAATGAAAGAAACATTATTAATTAAACCATACATGTTTCAGGAAATCTCAACCATTCCCTTCATCAGTGGTTAGATCAAAGAATAACACAATATGATACAATCTTTTGTTTTACAATTTGAAGGAGTATTGTGTCCCAATACATCATATCAAAGAGTAAAGAGAACTTATAAAATATTATAAAAAGGATCAATACATACAATTTTGGTTGAACTGAATGAGAACACTATACAAATTTAGGATCTTCAAGTTCTTCTTCTTTTTGTTCCTTAAATGATTATATGCTAGCCTAAACAGTGGGTTATCTTCTGTACTTTTCTCATTTAAACTTGATTCAGAATTACATTTTTGTGTAAGGTAAATTTCTAAATTTTCCAAAACATTCATCAGTTTTCCCTTTTTGGTCGAATGTAATAATTTCGGCAATGGGAGAACATATGGTTGAAATGAATCATAAATTTACAGACATTTCCAATGACATGAAATTATTACATTCGACCAGAAAGGGAAAACTGGTGAATGTTTTGAAAAATTTAGAAATTTACCTTACACAAAAATGTAATTCTGAATCAAGTTTAAATGAGAAAAGTACAGAAGATAACCCACTGTTTAGGCTAGCATATAATCATTTAAGGAACAAAAAGAAGAAGAACTTGAAGATCCTAAATTTGTATAGTGTTCTCATTCAGTTCAACCAAAATTGTATGTATTGATCATTTTTACAATATTTCATAAGTTCTCTTTACTCTTTGATATGATGTATTGGGACACAATACTCCTTCAAATTGTAAAACAAAAGATTGTGTCATATTGTGTTATTCTTTGATCTAACCACTGATGAAGGGAATGGTTGAGATTTCCCGAAACATGTATGGTTTAATTAATAATGTTTCTTTCATTTAATGAGTGTATTGATCAAGGCGGATTTAAATAAACTATTATAAATAGTTATATTATATTGGCTCCGACGTCGACCAGTCGAGTGGTACCATGCAGGCATAGAGGCCCTCACATTATGGTGGGGTAAGGCCATAGCATTGAACGGAGATTATGTTGAAAAATAGGGTATTGTAGCAAAAGGATTGGGGAATAACATGGTGTACTTGAATCCTCAATAAAAACAACCTGTTTTTAGAAGGAAAAAAAGGGTTGTATTATATATTGAACTCCCTTCATAGAAAGATAGCAACATGAATAGGAAAACATAACAGCATAAGCACAATGATAGGTCAGAATGGGAAGTGGGAGCAACAGAAAGAAGAGAGGACAAACATGAAAATACAAGAAGACAAAGAACAATCTCCACATTTTCATACACTGCCCTCTTAAAAACAGATGGCCTCTCTACTCCTCAAAGCCAGTTCTTCAACATCCATTTCTTCTCAGGCCCCAGCGAGCTCATTTCTACTTCAAGGAAAGCTTCAACACTCATTGAGCAGTCTTGACACATCTTTGATGTAGGTGTAGGATAAGAAGACATTTCATTAATCACAGGAACAGGGGAAGAGGCAATGATGATCTCGACATCTTCATACACTCCTATCTTCAAACAGATAAATTCATATTAAGTTACATAAATACCTCATATATCGCCTCTTTTCCTGTGTTTATCAGAAACAAGTTCATCAAGGGCTGAGAAGTATTAGATGTATAAAAACTGGTACTGATGATAGGAACGTGAATAGCAAAACATAACAGAATAAACATAATGACAGACTAATGTGGGAAGAGGGAGTAACAGAAGGAGGAGACAAGGACAAACATGAAAACAAGAGAGTCCATCTATTAGAAGATAGCAGTGCATAAAGATGTGAAGTTTGTGACACTGACCTATCATTGTGTTTAGCCCATTATATGTTCCTATCTTTCTACATACAACTTTAGCAGAATATTTTAAAGTGGATGAAGATTGCTGTGGTTGATTTATCTAATGCAGGTTACTTCAAAATTTGTGAACAACATTTTTTTTAATCTTAAAGCAAAACTTAGGGGTTTCAAACAGGAATTTTCTCCAGATTAATTTTTTCTTAATCCACCTCTATAATATCATATGAGTATGGCATTAAGTCCACCTTTGCTGGCAGGACCTAGTGTTTACAGTGCACTATGTCTTCTGGTATAGGCTAGAGCAATTTTGTTACTTTCTTAGATCTGTCTCTGTCTTATCCTTCCTTGGCTTTGACAATATGAAAGTGACTGAGGTATGAGCAATGCTAGTAATGCCAATCCTTATGCAGCCAGCCCTGCTATGAATGGTGTGAAAATGTTGCTCCTAGGGTCGGTTGGTGTATGCATTTCAGTGGACTTGGCAGACCGATATGTAATAGCAACTCTGACTCAGAGAGGAAAGCAACGGGAAACTACCTCACTCCTCATTTCCCTAGTATGCCTCTTCAGTGATGCCTAGGCCATCTATGACAGCTGATGGCAGAGCTGTTGAGGATCTCACCAGTGGCATCGCTGACGGACTGAACATACATACATACATACATACACGGCATTAAGTGGAGCTCTTCCTGGTATAAACATATATTACTGATAGCTGAAAATGCATGTGATCACCCGTGTTATTTCAGTTCCAGTGAGAATATCAGACATGGACATTTTCTTCTCATGCTAAAAATAATTTTCTAGACATTGTTAGAGACTTTCTTCACTGATTGTTCTATATTTTTAAATTTACAAGCCATATGAACATAAATGAACTATATCTGTATATGAAGCGGAAAAAAAACACATCATAACTGATGTGAGTAGAAACAGTATATAACAGGTATACAAATATAATTTTTGAATAAATAAATAAATAAATAAATAAATAAATAAATAAAATATAAATAAATAAATAAATAAATAAATAAATAATAAATAAATAAATAAATAAATAAATTAATTAATTAATTAATTAAATAAGTACAGTATGCAGCGTCTGTTCTTCAGATCACAGGCGCCTGCAAAAGGTGTCTGTTCTCCAGGTTAGGGGCGGCCTCATTGAAACCTGGCAGTTAAGCATGTTGTTGTTTGAGTCATCAGTCCATAGACTGGTTTGATCCAGCTCTCCATATCACCATATCCTGTGCTTACCTTTTGCATCCTACATCTGCTTGTCATATTCATACCTTGGTCTACCCATACTGTTCTTACCACCTACACTTCCTTCAAAAACCAACTGCACAAGTCCTGGGCATCTTAAGATGTGTCCTATCATTCTATCGCTTCTTCTCATCAAATTTAGCCAAATCGATCTCTTCTCACCAATTCGATTCAGTATCTCTTCATTCGTGATTTGATCTATACATCTAACTTTCAGCATTCTTCTGTAACACCATATTTCAAAAGCTTCTATTCTTTTTCTTTCTGAGCTAGTTATCGTCCATGTTTCATTTCCATACAATGCCACTCTCTTAAAAAACATCTTTTTAATTCCTATATCAATGTTCGAAGTGAGCAAATTTGTTTTTGTAAGAAAGGCATTCTTTGCTTGTGCTAGTTTGCATTTTATGTCCGCTTTACTTATGCCATCGTTAGTTATTTTACTACCCAAGTAACAATGTTCATCTACTTCCCTTAAGACTTCATTTCCTAATCTAATATTTCCTGCATCACCTGATTTTGTTCGACTACACTCCATTACTTTTGTTTTGGATTTATTTATTTTCATCTTGTACTCCTTACCCAAGACTCTGTCCTTACCATTCAGGAATATCTCCAGATCTTCTGCAGTCTCAGATAAAATAATATCATCAGCAAATCTCAGGGTTTTGATCTCATCTCCTTGGATTGTGATTCCCTTTCCAAATTCCTCTTTGATTTCCTTTACTACCTGTAAAACACTGAAAAGTAAGGAGGACAATCTGAAAACTTGCCTCACTCCTTTCTGGATTGCTGCTTCTTTTTCAAAACCCTACAGATTGATTTTTATACAGATTGTAGATAATTCTTCGTTCTCGATATCTTATCCTGATCACCTTCAGAATTTCCAACAGCTTGGTCCAATCTGTTAAGCATACAATGCTTATATGAAGAGATAAAGTGGATTAGGACGAGAGAGTGAAATGAAGGTCAATGATCCACTAAATCCATGCATTAAGTGTTATGTAAGTATAGCCTTCCTTGTCACACCTAAGTAAGCTCGAATTAAGATAAAAAGAACAAGCAATGGCATACTCAGATATGAGAACACTGATTGCCATTAACACCTCATGATGTAATACAATCAAAGGGAACTTATCTTACAGTGCAGTGTTTGCAAAGTTTTACAGAATTCTTTCACCAATATCTCTTTCCATGTTTCAAATAGAATATTAGTTTGTTCTATAACAAACTTTAATATTCTTCATTTATCACCTGGATGATAAACAATGACTAATCAAATGATCATATTCACTAGACGGCTATACCTGTATAGAAAGAATTTGTCTGGATCCATTGCTGAGTGGTCAGCATCTAGACCTTCAGTTCTTGAGACCCTCAGTTTGATTCCCAGCCGGACTGATGAATTTTAATCTTAAATAGTTAATTCCCTTGGAATAAGATAACATTTATTAAAGAAATGTTATCTTCTTTTGACTATAAGTCAATACAGTATGTTATATGAAATTTATTACATGTAATTCCCTTGGCTCAGGGACTGGGTGTCCGTACCATCCCCAGTTCCTGAACCTCTCACATTAACACACAACACTACTTCCACCAAACTAACACACAGTTTCCCATACATGGCAATGCCACCTCCCTCACTAGATAGTTTACTTTACAAGGGCTGTGCCAGGCTAGCAATAGCCACATAAAATATTATTATTAATAATAATAAATTATTTGTTTACAATCTGCTTTACGTTGCACCGATACAGATAGGTCTTATGGCGATGATGGGATAGGAAAGGCCTAGGACTGAGGAGGAACCATCTGTGGCCGTAAGTAAGGTATAGCCCCAGCATTTGCCTGGTGTGAAAATGGGAAACCACGAAAATCTATCTTCAGGGCTGCCAACAGTGGGGTTCGAACTCACTATCTTCCGGATGCAAGCTCACAGCTGCGCGCCCCTAACCACACCGCCAACTCACCCAGTAATATTATTATTATCATCATCATTAGTATTGTAATAAGAATTTGTCTCATAAGAACTACAATTAAATTATGCAAGGAAATAAAAGGGATAATAAATTTATCACTGAATTCTGAAAGCCTGTCACGGCATATCGTATACCACACAGCTTGTATCATGACCAAGAAACACTGCATTCATACCTATGCCATCAATAAGTTTAGGTATTATGCCAATTCCTTTAAATCTATTCTTTATTGTTGTGTTATTATTTCAAATATATTATTGTAATCACGGTGGTTGGGTGCGGGATCTAACTTTTTTTTGAAAACTCTTGGTGGTCTTGATCCTCGACTTGTAAGCATCCCTGTTGCCAATTTTGATTTCTAGTATTCCTATTTTTTCCAAGTCCTTCACCAGTGCACCATAGTTTTCCTAGTTTCAAACAACCTTATTATCTAACTGGCCAGTTTTCCCAGGTTCATTTTGTAGATATGTCCAAAGAACATGGCTCTCCTCTTCCAGATAGATTAGACTTTATATAATTAATTTTTATTGTATGGCTTTTAGTACTGGGAGTATCCGAGGACATGTTTGGCATGCCTAGTGCAGATCTTTCTACCTGACGCCATGGGCGACCTGCATGCCTGGATGTGGATGATTATGATGAGGAGGAGAAAGAGGTAGGAAGAGGGAGAAATCCAATGTCAGAACATACGCTGCTCAAGGCTTAACGTCTCCATCCAACGGACAAATCACCATCAACAACGTTGCATGTCCTAACTCCACATGAACACTGCAGAGAGGTTTGGAACCGAATTCAAGCTTTTGGTATGCAATCTAGTGATTAGAAATTTTATACCACCACCTCTCCTACCCTGCTAGCCAACAATCTGAAGGTTAATTCTTTTTCTCCACCAATGAGACTTGAACCAACTAACCATAATATTAGACTGTGTAGACTCACCTTAGCAATCACGGCCACCAAGCAGGCTACTTAAATAAACTAAACTGAGAGTGGGAACTGTACAAGTGATTAAACTGACAGTCAAGAGTGAAGAGATACAGAAGTCGATATTATGGAAGGGAGGAATACCCATATATTAAGGTTGAGACAAAATAGAAGGAAGTTGAAAGAAGACCAAGTACAATTAGGGATTTCAATGCTCAAGTTCGAGAAGAAAGATCTAACTATGAGAACATGATGGGTCTGTTTGGGCATGGAGTAAGGAATACTGAGGGTGAATATGTCCTTGACCTCTATGTAAGAAATAAACTTTGATTAAGGAATATTTTCTTAAAGAAACAAAACAGCCATAAGATAACTAGATACAGCTTGGATGGAAGATCAAAAACAGTTACTGACTATGTGATAATGGATAAATTAATTAAAGAAGGAGTGAAAAACATAAAAGTTATCCCATGCAAGTGTTTCGACAGTGACCACAGACCCCTATTGCCAGACCTGATTTTTTTTTCTAGTGGTTTTACGTCGCATCGACACAGATAGGTCTTATGGCGACAATGGGACAGGAAGGAGCTAGGAGTGCGAAGGAAGCGGTCGTGGCCTTAATTAAGGTACAGCTCCAACATTTGCCTGGTGTGAAAATGGGAAACCACGGAAAACCATCTTCAAGGTTCGAACCCACTATCTCCCGAATACTGGACACTGGCCACAATTAAGCGACTGCAGCTATCGAGCTCGGTGACCTGAATTATAAGGTTGTACATACATAAGAAGTCCTTTCAAAACATGGTAATATAAAATACATACATAGGCTAAATCTTCATTATAGACTGTTATGCCTTCTAGCGTTCAGCCTGCAAGCCTCTGTGAATTTACTAACTATAATCCTCTATTTGTTTAGTTTTATACCTCTCATCTTTAAATCATTAGAAGCCGAGTCCAACCATCCTCGTCTTCGTTTCCCTCTACTTCTCTTACCCTCCATAACAGAGTCCATTATTCTCCCAGGTAACTTGTCCTCCTCCATTTTCCAAACATGACTCTACACCACCAAAGCCAGTTTATGCGTATAGCTTCATCCATCAAGTTCATCCTCAATGTGACACTCAATTCTCTTGGATTTTTTTACTTACTGACATCAATTTAGTCTTGAAAAGGCTAATTTTCATACCATCTCATTGGACCTATTAAAGTTACTAAGAAATGAAACACAAAGTGCAAATGAAGAATGGAACTTGTTTTAAAACAACAATAGTTAACTGTGTGGTAGAAATTTGTTGTGTAAGAGGAGGAAGAGAACAGGAGAAAAAAAAAATAGTTGGTGGTATGAAAGAGTGAGAAAGGCTATTAAAAACTGAAATGTAACAAAGAAAAACAAGGATGTTCAGAAACAAAAACAAATCCACGAGATGTTTAAAAAATAGCAAATCTTGAACAATAATATAGAGAAAGGAGGCGTAGGGATGTGGCGTTAGCCACCCGAGTATTGGCGGGAAAACCATACCAATTTAAGGTAGGAGAAAATGCCTGCCTTTTGCCAGAAAACATCATGAGGCCCTCTATGGCTAACAACCTTAGTTTTACAATGTTGGACTATGTCCAACCCCTAAAATGAATATTAATATAATGGAACAAGCTTCTTACGAATTAAATTACCCTGAAGACAAAATCAGGCTTTCGGATTCCAGGGTGCCTGACATTTTGAAGCTCATGAGTGAATCAGAGCACCACAAGAACATTGCTAAATTCAAGAATAAGAGAAAATACTATTTTGGAACATTCAACATCCAACTCCCTTATTCATTCATTCATTCATATTCAGGTTGAAAAACTGAAACAGTTAACAGCGGAACTACATAGACTCAACATCTCGATACTGGCCCTCCAGGAAATGCAGTACATGGATGAAGAACCTTTTGAATCAGATGGGTTCAGAATCTTCCAAGGAAAGGCCGGAAAAAAGATCATGAAAAAACGTCCCAAAACTGGGAACCAGCCTTTGTAGTAAACAAAAAGTTTCTAAACACTATAGTAGACTTCAAGAGTGTAAACTCAAGACTATCACTCATGACGGTCAAATCAGCAAATAAGAAATACACGCTGATAAATGCTCATGCACCAATAAATAAGGATAATAAAAGGAACCCCGATTTGGTTGAAGAGTTTTGGGACAAACTGGGGGATGAAATACACAAGATCCCATAAAATAACATCAAAATTCTCCTGGAAGACTTCAATGCACAAGTGGGGTGGGAAAGGAAGTACATTGAAATACTTGGACAATATCCGGCACACAACAGGACGAATAAAAACGGAGAAAGACTGATCAATTTTGCAATATGAACAACTTAAAACTCATGTCAACCCATTTCAAAGCACGCCCCAACAAAAAGAAAACATGCGTATCACCAAACTCCTTGCTAGGTGAATTCCAACCGGACCATGTAGCATTATCCAAAAACAATTACAAGGAAATTCATAACGTCAAAGTTAGAAAAGCGGTAAATGTAACATCAGACCATTACTTATCACAGATGAATTTCATACCCGGACGAAAAACACATACCTGTGGCAATAGAGTGCCAAAAATTGACCGTGAATTACCCATCCAAGAAAAGAGGGAAGACTACAGGTTAAAGCTACAGGTGCCAAAAAATTGGAATGAAGTGACAAAAAATCTGCAGGAGCCAGCAGTTGAATTAGCATCTACGAAACGTCGAGCAAGCATGCACGGTGGAATGCAGAATGCGAAAAAGAAAGATTTGAGGCATGGAAATCATGGAATGAGAATAAGACTGACAAATTTGGAAAAATCACGAGAAATAAGGAAACAAACACACCAAACACTGAGAAGAGTCAGAAGAGAACACCTTAGGGCAGAAGTCACAGAAATGGATGAAACATTACATACATACATACATACATTATCATTATAGACTGTTGTGCCTTTCAGCGTTCACTCTGTAAGCCTCTGTGAATTTACTAAACGTCGCTACAATCCTCGATTTGCAACTAGTGTTGTGGCCTCCTCATTTAGTTCTATACCTCTTATCTTTAAATAGTTAGAAACTGAGTCTAACCATCGTCCCCTTGGTCTCCCTCTACTTCTCTTACCCTCCACAGAAGAGTCCATTATTCTCCTACATAACCTATCCTCCTCCACTTCACATGACCCCACCACCGAAGCTGGTTTATGTGTACAACTTCATCCATCGAGTTCATTCCTAAATTAGCCTTTATCTCCTCATTCCGAGTACCCTCCTGCCATTGTTCCCACCTGTTTGTACCAGCAATCATTCTTGCTACTCTCATGTCTGTTACTTCTAACTTATGAATAAGATATCCTGAGTCCACCCAGCTTTCATTCCCGTAAAGCAAGGTTGGTCTGAAAACAGACCGATGTAAAGATAGTTTCGTCTGGGAGCTGACTTCCTCCTTACAGAATACTGTTGATCGCAACTGCGAGCTCACTGCATTAGCTTTATAACACCTTGATTCATCTCACTTACTATATTACCATCCTGGTACTTAAAATTATTGACCTGTTTTACCTTTGTATCACCAATCTGAAATTCAATTCTGTTGAATTACTTACCTACTGATATCAATTTAGTCTTCGACAGGCTAATTTTCATACCATACTCATTGCACCTATTTTCAAGTTCCAAGATATTAGACTGCAGGCTTTCGGCACCATCTGCCATTAAGACCAAGTCGTCAGCATAAGCCACACTGTTTACTACATTCCCACCTAACTGAATACCTCCCCGCCATTTTATACCTCTCAGCATATGATCCATGTATACTACGAACAGCAAAGGTGAAAGATTACAGCCTTGTCTAACCCTTGTAAGTACCCTGAACCAAGAACTCATTCTACCATCAATTCTCAATGAAGCCCAATTGTCAATATAAACGCCTTTGATTGATTTTAATAATCTACCTTTAATTCCATAGTCCCCCAGTATAGCAAACATCTTTTCCCTCGGTACCCTGTCATTTGCTTTCTCTAGATCTACGAAACATAAACACAACTGCTTATTCCTCTCGTAGCATTCTTCAATTATCTGGTGCATACTGAAAATCTGATCCTGACAGCCTCTCTGTGGTCTGAAACCACACTGGTTTTCATCCAACTTCCTCTCAACAACTGATCGCACCCTCCCTTCCAAGATGCCAGTGAATACTTTGCCTGGTATACTAATCAATGAGATACCTTGATAGTTGTTGCAATCCTTCCTGTTCCCTTGCTTATAGGTGCAATTACTGCTTTTGTCCAATCTGAAGGTACCGTACCAACACTCCATGCTAATCTTACTACTCTGTGCAGCCATTTCATCCCTGCCTTCCCACTATACTTCACCATTTCAGGTCTAATTTCATCTATTCCTGCTGCTTTATGACAATTGAGTTTATTTACCACCCTTTCCACTTCCTCAAGCGTAATTTCACCAACAACATTTTCCTCCTGCTCATGAGCTTGGCTGTTCGCAACACCACCAGGATGATTTCCTTTTACATTGAGAAGATGTTCAAAATATTCGATCCACCTCTCCCGTGATTCCCTGGGATCTATGAGTTCACCTGAATTACTCATAACACGTTCATTTCCATTTTTTCTCCCTTCCTAAGATTCTTCATTATGCCCAGAAAAGTTTCCCCGCTGCTTGACCTAGCCTTTCCAGGTTATTACCTAAATCTTCCACAACTTCTTTTTGGATTCAACAACTGTTTGTTTCGCTCTGTTTCTTTCATTTACTTACAAAACCCTGTCTGCCTCGGACCTTGTTTGGAGCCATTTCTGATAAGCCTTCTTTTTATGTTTACTAGCTGCTCTCACTTCATCATTCCACCAAGATGTTCGCCTTTCCCCATCTTTACACACAGCTGTTCCTATGCATTCCCTTGCTTTTTCTACTACAGCATCCCTGTATGCCACCCATTCACTTTCTATATCCTGAACCTGCTTACTGTCTACTGTTCGAAACTTCTCACTAATCATATCCATGTACTTCTGTCTAATTTCCTCGTCCTGGAGATTTTCTACCCTTATTCGTTTGCAGACAGATTTCACTTTCTCTACCCTAGGCCTAGATATACTTAGTTAACTACAGATCAGATAGTGGTCTGTATCATCAAAAAATCCCCGGAAAACTCGTACATTCCTAACAGATTTCCTGAATTCGAAGTCGGTTAAGATATAGTCTATTATGGATCTGTACCCCTAGCCTCCCATGTGTAGCGGTGAATAGCCTTATGCTTGAAGAATGTATTCGTAACTGCTAAACCCATACTAGCACGAAAGTCCAGCAAACGCTTCCCATTCCCATTAGCTTCCATATCTTCGCCACATTTACCTATCACTCTTTCGTATCCTTCAGTTCTATTCCCAACTCTCGCATTGAAATCGCCCATTAGCATTATTCTATCTTTGCTGTTGACCCTGACCACGATGTCACTCAATGCTTCATAAAACTTGTCAACTTCATAATCATCTACACCCTCACATGGTGAATATACAGACACAATTCTAGTCCTAATTCCTCCCACTGACAAATCTACCTACATCATTCGCTCATTTACATGCCTAACAGAAACTATGTTGCATGCAATGGTATTCCTGATAAACAACCCTACCACAGATTCTGCCCTTCCCTTTCTAACACCCGTCAAGTACACTTTATAATCTCCTATCTCTTCCTCGTTATCTCCCCTTACCCGAATATCACTTACTCCTAGCACATCCAGATGCATGCTCTTAGCTGACACAGCCAGTTCTACTTTCTTTCTTCCATAAGCCCCATTAATATTGATAGCTCCCCATCGAATTCCATTCGTTCGCCAAGTTGTTTCCAAGGAGTCCCTCGCCTGTCAAATGGGAGTGGGACTCCGTTACTCCCATAGGTCCGAGGCTTGCTTAAAATGTTCTGAGCTCAGTAAATTCATGAAGCAGGATGCTACCCTACTTGTACATAGGCCTAGTCCAAGTGAGGATCTCTCCTCTAACGGGTTATGGACCACTGGTGAATTGTATAGTCCTAGCCGCCTGAGCACAAGGAGGGCCACGAGATGCCCACTCCCATTCCATAGCAACTGATATCCCGACTCTCAGGACCACTTACTAGGCCACTCAGCCGTTGTCCATGGTTCACGATCTAGGATGTGACTACAGTAACCCACACCATGAACCAAGAAAAACAATACTAGATCATTCCATAGGGCCTTTAAAAATAGAATCAAAGGCTATATAGCACCGAGCCTGCATTTCAAGAAAACAGACGGAAATCTTGCCCTGAACAATAAAGATAACTGTGAGATCCGTGCAAAGTACTTTGACGACTCCTTAACTGTGAATCACCACAGGAAAAATTGGAGATTGAGAAGGACACAATCCAGAACCCAGATTCCGAACCAGAAGACAAAGAAGAAGTCAGGGAAGTAATAAACTCCCAAAAGAACAACAAAGCATATGGTGAAGATGGAGTAATAGCAGAACTGTGGAAGATAGCCAATGATGTCTTTATCACTGAAGCGACAGAACTGTTCCGGAATATTTGGAGAGATGAAAAAATACCAGAAGAATGGCTAGTGGCATTAATACACCCGCTACATAAAAAGGGACCGAAAACAGGCGTCAACAACTACCGTGGAATATCACTTTTATCTGTCACGTGTAAGATTTTTTCTAAACTCCTACTGAACAGACTGACACCGCAAATTGACCACAAGTTCGGAGAGTATCAGGGTGGCTTTAGGAGAGGGCGGTCTTGTCAGGATCATATCTTGAGTCTAAAAATGATAATCAAATATTACAATGCTCAAGCAAAGAACATCATCATCTCTTTCGTTGACTTTCAAAAAGCATACGATTCAATAGATACACACACATTGATGGAATTTTTGAGAGAATATGGCACGATCAAAAAACACTGAACTTATTTAGGTTAACACTAACAAACACCATAACCAAAGTGAAATTTCAAGGAGAGATCAGCAAACCCTTCCAGATAAAAACAGGTATGAGACAGGGTGACAGCTTATCCCCAACACTCTTCAACGTGGTTCTAGATAAGGTCATGAAAACACTGTGGAAACAGGTGCTATAATAGGTAGTAAAAATAAACATGTCAAACCCAAGTGTTTGGCCTTTGCTGATGATTTAGGCCTAGAATTCAGATTCAAGACCCAGTTAGGCCTAAATCAGCACAGGTAGCTGTGTTTGGTGATAGCCAAGGAAGGGGAATTGCGGGAGTGATTAACGACGAGAATATAGCAGCAACCGGAGAAATATATCCAGGAGCTTCTATCAGCAGTGTCCTGGAAAACGTAGAAGAAGCAACTAGGGACTTCAGGAGTGGCGATGCAGTGCTTATCATCGGAGGGATGAACGGCGTAGCTCACGATGACGCCAAAAATGTAAGATCACAACTTAAACATACACTAGGGAAGCTGACCCACACTAACGTCTTTGTAGTGAACGTGCCCCACAGGCATGATTTGCGTAGAGACTCGTGTGTGAACATTGAAGTGGACAGGGTCAATACAGATATTGTTAAAATTTGTAAACATTTTCGGAATACTCAAGTTATTGAATGCAGCAGTTTTGAGAGATACTGTTATACAAAACATGGCCTCCATCTAAACAATTCAGGTAAACGAAAGATAGGAAATATTGTTCTAGATTTTATTAATCTTAAGATATGTACTGTAAAACAGGCAACTCCCTTGAGTTATAATACTGACCAGGAAAACTAGTAGAAAGAGCCAGCTGTACTTCAAGCTGGCTCAGTCAACTAGAAAATGAAACTCAGGATAGTAAGGAATTTCAAGTTACCCAATTGCAACAGTCAAGTTTTAGGGAGGAAGGGGGTCTGAGATTGCTCTTGGTAAACTGTCAAAATGTAGTAAATAAACAGTTAAAATTTGGTACATTGATGGAATCTTATGAGACCGATGTGGTGATAGGAGTGGAATCATGGTTGAGAGAAGGGGTGGGTAATAGAGAAGTATTTCGAGAAGGGTACACAGTCTATCGTAGAGACCGAGGAGATAAAAAGGGAGGGGCGGTGTTTATTCTGGTGAAGGAAACTTACTGTTCACATGAATGGTTTACTGATGAAAGGGATGAAATATTAGGGATAAAATTAGTCTGTGATAATATGAAGGAGGTGGGAATTATAGGAACATACAGGCCTGGAAGAGAGGAAAGAGACATGGAAATATTTGAGAAAATAATAGATTATACTCATAAAAACAATAATAATGATATGGTAATAATTGGGGGAGATCTAAATTTGCCTGAAGTTGAATGGAATGGAGCTGCTAGTGAAGCCCATGAACAGAAACTGGCAAATAAGTTAATTTGGGAGGGAGGATTTACACAAGTAGTACAAGAACCGACTCGTCTCAATAACTTACTAGATGTATTCTTGGTTAAACCATGGGAAATTGTTGATAAAACTGAGGTAATTGAAGGAATAGGAGACCATAAGGCTGTAATAATGGATGTAGGACTTGTACCAAAGAGGCTTAATAAGAGGGTTACACAAGACAAGAAATTGTACAGAAAAACTGAAGTTGATGAATTTGGGACTTACCTTAAATCACAATTCAGTTGTTGGATAAGTGAAGGGAGTAACGTGGATACACTTTCGGCTAAATTTAAAGGAATCATTTGGGAAGGAGAGAAGAGATTTGTACCTGTTAAGAAGGGTAAAATGACCTCAGACCCTGTTTATTATACAAGGGAAATAAGAAAATTAAAAAGAAAATGTAGAATAGTAAACAGGAAAATCAAAGAGGGTAGGGAGAGTGGAGAAACTAGAAAACAGCTAATGAGGGAACTGAATAGAGTGAAAAAGGAAGCAAAAGAGAATTATATGAATGGCATACTTCAAGAGGGTAATGACCACAAAGGGAAATGGAAAAAGCTGTATTCATATATCAGGAATCAAAAAGGAAAACGAATCCAAATTCCTACAAGGGTAGGAGAAGGGGGTGAACACTATTTAACAGATACTGAGAAAGCAAACCTATTTAGTAGGGAATTCAGAGATTCAGTAGATGATTGTCAGGAGTTGGAAACCGAAACAGAAGATAGAGAGGGAGAGACACAGAGGGAAACAAGAAGCTTCTCATTCACAAATGAAGATATTTTCAGAGAAATCCAACTGCTTCGGCAAGGAAAAGCAGCAGGAAGTGATCAAATTACTGGGGAGGTATTAAAGACAATGGGGTAGTACATAGTGCCTTATTTAAAATTTCTCTTTGACAATGTCATAAATAATAGTGTAATACCAAAGGAATGGAAGGAATCTATAATAATACCAATTTTTAAAGGAAAGGGTGATAAAAAGGAAACCAGACTACTACAGACCAATCAGACTGACCAGTATAGTTTGTAAAATACTGGAGAGTTTAATATCAAATTACATCAGAGGGATATGTGATGATAAAAATTGGTTCATGAGGAGCCAGTATGGATTTAGGAAGAAATTTTCTTGTGAGGCACTACTGGTGGGATTTCAGCAGGACATATCAGATCAATTGGATCAGGAGGTCAGTTAGATTGCATAGCCATAGATCTTTCCAAAATCTTTGATAGAGTGGAACATGGAATATTATTAAAGAAATTGGAGGGAATAGGATTGGACGTAAGGGTTACACGTTGGATAAAAACATTTCTAAATTCAAGGGTTCAGAAAGTCAAAGTAGGAAATAATGTATCTCAGGAAGAGAAAGTTTGGAAGGGAATTGCACAGGGTAGTATAATCGGTCCGTTCCTTTTCTTAATATATGCAAATGATTTAGGGAACAATATAACATCAAAAATAAGATTGTATGCAGATGATATAATTGTTTATAGGGAAATAAACAACATTGAGGATTGTTCAGAATTACAAAGGGACCTTGAGAGTATCCAACAATGGGTTGAAGAAAATAATATGAAGGTTAAAGGAGGCAAATCAACTGTTACAACTTTTACAAACAGGAGCTTTAAAACTGAATTTGAATATACTTTGGATGAGGTAGTTATCCCAAAAGATGACAAGTGCAAATACTTAGGTGTAAGATTTGAAAGTAATTTGCACTGGAAGGGTTATGTTGATGATATTGTTGGGAAAGCATACAGATCGTTACATGTCATAATGAGGCTACTTAAAGGATGCAACAAAGAATTAAAAGAAAAAAGTTACTTAAGTATGGTTCGTCCATTATTGGAATATGCAAACAGTGTTTGGGATCCTCACCAAGAATACCTAATAAAAGAACTAGATGGTATGCAGAGGAAAGCAGCAAGATTTGTAACAGGGGATTTCAGGAGAAAGAGTAGTGAATCAGAAATGTTAAAGGAACTTGGGTGGGAAACTTTAAGTAAGGGAGAAAACTAGACTTATAGGATTATATAGAGCCTATACAAGAGAAGCAGCATGGGAAGATTTCCGTGAGAGGCTTCAGTTGGAAAATAATTATACCGGCAGGACTGACCACAAATATAAAATTAGAAGGAATTTTAGCAGAAGCGATTGGGGTAAATTTTCATTCATTGGGAAGGGTGTGAAGGAGTGGAACAGTTTACCAGGGGTAGTGTTTGATCCTTTTCCAAAATCTGCACAGATATTCAAGAAGAGAATAAACAGCAACAGAGAAAATAAATGAAGTGTTAGAGGGCATTCAACCAGTGCAGGTTATTGTAAATAAAATAATAATGTGTGTGAATAAATTAATTCCATCCCCTGGTCTAAGGAGTTTGGACAGCCAAAGTAGGGGACTGCCTGTAGGGGTGAAGAACAGTGGGGACTTCGAGGGCCCTGGGACCGCTACAGTAGCTGTGAAGGCCCTTCAGGAACTCTGAAAAGTGGTGGCAAAAGGGGCTCTGGTTAAGACGCAGCAGGTCGTTATGCTATTTTTTTAAATTTTTTTTTTTGCTATGGGCTTTACGTCGCACCGACACAGATAGGTCTTATGGCGACGATGGGATAGGAAAGGCCTAGGAGTTGGAAGGAAGCGGCCGTGGCCTTAATTAAGGTACAGCCCCAGCATTTGCCTGGTGTGAAAATGGGAAACCACGGAAAACCATTTTCAGGGCTGCCGATAGTGGGATTCGAACCTACTATCTCCCGGATGCAAGCTCACAGCCGCGCGCCTCTACGCTCACGGCCAACTCGCCCGGTCGTTATGCTATTTAGGTTCCGGAACGGGTAACAAAAAAAAAAGTAAATAAATAAATGCAATGTAAATATTAATCTTATACCAGTTGTATAGTATCATTTGAAGTAATTCTACATACTGTATATCAGTTGACTATATTTGTAAGTAGTACAGGAGATATTATAAGTAGAATTTTGTAAACAATATAAATTTATTAAGGATGAGCTGTGTGTTTAATAGAAAACATTGTTAACGTAAATTGTATAATATTGTATTATAAGAAAATTTTCTTCTCTTGTTAATTTAATATTTAGTGCTTGACAATAATGTATTTTAGTGTACTATTTGCCACCGAGGTAGACACCTCATTTGCAAATAAAGAGATTTTGATTTGATTTGGCACTCTTCGCCGAGACAGAACAGGAAGCAGAACAGATAAATGAACTACAGGAGATAGCCGAGAAAACAGGTTTAAAAATCTCCTTCACATAAACAGAGATGATGAGCTTGGACAGGAATTAGGCTATGTGAAGAGAACAATGAAGACGAAATATGGCGAAGTTAAGGTCACAAAACAGTTTAAATACCTGGGAGAGAATATCAGCAGCAACGGGATGGATAAAGAGGCCATGGAAAATATGATTTTTTAAGAATTTGTTTTACGTCGCACCAGCACAGATAGGTCTTATTGCAACGATATGATAGGAAAGGTCTAGGAGTGGGAAGGAATCGGCCGTGGCCTTAATTAAGGCACAGCTCCAGCATTTGCCTGGTGTGAAATTGGGAAACCATGGAAAACCACCTTCAGGGCTGCCAACAGTGGGCGAGACATTAGTAAATTACAAACAACTGAAATGTTTCTATGATCACGCATGCAGAAGACAAAAACGGACAGCACCACAAGAATAATTACTTCAGAAGAGACATGTAAGTGAACTTGACAATGAAGGAAAGACTGAGCTGCACATCTGAAATGGTTTGACCCTGTACAACGAATGCAGGAGACATGGATTCCCAGGAAGTTCTCAGAGAGAATGGTGCCTGGAAAAGGACCCGTTGGACATCCCAGGAGGAGGTAGTTGGACCAAATTAAAGATGATCTAACAATAAAAGGAAGAGACATAGGGAGATGCAATGAGAGATGAAGAAACTGATGGAGGCATATCATTCACACAAATCCTACCTAGACAGCTGGAAGTATCCACAGATAATGATGAATTTTTCATTGTAATAATAATAATATTACTGGTTTTACGTCTAACTATTTTATGGTGTTAGGAGATGCTGGAGTGCTGAAATGTTGCCCCACAAGAGTTCTATACATGCTAATAAATCTACCAACACAAGGCTGGCATATTGGAGCCCCTTCAAATATCACTGGGCAGAGCTGGGATAAAACCTCCCAACTGAGCTCAGAAGGGCAGCGCTCTATTGTCTGAACAACTCAGCTCAGCAAATTCTCCTTTGTAATCTTCTGTGTGAAGAGTAGGTGTAGTTAAGGCTGAGTAACACGAATCAAAATGCGAAGTGCTTACGTTATTTGAGCGGTTCGTTGTGGATAAGGGTGTCATTTATTTATTCATTTATTTTGCTTTTGGCAACGCAAGGAAGGGAGAGGGCTAGGGCTGGGAAGGAAACAGCCATGGCCTTAATTCAAGTACAACCCTAGCATCTGCCTGGTATGAAAATAGGAAACCACAGAAGCTGTCCATCACCAGATGTATGCATAAGTATTTTCTGGTTTCACTAAGAGATGGCGCCAGCGAACAGTACACAGCGTATGAATTTTACACAATATGTCATTTTGTTCGTCTGACATTAACCTACCACCACACACAAGTTGAGTCTGCCAAACACTAGCATCTGTGTTTTATCGTTCAGTGAACCTGTCGATGTTTGTGCCTGAAAAAGAACATTTGCAGCACGCATTGCTTTTCTTATGTAATCAAAAGAGAAAGGCTGTGGAAAGTCATCATTTGCTGGTATAAACATATGGTGAGCACGGTCCATTGATTAGAACATGTGAGACATAGTTTTGACAATTTAAACATGGTGATTTCTATGTGAAAGACAGTGTGTGCTCTGGACTCAAACATAACAGCAATAGGCACAAGCATTAAATGTGCCACAAGAAACAATCAGCAGACGTTTATGAGCAATGGGGAAGATCGATATACTCAGTAAATAGATCCCACACGATTTGAATGAACGGCAAATGGAAAATCGCAAAATCACTTGCGAAATGCTGCTTCAACGCCACGAAAGAAAATAATTTCTGTACCGAATTGTGATGGGTAACGAAAAATGTATTTTGAAAATCCAAAGCAGAGAAAATCGTGGTTGTCATCTGGCGAAGCCGGTCCTTCAACACAAAGGCCAAATCGCTTCGGCAAGAAGACCATGCTTGCGTGTTTGGTGGGACCAGAGCGCTATTATGTATTATGAACTCTTGAAGCCCAGCGAAACCGTTAATGCACAACGCTATCGCCAACAAATGATTAATTTAAATCACACATTGATCGAAAGGGGACCAGAATGGGCCATAAGACATGGCAAATTGATTTTGTTACACGACAATGAGCCGTCTAACACAGCAAAACCAGTGAAAGACACCTTGAAATCACTTGGATGGGACATCCTTCTGCACCTCCCGCACTGCCCCAACCTGGCGCCATCTGACAATCACCTCTTCGCATCAATGGGGCATGCGCTCACAGAGCAGCACTTCAGCAATTTCGAGAAGTTGGAAAATGGCTCGATGAATGGTTTGCCCCAAGAGACAAGCAGTTTTTCTGGCATGGTATTCATAACTTACCTAAAAGATGGGCAAAATGTGTAGAATCCGATGGCCAATATTTTAAATAAATGAAAAATGAACTTCCCTTGAAAATTACGTGTTTTCTTTACCAGAAAAACTGGCAAAAACTTATGCATACACCTGGTATAGTAAGTTTTCTGTTTATCTTCAACTCATGATTCCAGTTGAAGTCTTTAGTAACAGAGAAGTATAGTCGAAAAGTTGAATGGTTCGGTAGGATTCATATTCTGCTACATACTGTAGGTTTTGGTTTAGTTCACTGATATGCTATTAGTTTTACATCGCACCGACACAGATAGGTCTTATGGCGACGATGGGATAGGAAAGGGCTAGGAGTGGGAAGGAAGCAGCCGTGGCCGTAATTAAGGTACAGCCCCAGCATTTGCCTGGTGTGTAAATGGGAAACCATAGAAAATCCCTTCAGAGCTGCCGACAGTGGGGCACAAACCCACTATCTCCAGGACGCAAGCTCACAGCTGTGCGCCCTTAACCGCACGGCCTACTAGCCCGATAGTTCACCGATATGAATTAGTAGCTGTACATTATTGTCTGGAGATACTTTTCTATAAGTGTCAGTATATTATCTTATTATGTCAGTTGTTGTTACATAAGATTTTGGAAATCTTCACAGTAAATATCAAACAGTGTTCTCAAAGATCAAGTAATTTTTCTTTGTGATGATGTTAAAACTGTTGATTTTTTTATATATCCTTTTGGTATGCAATTTCTTTCTAGGATGTTTGTTACCAAGTATAATATTTCTGCAACATAAAACAGATTTCAACAATGAAGAATACTACAAATTTCTGCATGACAGAGGCCATACATTTCCATCACTAGACAATACCTACAATTTACAAAGTAGCTGAATTAACTATTTCTCATAATAAGGCTTCTAAAGCACTGTACAGATGAATCTACCTCACAGCAGATATAACTTAGATATAGGAAAATGATTGGTTCAAATTTCAGTTCATCATCTCCCATTTTTCTCAGCCAGCTTTATCATTAAATAACACCTATTACTGCTTCAACAGTTACATTAAACTCATTTCTAAAGTCTTCTGGACATCCAACCAATTCTTACCATGAGTCTTGATTACTGTGCCATATGGTTGTAACTGTTGATTTGAGTTGAATTCTATTTAAAATATCAAACTTGTTCTTTGGCTTTCCAAGAATAGACACAAAGTCTAATGAACTCAGACATATATTTTGAAGTCTAAGTTCTACAAGTAGGCCCTACTTACCTAACATTTTCAATTCCATTTTGTTTGGAATATTTACTACATTCCAACTAAGAGATACAGAAGAAATAGGGCCTAACAGTTTCTAAATGACGTATTTTTAACAAATAATTTAAATCCAATCAAGGGCCAGTTCAAATTCCATAGCACCATGCAGAAATATTTCGGGCCGATGACGTAGATGTTAGGCCCCTTTAAACAATATTTCAGCTGTCAATATCTGTCAGTTATGGACAGCCTTACACAATAAACACTAGGTCTACAGTAAAAACGGGTAACCAAATTATTATAAAAAACACTTCACGCAAAATACATTATGCATCATAAGATTGTAAGGGTTTGTTTCTGACAGCCTTAAATGCATCATTCACACGCCGCGTTTGTTTGGAAATAATAAGCGCGATAAAAATTCGGAGGCAAAAATATGATTATTTGCAGACAAGTTAACTTACAAATACAGTTTAGATTTTTTAAAATTAGTTGCTAAGCCAGAAAATTAAACCTACTTGACACTGACTTAGGTATAGTATAGGCCTACAATAACCAATATTACACCAGTAAGTATCTAATTACAGACTACTTGAAATAATAGTGAAAATAAAAACATTCTGAAATGGTCAAACTTAAAAAACATAATTTAGGATAAAAATCGTACCATACACTGGGTTCAGCGCTGTAATTACTAGGTAAACTAAATTTATCTCCGTCCATTGTTGACACTGCAGCTCTACTGATGTTTCTCCTGTCGAAGAATGAGGAATTTGTTGCACCGAATGACTTCAGGAACCGACACAGCTGTTGGCTTGCTGGTCTGAGGTTTACCATCTGGAGAGAGAAAGCAAGCGTTGTAGCCCCACCACACGCCAATATCAAGGGCACAAAGGGCAATATACATTTTATGGCTGGTTACATAATGAGGTGAAGTTACATGGAAATACGATAAAGCATGCTTTAATGAAATAAATGTCAAACATTTTACTTCATAATTACATTAGCGTGGAAATTAGTTTTCCAAGCTCTTTCTAACTTGGCAGTAGCTTAGGCAGCATAGGACCTGCTGTTGGGCTGTACGATACACTCTAATTGTTTAGTAGGATAGCATAATTATCTGTCGCTTTAAAGCCTCGAAAAGCACCACAAAAATTAGTGGCACATACTCATATGAATAGGTAATAAAAGGTTATGGTTTACTTCCGTGCAGTGTTAGCACAAGACTATCCGCTCTAATAAAACAAAGTTAGAACCAAAGAGGATAGAATAGCGTTCTGAAAAGCACTTCTGTTCTGTACCTTATGACCGTATTATATATCACACCATCATTGAATGGAAAACAGAAAGGAGTGCGAAATGAATATCAGCTACGATAAGGGGATATGCGGTCAAAGTCTACAGTTAGTATTTCAAGGTATATGGAATGAATCCCGAAGTTTTGGGCAAGACATACTATATCTTAAGGCCGGTCTCCACTGATTAACACCAACTTTAAATTTAACATGTTACAATTGACATGTATATTGTGATTGTGTCTTCCAGTTGACTTTGCATGTTAACTCAGAATGTTGAGGTTAACACTTCTAACATGTTGGCGTGTTTTCCGCTCGAGGTGGAAAACATGTCAAGTCAGTTCGTTGCTCGTGAGATGTTGGCACAGCTTCGACAACTTCCTTCCCGTTTCTATGTCAACAGATAGCCAAACGATGCAAATGACATGCTTCTCGTGCAGTAGGATTATATTTACAACACTCCGCAACACTCATTCTCTTTGTTATAAGCTACAAATACAGTACTGGTACCGATACGCGCACGTGCGTCGTTCTCTCTGCACTATACTAAAATTTATAGTCATAAATGGAGTAGAGCAACATTACTTTGGACTTACTTAATGATATAATAGAAAGGCCTTGTTTGTGGGAGGGATGTCTCCTCAAAGGAATGCAGGAATTGAGCGAGAAAAGCCGACATTTTTCAGGAACTCTAAATCATCTATAATTGTTCCCGCGAGTGCATCGGAAAAAACCTAGCGTCCCTCCGCTCCCAGTACAGTTATAATAATTTATTTAACGCGCACAATGTGCAAAGAATTACTATATAAAACATTAGTCTTCGTTGCAAAATTTCACCAGTGATTCTGATCGCTGTTTACAATTTAAAACATGGTACCTAGTACAGTGTGCACCACATCGTAAACATACACAGTTCAAACCTGGTTCATGATAACGCTTTATATTACACAGTTTATAATGGAACCCATGAACGGAGAACCTTGTCAGCAGGTGTCGCAGTTCATATCCACCTTGAACCCACTCGCGATTTAGCATGGCATCGGTAGAGTAGAAATCTTCCCAGATGTCAGCCTTCTTCGATCGTAGGTCTCGAAGCAGATGTATATAGGGTGTTGTTGCTGGAAGTAACAACTGTAACCTTAGCTCTTCCACATAAAATCCCTCTCTGGATAGCTCATACACGAGCCGGGAAGGAGAATATTTGGAGAGGCACAGAGCCCGTTTCAAGTAGATTGCCTTCAGCTTCTCGATTTTATCTAACTGTTTCATACTCAAATGTTCCCAAATGTTTTCCAAGCCATATGTTGCTATAGGGCTGATTTTTAGATGAAAGAGTTTTATGGCCGTTTCTAAAGACAAGTTTCTCAGGTGCTTAATGTCAGATATTGCTTTCATAGATGCATTTAGACGGTCTATGAGATGGAGGGTGAAAACATTACCTTGGGTTTGAAAAATTAAACCCAAGTATTTAAAATGCTTTACGGACTTAAGTTCTTGGTGTTCATAATAGAAGATTCCATGAGATCCCCCTCTTCTAAACGTCATGGACACTGTTTTTTCTACATTCAGTTTGAGCTCATTTTTCTTTATCCAGCCTACTATTTGGTTGAATGATTCCTGGAGTTCCTTCTCTGACGTTGATGTTAAGACCATATCATCAGCGTACATTAATAGTTTGACGCTTTCTGGTTTACCAAATCTACTATGTCTGCTGTCGCAATGATGAATAATAATGGACTTAACGGGTCTCCCTGTAATACCCCGGTTGTTTGTTCCAAAATAATAGATTTGGTAATGCCATCATCTACTTCTATTGAATTGTTGAGCAGTAAGTTCCTAATCAGCGGTATAAGGTAGTTCGTACTACCAATGAAACTCTCCACTTTTTCTAACAGTATGGTTCTGCTTATGGTGTCAAAAGCTTTCGAATAATCTATAAAGATGGCATGCAATTTACCCCCTGGTTTCTTTAAGGCTTCTTCTATGTCATTCTGGAGACAGCGGATAGCTAAAGTCGTTGATTTCCCTTTTCTAAATCCGAATTGCGACACCGGTAGGTTATTTTCCACCAGTTTAATGAGACGTTTACCCACTAATGAAGTTAAAGTCTTTAGTAGAGTACACTCTAGCGCTATTCCTCTATATGAGTTGGGATCTGCGGTATCACCTTTGCCTTTATATAGCATTTTAATAGTAGATTTTCTCCAGTTGTCTGGTATCCTACCTTGCCGCAAGCATTCATTCATTAGGCGAGTGATGGATTCATCCAATTTTGGGAGAGCAGCTTTAAGATGTTCATTAAAAATGTGATCTGGGCCACATGCCTTGTTATCTTTAGATGCTGTAATAGTTGATACAACCTCATTAATTGAAAATTCGTCAATTTCAGGGATTATTTGAAAAACTGGCACGAAATAATTAGTAGGTCGTGTGTCTCTCTCTTGAAGCACTGCACTCAAGTGCTTTTCCCAAACTTCCATTGGTAAGTTCCTGGAGAACTTCGGTTGTCTAGGCTTCAGAGCCAGGTAAGGATCTAGACTGGCACGTTCTATACGTTTCTTCTTCCTCTCTATAATGATTTTTGGCTTCTTTTAGTAGTAGTTTGTATGCTCTCCTTTTACTGGCATATATTTCAAGGAATTCTTTTGTTTTCTCTCTTCGGGCTGTATGTAATGCTTCCAGCACATCTCTACGACATTTATAGCATTCATTGGTGAACCAGGGTTGAGATTCCCTGACCACAGGTATTGTTGGTAGAGTAGCATTCTGGAGCAGCACTTCTAGATATAATGCAGCCTTATTAAGATTACCCTCTCGTAATAGGTTAAGTATCGTTTGATTATCTTCACCACAGATAAGAGACGGGTTACTTTTTCTACTTATTTTTGTACGGTCTCTAACTGTATCAAGCGTACTAGGCCTATTCTCCAGCTGTAAGGAAGTTGCAACTGGTAGGTGTTTCCCTTGCGCCTCGAGAATAACCTCCTGCTTGATCGACACAAACTGAGAGTTTATAAACACCAGATCTATTGTGCTAGCACCATTATGAAACATGTAGGTATTCATGTCAGAGGCATTCACCAACCGAAGACCTTCCTCTTCTAAGAAGTCCAAAACTTCTGTTGATTTTCGATGTTCTGCATCGATGCGACAATTTATATCTCCGGCAAGGATAATGGCATCATCCCTAGTAGTCACAGTTAAAGCTTTACTAACTTCCTCAATAATATCAGTTGATGAGAAATCTGGCTGGAAATATACACATACACAAACACACGGCTTGGTTCGAACTACTAAAACGTTCGTAGATTTGTATTGTACACTAAATGGTGAGAACTGATCAGTGAACAGACATGCAATGCCTCCTTTGGGCCTCCCTACTGGAGGTTTTTCTGCCATGACGAATGTTGAATAATGTCTACTAGTTTGCCACGCGTGCGTTAAAAATGTTTCCACTAGGATTATTACATCAAATTCCTGTATCATCTCTTCTGGTGTGTTTGTCATGCTCAGCAGTCCTTCAATATTCCATAATAGTAGCTTAATCTTTGATGTAGGCAAAACTTTGTCGTCCTTATCGGGATTTGGTTGAGAGCATTGTACCCGAGTCGTTATGTGGTCGAAAATTATACCTCCTCACCAAAATCCTCCCTGGCAAGAATTCTGGGTTATTTACTTTTTCTAGGTGGTCAAATCCAATACCAATTCGGAACGCCTTCTTTGTACCTTTGTGTCTAATTGGTCACAAATAATGTCATCAGATATATTGTTATCTCGAAGGAATTTAATAATATCCTCCCTCTCCGTGTTCTGATGAAGTTTGCCTATGTACAACCAGGCCGCTCTTAGGTTGCTAGTTTCATCAGCCTTTCTCGAACCTATGATTACCTGTCTACGGTGCCGGTTTCGCTTCACAACCTCCGTCCAAGTCCCCTCTTCGGTGTTATCAGATGACGTTTCTTTGTCTTCAATTACTCGAATGTTCTGTTCGTGGCTATTTGACTCCACTTTTGGTGGTTTCGGGGCCAATCCTTTCTTGGCAGTGATTTGAGGATGCTGAACTATAACAGAAGTACTGGTTCCTTTAGAACTGTTCTTATGTTCTTCATTTTGTCTAGGCATCGCTATATTTATCTCTTCCGCAACCGTTTGTTTGATGCATTCCTTAAGACTTCTTACTTCTTCCCATATTGCTTTTAAATCTTATTTTCCATGTCTTAACAAAATTAAATCATCTTTGCATATCTTGCACATCCATAGCAATGTAGTGCTAGGCTTTTTGAGAGTCGCGAAATCACCCGCATTAACTCCGGAACACTCCTTGTGAAAACACTTACGACAGTTTCCATCACAGCCCACAGCAGCACTGGTCCCTGTTATCTGTTTTCCACATTCTCCGCACGGAGTGTTGTCTCCTGTATTCTCGGTATCGTCCTTCCTGGCATTAGGAACACACCCTCGAAGACGTTGCAGAGCAGAGCAATAATACAATCATTGCTGGAGACTTAAATTGCAGGATAGACAACAATGAATATCGAGGTCATGAATTGCTTCAAACGTTGGAGGAAGAAGGATTCACCCTCGTCAACAGGAAATCTGACAAGACGTACTTTGCCCACAATGGAAGCAGTACAATTGATGTTCTATTCTTCAAAGGTGCTGGACTTAAACTAATTGATTATAAGGTATGCTACTCATCTCCAGAGTCAATATTAAAGAAGCACTGTCCAGTCTCAGCGATCTTTCATCTGAACGTTCTTTCCCACCCATGGAATGCACAAACCGCCATGAAGCCTATAGCCCGAAAGCTTAATGAGAACGTCCTCCTGCAAAGCACCGATAAAATCATGGATTTAAACCACAACATAATGGAACATGAATTGGATACTGCAGCTTCTGTTTTAGAAGACATCTTCAGATCCGCCTTCATCACAATAACTCCACGAAAATCCAAAAAGTGGTTCAATGAGACCTGCTATTTGGAAAGAAAGCAAGTCCTGAAGGCTCTTCATGTGGCAAAAACAACACTGAATATAGAAGACTTAACTAACTACAGTCAGCTCAGAAGGAAATACAAAGAACTACTGAAGACTTCTAGAAACAAGTATATTGAACTTGAAGCAATGAAGATCGCTGACGAAGCCAAGAAGGACCCATTCAGGGCATTAAAACCACGTAAAGTTCCAACAACTGGCAAAATAGACATGAATACATGGGAAAAGCACTTCTCACGCATCCTAAACCAACAAAGATCCGTAACAGCCTATCCAAGAAAATACGTTGAAGCAGACAGGGGAGGCATCACCCTATTCTCACAAAAAGAAGTCTCTGACACTATACTCAAACTAAAAGATGGAAAAGCACCGGGCCCTGATGGCATTTTCAGTGAACACATCAAAGCTTCAATAAATGTATTACTTCCATCCATAATGAATCTCATGAACCTCTGCTTGTTACTAGGAGACATCCCCAAAGCATGGAAAACCTCCACATTGAAGGTCTTATACAAAGGAAAGGGTAACTTGCTTGATCCAAATTCCTATAGAGGGATTGCTCTGGAGAATAATTTGATGAAGATACTCACCAAGCTAATAACCACTCGACTGACGGAAGAAATCGAAGCCAAACTTCCGGATGAGCAATTTGGATTTAGAAGAGGAAGAAGTACTCTACACGCAATAAGAAATCTACTGGACGATATACATGACACCTTACGGCTACCAAAGGGTAAATTTCACACAGTGTTCATAGATTTCTCCAAGGCCTTCGATAATCTTAATAGAAACATCATATCGTCGAAACTAGATTATCTTGTAGAGGACAAGGCGCTCACTCTTTTGATCCATAACATGTTGATAAATAACACTGTCATCATCTCAGACAATATAACCTCATCGAGGGAGATCACGCAGACAAATGGCGTTCTACAGGGTGACCCTCTTAGTCCTTTATTGTTTAACGTAGCTACCTATGATGTGGTCCAAGCGATAAAAGAGGTGACAAACGAAGTAACCACGTATTTATATGCCGATGATATGGTTCTAGGATCACACGATGTTAAAGAGCTACAAAAAGCACTGGATGCACTTGAGAAGTGGGCAGATATAAATGAATTGCAGGTAAACATCGAAAAGACTGTCTACATGATTTTCAGGAAGGGTGGACGAACATCCTCAAGTGACAAAGTGACGTACAAAGCAGAAACATTAAACGACGTGAACAGTTTTAAATATCTGGGCTTGACGATGCAGACGACAGCAAACTCCTTTAGACTTCATATTAGACTACGTGCTGCGGCAGCTATGAAAGCGATATTTGACCTCAAGAATCTAAACAGACTATCTCTCAAGACGGCCATTACCCTGTTTGACGCAAAAATAATCCCTATTTTAACATATGGGCTGGAAATCATTTGGGATAAGCTAACAAAGAATGACCTACACATTCTAGAAAAAGTCAAAGCCCGATTCTTAAAGACAACCCTGTGTGTGTCTAGATTCACTAGATCGAGACTGGTTTATGAACTCGCAAAGGAGCCTTTCCTAATTGAAGACTTGAGATTCAAGCTTGCTCTACCTTATACAGACCAATGGAAGAAACTCCTGGACGAAAGAGTGGCCAAAAGGAATGATATTTGTCCCGAATTCTATACGACTGAAGCAATGACGAACAGAACATGGACCAATACAAACCAGGACCTCCGACATTTTATCAATTCTATGGCAATTCATGGATACCACTACAAACTCTGCAAAACCAGGATCTTTCATGAACCGGACGAGAGTTGTGTGTGTAAACTGTGTAATTTGACTTGTTCTCGTTACCATGTCGTGGAATGCTCTAAGAGAAATAGGCCTATAATTGACTTATGTTTAAATGACATGTAATCGCTTTATATACACAAATTGTGTGCTATTAAATTATATATATAATATGGCTACCACACTAAAAGAATTTTGAAGTGCTCGTTTGGCTGATATTTACTCCACTACACAAATAGACTCGAAGATAACACTTATTCAGATAGAATTTCACTATAGAAAATAAACTTTACCGTATCTGGATACACTGGATCAGTTTTGATATCTGGTAGGCCGTGATTTCAAATAGTAAACCGTCACTATCGATATACTTGTTTAAATCAACAATCGCGCTCGCTCACGCAGTTTTAATGCAAGGATATTCGCACTAAGTCGTACACACTTATCACGAGTAAATAATATAATGCATAAAATTAGTTTATCCTCATATCTACAAAACTGAATCACTCGAATAAGGTGTAATTCTCTTGTGGTTTCCAAATGTTCATTTTTTCAGATGAAACGCACACTCAGATCGATGGATAATCACAAGACACATTAAATTTAAATTGATATAGGCCCTATGTTTTCCAGAAAATTGAGTACGTCTCTATCACATACACCAGTCACAAATTTTACACTGCTCTTGCACAATTATATCCCCACATTATAATTAACAGACTATATACAACACGACGGGGTATTCAGTTCCAATACTTTAAGAATGAGACACTTTACGACACTATTAACTATATTTTATGATGGTTACTAAAGATGTTCGCGAAAATTTTATCTCACATTCACGACAGAACAGACAGCATAGATATTTCACACTCGCGAAGCATATTCAGAGATAGAGTATCTGCTATATGGATAGCTATATGGATGAATTTTACTGTCTCGGGCAATATCATGAGTAAGAGATGACTCTCAACGTTATTTTTCACTTCACTCACACATTTGAAGCTCGTCCCTCTTACAGCAGTTGAGCAGTAATCACCAATATCAAATGACAATGACAAATAAAATAGTAGTTAATAGCAATGATATTTCCGGTTAGATTCCAGCTACTCAAAAATAATACCAATAGAACCCGCTAGCCGCTGTCGCTGACTTTCACCCGCCAAAATAACATTCAAAACCTACAGATCTAACGGGAAAACCGGGAAAACACCTTTAACGCTCACACGGCTATTACTGAAATCGAGATCCCTTACCGCTCCTTACAAGCAGTACAGTTGAGTATTGCAAAAAATCAGAAATGTCGGGGGCGGGGGCGGACAAAATTTATACATCAAAGTAGTTTGCTTTTGAAGCAATGAGCAGGATGAGGGGAGGAAATATGTCTAATAGAACTGCATTTCTAAATCATAACAAGAAGCAACAATGGCAATAACAAAGGCCAAATCCTCTTCAACTGAGTCCATTGTCCTTGTTTGAAAATACCAGACACCACCTAAATGTATTACCACAAATTGATATATATATATAGAATATTAATATTGATATATATATATCTATATATTGATATATATATATTAGAAGTGGTGGATTTGCATTAATTTTTTTAGCTGAATATACTAGTATTTTGTTTATAAGAATGTTGTTTTGTGTAATTTTTTTAGGGGGAGATGTATTATCAATTTTTTTTTAAGTTAACCTTTTTAGCTTTTATATTTGTTTGGGTTCGAGGAACCCTTCCACGATTTCGGTATGATAAATTGATATACTTAGCATGGAAGGCTTATTTGCCTTTATCACTAAATTTTTTATTATTTTTCTTGGGGTTAAGGGTTTTTATACATTCTTCACTCATTTAATGGATTTAATTTAGTAAAGTTAATAGAAGAATTGAACTTCTGTCTTATGTTTTCAAAACATATGCTTTCATAAGCTTAATAACTAATTCACTAGGTTATCTCAAATATAAAAAATTAAAGGATTTAAGATGTAATAAAGGAAATATAGGACAGTGAGGATTTGGCCAGTTAGAATATAAGGGTCTTCTACTGGTCGTGCACCAATTCATGTTAAAAGGATGACAATAGAAACTATAGATCAAAATAGAATTTGATTGATTGGGTAAAATTGGATCCCACGGAATTTATTATTTGCAGTAAAAGGGAGAATGAGGAGAATGGCGATGGATATTACTAATGCAATTACTCCACCTAGCTTATTGGGAATAGACCGTAAAATTGCGTATGCAAAAAGGAAATATCATTCGGGTTGAATATGAACAGGTGTAACTAGGGGATTAGCAGGAGTAAAATTATCAGGATCTCCTAGTAGATAGGGTTCGAGAAGGGTTAATAATAGTAGAATGGCAACTATAATGATGAACCCAAAAATGTCCTTAAAGGTGAAATAAGGGTGGAATGGAATTTTATCCGAGTTTCTATTTAAACCTAAGGGGTTATTTGACCCTGTTTGGTGTAAGAATAAGAGATGGATTATAACTATTATAGCAACAATAAATGGTAGAACAAAATGGAAAGTGAAGAATCGAGTGAGGGTAGCATTATCAACTGCGAATCCCCCTCAAACTCATTGGACTAAATCAATACCTAAATAAGGAACAGCTGATAAAAGATTTGTAATTACAGTTGCTCCTCAAAAAGATATTTGGCCTCAAGGGAGAACATATCCTATAAAAGCTGTTCCTATAACTAAAAATAGGATTACGACACCCGTAGATCAGGTGTGCATATAATTATATGAACCATAATATATCCCACGTCCTACGTGAAGGTAAAGGCAGATGAAGAAGAAAGAAGCACCATTGGCATGTAAAGTGCGTAATAGTCAACCGTAGTTGACATCACGACAGATGTGGGCTACACTAGAAAAAGCTTAGTCTACATTGGCAGTATAGTGTATAGCTAAGAAAAGGCCTGTGGCAATTTGGATTATTAAACAAAGACCGAGGAGTGATCCGAAGTTTCATCAAGCGGAGATGTTTGAGGGGGCAGGCAGATCTACTAAAGCGTTATTACCAATTTTAAAAAGAGGATGTGATACTCGTATAGGTTTGGTCATTAAAATTTTTGTCGCAGAGGACCTTGGAAGATGTTTGTAATTTTTACAATTACGATTAGGGTAAGAAATAAGTAGTTTACTAGTATTAAAGTAATGAGATGGTTGGGTTTATTGTAAAGTTTAATTAAGTGAGGGGTGGCTTCTGTGTTTAGGGAGTAATATATTAGGTCGATTGATGTAAGGTCCATGTTTTTAGTAAGTATATTGGTAAAATATGGATCTCTTATAGATGAAATTATTAGAATTAAGGTTATAAGTAGTAATGAAATGACAAGAGTTTTTATAGAAGTATAAAAGAGTTCATTGGAAGCTAAGCTAGTGATGTAGATAAAAAGGACTAGCATACCTCCTAAGAAGATTAAGAACAGGATGTAGGAGAATCAAAAGGAGGAGGATATTAATCCAACAGTTATGGAAATAATACATGTTTGTACAATAATAATGAGGGTTATAGCAAGAGGATGATTAGCTTGTATAAAAATTATACTATTAAGAAGATTGAAGACAAGAATTCTTAAATTTAAAATTCAGAGGGTAGTTTAAATATAAAATATTAATTTTGGGGATTAGTGAAAAGAATTTTCTTTCCTCTGAGTTTTAGAAGAAAATCTTAATATTGGTTTACAAGACCAGTGTTTTTATTAAACTACTAAAACAATGGTAATAAATATAAGTTGAGTTGTCTTGATTTTAGTATTTTTAATAGGGGCGTGAACTTTTGTTCTAAACGTAAGCATTTATTGTCTATATTGTTGAGTTTAGAATTTATTGTGTTGAGTTTGTTTGGGTTACTTTATGTATATTTAAATTTTTTTGATTATGAATTGTATTTTAGTATAGTCTTTTTAACATTTTCTGTTTGTGAGGGGGCTTTAGGACTATCTGTGTTGGTTTCTATAATTCGAACTCATGGCAATGATTTTTTTCAAACATTTAGAGTATTACAATGTTAAAATTTATATTTATGATCATATTTTTAATCCCTTTATGTTTTTTAATTGATTATTGATGGGTGGTTCAGTCTTTAATATATTTTATAACATTTATATTTTTTTTAGGTTGTACTCTATCAGGTGATTTTGGTAATTTAAGTTATTGTTTTGGGGGAGATATTTTATCTTATGGATTAATTTTATTGAGATTTTGGATTTGTGCATTGATGATTACAGCTAGAGAATCAGTTTATCGTGTTAAATTTTATAATCAATTATTTCAAATTTATGTTTTGTTTTTATTATTGATATTATACTGTACTTTTAGAAGTATGAGTATATTTTCTTTTTATTTATTTTTTGAAAGTAGATTAATTCCTACTTTGTTTTTGATTTTAGGTTGAGGATATCAACCTGAACGATTACAGGCGGGGGTATATTTATTGTTTTATACTTTATTAGCTTCCTTACCTTTATTGGTGGGATTATTTAATGTGTATAGAATTTATGGTAATTTGGATTTAAGTTTGTTGAGAAATGTAAGTTTGTTTAATGTTATGTTTTACTTGGTTTTAATTTTGGCTTTTTTAGTAAAGATTCCAATATTCCTTGTTCATTTATGATTACCGAAAGCGCATGTGGAAGCGCCAGTATCTGGGTCTATAATTTTGGCAGGTGTATTGTTGAAATTAGGGGGATATGGACTATTACGTGTTTATACAATAATGGTTTCTTTGGGATTAAAGTATAATTATATTTGAGTTGCCATTAGTTTAGTAGGGGGTGTGTTAGTTAGTTTAGTATGTTTATATCAGACGGATCTAAAGGCTTTAATTGCTTATTCTTCGGTTTCTCATATAGGAATTGTCCTGGGGGGTTTAATAACGTTAAGAGTTTGAGGGTTTAGAGGAAGTTACACACTTATGATCGCTCATGGATTATGTTCTTCTGGTTTATTTGCTTTAGCAAATATTACATATGAGCGCTTAGGAAGACGAAGAATGCTAGTAAGTAAGGGTTTAATGAATTTTATACCTTCAATGGCTATATGGTGATTTCTTCTTAGTTCTTCTAATATGGCTGCGCCCCCTTCTTTAAACTTGATGGGAGAGATTAGTTTATTTAATAGATTGGTTGCTTGATCATGAGTGTCTATGATTATATTAATGTTATTATCATTTTTTAGAGCAGTGTATACTTTATATTTATATGCTTACAGTCAGCATGGTATGATATATTCTGGAATTTATTCTTGTTCCAGCGGCTATAGTCGTGAATTTATTTTACTCTTACTACATTGACTACCATTAAATATTTTAGTATTAAAGGGGGATATATGTATATTGTGATTGTGTTTAAATAGTTTAAAGTAAAATGTTGGTTTGTGATACCAATGATGTAGGTGACTACTTTAAACCATTTTATGATCATTATCTATTTGTTTTTTAAGTTTTTTATTTTTGTTTATTGTAGCAATAATTTTGATATTTATAGGTTTTTATTTTATTAGATATGATTTAGCGATTTTTATTGAATGGGAAGTGTTAAGTTTGAATAGAAGTTCAATTGTTATAACCTTTTTGTTTGATTGAATATCACTATTGTTTATAGGGTTTGTATTGTTTATCTCAGCTTTAGTAATTTTTTATAGAGATGAATATATACATGGTGACTTGACTATCAATCGATTTATTATTTTAGTATTAATGTTTGTATTGTCAATAATATTTTTAATTATTAGACCAAATTTAATTAGAATTCTATTAGGTTGAGATGGATTAGGACTTGTTTCTTATTGTTTAGTTATTTATTATCAAAATGTTAAATCTTATAATGCGGGTTTATTGACAGCTTTATCTAATCGGATTGGAGATGTCGCATTGCTCATAGCTATTGCGTGAATAATGGCATATGGGAGTTGAAATTATGTATATTATTTGGATTTTGGCAAGGATTCTTTTATTATAATGTTAATTAGTACTATAGTGGTGTTGGCTGCTATAACTAAAAGAGCTCAAATTCCATTTTCTTCTTGATTGCCAGCGGCTATGGCAGCTCCAACACCTGTCTCAGCTTTGGTACACTCATCAACAATGGTTACGGCAGGGGTTTATTTGTTGATTCGGTTTAATAGAGCATTTGTGGATACTTGATTGTCTAAGTTTTTATTACTTATAGCTGGACTTACTATATTTATGGCGGGTTTAGGGGCTAATTTTGAATTTGATTTAAAGAAGATTATTGCTTTATCGACTTTAAGACAATTAGGTTTAATGATAAGAATTTTAGCTATAGGGTTTCCTAAATTAGCATTTTTTCATCTTTTAACGCATGCGTTATTTAAGGCTCTTTTATTTATATGTGCTGGTTCATTAATTCATAATATGAAGGATTCTCAAGATATTCGGTTTATGGGGAATATTTGTAGTCAAATACCACTGACGGCTGTTTGTTTTAATATTTCTAATCTTGCGCTTTGTGGTATGCCTTTTTTGGCTGGATTTTATTCGAAGGATTTAATTTTAGAAATTGTTAGATTATCCTATATTAATATGGTTAGTTTTTTTTTATATTTTTTCTCGACAGGTTTAACTGTATGTTATTCTTTGCGATTAGTATACTATTCAATAACAGGTGAATTTAATTCTACATCATTCCACCCATTAAATGATGAGGGATGAATTATGTTGAAGAGAATATTAGTGTTAGTCATGATAGCAATTTTAGGGGGTTGTATATTAAGTTGAGTTATGTTTCCATCACCTTCTATAATTTGTTTACCAATTACTTTAAAATTATTAGCTTTAATTGTGAGAGTGTTAGGAGGTTGGCTTGGATATGAGGTATCTAAATTTTCTTTATCTTATAACTTATTATCCTTAAAGGTATTTATGATATCTAATTTTTTAGGATCAATATGGTTTATGCCTTTTATTAGAACATATGGAGTTAGTTATCTACCTTTATTTTTAGGGAAACAAGTTTTTAAAACTATGGACCAAGGTTGAAGTGAGGACTGAGGTGGTCAGATAATCTATAAACAATCTGTTTGATACACTCAGATGGTTCAGGATTGACAGAATAATAGAATTAAAATTTATTTAATTAGTTTTGTTTTATGGGTGATTATGTTGATTATGTTGATTTTATACTTAAATAGCTTATGTAGAGCATAACACTGAAGATGTTGGGGAAGTTTATTAACTTTTAAGTATTTATAAATATAGTTATATTATTTATACAATGAAAATGTATTGTTTTATTTTAAACTATATAAATGGAGAAATGTTAATGGAATTAAACCATTAAAATAAAAAGTTAGCAGCTTTAATTTGATCAACACATTTCTTTAATTGGAAATAAATTTCAATAATATTATTAACAGTAATATACCTCTATTTTGGTTTCAATTAAAGTAAATAAGGATGTAATATCATCTAAGATCAGGTCGAAACTGATTGCAATTTATCGCTTCTTATTTAAGGTAGATTGACGAATCAATACTTTTTGAGTGCAAATCAAATGTTATAGTTAACTACAACCCTAAGATGCTCATTCTAAGGCCCCCTGGTTTCATTCGTGATATAAACCTAATAATAGAATTAGTAGAAATATTATACTAATAATTGATCATGATAAGATATTTGATCAATTTATAATAATGATAACAGGAAGAAGTAAAGCAATTTCTACATCAAAAATAAGGAAAATTACGGCAATTAAAAAGAATCGTAAGGAGAAAGCTAGCCGGGCTGAGCTTTTAGGGTCAAATCCACACTCAAAGGGGGAAGCTTTTTCTCGATCATTGATGGTTTTTTTGGAGAGGATTGAGGCCAATACTATAACAATTGAAGTTAGAATGATTGTAAATGAAGAGACGATAAATATAATTCAGATTATTTATTTTGAATTAATCAATCTTTTTGATTGGAAGTCAAATGTACTTATATACTAAATAAATAATGAATTATTTTCCTCATCAATAAATAGAAATATATAAAAATAATCATACTACATCAACAAAGTGTCAGTATCATGCAGCAGCTTCGAATCCAAAGTGATGGTTGATTGAGAAGTGACATATCAAATGTCGTAATAGACAAATTAATAGGAAGGTAGTTCCAATAATGACGTGGAGCCCATGAAATCCAGTTGCTACAAAGAAGGTTGATCCATATACAGCGTCGCTAATAGTAAAGGGAGCCTCAATATATTCGTAGGCTTGGAGAATAGTAAAGTAAATACCCAATAAAATTGTGAAAAACAATCTTTGTGTAGCTTGACTATAATTTCCTTCTATTAAACTATGATGTGCTCATGTGACAGTTACTACTGAAGCAAGGAGAATAGTGGTATTAAGCAGAGGAATTTGGAGGAGATTAAAAGGTTGAATTCCTAAAGGGGGTCAAAGTCTTCCTAGCTCAATTCTAGGGGAGAGACTTCTGTGAAAGAAAGCTCAGAAGAAGGAGATAAAGAAGAACACTTCAGAGATAATAAATAAGATTATACCTCATCGTAATCCCTTACTTACTGGTAAAGTATGAAGGCCCTGATATGTTCCTTCTCGTGTAATATCACGTCATCATTGAATTATAGTTAGAGTAATTAAAGTTAAACCTAGAAATAAGAGGGAATTGTCGTATTGATGGAATCATTTAATTATTCCTATAGTAGTTGTTATGGCTCCAATAGCACCGGTTAGGGGTCAAGGTCTTGGATTAACTAAATGATAAGGGTGGTTTGAATGTGTTACCATAGTTTACTTCTCTAGAATAAAGGGTGGCTAATGTAGCAAATACATATGATTGAATGATGGCTACAGCTGATTCCAACATTATTAAAAGTATTTGGGCAATAAGTAGAATGGATAGCGTAGAAAGAATTAAGGAAGGGCCAGTATTCCCTAAAAGAGTTAAAAGGAGATGTCCTGCAATTATATTGGCAGCTAAACGGATGGCTAATGTACCTGGGCGAATAATATTTCTAATAGTTTCAATACAAACCATAAAAGGTATAAGGATAAGAGGAGTACCTTGGGGGATTATGTGGGCAAATATATGAGTGGTGTGGTTGATTCATCCATATAGTATGAATGATAATCATAAGGGTAAAGATAATGTGAATGTTAATACCAGGTGACTAGAGCTAGTGAAAATATAAGGGAATAATCCTAGGAAATTATTAAATAAAATAAGTGAGAATAATGAAATGAAGATGAAGGTTCTCCCATTATGACTGGTTGGTCCAATTAAAGTTTTAAATTCATTATGAAGGGTATTTGTAATTGAAGATCAAATGATGGTAAGACGTGAGGGGATTAATCAGTAGATGAAGGGTAATATTAATATTCTATATATTAATATATCTATATATATATATATCAATATATATATATATATATACCTATATATAAACAAAGAAAGTCAAGTTTAAAATGTTTATTAAGTGTGGACACAATGTTAAATGAAACAGTATTCAACATTTAACATGTTTTTGTTAAATGTTAATCAGTGGAGACCGGCCTTAACACTCATAATAAAGAAAATGGTGTTTGACAATCGACCTCATTGGCTGCAAATGTACAAAACATTTCACTAGCTTATATTGGATATATAGTCTCTTATAGATAATAAAAAAAGAGTTATTCCCATGTCTAGACGAACAATGTTTTGTGCCGTATCACTAGCACAAGATAATGCAGGTGTGTGGTTAACACTGAGGTTAAAACTGCGTTCGCTTAATTTTATAAAAACGAGGAGAGGGAAGTAGTCAGTTTGTGAGTTTCACAAATCGGAAAAGTCCTCTTAGTTTTAATTACTGCGTTGATGGGGTGAAAGTTCCCTTCGGGGATCATTGTAAATACCTAGGTATTAGTATAAGAAAAGATCTTCATTGGGGTAATCACATAAATATGATTGTAAATAAAGAGTACAGATCCCTGCACATGGTTATGAGGGTATTTAGGGATTGTAGTAAGGATGTAAAGGAGAGATTATTTGTCTCTGGTAAGACCCCAACTAGAGTATGGTTCCAGTGTATGGGACCCTCACCAGGATTATTTGATTCAGGAACTGGAAAAAATCCAAAGAAAAGCAGTTCGATTTGTTCTGTGTGATTTCCGACAAAAGAGTAGCGTTACAAAAATGTTGCAAAGTTTGGGCTGGGAAGACCTGGGAGAAAAGAGACGAGCTGCTCGACTAAGTGGTATGTTCCGAGCTGTCAGTTGAGAGATGGCGTGGGAGGACATCAGTAGACGAATAAGTTTGAGTGGTGTCTTTAAAAGTAGGAAAGATCACAATATGAAGATAAAATTGGAATTCAAGAGGACGATTTGGGCCAAATATTCGTTTATAGGAAGGGGAATTAGGGATTGGAATAACTTACCAAGGGAGATGTTCAATAAATTTCCAATTTCTTTGCAATAATTTAAGAAAAGGCTAGGAAAACAATAGCTATAGAGTCTGCCACCTGGGCGACTGCCCTAAATGCAGATCAGTAGTGATTGATTGATTTTGAAATAGAAGTAATCAATATTACTAGAGAAGGATTTTTTAAGGTAAAAGGTAATTGCCTATAATTGTAAGAAGTACAATTTAATAAATAAATAGTTATAAAAAGGGACAGCTAAATGTGCTCCAACAGAAAATCCAATATTTAAAAAATAATGTTCTAAGTATGGAGATTATGTTGGCTGATAATCTACAAGGGTATGATGTTTTATGTTTAACTGAGCATTGGTTCGTAGAAGATAAGATTTAAACTTTGTATTGAACCGTATCGTTCATGGTAAGAGAAGTTGATATTTAATGCGACAGCAATATATAGTCAGAGGATCGAAGTCACAAAAGGCGCGAAGCCAAGCTGTGTGTTTTTGGTGGGTGCAGCTCTCTGAGACTGGCGTGGCACAGGGAGTAAGCAAGAAATAATATAGCAGATAAAGGATAAGAATTAAGGCAGCAAGAATCAGGCTTGTCATGTTTGGAATTTAGGCTACATTTACATTCCTGGAAAGATATTAGAGAAATTAAAACCACAGTTATATTCCTCATAATTTACTGAATGACATGGTGTGTCTTGTGACATTAATAAGTATTGTTTTTCGTAATGCAACATTCGCGCGCACACCGTAGAAACCTAACGACTCGCCACATAGCAATCTCAAGTATGTATCCTGGTGAAGTCCCTGGCGTTGCGTCACCTACTGTTCTCTATAAGTAGAGAGGAATATGTGGGGAGGCACTTCATTCCATTCTAACATTTTCTTCAGTGTGGTCGCGAGTGTGTCAGTCCGCCCGATGATTGCGCCGTGAACTTAACATACAGCAAAGACTTCATTCCACTCTAACATTTTCTTCAGTGCGCTCGCGAGTGTGTCAATCCAGGCGATGATTGCCCCGTGAACTTAACATACAGCAAATAATTCGTCACAGAAGCTGAATACGTGATCAGTGCGCAATTCGAGTTAGGAGTATAGCTAGAGCTGGGACTAGAACGGGAAGAATTATAGACTTCCAATATGAATTCGCGTGCGGTTGAGCGCTAGGCATTAACTATGTACGTATCGGCTAGCTAGGCCATAGTCTTTTCTAAACGTAAAACCAGATTTACATCCAATTCATGTGCGGTTGAGCACGAGGCATTAACTATGAACATTTCAGCTAGTTAGGTCATAATTTTTGCCTAAAAGTACAAGTCAGATTTAGAACGAGTTCTCGTGAAGTTGAGCATTAGGCATTCAATAAGTACATTCGACTTGATACCGCAAATGTATGCCCTAACGTAAATACGAAGGAGTAGGAGAGTCCGGAGTGCATCGCAGACAACTGACTGGATGTTTGATTGCAGTTAACACCTTGGAGACTACGACAAGAGCAGCCAATTACACGAGACCTTCCAACACTCATTTACAAGAAGAAGGCATCGCTATAAAGCAATCCCAGGAGCTGAGCTGAGATCAGGACTGTCAACCCAGAATGAAGGCGGCCTGATGATGGGCTAAAGTCAACTATCGAGTCCGCAATGGTGGGATCACGAGGTCTACAGCAATAAGTTGAACAATTATTTTGGTATGAGTTAGGGACGGTAATTTTCGAAGATATTTTTCTTTTAACTTAATTAGGTACCGTAATTATTTATTTATTTTGGGCCTTCAACCTTGATACAATGCATGCTTCGATCATTCCCTTTGCCGTATTTTTCCGTAATCTGGAAACAATCAATGTCACCTTCATGGTATTCAACTTCCAGTTTCTCCCTGATGAAGGAAAGTACTCTATCTAAAAATTCATTTGGGTTTCTTTTATCTGTCCCTACCAATGCATAGGTTATTATATTTTTCCTCCTCTCTGTCTTCACTCGAATCCGTTCCTTTTGTTCTATCTTTCTTATCCTTTCTTCTAATTGCGGGACTTTAAACTTCATTTCAGATATCTCATCTTATCGTGTAGTAGGCTCACCTTCATATCATTGAGTTCTGATTCTAAGAAAGTTCTCAGTTCCTTAGATTCCCTATTTTGCTCCATTATCCATTTTCAAGACCTCCTTGAGCTTCTCTATATTTTCCCAAGACAGTCCAGGCCCTGAGTTTAGTTCAATACCACCAATCACCAATAGCACTATCACCACCACTGACGTTAAACACTATCTGCATTATTTTATGCTTATTGCTTCCGGTCTGTATTGCCTTCATTTTCATTCTGCATTGCTACCTGCCTATAGCACACCGATATTTCTCTGTTGATACTCCCATGTTTCACTCGCCTTGGCACTTCCTACACTTGTCACCCGCTCAGCATTATTGCGTCTTTTCACCTTGCTGACTGAATTGCAACTGAGTATTAAGGTAAATGCTAAAGTACTGCGCCATTCATTCTCACATTCACCATTCAACTTGGCTACGGCAAGTCCTTTTAAAAGAGGCTAAAGTTGGCTAAAGTCGTGCTGTTCCTACCTCTCATCGGAAGAAAATTCTATAGCATCACACCAGACGCATGGAATGTACGGTTATACACTGCTGTGCAATGTATGATTATATACTCCGTCATGGAGTTTGCGTAGTGCCAGTGTGTAACGTGTCGTCCGCGGATAGAAGGGTGTCATCTGTTTGGTCCAGTGAGGCACGAGCTCTTGGAAGGAGTAGCATGGAAGGGCGGCATGAACTTGGCTTGAATTAGCTTGCCACATTTGTTGAGAATTTAATTTGGAGCATGACTGCACCCATCATTCTCTTTGTATGATTAACATGCGCGTACCTACTTTACAGACTCCATGGAAAAAGTATAGTAAGGAAGAAGTTGGATGAAGTGTAATGCTGATGAGTAGAGGAGAGGTAGCTAAAATCTGAAGTAAGAGACTGTGACGTTGCTTCATTTAAAAATTGAAAAATGAGGGTAGCAATGTATAAATATCTCATTTCTATAAGTTTTAACCAGCTGAGAGTTTCATAATAGTGCATGACGTGAAAGGTATACTTTAACGTAAAAAAATGCAGTTACTGTGTATAGAAATAACTCAACTAACGAGGCCGTCAGTGATGTTTTGGGTTTGTTCTGCTATTGTCATCAAGTGGCAATACCAGTCAAAAGGGTGATTGTAAAGAATTATGGGAATGGGTGGATTACAACAGGAATTTGGAATTCAAATAGACGATTAAGAATTTTAAGCTAATGTGTGAAAGGGAGTAACACCTTATCTGAATTGGATTATTTTACGAAATATAAGAACATAATCGAGAAGTTTTGAAGGCTGCCAAAAGATTGCATAACGGGAATGAGCTAAAAATTCTAAAAATAGGTTTAAATGTATGTGGAACATTATAAAAAGGGAGAAAGGTACTCTAGATCCAACAAGAAAGAATATTACTCTTACAAATGCGGGGAAGGAAGCTAGTGATACAGAAAAAGTTGCAGAAATATTTAGTAACTATTTTTCAGTGGCAGTTTGAGTTTAACGGAAAATTTTCAAACATCAGTGATAAGAACAAACTTGAATACCATTCATAGGAATGTATCATCCGTGTTTCTTACTCCCGCGACAGAGCAAGATATTGTAACGTGTTGGTGGGGTAAATGAATAATTAAATGAGTGCAGAACCTGGTAGCGTCCTATTTATAAGATTTAATAACTTAGCACTACAATTACAGATTTACACACACACAGATGATAGCCGAGATTACAACTTACACAAGTACACGGTCACACACTTATACTGTTCGCGCTCTCTCTCTCTCTCTCTTAGTTTCTCTTATGTTTATCTACAATGACACACACACACACACACACAGATAGAGAGTCATTGATTATGTACACTACACTCACTCAGCCACTCAGTCACACTCGTTAGCGCTGTACAGTCCACAATCTACACGTCAGTCACGCAGGTCGGGATAGTACCCGCGGTTCGCCCAATCCGTCGAATCCCGTTCTCAGTCCGTGCACGTCGGCACCCAGTGTTCCCTTCTTCGCGGTTCCAGAACACTCCAGGTTCTCCTCCAGCAGCCAGCCTCAAGGGACACACACACACGACATCAGGCAAACATGAACGAGACCTCGGCTCCAACAGACAGTTACTCGATCAGCCTGACTGACTCCACAGTGGTTGGTATCCGAGTGTAGAAGCAAGGCGACCCTCTCAGAGTTTATTAGGATAAGGCAGGTTATGAACATGAATATTGTGAGTGTAAATAGAAGAGAAATCAGGGGTTTGATATGGTGGTTAATGGGAATTTACAAGAATAGGGGATGGATTAAAGTGAAAGATGCAACAAGGTGCCTTCTCTGTGGTGAAAACAGAGAAGAATTTCACATGTTGAAATCATGTAAAGAAACCATAGCGGTGAGAAGGAAATTTTTGAATAACAAGGAACAATATATGATAAATAAGGATGAGAATGGCTATAGGATTATTAAGATGATAAGCAAAGAATGGTATAAACCTGATAATCTCAGTAAACTCTTAATTGTAATTAGAAATTCATGTAGAAGAGTGTTGAAAGCGCCTACAATGAGGGTAGGTCATATTACGGATGGATGATTGTGTTGCGAACCGATTAGTTAAGAAATTGCCAATAGGGCTATGTAGTAAAAGGAATATTAGTATATGTAGCACTGTAAAGTCGATATGTTAGTAAGCCATAACGTAATTAACTGTCAAACTGTTTGTAATGAGACAGGTCCCAATGGATATAATGTTTCATCCTCAGCTGCTGGCGACCCGTGGCTGTAGTTTGATAACATTCACTCATTCATTCACTACTCATTCCACATATTATTCATTCAATCATTTATTTAATTCATAACAAGGGCTCTCTCCCCAGTTACTGGTTATCCGTACTGGGAGGGATGAGTATTTTTTCCTAACATGCATGCATGAATATCCATATACCCATTCATAAATCCATCCATACGTGTTTTCTCAATACAGTTAGGGAATTGGTAATTAATTAATTCATTTATTCATACACTCATGTAGATAATCGTAGGCGTGGCCCTTGCATGTGGAATGGCGATCCGCCAGTGCAAAGGGCACTATTTTAGATAGGGAATCATAGCCAATTAATTAATTAATTCATACACTTATGTAAGGCTATAACCGAAGTAGGACGGGATAGGACGGACCTATCCCAATCGAATATGTAGAGTGATCTAAATGCAACAGAGAAAGAAGAATAGGGAGGGGGCACATGAGGTGCGGGATTTCCGCTTACGTGTGCCTCGCAGAAATTAGGGAATGGTGAGAAATTAGTGTTTGACAGCTATTAGATCAGGTGGGGTCTTCTGTTTGGGCCTCAAGGGAAAGGGCCGGACGTGTTATCCTTGGGAAGGTGGCTCCTCTTTCTCACCAGGGGTGGATAACACGACCGGGCAGTAGTCATGCATAATCCCATCCATGCATTTATCCTGCCAACCGAATGCTCTCTCCTCAGTTGGTGGCTATCCGTGACTGCGAGGGAAGTGTTCATTCATTTATTCATGCATGCATGACAATATCATTCGGTCATGGAATCATTAAAAAAAACCTCATTCATGCATTTATGTACACCTATGTATAGTGTCTGTGAAAATGGAGGAGAACTCTGTACAGACTTATGATAAATAAATAAATAAATAAATAAATAAATAAATAAATAAACATTAGTATCGGTAGGTTTACGGTAAACCTGACTGACTGCGCTCTTCGCTCACTCACTCTCTAACTAACTCTCACTCTAAGTCTAACTCTGACTCCAAGGTACTCCTCTCCTTATATACCTGCTCTGGGCCTTCCAGAACAGTCCGGATGTTAGATGTATCCAGGAACCTCGAGAGATAGAAGACTCCAGATTAATCTTCCAGTCGCTTCCGTAGTCCTCTGCTGCGGTACCGCGGGTGGAGGCGAGAGTAGCTGGCCTAGCACTAAAGAGTTGCACGTGATTGGCGCGGCCTAAGTAAGGGGGTGGACCGAATACGGTGACGAGGCGGGCCCGTAGCAAGTTGGCATGGTGGACACTATAACCATTACAATATAGAGAAAATAGTAATAAAACGGATGGGTAAAAAGAAGTCTTCTGGTTTAGATGGTTATTCAAACTACCTTATTAAATGCTGTTACCAATACATAATCAAGCCTCTCTGTTATTTGATAAATTTGTCACTAAATACGGGTAAATTTCCAGTAAAATTCAAGATAACCAAAGTTGTAACGATACATAAAAAGGGTAGTTAAGGAGATGCTGGTAACTATAGACCTGTCTGCCTCCTATCTGCATTTTCCAAAATACTGTAAAGAATTATGTGCGATAGACTATTATCATTCATAGAGAAGCATAATATATTAGCTTTTTGCCAAAATGGCTTTCATAAAAATAGATCAAAATACCACAGCATTCATTAACTTTATTGAACGGATATATGAGACACTAGATGGGAATGGTGCATGTTTAGATATTTTCTTAGACTTACCAAAAGCTTTCGATATAATTTACCACAGTTTGCTTTTAGAAAATTTATACATGTATGGAGTTTGGGGAATGGCCTATAACTGGTTCAACTCATTTTAGGGGATAGTAAACAGATTGTTGAAATATCATATTCCGGTACTGATTGGAGCAAAAATAAAATTCAGAATGAGTATTCCTGTGCCAGAAACGTAGATCATGTTGTTCCACAGGGGTCAGTTTTAGGACCAATATTATTTTTGGTATTTATGAATGATATAGTCCAAATTGTCAATGATATGCAAGGAGTGCAATTTACTTTGTTTGCAGATGATATTACTGTTTTGTATCTGATGAAATTTCTGAAGGCTTAGAATTAGAGGCAGGCAATATAGTGAGTAATATCCTGAGCTGGCTTGAAGATAATAAATTAATCTTATGTAAACAGAAAACTTTTGTGATTAGATTTCACCATAAGGTTAATCTAAATGAATCTAAATGTAGATATTTGTCCAATATCATTTGGAGAGACCGTGGTTGAGTAGTCATCATCAACAGTGTTTATTGGCTTGTGGATGAACGAATCATTAACCTGGGAAAAAATACAGAGTTTATAGGGAAAAACTTAGTAGAATTTATTTCATAATAATGTCTTTGAAAAATAGTTTTAATTTAGTGGCTTGTTGAATTATGTATTTTGCATATGTCTATCCCATACTAACCTATGGAATCATATACTGGGGGAATCCACGATATAGATAAGTCATCTTTAAGTTACAAAAGAAAACAATTAGAGGAATGGCCCGTGTCAGCAAGCGGACAAGTTGCAAGAAATATTTTAAACTTTATTCTATTTTACCATTGCCCAGCGTTTATATCTTCCAAACACTTGTATATATGAAAGAGAATGTAATCAGTTTCACCATAAGCTCAGATGTACATGGGTATAATACTAGAAATAGACACAGTATGCACATAGAGCCACACAAAACTAAGATTTATGAATCAAGTTTGAGTTATACATGAGTTCACTTGTTCAATAAATTGCCAGTCTTCATTAAGCTTATAAAAACCTGTTCAAAATTTAAGAAATAATTATTCAAACTTGCTTCTAACTATTGTTTTTATTCTATTGAGAATAATTAGCTCTAGAATATTAACTTATTAACTATTAGCTGTTTTATCGTTTGTTACTGTAAATTACTGAATGATCAGTTGGATGAAATACAATACAATACAATACAATACAATACAATACAATACAATACTTTGTTTGTTCCTCGGTAGCGTCAAGTAATACAACATCACAAGAGTGGAGTATGGATAACACGAGCGTCTGTATTAATTTTTTTCATATTGTGTGGAAGAATCGAATGGTAAATTCTGAGTGGATGAAGCGTAGCATATGCATTCTTGCAAGTATCATTTATTTGTTCATTCCAATTTAAGGTCTCATTTATAATAATTTATAATGGCCCCAATGCTTTTGCAATGATATTACAACGCCGTTGATCACGAGTGTGAGTGGAGGTCTTTCTTTTAGAATAGCCATAGTTGTTGCCTGTCCTGTAATTTTAGCCTGTGTCTTAACTGGACTGATTAAGAGAGACGTTTTACTAACATAGGAGCTGATTAAAATTTATATTTGTATTTATTTGCTGAATGGCGCTGCCAATATCTTGAATTCTTGAGTGACAATTGATTAGTAGGTCATCTGCATAAAAGTAATCGGTATATAGTTATATAAATGATTAGCGATACCATTAATATAATGCATAAATAGCAGAGCCCAAGTACAGAATCCTGCTGGACGCCTGAAATGTTACTCTTCTACTCTCATATTTTGGCGTCTAACACTACACGCTGATGTCTGTTGTGTGGTTTGAGGGGAACAGTCGTGCTGCAGTGGAACTGAGATTATGTGCTTTCAACTTAGCAAATAAGATGTCGATATGAACAGTGTCAATTGCTCTGCTGAATTCTAGGACAGTTGAAAGTGTCAATTTCTTGTCGTCCATGGCTTTTCTGAAGCTGACCATAATTCTAACTAGGGTTGTGGCAGTGCTGTGTCATATAAATCGGCATCCTCATCATCATTTCCCATTATCCAGCTGTAGCCAGGTATGGGCAAATATGGTTCCTCGCCACTTTCTTCGGTCTTTCCAACACTTCTCCTCCAACACTGTGTCCCAGTCCAGGTTTCTTTCTCTAATACTGTGCTGGATTGCGTCCTTCCATCTCAATCGTGGTCTTCCGCTGCCTCTCCTTCCTTGCACCTGCATTTCCATCACATTTTTGGCATGCTTTAATCACTCATACGCTTTATGGGCCCAAACCAACTTAATCGGCTATTCTCTATTCTATCATTTATTTTTCCCCACTCCAATTTCTTCCCGGATTTTCTCATTCCTTATTTTGTATTTCTACTCTTCTGTATCATACTCCTCAATAACTTCACTTCGGCTGCCTGTATTTGGCGCTCATCCTTCTTTGTCATTGTCCAAATTTCTGCTCTGTAAGCTGTTATGGGAATGTAATACATCTTGTACATAGTTTCCTTTGCTTTCATTGGCACATCTTTGTTCCATGACATGTTTCTTGCACTACAGTAGAAACAGCTTCCGGCCTGAATCCTCTTGCTAATTTCAGCAACCAGTCGGTCATTCTCCATTTCTCCATTAAGTATTAGAACGCCACCACTATTATCCGCACACTTTATGTTGGTGCATTTACACCCTAGTGCTGAATCGGTCGACCTCGGCGATCTTCGAGATTCGTACTGGCAACCTTTGAAACACAAACTATGAATCGCTTAAGCATCGTTGTGCGACATCTGGCGTACACTTTACGTACTAGTACTGTTGTTGTTTACACAACAAAGCCAAAGTACAGAATTCATGCTAGGAACAAGATTCGCATCGAGAAATGTTTTATAATGTTATATAATGTGTATGTGACATAGTTGTTGGCTTAAGATGATACCGGTAACGGTTTAGAAACTTCGTATCGATCGATCATATTCTCGATTCAATTCAGATTTCATTTTCCTTCGGTTGGTAGCACTATCGATACCGGGACACCTCCCTCCTTACTCCTCACCGCCGTACACAAATGCACCAACATAAAATGTGCGGACTATACTTCCAGGGGCTTGTTTGCAAGTCAAATCTGACCTTTCCCTTCCTTCTCCCCTCGAGTCATAACAAGCGTTTTACTTTTTTCTACACTTATTTTCAATCCACTTTTTTAGATCTTCCCATTCACCACATCTAACTGTCCTTGAACCTTCATGTCGTCTTCTCCCCAGATCACAATACCATCTGCAAATAAAACATGTTCATTTCTCTTCCTCCATATGCTGCTTTTGCTGTTTTCATGATGTCATCCATTACTATTGTAAACATGATTGGTGATAGAACACTTCCCTGTGTCAGCCCACTAGTGACTTTGAACAAACTTGTCCTGCCAACTTGTGTTTGAATGCAACTACAACATTCCTTGTACGTTGCCATGATCATTTTTATTAATCTCTGTCCAATTCCGTTTTGGACCAGAATGTCCCAAACTTAAGTCCTGGGGACCTTGTCATATGCCTTTTCAATGTCAATGAATGCCATTGCCGTATCGTTACCATACTCCCATTGTTTTTCATTAGTTGTCTCATAATGAAAATGGGCTCTATTGTTGACCTTCCACTTCTGAGACCAAACTGATTTTCCTGTATCTGATTTTCAACCCTCAACCTTATCCTACTTTCCAGTATGCTCTCCATTATCTTAACAATATGGGATATCCAAGTAATTTCCCTTTAGTTCTTCAATACTTTCTTATCGCCTTTCTTGAAATTGGGATGATTATTCCTTTTTTCCAATCCACAGGGACCTCCTTATTCTCTCAGACAATCACGAGAACTCAATATGTCCACTGCAGGCCTACAGATCCTACTGCATTATCATCTCCACTGCATTTTCTTCTATTCCAGCAGTTTCTCCATTTTTTTACTGACATTTCAATTTCATTTATTGTAATTTCTTTATCCATTTCTTCATCAACTAATTGTCTTTCCTGGTTGTCCATTGAATGACTGTCATTATTTCTTATGTTCAGAAACTTCTGAAAATACTCTCTCCATCTATTTTTTTACTTCTTCTCGCTTTGTTAATATTATGCCGTCTTCATCCTTCACAAATCTGGTGTTTACTTGATCGCTCTTTTTGTTTCTTAAGTTACCATACAATCACTGCTTGTTGCCCTGCATATCATCTCTCAATTTCTGTGTGAATAAGGCCCAGCTTTTCTTCCTCCACTACTTTCTTGACCAAATTCTTCGCCTCCACATATTTTCTTATATTTCCTTCAGTCTTAGATGCTTTCCATGTTTTCCATGCCATTTTATTTTCCTTCACTTTACTCTTTACCCTATCATTCCACCAGTGGGTCTCTTTGTCTTTCACATTTCCTGATTCCAATTTCTTTGAAATCATTTAAGAATAGGCTAGGAAAACAACAGATAGGGGATCTGCCACCTGGGCGACTGCCCTAAATGCAGATTAGTATTGACTGATTGATTTATGTTCTACCACATACCTTTTCTGCACATCCAACCAGTGCTTCCTTAATTTTTTTCCATTCAACTTCAACATTCATCATCTCCGCCCTGAGTACCCAGGGTTTTATTTCCCTTTGAAATTCTTCTTGTATGCTTTTCTCCTTCAACTTCCATACTTTAATTCTTTTCTCTCTTCATATTGGGGAGTTTTCAGTCTTTCCCACTTTCAGTTTTCCTATCACAACTCTATGATCTCCACCAAAGGCTCCTTCAGGCATGGCTGCAACATCTAAAAGGTTCTTCCGGTGTTCTTTCGCGATCATTATATAATCAATCATGGTATTTTTTCGTCTGTCTTCCCAACCATACCTTGTAATGTTCTGACTGTTCTTCTTCCTAAACCAGGTGTTTCGAACGATCATTTGGTTCCTCATACAAAAATCCACGAACAACTCACTCTCTGGATTTACATATCCATATCCAAAGGGCCCTACAACATTTTCCTGTACTTGTCTTTCCATTCCAACTTGTGCATTTAGATCTCCCATCAATAGCACTTCCTTATCTTTTATCTGTCTCTACATTTCCTCTAGAAAGTCCTCTAGATTTTCATCTATACAACCCGTTTGTGGGGCATGCAACTGGAATAGATCTTTCATGCAATTTTCAAACTGGTGTCTCATCACCATCATCCTATCACTGACGCATTTTGTAGATTCCAGATATTCTTTGATTTCTTTTCTATGTATGATGGCCACTCCATTTTTTGCTTCAGGTCCTCCGTTGTAATACAGCCTGCATCCTTCTTTCAGAGGAATCTCTCTCGTACCTCCCTTTTTGGTGTCACACTGACCAAGTATGGCTATATCATTTTCTTTCATGATGTCAACTAGTTCTTCTGTCTTTCCCGTCAGGGCACTAGCGTATGCTGGGATCAAGACTGTTCTACCATTCGACTCAGTTTCCATCCCCACCGCCGCCTTTTCGACAGTTGATTTAGTGAACGTCATGCCTTAAGCGTTTTGAGTCACTGGTGTAGCTTCCTGGGGTGTTAAGGCTGTTTTACAAGCTGCTGCCTAGACCTCTGATACTACCAACACTCAGCGCCTCATCAGTGGAAACTGTGGCACAGTGCTAGGCAAATCAAAGCCCAGCTTTGTAGCTAAATAGATAGAATGCTGGTCTTTGGTCCGATGGCCCTGGTTCATTTTTTGGAATCAACCTCCTTGTTCTCTTAATTCCTATGACTTGGGGATTGGGTGCTTATGACGCCTCCTCCATTCATTTCATCCTCATTATTATTATTATTATTATTATTATTATTATTATTATTATTATTATTATTATTATTATTATTCAACTTCGCTAATTGGTCAAATAGGGACCACGATAAGCCTCACTTTTCATTCTGGCATTTGTTCATTTTTCGCTTGATCCACATCGTCTTCATTACCTCACTGTGTTTAGCACGAAGTTCTTCTGTCCATTTAGCACCAGTTGCCCGTTTTTCCCTGGAAAGTCCCAAAAGTCTTAATGTCTGCTCTGAAAAGATTTCGGTCTTGTCCATCTTCTGCTTGTAGGCCCAGTTTTTTAAGGTCTTTCTTGACATTAACGTACCATGGCATTGCCGTTTTTGGTTTTGAGTCAAATATAATGAAGATAACTTTCGTCCATCGAGAGTCGATCATCCGTCGTATATGACCGTATTATTATTATTATTATTATTATTATTATTATTATTATTATTATTATTATTATTATTATTATTATTATTCTTTTAAATTAAAGTGTAGAATTTTACAGCATACCTGCAGTCGTTCACTGGCTTATTAGCTTCCTCAGTAGATCGGTGGTGGTGTCAGACTTATGATCACTGTTCGATTCCAAACAATAAAAGAGAACACTAACCCTTAATAATTGCATTTCATGTTCGTAGATCTACCTATAAAAAGAAAATTATATTACTCCTATAACAGCAGCCCTGGTGTCTTGCTACAAGTTTGTAAGTAGACGGGAGTGAAATGCCAGCATTCTGCTGTCTATATAATTAAGTCAGATGTATAACGTCAGGAAGAGGTTAGGATGTTGTATAGAATATCATCTAGAAATGGTATGTGGGAGGTATATCATAGAGAACTTACTGAGTATAACCTAGAAATACGGAAAGCAAAAAGAAAATCTGTTCTGTGAGAAAGTGGAATCACACACTGAACAGAAAGGCTCCAGAAGGTTTTTAAAGCAACCGATATTAATCAGGTGGGGACACTGTAGAGAAATCAGATGGGTCGTATACTCAGGTGGGGAAGGACACGCTGGAGATGCTAATGGCGTGTCACTTTCCTGAGGCTGAGGGGATGGTAGAAGAAGAAACGGTTGGAACAGAAACCGGAGCTCGAAAAGCAGACTGGAACTGTCCCAACAGAATAATAAAACACAACCATGTAAAATGGGAAATCGACACGTTTCACCCTATGAAGGCTCGGAGGTCAGATGAGATACTTCCGATACTCCAACGGGAAGAACGGGAGATACTTGTAATGCCCTGACGGACCTCTTCAGAGCTAGTCTAGCTTTAGGGTAAGTGCCGCAATCATGGTCTGAAGCTAAAGCAATATTCATACTTAGACGTGGAACGGGTAAAACTATGCCAAATCCAAAGCATACAGACCATAAATTTTGACCTCCCTCATGCTTGAAAGCAATGGAGAAAATGCCGGATAAATATATATAACGAGAACAGTGCAACTGAACTCGACGTTACATGAAAATCAGATTGCATATAGACCTGGCAGATCCACTGAGGCAGCACAGCACCAGCTGGTTTGTAAACTAGAGGAAAGCCTAGAATATAAAGAAATTGCACTGGCGGCATTTCTAGATTTAGAAGGAGCCTTCTGCAATACAACCTATGACTCTATGATCAAAGCATTGGAAAAGAGCAAGGTGAGTAAAACCGTCGTCAAATGGATTAAATCCATGTTAGACGTAAGAAAGATAAAAGCAACCCTGTTTGAAGAAACGTTGACGGTTCGGGTCACCCGAGGCTGTGCTCAGAGAGTTCTTTCTCCTTTGCAGTGGAACCTCGTGGTGAACAAAATCATAGCTATGCTCAACGAACAGGGTTTCCATACACAAGGATACACAGATGACCTAGTGATTGTGGTACGAGGTAAGGTGATGATTGTTATCCAGGATCTCATGCAGAAATCACTCAACCTTATGGAGAACTGGTGTAGGGAAGAACAACTATCAGTCAATCCGAGCAAGATAACTCTGATCCCTTTTAAAAGAAGGAGAAAATTAGAGGGAAAGAGATCAATGAAGCTCTTCGGGCAAGATATATATATATATAAATATGGAAGAACAGGTACTGCATCGAGGTGTAGTGTTAGATAAAAACTAACCTGGAATCCACATATAGAAAGGAACATAACCCGGGCCAAGAATTTGCTGTATGCATGAAAAGGGCCGTTGGGAAGAGATGTGGCCTAAGACCATCAATGGTAATGTGGATATACACAATGACCATTAGACCGTTGATGGCCTATGCTGCACTCATCTGGCGGCAGAAAGTAAAGCAAGGAAAAGTCGGCAGTTGATTGGATAGCCTACAGATAATAGCATGCATAGCCATAACTGGGGCTATAAGAACTACGCTGACAGAAGCCTTGAATACTTTACTAGACCTCCCATCACTATGCAATTTCATAAAAGGACAGGCTAGAATGATTTCATATAGATTGGCACAATCAGATTGCTGGAATGCACGAAGAACCAATCTAGGACACTGTAAAATTAACAGAGTAATAACGGAGGAAGTTGTAGGCATGCCTGCTAATCATATGATACCAAAGTACAACTTTGGAAAACCGTTTGAGATCCATATAATAAAAAAAAGAAGACTGGGATATCAACAAATGAAATACTGAAAAAGAAGCTATATTGTGGTGGACTGGTGCCTCAAAGACTGTGGATGACACATGAGGAGGGATCAACGGGGGAACACCTGAGAGATGAATCGAGATGAGCCTGGGCAGACACACTACAGTCTTTCAAGCTGAAATGATAGCTATCACAACATGTCTTGCAGAAATTCGGAAAATGAACCAGAGGTATAAGAACTTTTTCATTTTTACGGACAGCCAAGCGGCTATCAAGGCATTAGAGGCAGTCCGAATGATATCTAGAATTGTCTGGCATTGACACTCATTTAACCTGAAGCTCTCAAAGTACAACATTATCAAAATAATAAGGGTACCAGGGCATACAGGTATAGAAGGCGATGAAAAGGCAGATAAACTGGCCATGAATTGGGCAGAAACACAGTTTGTAGGTCCAGAACCTCTATGCGGGATTTCCTATGCACAAGAACGACACTACATAGGAAAATGGGCACAAAAGAAACAAACGGAAAACTGGAAAAATACTCCAGTGTGCAGGCTTGCAATGGAACTGATAAAAGTACCAAATAAGGAGCATACTAAAGAAGTGTTGAAACTCAACAGAGAAAATATAAAATGGGTAGTAGGACTGTTGATAGGACACTGCCATCTGATAAAACAACTACATAGAATTGGAGTTATAAAGAGACAAATATGTAGGAAATGCAATGAAGCAGATGAATCAGCTGAACACATACTTATCGACTGTGGGGCGCTGGGTAGAATCAGACTCTCCACTTTAGGACTACCAGGTGAAGAGAGAGAAAAAATCCAAGAAGACCCAATAAGGACAACCTGCAGCTTTGTAGAGGGAGCAGGTATATCCAGGTGGAAATGAAGTAAAAACATGGTAGCAAAAGATCTTAGAGGTAGACGCTAATTAAGGGACTAATATTTAGTGGCCCCATTATGAAAGAAGAAGAATATGAAATCAGGAAGTATATACAATGCGGAAAGCATGGTTGTTTGGAATAAACTAAAAATTTTCTGAGAGCAGTAATACTACAGTAATACACAAATAATTTTCTCAACTATCTTTAACCCTTAATTAGTCCCTCACGGAGATTTCCTCCGGGCCGATTATATTTTGCACGGTACTGAACTTCGCAGTTGAACTGTCGGTCTCCCCATCCCTATACCTTTCTCCTTGTTCATTTGGACTCGTCCTGTCAGCATTTCGGCGTGATCGTGCAACCTGTGGGCGAGTGTGCGATCATTGTTTTGACGAGTGACATCGCCTGGACGTTTCCTCCGTGTGCGGTTAAGTAAATTACCTTATATTTTAGTGCATATTTCTTATTTTGGAGGTCGATTCCCTTGTTGTTTTGTTCTTCTAACTGATTTTAGAAAAATATTATTTCATATTTCATATGATAGTCGGCTATGTGGGAAACGACATGGAAAGAAATGTGATTGTAGCGGGAGATCTGAATTTTCCAGATGTCAATTGGGAAGGAAATGCGAACGACAGAAAGCATGACCAACAAATGGCAAATAAGTTAATATGGAAGGACAGCTGATTCAGAAAGTGATGGAACCAACCAGAGGGACAAATATCCTGGATGTGGTGCTGATGAAACCAGATAAGCTCTATAGGGAAACTGAAGTAATAGATAGTATTAGTGATCATGAAGCTGTTTTAGTCGTAGTCAAAAATAAATGTGATAGAAAGGAAGGTCTTAAAAGTAGGACTATTAGGCAGTACCATATGGCTGATAAAGCAGGCATGAGGCAGTTTCTAAAAAGTAACTATGATCGGTGGAAAACGGTAAATAAAAATGTAAACAGACTCTGGGATAGTTTTAAAGAAATTGTTGAGGAATGCAAAAACAGGTTTGTACCTTTAAGGGTGGTAAGGAATGGTAAAGCCCCACCTTATTATAATAGAGAAATAAAGAGACTATGAAGGAGGTGCAGACTGGAAGTAAGGAGAAATTGATGGAACTTACTAGAAAATTGAATCTAGCAAAGAAGGCAGCTAAGGATAACATGATGGCACGCATAATTGGCAGTCATACAAATTTTAGTGAAAAATGGAAGGGTATGTATAGGTATTTTAAGGCAGAAACAGGGCCCAAAAAGGACAATTCAAGAATAATTAATGAACAAGGGGAGTGTGTATGTGAGAATCTTCAAAAGGCAGAAGTATTCAGTCAGCAGTATGTAAAGATTGTTGGTTACAAGGAAAATGTCGAGATGGAGGAGGAGACTAAGGCCAAAGAAGTAATAAAATTTACATATGATAACAATGACATTTACAATAAGATACAAAATTTGAAAACTAGAAAAGCGGCTGGAATTGATCAGATTTCTGGGGATATACTAAAGACAATGGGTTGGGATATAGTACCATATCTGAGGTACTTATTTGATTATTGTTTGGTCGGAGGAGCTATACCAGATGAATGGAGAGTTGCTATAGTAGCCCCTGTGTATAAAGTAAAGGGCGATGGACATAAAGCTGAAAATTACAGGGTAGTAAGTTTGACATGCATTGTATGTAAGCTTTGGGAAGGCATTCTTTCTGATTATATTAGACATGTTTGTGAAATTAATAACTGGTTCGATAGAAGGCAGTTCGGTTTTAGGAAAGGTTATTCCACTGAAGCTCAACTTGTAGGATTCCAGCAAGGTATAGCACATATCATGGATTCTGGAGGTCAAATGAACTGTATCGCGATTGACCTGTCTAAAGCATTTGATAGGGTGGATCATGGGAGACTACTGGCAAAAATGAGTGCAATTGGACTAGACAAGAGAGTGACTGAATGGGTTGCTATATTTCTAGAAAATAGATCTCAGAGAATTAGAGTAGGTGAAGCTATATCTCACCCTGTAATAATTAAGAGGGGAATTCCTCAAGGCAGTATTATTGGACCTTTATATTTTCTTATATATATAAATGATATGAGTAAAGGAGTGGAATCGGAGGTAAGGCTTTTTGCGGATGATGTTATTCTGTATAGAGTAATAAATAATTTACAAGATTCTGAGCAACTGCAACGTGACCTCGATAATGTTGTGAGATGGACAGCAGGCAATGGTATGTTGATAAACCGGGTTAAAAGTCAGGTTGTGAGTTTCACAAATAGAAAAAGTCCTCTCAGTTTTAATTACTGCGTTGATGGGGTGAAAGTTCCTGTTGGGGATCATTGTAACTATTTAGGTGTTAATATAAGGAAAGATCTTCATTGGGGTAATCACATAAATGGGATTGTAAATAAAGGGTATAGATCTCTGCACATGGTTATGAGGGTGTTTATGGGTTGTAGTAAGGATGTAAAGGAGAGGGCATATAAGTCTCTGGTAAGACCCCAACTAGAGTATGGTTCGTGTATGGGACCCTCACCAGGATTACCTGATTCAAGAATTGGAAAAATTCCAAAGAAAAGCAGCTCGATATGTTCTGGGTGATTTCCGACAAAAGAGTAGTGTTACAAAAATGTTGCAAAGTTTGGGTTGGGAAGAACTGAGAGAAAGAAGAAGAGCTGCTTGACTAAGTGCTATGTTCCGAGCTGTCAGCGGAGAGATGGTGTGGAATGACATTAGTAGACGAATAAGTTTGAGTGGCGTTTTTAAAAGTAGGAAAGATCACAATATGAATATAAAGTTGGAATTCAAGAGAACAAACTGGGGCAAATATTCATTTATAGGAAGGGGAGTTAGGGATTGGAATAACTTTCCAAGAGAGATGTTCAATAAATTTCCAATTTCTTTGAAATCATTTAGGAAAAGGCTAGGAAAACAACAGATATGTAATCTGCTACCTGGGCGACTGCCCTAAATGCAGATCAGTATTGATTGATTGATTGATTGATTGATTGATTGATTGATTGATTGATGATGTGATCGTCGTAGGTTATTTATTTATTTATTTATTTATTTATTTATTTATTTATTTATTTATTTATTTATTTATTTATTTACTTATTTATTTGGTAAAAAATACGAAGGTACACAGGCTAAGCCCAATTACATTCCTTCATAACATATAGACTTTATAGTGTAAATACATCATACAAAAATAATAACAATAGTAACAATAAGAGAAAGAAGTACAGAAGAAAACTAATAAGCAGAACACATTTTAAAATTAATACTACAAATGAAAACATAGTAATATAGGCTATAGATCAGCCGTAAAAAATTACTAAACAAGTTCAAAAAACACAAACAAAAACTTATGAGTACCTAGCATTCCAGCAAAAAGGTATTTAATAATGGTTTAGTAAAAAATGGCCTTTATTTGCTTATTGAACAACCTAGCGCCAGCAAATAAATCAACTTGTGCGCTAATTGAATTATAAACTGACAATGTTTTGACTAGTGGTGAATTAGAGTGATGAACGCTTCTTGATCTTGGGATGTGAAATAATACTTGCTGTCGTGATGTTACTTGTGGAACGTGAAATGGGATGAAGATAAGTAATTCTTGACAGTCAATATTTCCATTCAAAATTTTCCTCAATATATGTAACGATATTAATGTTCTCCTGTTTTTCAAAGACGTGAAATTGAACAAACTTCTTAAAATAGTGGGTTGAAATGTCAAATGGACAAAATACATTGGAAATTTTATAATACAAATATCTTAGAAATTTATTTTGTACAGTCTCAATGTGACGTGTTTGGTCCTTATAAAGGGGGTCCCAGATTACCGATGAATATTCTAACTTGCTTCGTACTAAACTTATATACAACTTAATAATAACTTCAGGTTGAGTAAATAATTTGGAATTTCTAATAATAAAACCAAGCATCTTGGTAGACTGACCTATTACTTTTGCAATATGGCTATTAAAGGTTAACTTGCTATCGAAAGTAATTCCTCGATCAATCAATCAATACTGATCTGCATTTAGGGCTGTCGCCCAGGTGGCAGATTCCCTATCTGTTGCTTTCCTAGCCTTTTCCGAAATGATTTCAAAGAAATTGGAAATTTTTTGAACATCTCCCTTGGTAAGTTATTCCAATCCCTAACTCCCCTTCCTATAAATGAATATTTGCCCCAGTTTGTCCTCTTGAATTCCAACTTTATCTTCATATTGTGATCTTTCCTACTTTTATAAACGCCATTCAAACTTATTCGTCTACTAATGTCATTACACGCCAACTCTCCGCTGACAGCCCGGAACACACCACTCAGTCGAGCAGCTCTTCTTCTTTCTCTCAATTCTTCCCAACCCAAACATTGCAACATTTTTGTAACGCTACTCTTTTGTCGGAAATCACCCAGAACAAATCGAGCTGCTTTTCTTTGGATTTTTTCCAGTTCTTGAATCAGGTAATACGGGTGAGGGTCCCATACACTGGAACCATACTCTAGTTGGGGTCTTACCAGAGACTTATATGCCCTCTCCTTTACATCCTTACTACAACCTCTAAATACTCTCATAACTATGTACCCTTTATTTACAATCCCATTTATGTGATTACCCCAATGAAGATCTTTCCTTATATTAACACCTAGATACTTACAATGATCCCCAAAAGGAACTTTCACCCCATCAACGCAGTAATTAAAACTGAGAGGACTTTTCCTATTTGTGAAACTCACAACCTGACTTTTAACCCCGTTTATCATCATACCATTGCCTGCTGTCCATCTCACAACATTTTCGAGGTCACGCTGCAGTTGCTCACAATCTTGTAACTTATTTATCACTCTATAGAGAATATCATCAACCGCAAAAAGCCTTACCTCCGATTCCACTCCTTTACTCATATCATTTATATATATAAGAAAACATAAAGGTCCGATAATACTGCCTTGAGGAATTCCCCTCTTAATTATTACAGGGTCAGATAAAGCTTCACCTACCCTAATTCTCAGAGATCTATTTTCTAGAAATATAGCAACCCATTCAGTCACTCTTTTGTCTAGTCCAATTGCACTCATTTTTGCCAGTAGTCTCCCATGATCCACCCTATCAAATGCTTTAGACAGGTCAATCGCAATACAGTCCATTTGACCTCCAGAATCCAAGATATCTGCTATATCTTGCTGGAATCCTACAAGTTGAGCTTCAGTGGAATAACCTTTCCTAAAACCGAATTGCCTTCTATCGAACCAGTTATTAATTTCGCAAACATGTCTAATATAATCAGAAAGAATGCCTTCCCAAAGCTTACATACAAAGCATGTCAAACTTACTGGCCTGTAATTTTCAGCTTTATATCTATATATATTGCGAGTCTCACGAATTTAATATCATAAGATCATCCCACATAGTTAAGGTCTGCAGTATTCTGCTTTTAGATCAAGTAAACTGTGTAAAAGTAACCCACAAGTACTTAAAAGGGTTTCCTTTTAATAATACCGAAGAATACTGCAAACGAACATGCCAAAGCAATATCTCAAAGGATGAAAATGACGCGCATTTTTTATCCCCGGACGTTACCTCCGTGCGCAATTAGTAACGTAATAATTTTCGCACGACTAGACAAGGGTTAAACAATAAGTAAGTTATTTTGTTCGTGAAACAGCAGAGACGTGACAACGCAGTACATGGGTCAATCATGTCTATTCGGAGTGTTCCGGTGAACTTCCGTCAATGAGCTCTCTTCCTCGTTTGCAGCGTCTGTGCCGATTGGCGATCTGAAGTAGAGGTGAACACGGAGCGAGTAATTCCGATGAGTAATCCGGTTGTAGCGGTAGAGCCAGCGCCTCCTAGAGAACAAGGCCTGGCAATACGATTCGTGATGTCACGTGACTGGGCTCAGCCGTGATCACCACGGCTCAGTGCGAGTGGATAGTAGATGAAGGTAATTCCTTACGAAAATTGAAAAATACTCTGGTTAAAGTGCATTCTACGAATATTCTTTCTCGTAGACGCGCATATCGGAAGCGAAATGAGTAATATACCGTAATAATTAGAAAGAACAATTAAAAATGCAAAGAAGAATTTTTTAAAGAGAATACTGAAGAACTTTAATAATATGTCTATATGACACTTTCTTACGTATATTTAAGAGTTAAAAATAATCAGTTCCTTTTACAAAACTCGCCATAAGACCTCTCTGTGTCGGTGCGACGCAAAAAAAGCAAGCTTTTACAAAACTGAACTTGCTGATGAAAGATAAAAAACATGTAAGTACAGAAAAAGCTATTACATAAAAATAATAACGTATAAACTACCTTACTTACAGTATATTAGTAGCAGTCCAGGAACACACAAGCTGTAATGCTCAGTGTTGTCAATCATGAGAACAGGTAAACATTTTTTTTTACAATAGAAGCCTCACATAAATTAAGGGGTTGAAGAGCTCACACAATTTGGCTGTTATGCAAAGAGAATGATTACAGTACATGCCAACAATAGTTTGTTCATCAAGTCATCAAAATTATATTTGCATTCCCTAGTGTAAATAAATGTACTTATATGATTTTGGACCCTGATTCAAATAACCAGGACAGGGAAAAAATTGACATTCTTAAATTTGAAAAGTAGCATGCCAATTCTTATAACATTTGAACTGACCTTCACCCAGACATTTTCTGAAATTGTTTTCAATTTAAATTCACCAGGTTGCTTAAAACTGAAATGGACATGAGGTGAACATGATATAAGAAAATATAAAAGGATATCTCTATGAACATTAATTGTTAAAATCCTAAGAAACCATATTAAGAACTTGCATCCCTGCCATTACATTAATACAAAAGTAGCAGAACACACACTGAACTACTCGTTTCATGCTTTATGAACCAGCTGCATTATATAGATATGACACACGTGAGATCAATTAAGTAATTAATCCCCAATTTTTCACAGATGAATGTTAGATTCATTACATAACAAAAGCTGGAAGGAGTACTTTCTCCCAGAGGAAATTCATAACCACAGTGTGAATGCTGGAAGAGGAAATTCATAATTGAATTCACAATTACTCAAACAGGAATGTTTACTACTGAAGGAACTTACAGTGGTTAGCCCTGAATTCAGAGTTTACACATTCCCTTTGAATGTAATTCATAGAGGTTCATCAACTCAGTGATTAATAATAGTAATGTACAAAAAAATGAGGAAGCCTCATCTTACCACAGACTAAAGGAAAGGATGGTTAATGATTTTGTAGGATATGTGCCACCAAGGTAATGAACCGTATTTGTTAAATGACAAAATACCTGTTTAAAATAAAAGGTGTCCTCTCAAATGTAACCACCTGGCAATAAATATGATAAAATAAAAGTGCTCTTGTGTTATTACTGTGTTCTCTTCTAAAGAAAGTACTATGGAAAACAGAGCTACTAAATGTGTTCCTTTTCAGTGCAGTTCCAGTCTTGTTTTACAGATATTGAACTTAATTTTTCTTTAAATTCCTGGAAGTTCTTGAAAGAAACAGTACTGGCATGAGCTTCATAGGTCTCTAAACTTTGAGCAAGAGCCTTTGCCAAACTTTCATTGTCTACTCGACAACGTCTATCGTCTGGAGCTTCTCGGTGGGCAGATGTGGTATCAGACAAGTACTCTGGGCAGTTTGGAAACTGAGAAGAAACAGCTCCTAAAACGTTTAGACCAAGTTAGAATGCATTCGCCTAGATGTAAATGCGCTCGTCTATTACTTCATGGCACCACTTACTTCACAGGACCTTGTCATGTCTTAGATATATCTGGTTGATTTTAATATAAAATGAATAGCACACAAGGAGACAGAGAAAATCATTGAACTTATAATAATTATTGCAATAATGTTAGGTTCTGTATAAACACAATAACATTGCTGTCTAGCCTGAACTAAAAATATTAACCCACACTAAGTGGTATTTTCCCTCATGCGATATAATAAACAGAACTGCCTCACTTGCAGTTAAGGGTCCAGCACAGAAGGAATACTTGAAAGCCAATACCTTACATGCCTTCATAGTTTTCCCAGAATATCACTATACCCACAACAGTAGCCCTATGACGTAATGTGAATACTTAGCACATCTCAAACTAAATATAATAACTGGTCAATTCAATACAGCAAATGCTTAAATCAGTAAGATATAATATACCCTACAGGGCACATTAATACTGCAGGATGATACCTACCTGTTCTTCTGTTCTTGGATACGGACACCAGCTCAGCTGCAGTCGGCAGAAATGGTCGATAGTTTGGGTTCTTATGACGAGAGGATCATGGGGAACTCAATACTACATTAAACTACGGAATGAGGAACACTTTCGCTGTGATCAGAATTTTGAGCATAAGTTTGTATTTACAACACAAGTTAATTACAAGGATTGCACCTGTAGTGCCAAAATACGTGCGCCGAAGGCTCACATCTACAAATTAAAAAGACAACAAAGCAAATACAATCTGGATGATGACGTTATGCTGAAATTTGTCGATCTGTGAACCAAGAAAAAAAACCGGATGTGTTCTCCCACATGGAAACTACATCCCTATGTCTGCGACATAAAATGATATAATGGTAGAATTAAGGATACCTGCAGAGATTACCGCTATGATGAAAGTTTCCTCCCATACCGGGATATTTATATACACAAAAATTAGCAGCACAATAGGTAAATAAAAATAAACTAAGATAACCTACTCTAGCGCCCTCAATTACATATTTACACGAACGTGAACCCACGTCCACCAGGCAGAAACATGTGCCAATAGGGCAATCATACCAGTAGCATAGTGCCAAGATCACCTTAGTAGAATACACAACCCTAAGAACGCGAATCAAACAAGAAAGGAATACAAGGTAAAGTGGATAAAAATAAATGACGCACAGTTTTGCAAAAGACTCCCTGCCAAAGGAGAATGACCGACCTCCAGAGCAATTTAAAAATGGCCGAGCTCACCCCAATACGGAGCAGGCGAACATTGACCTGAAGTCGGGTCTGGAGCCCCCTTCCACAACAAAAAAAAAACTTGTTAACAAACTCCCGCTAGACTTCTTACCCTACATTCTTTCACAAAGGGACTTTCAAGCTTCTACACATAGCAGCAAATGGCATAAAATAAGTGAGGAAAAACACATCTCACATCACGCTCCTGAGTTCAATTAACCACCCACTCGGGTCGCAGTTGAATCACATAAAGTGTTCTACTATTCAATCATATCAAACAATCACCGCCAATATGCGGCACGACAACAGTAACCTTGGGAGTCAGAGGTTCAAACCCAACGTTTGGCAGAGTAGCACAGAGTCGAATAGCGTTAAAACCTGCGCCTCCGCTATAGTTTACGCCCGTCTAAGGCACGTAAATAGAGCCCCTTAACTAAATAAATACCATCAGCCTGCATACCTTACATTACGCAGGTATATCTGCCCTTCCCCTGGAATATAATGGGAATTACACATAGTGCCTAATCCTACAAGTAAAATGCATTTCGCGACCGACCCAAAGGAAAATATCCGGTCTATCGTACTCAAACAAATATGTGTCACTAGGCACACTACATCTTGCCTCGATAACAAATATTACCTCATTGTCCGCTTTACATAAAGATACAAGAAAACAAATCTAACTACTCTTACCCTTAGATATATCAAACAATCTTAATATGCAGCCCGATGGGCCACCATCAAATCCTATATGAATATTTACACGTTTAATTCTACTATCTCTGCGTGATACCTTACCTCTACCATATGTCTAATGATTCATTGGTCCACTTATCTTAATTAATCTCCTGGTCTCTCCCTCCGGGTAGGCTAGCATGATTTAGCCCATCATGATAGATGTCTCAGCCAGGTTCGATTCTTGGAGTCCAGTCTTCCAGCCCCGCTGGTTCATGGTGCCGCCTTCTTCTTGAGGGATGCCTCGTTCAAGGTAGCGTCTTCGAAGCCACGTTCTGAAGTCCTTGCACCTCACTCCCCTCGGCTATATCTCGACTTCTTACTACAATGAAATATTCACTTTAAACACAACGCCACATTCTGGACATTTATTTAGGTTGAGCTAGCACTGATCGCTAACACTTTGCAATACACACTCCTCGTCCTCCACTCTCGTATAGCTGCATACTCGCTAGCTTGTGCACTGTGCCATAAACTATTTCCTGCTCTATAAACTATCCACTCGGTTATTGTGTTTTTATGCCCGCTTAACTTGGATTCAACCGCCTATCAGAGGATAAATATAGACCTCCTTAGCCTATTGTCCACACTTCCTCGGCACCTCGGGAGCTTCGCCCCTACCGCTATTTACCCGAGTCTACAAGTACGGCTTTCTATTGTTACTGATACCATTAAGCACACGCGATCTCATTGATAGGTATCTGAACATCGCGCCACTTACAAATCCACCACCTGTAACTCTGTAAGTCTCTTATCCACTGGATCAAAGTTATCGCACTGTAATAATTACACACTGTCTTTGTTCTGAACAAAGGATTTCTGGCGCAATCTAGGCAGACGTGCGACGCGTGCCGGCAGCAATATGATAGTCAACTGGATGATCTCCCCCCATATCACATAGCTTTTATATGGGGCAGCACCCCAAAGGACGCCAGGGGAATTCCCGAGAAACAACTTGAGTCTGGAATGTGGCCACTACAGAGCTTCCCAGGGTGGTTCTACTTGGAACATATTTATCGATCTAATCATATGTTAATGAACCTAGAGGTATCTACAGCTTCGTAAAATTCTAGCAACAATTTCCATCTTTTTATTTTCTTGAAAAACCTTCAATTACGGGAATTACGGCTCAATTTCCGTAATGTGGTGGGCCTGTCTGCTCCCGCTAAAAATCTCTGTTAAGATGGCAGGTCTCTCCCCCAGACAAAATCCCATCTCTCTTCCTCTCTTCCTCACATATTCTTTCTTCGTCACACCTGACCACGCCTTGCCTCGGGAAATCACCTTCTCGATTCCCGCGCTCTGTATAGCATCACGCCCTCACAAACGGCGCCCTACTGCAAAATTATCACTGCGTTAAATATCCATACTTGCGGTCAGATATAATGGTACAATAAGTCACCCTAAAAATTTGCTATTTATGAATTAAGTAGTAAAGATATGAGACCTATCCACAAACCTTTCACAAGCCTTGGATGAGATAAAGGTGCAGTCAATAATTTCCCATTTCTCTCATCATACATGCTGGTTGTCCTTTTAACCTAATGAGTTATGAAATGGAGCTCGCACAGCTACAACACAGGGCTCCATTTCAAGGACCATTCCACAACTTAAGTGATTGAATGATTGAAATAATATAAAATACAATAATAACTAAGACTTACCTTTGCATTTTTGAAAGGAACGAAATAATCTCGGCGAATAGCTCGTAACCACTTAGCTCTCTCCGAGTCGTCAGTTGGAAACTACTCACTTTAGGGTCAGTGCGATAATTGCCCTTACTATTTGGAACACTGCATTTCTGAGGCATCGTTATTCATAATTTGAAAAACAGTGATCGCAATTCACAACACACCATTAAAAATAAACTCAGTTCTAACCTCACGTGGTGGTCATGCCGGCACTTTAAACACAATTTATCAATATCAACAATTTATAAGTACTATCACCTTTAACTGAACTTACTCGCTTAATATTCCTATTAGTGTGTTAACACACAAGACTCGATTAACATTAATATAATCGATGAAAAACACACATAATAGGGAAACGCGTCCTCATACACCAAGCAGTAACAAGGTAACTGAGTTACTGGCATGGGCCTCCTTCAGCATACGTCATCAGCTACTCTCATTCGTATTGCCAGGCCTTGTTCTCTAGGAGGCGCTGGTAGAGCGCACCACCGATCCCCTCCGCTTACAACTGCGAGTACTCGCGGAGGACCTGAGCACAGTGTAGCGCACAACACACGTACGTAAGTACCTGTATTCAATCTGTGTGTTTCGAATGTACGTATATATTTCCTACGCTTGTTATGTTTTGTAGATAATGTAAAGTCTGTTAGATTATATTTGTGGTGTTAGTGTGATATTTAAACATATTCGTAGATAGTAATTATATTTTTAGAACATTTAAAGGAATTTAAAGAATTTTTTACAGAACGTTGTTCCACAAATGCCACGAAAACCGTCGAATGCCTGGCAGTTTTTTGACATCACTGATAATAGGAAACACGCAAAATGCAAATTTTGTGGCCGCACATACGCGACGGGTGGTGGCACATCAAATATAATATAATATAATATAATATAATATAATATAATATAATATAATATAATATAATATAATATAATATAATATAATATAATATAATATAATATAATATAATATATTCTACTGATAGCTGTGTGGCATTGGGACGTGTAGTAGTATGTTGTCAGATATGTTTTGTAATCACATTTGCAAAGAAGGACATTCCAGTCAACGTTCATTTACGTAATTACTTTCGTCATCCTGTAGATGAAATTATGTCAGTGTTTTTCATTATATTCTGATAAGATTTCTTATATTCAGGTTATTCTTCTCATTAACAGTGCACCGTATCACATGAACTTACGAAATAATTGTTAATACATTACTTTTCTGTTAACTTCCTATCCCCTTGTATACAAACCCTTTCGGTAGGTATGCGCCATACTTTGTTTCACTATTCGAATGAGTTAACTATACGAGTTACTAACATTTATTCCACATACCACCTCCTCTTCTCTAGCAGTTATGTATATAACAATTATAGTGAATATATATGCAGTTATCTACAGTTGTTACGTTGTGAGAGAAGGGTATTAATAGGGGGATGCAATACCTTCGCAGTGCCATACCTATAACATGTTTAAACGTCCCGCGTCAGGACATTCACTCGGGTAGTTCACTCGGTACTACCGGGTGATGACGTCACAAGAACTGCTCCGCTCCGCTCCGTCCCCAGCACTAATGTCAAGGCCCGAAGCCTTGCCTCCCTATGCTTTCGGGCCCCGCACCCAACGTTCATTCATAGCTAGCCGCACGAGTTGGGCAAGGGGAGAACTCGCAGGCCTGGACTGCGATATCAGTCTCCGACGCCTTGCACTGAGAAATACGAGCAACGATTTTTATCATTGCTTTCAAGTTTTGTAAATGGAACGATGTATCAGATGCTTATATTGAAATGTGATTTAGATTTCCATCGTTTCCATTTGAAGTTTGGACTTCACCGATAGCCTTGGTATCCCGCAATATACGCCACTGTGTCAGTGTCAGGACGGCTGGTATTTGATTATGTTCTTATGATTTCTTCATTGTTTTTCAATTTTCATTTTTTTAAATATCACTCTCTGGTAATTTTTCTCAGGGATGCCACTGTGGTCCGTAAAATGGAGCGTAAACTATGGGCAACCTTCATGGATTCTAGAGTTTATTCATCGTTGGTCCGTAATCCACTCGGCAGCGCTAGTTTCGAAAGCGAAATTTAGAAATCGATCGATATGGAGGTTGTTTGATTTGTAGTGTGGGAGGACGGTGATGTCGCGGGTAAGTTATTTTTGAAGTTTGGGAATGCACTAAGTGGTACAGTCATTAAATTGTATCTCTATCACCTAACCGCGGTATTTGTACATGATCGATATAAATTATTAATTGCATTCTCTTCCGTTTAGATAATTATGTCAAATTGCTCTCGTCTTGTTGTAATTAATAGTAAACTTTCGCTCAAAGACGTAAGTATTTTGTGTATTAAGAATTGTTTAATAAGTATGATTCTAACATTAATTGCCTTTCTCTGTAGGATTTTAGGATATGGACCGTCGTAGTAACTATTTTTATTATCAAGACCTCTTGGGCAGTGGTGGATGAAGAAGATGATGCTAATGTCCTACACATAGGTGGAATTTTTCCCATTGGGGGCAAAGGTGGTTGGCAGGGCGGACAGGTGATGTTTTTAGCTACATTGATTGATAATTGGTTTATCACATGTTGATATTTGAGCTGTTATTTCTGTTGAGGGCCTGTGGTCGAGTGATATATTAACATTATTCTGGTTTCTTCTGTTAATGATACTGCATTTTTTATTATTTGAAATGACAATCATTTATTAAAGCAAAGAAATACCTGATCCTTTTAGGCATGTGAGCCTGCTGCCAGCCTCGCATTGGAGGATGTGAATGCTCGGAAGGATCTTTTACCAGGATTCATATTAAAGTTGCATTGGAATGACAGTGAGGTAAATGATGTTATTTTAGTCATAGAACATAATTTATCTATAAATTATTACATAGTTAATGTAGATGCGAAACAGGGAAAAACAGAAATATTAAAAGAAAAAGAAAGATTGAAACATAAGTTCAGTGCTATTACTCAAAATTGTCCTCTTGTGTTATGATAATTTGCTTTGTAAAGTGATGGTTCGCTCTTAAAAAACGCATCAAGATTTTCTATAATAATGCATACAAGCCTAAAGTAAGCTCTAATACCCTGTGCACACTTGTAAATTCTACTCCTGATTTCAGAAAATTATCGTAAATAATGACAAAGTTTTTTCCCTATATAAACTATGCTTGACATGATAATGTGACGAAGGAAAAGGTTTCAGGTACAACTGCTCTCTCCCTATGTTTCCTGACTACTATACCATTTTTTGCAAGTCAGTTGCCCCTGTAAGTTACATAGTTACCAGAAATGTTAATTAATATTGGAGGAGTTATTTTGAAAACAAATTTGTGGCTATCTTATCACTTTTTTCTGACCGGGTTTATATTTATCTAATCTGTTCTGAACCTTAAAAATGCATTCATATAACATGCAGCTTGAAATCTGCTGAGAAAAATTTTAAACCCTTTTTTGTGAAGTCCACATCAAAATCAATTTCAGTATTATTATTATTATTATTATTTTTTTCTAGATCATAAACAGAGTGAGAGTGAGTCATTGATTTTCTGTTTGTAGATTCAGTATTTTATCACTGATCTTTCATGTAGTTTTTGACTGTGGAGTTAGTCTGTTTAACCAATTGTTGGGCTACTTAAACGATCTGTGTTTCAGGTGGATAGCTGTTTATGACCTTTTGTGTAAAAAGGGCAGGTCATAGCCACAAGTAACTGTTGAAAGATTAACTCAGATGCCTTCAGCCACTTAGATGAAGCAACAACAACTAAATCATTGCATAACTAGTATAGAAGAAGAATGTCAGTTTGTTCAGTATTGGCACTGTTATGCCTCATAAAACTAAAATGATCAACCAGTCAGTACAAAACAAATAAATTTCCTAACTTTTGTCCTGTTGATTTACAGGGTGTGGTACAAATTCAGTAAGTGCAGCATAAGTTTTGTAGCATTATAGTGGATTTGAAATAGTGCAAATCGTATATGGAATACCTTCTAGAGGATAGATGTGTTCACTGCGACAGTCAGGGACCCATGCACCATCCCCCAGGATTACATTTTCTTTTATAACCTAGGTTAATTTAGCACATGCTATTATTCATTGCTCAAGTGCGCTGTAGCATTTCCACTGGCTGAGATACAATTGGATATGATGTTATTTCCACCAGTCGAGTGAAATGCATTCCATTACCAACCCACGCACCATAAAAAAATTAAATGCAGTCTGTAACGAAACAATGTACAATACTGAACAAATTATTAATTCGTCATTAGCTGCATGTAATCATTGTCAGCTTTTTGCCACTGTCCCAAATAGAATGCGCTGCTTTCGCCGCATGGAATGCTAGAGGCCTAACAGCGGCTTCGCAGCCCTAACCTGGGGTTTATGCCTCCAGACCCCTTTGCTTGATCATAGTTTTGTCACTAACTCGACCTAACCAAAACCAATCCAGACCAAATGGTTTTGTCACTAGCTGGACCTAACCTATCCAGACCAGTGGTTTTGTCTCAAGCCGGATCTAACCAGTCCAGACCAGTGGCTTAGTCACTAGCTGGCATGATAAAGTAATTGAGCTTTATGCCATTGTCCAACATAGAATGCGCTGCTATCACCGTACCGAATGCTAGAAGCCTAACAGCCGCTTCGCGCCCCAATCCCCCCTGGCTCCCTTTGCTTGATCACAGCCCAATGGCTTTATCACCAGCCGGAATGATAAATTAAGTCAGCTTTTTGCCACTGTCCAACATAGACATGCACTGCTATCGCGTACGGATTGCTAGAGGACTAACAGCTGCTTCGTGGCCCTAACCTGGGGGCTTACACCCCCAGACCCACTTTCCTTGATCATAGTCCAAGCCATTCTGCGAGTTCATAAGTTCAAAAGTAGTGCCACTGCACCTAACAATGTACCACTTGTTTTTAAGGTCAGCAGTTTGCAGCCTTGTGCACCGCATGATTCTGTCCACTGCAAGAAGTCAGCGAGAAAGAAACCAATGACCGTGCATTCACACCTAGATGTCTGCGCTGGAAATCTGCTGCACTAACTGAACTTTTGCCCAGCGTGTCCCACAAAAAACAAAGAAATTTTGTTCAGCACATTTATTTATTTATTTATTTATTTATTTATTTATTTATTTATTTATTTATTTATTTACCTTGTGCTCAGGCGGCTAGGACTATACAATTCACCGGTGGTCCATAACCCGTTAGAGGAGAGATCCTCACTTGGACTATGTGCAAGTAGGGCAGCATCCTGCTTCATGAATTTACCGAGCTCAGAACACTTTAAGCAAGCCTCGGACCTATGGGAGTAATGGAGTCCCACTCCCATTTGACAGGCGAGGGACTCCTTGGAAACAACTTGGCGAACGAAATGGAATTCGATGGGGAGCTATCAATATTAATGGGGCTTATGGAAGAAAGAAGGTAGAACTGGCTGAGTCAGCAAAGAGGATGCATCTGGATGTGCTAGGAGTAAGTGATATTCGGGTAAGGGGAGATAATGAGGAAGAGATAAGAGATTATAAGGTGTACTTGACGGGTGTTAGAAAGGGAAGGGCAGAGTCTGGGGTAGGGCTCTTTATCAGGAATACCATTGCACGCAACATAGTTTCTGTTAGGCACGTAAATGAGCGAATGATGTGGGTAGATTTGTCAGTGGGAGGAATTAAGACAAGAATTGTGTCCGTGTATTCACCATGTGAGGGTGCAGATGAGGATGAAGTTGATAAGTTTTATGAAGCATTGAGTGACATCGTGGTCACGGTCAACAGCAAGGATAGAATAGTGCTAATGGGCGATTTCAATGCGAGAGTTGGGAATAGAACTGATGGATACAAAAGGGTGATTGGTAAATGTGGGGAAGATATGGAAGCTAATGGGAATGGGAAGCGTTTGGTGGACTTCTGTGCTAGTATGGGTTTAGCTGTTACGAATACATTCTTCAAGCATAAGGCTATTCACCGCTACACATGGGAGGCTAGGGGTACCAGATCCATAATAGACTATATCTTAACAGACTTTGAATTCAGGAAATCTGTTAGGAATGTAAGAGTTTTTCGCCGATTTTTCGATGATACAGACCACTATCTGATCTGTAGTGAACTAAGTATCTCTAGGCCTAGGGCAGAGAAAGTGAAATCTGCCTGCAAACGAATAAGGGTAGAAAATCTCCAGGACGAGGAAATTAGACAGAAGTACATGGATATGATTAGTGAGAAGTTTCGAACAGTAGACAGTAAGCAGGTTCAGGATATAGAAAGTGAATGGGTGGCATACAGGGATGCTGTAGTAGAAACAGCAAGGGAATGCCTAGGAACAACTGTGTGTAAAGATGGGAAAATCTTGGTGGAATGATGAAGTGAGAGCAGCCTGTAAACGTAAAAAGAAGGCTTATCAGAAATGGCTCCAAACAAGGGCCGAGGCCGACAGGGATTTGTATGTAGATGAAAGAAACAGAGCGAAACAAATAGTTGTTGAATCCAAAAAGAAGTCATGGGAAGATTTTGGTAATAACCTGGAAAGGCTAGGTCAAGCAGCAGGGAAATCTTTCTGGACAGTAATAAAAAATCTTAGGAAGGGAGGGAAAAAGGAAATGAACAGTGTTTTGAGTAATTCAGGTGAACTCATAATAGACCCCAGGGAATCACTGGAGTGGTGGAGGGAATATTTTGAACATCTTCTCAATGTAAAAGGAAATCATCATGGTGGTGTTGCAAACAGCCAAGCTCATGGGGAGGAGGAAAATGATGTTGGTGAAATTATACTTGAGGAAGTGGAAAGGATAGTAAATAAACTCCATTGTCATAAGGCAGCAGGAATAGATGAAATTAGACCTGAAATGGTGAAGTATAGTGGGAAGGCAGGGATGAAATGGCTTCATAGAGTAGTAAAATTAGCGTGGAGTGTTGGTAAGGTAAATTCAGATTGGACAAAAGCAGTAATTGCACCTATCTACAAGCAAGGAAACAGGAAGGATTGCAACAACTATCGGGGTATCTCATTGATTATTATACCAGGCAAAGTATTCACTGGCATCTTGGAAGGGAGGGTGCGATCAGTCGTTGAGAGGAAGTTGGATGAAAACCAGTGTGGTTTCAGACCACAGAGAGGCCGTCAGGATCACATTTTCAGTATGCGCCAGGTAATTGAAAAATGCTACGAGAGGAATAGGCAGTTGTGTTTATGTTTCGTAGATCTAGAGAAAGCATATGACAGGGTACCGAGGGAAAAGATGTTCGCCATACTGGGGGCTATGGAATTAAAGGTAGATTACTAAAATCAATCAAAGGCATTTATGTTGATAATTGTGCTTCAGTGAGAATTGATGGTAGAATGAGTTCTTGGTTCAGGGTACTTACAGGAGTTAGACAAGGCTGTAATCTTTCACCTTTGCTGTTCATAGTTTACATGGATCATCTGCTGAAAGGTATAAAATGGCAGGGAGGGATTCAGTTAGGTGGCAATGTAGTAAGGTGTTTGGCCTATGCTGACGACTTGGTCTTAATGGCAGATTGTGCTGAAAGCCTGCAGTCTAATATTTTGGAACTTGAAAATAATTGCAATGAGTATGGTATGAAAATTAGTCTTTCAAAGACTAAATTGATGTCAGTAGGTAAGAAATTCAACAGAATTGAATGTCAGATTGGTGATACAAAGCTAGAACAGGTCGATAATTTCAAGTATTTAGGTTGTGTGTTCTCCCAGGATGGTAATATAGTAAGTGAGATTGAATCAAGGTGTAGTAAAGCTAATGCAGTGAGCTCGCAGTTGCGATCAGCAGTATTCTGTAAGAAGGAAGTCAGCATCCAGACGAAACTATCTTTACATCGATCTGTTTTCAGACCAACTTTGCTTTACGGGAGCGAAAGCTGGGTGGACTCAGGATATCTTATTCATAAGTTAGAAGTAACAGACATGAAAGTAGCAAGAATGATTGCTGGTACAAACAGGTGGGAACAATGGCAGGAGGGTACTCGGAATGAGGAGATAAAGGCTAATTTAGGAATGAACTCGATGGATGAAGCTGTACGCATAAACCGGCTTCGGTGGTGGGGTCATGTGAGACGAATGGAGGAGGATAGGTTACCTAGGAGAATAATGGACTCTGTTATGGAGGGTAAGAGAAGTAGAGGGAGACCAAGATGACGATGGTTAGACTCACTTTCTAACGTTTTAAAGATAAGAGGTATAGAACTAAATGAGGCCACAACACTAGTTGCAAATCGAGGATTGTGGCGATGTTTATTAAATTCTCAGAGGCTTGCAGACTGAACGCTGAAAGGCATAACAGTCTATAATGATAATGTATGTATGTATGTTAACTTTTATGGCCTTCATTGGACCACTCTAACCAACTTTATATAAATAATTTTTCAGTTTCCTGTCAACCCAGTACTTCATTTTCTCGGGTGTTATCTTTCTTTCTTCATCGGAAATCACCCTTCCTATTGTCTGTCTGTTGATTCTGGTTTGCTTGTCTGTGAGTTACCTGATTTTGGCGGTTTTGTTTCTAAGGTCTTCCACTGTAATTTGTAGTTCATCCACATCTTCCGTGATTTCTGTAATCTACTTAATATTGCAGTTACTATTCCATAATCTTTCTATTATTCTCCTGATGATCCTGTTCTGTGGTGTCCTGATTGGATGTCCTAAAAATGAAACTCGTTTCATCCTGATTGTGCTCATTACTGGTTCTATTTCCTTGTAGACTGTTTCATTAGAAGCTACTCTCCAGTGTCCATCTTTTTGGTATGATTTGTTGATGCACGTTCTAATGATTCTTCTCTCTACCTTGAGTATTTTGTCTGTTTGTGCATTGTTGGTTGTTTTGAAGATGGTTTCTCTTGCGTATGTTATTTCTGGCTGAGTGACTGTTCTGTAGTAGCCCGCCTGGTGGCCATGATCGTTAAGGCGCTGAAGTCTAAAACGGTCTAACACCGAGGTTAGCCGGTTCGAGTCCCGTTGGTCGAAAAAATTTTCACCATCAGAATGTTGGCCGGCAGGGTAGGGGAGGTGGTGGTATACAATTTCTAATCACTAGATTGCGTGCCAAAAGCCTGGATTAAATTCCAAACCTCTCCGCAGTGCTCATATGGAGTGAGGGCATATGACGCTGTTGATGGTGATTCGTCCGTCGGATGGGGACGTTAAGCCTTGAGCAGACCCCTTGGTGCTATTCGACAGGAGTAGGCTATGTGCCGGCACCGGGTTTCACCCTCTCCCTACTATCATATATCACGTCATTCATTTCATCTCCCATTAACTCCTCTGATGAGGTTGACGTCAGGAAGGGCATCCGGTCATAAAAAACCGCCACGACAAATTCATCACACCTCATACCCGACCCCGTAGGGAAACGGGACAAGGGTTGGACAAACAAGTGACTGTTCTGTAGTGTTTTAATTTTGTTGCTATTAATAATAAGTGAAATGCGCATAAATGTGCAAAGAGTTTAATTGGTTTAATAGTTATTTGTCTTTACTGTACTCATTGATTGATCTTGTTTTTTTGCACTTAAATATGTGGTAGCGATCACACACTTCCTCACATAGAGAGCACACACACATTCGTCGTTCACCTCTTGGAATCGTTTAGTTGCACATAGCTTATGGAAGCCATGGACTGCCATCCTTGTAACTACAAATTGCTGTTCGTAGTTCGCTTCTGTCCATTTTCTCTCCAGCATGGCATCGGTGGCATAGAATTCAAGCTCGATTTGGGCCCGTTTCATTCTTCTCTCTTCAATTATCTTTGCACTTTGTCTTGTGAATGGCAGAACTAGATTGATTCTTAATATAGTATGGCTCTTTACAAAGTTCGTACACTAATCTGGACTTTGTGTTCATAGGTACACCTAATACTCTCTTTAGAAATCTGGCTTTTAGTGTCTCTAGAGCCCTAAGGTATACTTCCTGTGGTAAGGAGGATCTTTGCAGATTAAAGGAAGAATTTTGTTGCTATTGGCAGGCCCTTTTTGTTGTAGGTATTCTTGGTGACATATTGTGCTCTGGTCAGTTTATTTATTCTGTTATGCCGTGTTGGCTTTTCGTTGAGGTTATATGTTATGATTTCTCCCAGATATTTAAATTTATCTACAATTTTGAATTCTTGGTTTCCTATGGCAATTTTGTTTATGAGTGGTGGGTCAGTTAACATGATTACTGTCTTTTCAAAAGATATTCTAAGACTAAATTTCTGTGCTATTTCCTGTAGTGATATAACTTGTTGTCTGGTTTCCTGAATATTGTTGGACAAGAGAGCAAGGCCATCAGCAAATCATAGGCAATTTAAACTTATGTTAACTTTGGGTCTTCCAATTTGTATGTTTTGGGGGTTAATCTTGTACCATTCCCTCATTATATATTCCAAGGCACAGTAGAACAACAGTGGTGACAAGCAATCTCCTTGTCTTAAACCTGTTTTTATGATGAATGGCTCAGAGAATTCCCCTCTGAACTTGAATTTTGGTTTAGTTTTGGTTAAGGTGAGTTCTGTCAATTTGATTGGTTAAGGTGAGTTCTATCAATTTGATTAATTTTGAATGGAGCCCAAAATTTCTTAAGATTTTTAACATTGATGGTCTATGGATACAGTTGTAAGCTTTGTTAAAGTCCACAAAGGTTATTGCAAGAGGTTTGTTTTGCTTCTTTTAATATGCTATGGCTAATTTAAAGTTTGAAGATGAGGGTACTCCTGTGACTGTGCAAAAATCAAGGTCAGTGAAGAAAAGGATGATTGCAGTATTCTTCACTAAATGGGGCATCCTAACTCAGGTTGTGCTAGAAACACAAAGGACAGTTACTGCAAAGTGGTACAGTGAGACTTGTCTGCCTCAGGTCATCCAGGCTCTTAAGTAGCTCCGTCCAAGGTCACGGCTCAACACTTGGCTCTTGCATCATGACAGTGCTCTAGCACATCGTGCTAATGTAACAATGGATTTTCTTGCCAGATTAGGGTTGACTGAGCTTGATCACCCTCCATACAGTCCTGATCTTGCCCCATGTGACTTCGAACTCTTCCCAGAAGTGAAGATGAAGCTGTAAGGATGGCGTTTTGCATCCGACGAGGAGCTTCTGGCAGCATGGGATCAAGAGTGTGAAAATGTAACCGAAGAAAAGTGGCAGAGTTGATTCAGTGACTGGTTTCGATGTATGGAGAAGTGTATTGAGTGTGGTGGAAATTATTTTGAAAAAGTCTAAAGCATTCACTCACATTGCGAAACTTTCCTAGTGCCTTTGTATTTATCTTTGCCTTGACAGTTTTTTTTTTTAGACAGAATTCAATGCATACTTGTTTTATTTTCAGGGTATTTCATTTCATTGTTATGGCATTTATTTTGTAAATGTAAAATGCGAGCGCATTTTATGTGGGCCGGTATGTTGCTGCACATATCGCATTAACAGTTATAACTAAGTAATTATATTGCCGGCCCCGTGGTGTAGGGGTAGCGTGCCTGCCTCTTACCCGGAGGTTCCGGATTTGATTCCTGGCCAGGTCAGGGATTTTTACCTGGACCTGAGGGCTGGTTCGAGATCCACTCGCCCTACGTGATTAGAATTGAGGAGCTATCTGACGGTAAGATAGCGGCCCCAGTACAGAAAGCCAAGAATAACGGCTTAGAGGATTCGTCGTGATGACCACACAACACCTCGTAATCTGCAGGCCTTTGGGCTGAGCAGCAGTCGCTTGGTAGGCCAAGGGCCTTCAAGGGCTGTAGTGCCATGGGGTTTTGGTTTGGTAATTTTAAAGTTATGATTTGTTCTTTTTTTCTCTCACTCCCATATTCAAATGAAATGTTGAAATGTTCAAAATGCTTTCCATGGGCTGCTTTACAATGATATATTCATTCATTCATTCATTTAGCTTCCATAGACTGTACAATTACATATTTTGAAATATGCCAACAGTATAGGAGTTGTCAAGTGATTTCCTAATACTAACAATAATATATGCACAACAATGAACATTTTGAAAAAGAAGAACAGAAACACCACATACCTCAATGTTAGGACAGCACATCTTAATTTTTTTAATAATATTAATAACCAATATTTACAAGACAAAATAAAAATATATTGGTGTGGTGTTAATAATGTGAACATAGTCAATGTGACATTAACATATTTTTAAGGCTATATACTAGATTACAAGTTAATAAGTAGTAGCATCATTACCAGCACTTCATCATGTATTCTTCTGTACTGTAGAAGCAGCTACTCAGCAGGAGATTTTTTAAAGCTGTGGTAAATGAACTGACGGGACTAATATCTTTAATCGTATTTGGAAGCTTATTATACAATCTGATTCCAACAGAGTCTACATGTCTCAAGGCAATGGTTTTACTCTTGTGTTTGATAAAAATATTATTTCTTGTTCGCGTCTGGTAATTGTGATTGTCAAAATTCTTTCTGAAGTGATCAATATTTTTTTTCACGTGTAGAATGCATTGCATGATGTATATACTTGGTACTGGGAGTATCCTTAGTCTCTTAAATAATGGTCTGCAATGATCTAATCTGTTACGTCTCAATATAATTCTGATAGCTCGTTTCTGTATTTGAAAAATAACATCAAGATTTGATTTGTAACAGCCCCAGAGACCAATAGCATAAGTGATGACTGAATGGAAATATCCAAAATATGCCATTCTAACATATTCTTCACTACAACTATTAGACAAAATCCTTAAGGCAAAACAAACAGAACTCAGAGACTTCCCTATTTTTTTTAATATGACAATCCCATCTTAATTTTTCATCTATATGGACACCTAAAAATTTTGTGGTCAACGTATTTTCAATTGCATTTGCATTTAATATAAGGTTGTGTTTTTTTGCAGTTTTGTCATGGTAGTTAGATGCCTTGAATTCCATGTATTGGGTCTTTTTAAAGTTCAATGTTAATTTGTTTTACCTGAACCATGATTCTAACCTAGACAGGACTGTATTTGCTGTAGTTTCTATAGACGTAGGGTCAGGATTATTAATAATTATGTTTGTATCATCAGCATACAGAACTGCTGTTTCTACTTGATTATTGTGAGGAAGATCATTCACATAGATCAAGAAAAGAACAGGCCCCAAAATACTACCCTGCGGAATACCTAAGTCTATGCTTTTTGCCTGAGAGTGATATGTCTCATTATGCCCTTTACTGTTACAATGTGTAATTTCAACAAACTGGGATCGTTTATTCAGGTATGATCTAAACCAGTCATTAACAATTCCTCTAACTCCAATCTGATATAATTTGTGCAACAATATTTCATGATCAACAGTATCAAATGCCTTTGAAAGGTCAAGAAATAGTCCTATCACAGTTTCATCATTGTCGAGAGCATTTACGACCAACTGTGTAAAATGTGATAAAGCAGACAAAGTACTTCTGCCAGCTCTGAACCCATGTTGTGCATTATTTAACAAGTTATATTTGATTAAAAATTTAGTAAGCCGATCTTTCATAGCACATTCAAATATTTTTGAAATAACAGTAAGTATTGATATTGGTCTGTAGTTATGTAAATCGTGTAAGTTTCCACTTTTAAAGACTGGGATAACTTTAGCTATTTTTAGGAGATTAGGAAACTGACCACTAGAAAATGATTCATTGATGAGATAAGTTGAAAGCTGTTCCAGATAGGGAGCACATTTTTTAATGAGTTTTGTGGGAACTTCATCTACACCTGTGGAAGTTTTGTTCTTCAAAGACTGTATGATTTTAAAAACTTCCAGTTCTGTTACTGGAGTTAACTGCATAGAGTTTTGCACAAAGGTTGGGAGTTCTGGTAATACATCTGATTTATTTGCATTTTCAAGTTTGTATGGTAGGGATAGAAAGAAATCATTTATATAATTAGCCAAATGATGAGGGTCATTCATTTGTATTCCCTTATCATTTTTTATGGCAGCAACTTTATTTCCAACTGCATGTCTGTTGGTTTCTCCCTTGATTACCTTCCATATGGTTCGTGATTTATTGCACGACTCTTTAACTTTCCTGTTATTGTGCATTATCTTAGCCATCCTAAGAACTCTTCGATAGACTGATTTGTAGTTTTTAACATACTTACAAAAAACCTGGTCACAACTCTGCTGTGCTAATCTACCTAGTAATTTACATTTTTGACTTGAGATCCGTATACTCTTCGTGATCCATGGCTTTTTTGAAGATTCATTAATTACTGCAAGTTTTTTTGGAAAATGTAATTCAAATTCCATTAAAAAAATGCTTAAAAAGGTTCTATACTTTTGGTCAATGCTATGACCGAATGTTATTGGAGTCCAGGTCTGAAGTTTAAGGCTTTCATTGAAACTGCCACATGCAGCTGCAGAGAAAAGACGAGTTAATTGTGCTTGCTTTATTTTGGTTGAATGCTTGCTAGCATTCTCAAATTCTAGTTGTAAAATTTGAGCATGATGATCTGATAATCCAAAATTTATATTGGATGCTTGCATTTTAGAACAATGGAAATTAATACAAATGTTGTCTATCGTTGTAGCTGAGGTGGCAGTTACCCGAGTGGGTGTAAAAATTAAGTGTTTTAGATTACAGCTTTGAAGAACATGCAGTAGTTGTGATGTTGATGGAAGGTTTTCTTCAGCAAAATCTATGTTAAAATCACCACAAAGTATTACTTCTGCGCTGCTATTCCTACCGAAAATGTTATGAAGGACTTGATCTAATTTTTCTAAGAAAATCTCCACATCAGCATCCGGTGAACATTACACGGTTAACAGAATTACCCTTTTACCATAGGGAAGCTTAAATTCCACTAAAATTAGTTCAAAATCTAATTCAGAATTATGCACTTCAAGATCCTTCCTTTCTTTACATTCAATTCCTGACTTAGCAAAAATACAAACTCCCCCATGCTCTTTATTAACCCGACTGTAATTACTTGCCAGATAATAACCTTCAATATTAATGAGTTCAAGTTCATCATTATTACACCAATGTTCATCCAAACAGATAAACATAACATCCTGTATTGAACTTAAAATTACTTGTAATTCTAAAATTTTATTTTTAAGACATTGAATGTTCTGATGAAATATTTTGAACCGCCTATTCCTACCCTCCAAGTCATTACCGATATTTAATTCTGGACCCACATTTTCGATTGAAATGTTATTGGGTCCAGAATCTAACACACGTTTCCCGGACTAGGTAGTTCTAGGACAGTCTTTTCGTGATCTTTACTTGTAATGATGTTACTTATTAACTTGCTTACATATTGCTTCCCAAGTCCATTCAAGTGCATGCCATGCCTCGTATGAGATGTTCGGTTTAATTTACTAATGTCTAACAGTGTAACATTTTTGAAATGACTACATATTTGCCTGAATTTCTCATTTGTGTCCTTGACAGCTTTATTCACAATTGACCAGTCTGTTAAATCATGTCTATGGGGTACGTTTGTCACTATCACATTTGTATGGGTCAGCTTACCTAGAGTCCTTTTCAGAATACTTGCAGCCTGATGGCCTTCATTTCTTGCTACGTCGTTGGTTCCACCGACAATAACTATGACGTCGTTTGACGAGAGTTTATCAGCATTTCTCAAGAGGGGTTTCACTACTTCTGAAAAGATGTTGTAAACAACTTGCAGTGGCATTCTGCATAGTTTCAAGCAGAATATTGTTCCAAGCTTCTGTTAACATATTTTTTAAGCAGTCATTGTCTGTGATTCCTGTTCTCTGTACTTGGAATTTGGTGTAACAGTAGACCCGCATGAACGACCTGCATAAGCAGAAACCTATCAGGAAGAAGAAGAAGCCCAGCAAATGCAAAAATCCATTATTTTAAGATCTGGACTTTTTTTACGGCCAGTTGTTAGATTCAATAAAGTCATTATTATTGGCCTGAGTCATGCCACAGTATCTCTGGCTGTATGAGCCTTTGCTCTGTTGCCATATCCATTCATCTTGGTCCATTACTCTGTTATGCCATGGAATATTTGGGTACACATTTCATCTCTATATACAACCTGTTTTACTGTTTTGTTTATTTTTCTTTTCTTGTCTCCTGTACCTTGTTAGATGTTCTTGTCCTGCTGTGTTGCCTTCAATAAACAGCAACTCTTGATTTGCCATGGCAGGAGACTGCATTGTAGCACATGTTTGATGGCTGTTACTTATCATTTTTCACCAGCTGATCATTCTCTGAAAAGTTTGTTTTACACTGAACAGCATGATAAATGCAATCATTTTGCCAATTTAAAATTATACGAAGACTGAAACTCGCTTCATCAGAAAACCATATTTGTTTCCACTTATCGTGTCCTTTGAAATGTACCAGACTCTCGCATTTTTTTACTCATGCTATCTGATGTGCTTCAATAAGAAGATTGCATTTTATTCTCCTACAACACCTCAACCCTGATTCTTTAACACTGTGAGACACTGAACACTTTTATAAGGTTAGTTCTCAGCAAATTTCACGCCGACTGGAATGTCATCTGTTTTGTCTTTGTGGTATCGCAGCAAGGTTCAATAGAGCCAATGTGGTAGGCGTATGAATTTGGTGATGCCAGATCCATGCTTACAAACTTTTGCAGCAGGTGATCCTTCATTTTTACGTACAGCCACAATATTGGAAAACTGATTTTTTACTTATTGAACTAAAGAACTCTGTCAAAATACCTTTGCACTTGTTAGTTTCCATGTTGGTGGTTCTTTTTTGAAAAGAATAATCATCTCGCGTTGGAAATTTAACTGAGCCATCCTGGAATTAAAAGAGGATGTTTACACATTCAAACTACAAATGATCTTCACAGTCAAACACTAAAAACATAACACACATAAAATATGTTTCATTTCCTGTTTTTTTGGGGTACCTTGTAGTTTCCATAGAATGCCTCTGATGCAGTCCTTGTAAATAGCTAATGAATGATAAATATTCTTATACTTTGACAATCGTAAATCATTATCTTCTTCAACTGTTATCTGACTTTTTGTTGGTTTGGGTAATAGATTAACAAATTTAATTTCTACCCATAAAACCCCATCAGCGCAGCTCAAGCCATCCCGCAGCAGACCTGAAAGATCCAGACTTGGGACTTTCTTTTTAAATCTTGTTACACTGTAATTATAATACCAATATAAATGGTCCGTTATTGGACATTATAAATTTTCCAGCTAGCTCATTCTTGGTTGCCAGCGTTTCGCCCTCGTGTGCTAGGGTGGGCTTATCAGTTGGTACCTAGCACACCTACCAATACGCTGGCTAGTGCATACCGTGGAGGCCACTGCGTAGGCTAACTGGAGCCACCGGCAGTGCCAATGCACTAAGAGACTTTGTCTCATCACTAAAAATTGATGCCTGCTTGGCCATCAGATGATATAGATGTTGATTCCCATAGGGAATCTGAAATATTTGTCCTGAATGAGCAAATTTATAATACCAATATAAATGGTCCGTTATTGGACATTATAAATTTTCCAGCTAGCTCATTCTTGGTTGCCAGCGTTTCGCCCTCGTGTGCTAGGGTGGGCTCATCAGTTGGTACCTAGCACACCTACCAATACGCTGGCTAGTGCATACCGTGGAGGCCACTGCGTAGGCTAACTGGAGCCACCGGCAGTGCCAATGCACTAAGAGACTTTGTCTCATCACTAAAAATTGATGCCTGCTTGGCCATCAGATGATATAGATGTTGATTCCCATAGGGAATCTGAAATATTTGTCCTGAATGAGCAAATTTATAATACCAATATAAATGGTCCGTTATTGGACATTATAAATTTTCCAGCTAGCTCATTCTTGGTTGCCAGCGTTTCGCCCTCGTGTGCTAGGGTGGGCTCATCAGTTGGTACCTAGCACACCTACCAATACGCTGGCTAGTGCATACCGTGGAGGCCACTGCGTAGGCTAACTGGAGCCACCGGCAGTGCCACTGCACTAAGAGACTTTGTCTCATCACTAAAAATTGATGCCTGCTTGGCCATCAGATGATATAGATGTTGATTCCCATAGGGAATCTGAAATATTTGTCCTGAATGAGCAAATTTATAATATCAATATAAATGGTCCGTTATTGGACATTATAAATTTTCCAGCTAGCTCATTCTTGGTTGCCAGTGTTTCGCCCTCGTGTGCTAGGGTGGGCTCATCAGTTGGTACCTAGCACACCTACCAATACGCTGGCTAGTGCATACCGTGGAGGCCACTGCGTAGGCTAACTGGAGCTGGAAAATTTATAATGTCCAATAACGGACCATTTATATTGGTATTATAAATTTGCTCATTCAGGACAAGTATTTCAGATTCCCTATGGGAATCAACATCTATATCATCTGATGGCCAAGCAGGCATCAATTTTTAGTGATGAGACAAAGTCTCTTAGTGCATTGGCACTGCCGGTGGCTCCAGTTAGCCTACGCAGTGGCCTCCACGGTATGCACTAGCCAGCGTATTGGTAGGTGTGCTAGGTACCAACTGATGAGCCCACCCTAGCACACGAGGGCGAAACGCTGGCAACCAAGAATGAGCTAGCTGGAAAATTTATAATGTCCAATAACGGACCATTTATATTGGTATTATAAATTTGCTCATTCAGGACAAATATTCAGATTCCCTATGGGAATCAACATCTATATCATCTGATGGCCAAGCAGGCATCAATTTTTAGTGATGAGACAAAGTCTCTTAGTGCATTGGCACTGCCGGTGGCTCCAGTTAGCCTACGCAGTGGCCTCCACGGTATGCACTAGCCAGCGTATTGGTAGGTGTGCTAGGTACCAACTGATGAGCCCACCCTAGCACACGAGGGCGAAACGCTGGCAACCAAGAATGAGCTAGCTGGAAAATTTATAATGTCCAATAACGGACCATTTATATTGGTATTATAAATTTGCTCATTCATGACAAATATTTCAAATTCCCTATGGGAATCAACATCTATATCACACTGTAATTCACGACTCGGGGCTCCGAAGACTACTGAGCTCCACGTTCTAAGGGGACTTAAGATCTAGGAGGAGAATTTTTTAGGGGCGAAATGGCACTCTGCCCCCTAAGATCATTTTTGGTGGCGATAGTGGGGAGAGAAAATGCCTTGCCCACCCTAAGTCGGCGCCACTGCTCTATACCCTTGTCACCACCACTGCTTTTTTCCTTGCCTTTGACTGTTTTTACTCCATTTTCCTATTACTTCCCACCAAACATTTATCTGTTCACTTTTGCCACATATCTTTATTTATTTTTTCTGATATTGTCCCAATGAGCTGTTAGCTCGAGGAAGGGATTGTCCTTTACTATTTTGGCTTTACAATTCGTGGTAAAAATGTTTAATATTCTTAATATAATATACATTGATCACAACAAGGTTGGCAGTACCCTGGAGATAATTAACAATCATATTTAACTGTGGCAATAATAATTAATACATTTCTATATATTTAAAAAATAATAATTAAAAACAAACTTCTTAAATAGTGAAAATTTATTAATACCCCTTAACTTAATTGGCAGTTTGTTATATGAGGTTGTGGCAGGATATGCTCTGCAGAAAACCTATTTTCTGAGGATTGAATTTCCTTTTCATTTCTTTATCCCATCTGGTACAGTAACAAATCAGAGAGGTATTAACACACTCCAAACAGTCTTTCTTCCTAAACCATGTTTTCACTCTACTCTTACTGTCTTTGTAGAATGCCTGGATAATTTGTACTATTTTTTTTCTGTGACTCCTTTACTTTTCAATGTTGTCCAAATTCTTTGTCTAGGTACAATACTACAAGGTGATTTAAACTGGCTAATTTTCAAAACAACCCCATTTCCGTCCGACCTTCTTGGGGACCTTGAAGAAAAATAAAAAAGAGATACGACCCAAATTCCTCCAGAACGTATCATGTGCAGTTGGTTCTAGTATGTTTGGATTTCAGAATTATAAAAGCCACTAAGAATAAGAAGGCTGTACTTTTATTGTCTTCAATGCATGACACTAATGAGCTGGACCATGACACAAACAAACAGGAAGAAGTAACAATTAAAATGGGTCTATAATAGACTAGACGTTACTCACAGGAAGTTGATGTCCAAGTCATAGTAATGTGCCAATTAAATTGTAAGACTTGGCTAAAAATTCCCGTTTTTTTCTAACACTGCTGGTCGTAAGTTATTTATCAAAGTATAATGTTAATTTGAAGATTAATGAATTAGAAGATTAAACTTGCAATATATTCTCGTTAGATGAGAATTATACCATTATTAAAAAAATGGAACATTGGAGGTTTGTAATCTGTTGTATGCGTCATACTTGTAGTTTTCACCAATCTCCAACTGATTTGAGTCGGCCAATTTTTACTGATCTGTTTATTGTTTAAAGCGTGATTAAAAGAGACACGAATATTTGTTACTTAGTTGTTGGTGTGCTGTCTACTGCAACGTTATGGATGAATGGGTGCCTAGGCACTAAAGCGTGACATAATTATTTTATTTTTATTTTTTGCTTGATTTTTTAACGTTGCACTAATACATGAAAGGTTTTCTACGATGGAAGGATGGGAAAGAACTAGGATTGGGAAGATAGCAGTTGTGCCCTTAATTAACCTCCAGGCGCTCGCTCCTATAAATGTCTCATACGTGCTCGCGCTGTAGCAACTGGACCGCTCAAGGAAAGTTGAGGTTTTTTCTGTATTATACATTTCATTATCGTGTAAATTGGGTAATTTAAAAAAAGACATGTATTAGACAGATATGACAAATATATAATTATTGAACAAGAAATAAGAAAAGAGAAAAAAAGAAAACACAAGAATAAATAGTCCGAAGTACAAAGATATAAACCTGATTAAGTTTCAGAAGAAACTATTGAAATGAAACAATTTCTAGCAAATGAACATTAACACAGCACTGAAACGTCTCATTCCTAACTGACAATAATATCAAAAAGAAACTATGGTTCCTGATTCTTTTTTTTATCAGATTCTTCCTCGGCATTACTGTTGCACTTCTCACACGTAACACGGTGTTGGCTGTGAATTTTGCACACGTATTTCAGGCATGTACCACATGTGACTATGGTCTTATTGTTTTTGTGGCTTCCACATATGTAACAACATTTTTTGCTGGGAACTGGAATTTGAGGATTCGAATCATCCCTGAATTTTGACAGAAAAGCAAATTTCCTTAGGAAGACTAGATATTTTTGCCCTGTTCTTTAAGTTATCCTCTATCAGGCTCATAGCTAATTTGTAGGTGTATTCCCTTCTCCGACAGGATTCTTGTGGGCAATTTTCAAGAAAAATCTTGTAGGAATTGATGGCTGCGATTACAGGTTCCTGGAAGAAGAGTGCCATTGGCCATCTTCTAGTTTTTCTAGATGTGGAATGTTGCACAAAGCAGGTTGACACTGTCAACACCTCCTTTTGTTCAATTGTAGTCAGTGATCTGCAAGGGTTTGTTTGTGTCATGGTCCAGCTCATTAGTGTCGTGCATTGAAAATAAAAGTACAGCCTTCTTATTCTTGGTGGCTTTTATAATACTGAAATCCAAACATACTAGAACCAACTGCACATGATATGTTCTTCAGGAATTTGGGTCGTATCTCTTTTCTATTTTTCTTCAAGGTCCCCAAGAAGGTCAGTCCGTTTTGCGAAAGGTGTTCGGCCAAAGGATAGCTGCAGAAATAGTTATCCGGGGTCACATTTCTGTTCGATCTTTTAATTGGCTCAGTCAATCTGTCGACAACATCGAAAGGTTTGTTTGAAAAGATGTATGGCCCTACAGTCTGTTTCCCACAGTATATCTCCAGATTATACGCATAAAATGTTCGGCTATCACACATTGCGTACAATTTCATGCCGTATTTAGCTGTTTTTTTCAGCATATGTTGTATGAAACTACAATGGCCATGGAACACAACCAACATCTCATCAATTGTCACAAACTCACCAACTGTGTAGCTCCATTGGCAATTGGAAACAAAATTAGAATGAAATTCTCGTATAGCTGTCAATTTATTATTCTGTTGGCATTACGCTCTAGTGGTGACATCGTCAAATCGGAGGGACCTCAGCAAGAAACGGAAAAGGTTTTCACTGAAATTAGCCCGAAGAATAGTCATACCTGTTCCATCAGAGCTAAAGTATTCTAGGCTATTAGTACGGTTCCCTTTCTTGACAGCAATCGAAAAAAGAGCACCAAAAAGTTCCAGCACTTCTGCAGGAGACATCACTCTGTAATCTTTTTCCCGATTTGGATGTCTTTCAGATTGTTTTTTAGTTATAAAAAATATTGGTGTACTTTACAATGTCACCAATCAAGTCAGGTGTCATAATTTGCATAAAGCAATCAGTGGGCATACGAGCTTGTCGAGAGAGTCCCTTTAGGCCCATAATATTTTCACTATGTTTTTTGATCGCGTTCTGGCATTAGTATTAGTAACAACTTCACTACACCTTGGAGTTTCTTCATCCTTGCCTATATAGAACCTCATATTACTATCTTCCGTGTCTTGACTTGCTTCTCCATTGGTTTCCACAGAAAGATAAGAACAGCTACTGCGGATGTCTTCTTTGACTGCTTCTGGTTCATAATCATTGTCATGAGGATAATCCGATATCTCCTCTTCCACCCTCTTCTTCTGACAAATCATGGAGAACCCACAAAATTTCATCTGGATGAAAAAAATGAAGCAACGCTATTCGTTTGAAACTAGGCTATATGTTAAATTCATTCAAACTTACCTATCCTAACCCCCACCCCCACCCCCTCTCCCTGCCTCGCCATTAATGTACTAGTTCAACAATGATAAAGGTGTTTTAATTTATTCCACCTATTCAATACTTATATTTTCACGTATAGTTGTTACATAATTAAATTCTTAGTTACATGGGACATGTTTCACCCTCAATTAAGGGCATCTTCAGCCTAAATACAATAATAAAAAATACAACTAAATTAAAAGTGGAAGTTAAATACAATCATCAAAAATACAACTAAAATAAAAAGTGGAAGTTAAAAGTTTAGTCTGTTATTAAAATTAGGAACAATAAAATTGTGAAAAATGATAAAATAAAAAGATGCTAATGGAAAACTGTCTTATGATTAAACTATAATCTTGTCGGAGACTAAAACTTCTATTAAAATTCTAATTAAAACAGTTCATATAAAATATTGGAAAATCAAAGTGGTAGTAATAAAAAGCCAACGACATGAGGGCGTGTACACAAGCATAAACTTGATTGTCATGAATACAATCTTTTCAAGGCCGCTGATGAAATTCGTAGTAAGTAAGGCAGAAGCGTCTATTGAAAAATTGTAAGAGGCCGTTAGCACCGGTAGGTAATAAAATGGCTGAATCCTTGCCAGAAAATGTCAACAGATGCAGAAATAAGTTTTATGTAAGTGGAAGTTGTTATTTGTTAACTACTGTTGAGTTGGTTGCTGCCCGTCTGTTGGCTCTAAGCTCTGCATCTGTTGACATTTTCTGGCAAGGATTCAGCCATTTTATTACCTACCGGTGCTAACGGCCTCTTACAATTTTTCAATAGACGCTTCTGCCTTACTTACTACGAATTTCATCAGCGGCCTTGAAAAGATTGTATTCATGACAATCAAGTTTATGCTTGTGTACACGCCCTCATGTCGTTGGCTTTTTATTACTACCACTTTGATTTTCCAATATTTTATATGAACTGTTTTAATTAGAATTTTAATAGAAGTTTTAGTCTCCGACAAGATTATAGTTTAATCATAAGACAGTTTTCCATTAGCATCTTTTTATTTTATCATTTTTCACAATTTTATTGTTCCTAATTTTAATAACAGACTAAACTTTTAACTTCCACTTTTTATTTTAGTTGTATTTTTGATGATTGTATTTAACTTCCACTTTTAATTTAGTGGTATTTTTTATTATTGTATTTAGGCTGAAGATGCCCTTAATTGAGGGCGAAACATGTCCCATGTAACTAAGAATTTAATTATGTAACAACTATACGTGAAAATATAAGTATTGAATAGGTGGAATAAATTAAAACACCTTTATCATTGTTGAACTGTTAAATTTTCAATACGGACCTATAATGAGGTTTATAACATGTAATAATAATTAATGTACTATCCATCTAAACAGTAAACTCTGCACAAAAGTCCTGAGGAAAAAGGAATTAGTAAGCAAAGATATGTACTTATGGTTCATGGTGTGGGTTACTGTAGTCACGTCCTAGTTCGTGAACCATGGGCAATGGCTGAGTGGCCTAGTAAGTGGTCCTGAGAGTCGGGATACCAGCTGCTATGGAATGGGAGTGGGCATCTCGGACATATTCTGAGTCGTGGCCCTCCTTGTGCTCAGTCGGCTAGGACTATACAATTCACCAGTGGTCCATAACCCGTTAGAGGAGAGATCCTCAGTTGGACTATGTGCAAGTAGGGTAGCATTTTAGAGGAGAGATCCTCACTAGGCCTATGTGCAAGTAGGGTAGCATCCTGCTTCATGAATTTACCGAGCTCAGAACATTTTAAGCAAGCCTCGGACCTATGGGAGTAATGGAGTCCCACTCCCATTTGACAGGCGAGGGACTCCTTGGAAACAACTTGGCGAACAAAATGGAATTCGATGGGGAGCTATCAGTATTAATGGGGCTTATGAAAGAAAGAAAGTAGAACTGGCTGAGTCAGCAAAGAGGATGCATCTGGATGTGCTAGGAGTATGTGATATTTGGGTAAGGGGAGATAACGAGGAAGAAATACGAGATTATAAAGTGTACTTGACAGGTGTTAGAAAGGGAAAAGCAGAGTTGGGGTAGGGATCTTTATCAGGAATACCATTGCACGCAACATTATTTCTGTTAGGCACGTAAATGAGCGAATGCTGTGGGTAGCAAGTTATGAATCTCATTCCGTATTGACGGTTATCACTTTACAAAAGAAAATATTTATAAAATCCTCCTATCAATACAATTAAAGTCATCTGTTAGGTGAAGCAAAGTCTATACATGTTTCAGCCTAATCTCAAGGCCATCTTCAGTAGTAAAACAATGATTACATAATATACAAACAAGTTTAAAAAAAAACAACGTAATGATGTGAAGTGACAGTGATCATGATTAGTGAGTTAAAAACACATTGAGGTGCAAAGTCCTCTCGTCTAATAGATCTTGCTGACTGTTAAATAAAACACTATGCTGAGGAGTGTAGTGAGACCGTCAATACTACGAATAAAACGTGTAGACATCTGTAATGAGAAAAAAGGAATATATGAGTGGATGAAGAACAAGTTAAAAATGATGTGCGAAAAGAAAACTCATGTGACTTACTTGTAACTAAAAGTTGTCGTCTCGAATGGAGATGACCTTGTTGGTCTCAAGTCACATTGACAACTAAGCCTGTGTGTGGCTTACTGTGTATCTATGTCAGTGTGGTTGGGAGGGGTAATGGAGGGGGAGGGGCAGGGAGGGAGGGACGTTGTGATTCGCGGAAGGAGGGTGTTGATGGAAGGGCGGGTCTTGTTCTAGAATGTCGGTAGTGAAACTCTTTTTTATTAATGAACTGTTCGCAGATGAGCGGGACAAAGGTTTCCAATAAAATATTTTTCTTTTCGTTGATTTCATTTAAGTTATAGACGGGATTGTTATATTGGTCGATATCTATATATATATTCTCTAGTATATTAAGTAAGGGACCTTTCTGTTCGTAATGCAGGATCTTTAAATCTTGATCAACTGTTGTGTATTTATGATTTTTCTCTCTACAATGTTCGTTCATGGCTGAGTAGCGATTATACTTTAGGGCATTAAGATGTTCGGAGTATCTTACATTGAAACTGCGGCCTGTTTGCCCAATATACATTGAAAGACATGATTGGCATTTTAATTTGTATATTCCAGAGTTAGAAAATTTTTTGCTGTTGACAGTATGAGAATTAAAAAACATTTTTGTATTGGTGTAAACGGTCTTGAAAGCTACTTTTAACTTGTGCTTTTTAAAGATGTTTGAAATAGGATATATATTATTATTATTAAAGGTAAATGTGGTGAACTTCTCTTTATGGGAAGATTGTTTTTCTAAGGTGGTCTTGGGTTTATTTCTAAATTTATTGAGAATTTTATTCACGAAAGCTTTACTGAAACCATTACCTTCGGCTATTGCATAAATGGTGTTGATTTCCTTTCTAAAATTCTTACGGGATAAAGGAACATTAAGAGCTCTGAAAATCATACTATTGTAAGCTGTCTTCTTCTGTGTCCCTGGGTGTAGAGAAGTTTGATGGATTGTGTTTACTGTGTGAGTGTGCTTCCTGTAAATATTAAAAGAAATGGTTTTATTCTGATTGCGAGTAATAGTTAAATCGAGATAATTAAGGGAATTGTTGTTCTCGGATTCTATCGTAAACTTTGTGTGGATCCAAGTTATTAAGTAATTCAAGAACGGTGTTGCTGTCAGTAATGTGAGAATCCAGGATGATAAAAGTATCATCCACATACCGAGTCCAATGTTTGATCCCATTAATTTTACCTATAATGTGAGTGTATTCGAGGAAATCTACGTAAATATCAGCGAGGATTCCCGAGGCCGGTGACCCCATAGGAAGCCCCTTCTGTTGGTATATGATGTTGTTAAAAGTAAAGAAGCCATTATTTAATGTAAACTTGAGAATCTGAATAAACTCTTCTATCTCCCCTATAGTCAATTTACTGAATTTGGAAAGATTGTTTTTTACTATTTCGATGGTTTTATTGACGGGTACATTCGCGTACATATTTTCTATGTCAAAAGAGTGAAGGGTGTAATGTTTCGGTAACGTGAGATTTTTTATTCTATTGCAGAATTCCAGGGAATTTTTAACTGACGTGTTAGCTTGAAAGGAATAATGTGTTTTAAGAAAATTGTGAATAAATTGGGATATTTTATACGTCGGACTACTTCTGAAGTTAATAATGGGCCTTATGGGGACATCCGCCTTGTGAATCTTCGGTAACGCTTTCGCCGTAGGTAACTTGGGATTCATGATGATCAGTTTTGATTTTTCTACGTCATTAAACAAAAATAAAAAATTCTTAATTAAAGCTTTCAGCTCTCTTTGTATTCTATTGGTAGGATCTTTTTTTACTGCGTTAAAGTTATTGTTAGTAAAGAAGAATTGTGCTTTATGTACGTAGTCACTTTTCTCCATAACCACAGTAGCATTACCTTTATCTGCTTTAGTTACTATTAAATCGTTATCTTTAATTTTCTTTTTGAGATTGCGTATGTTGGTGACTTGTTCTTTATAGGGTTTGCCAGAACCGGTATGTTTCTGATCGAAAGATGAAAGTAACTTTCGCTTAACTTCATATCTAACCTCATTTTGAACGTCTGTAGGTAACCTATTAATCGCTAATTCAGATTCAGCCAACGTAATGATTAAATTGTCGTGGTTGAAGGACGTGTCCCAGTTATGTTTTGGTCCCTTATTTAATATCTTGAGGTCCTTAGGATCAAGGTCACCTTGACTCAATGTGTTTTTAACTCACTAATCATGATCACTGTCACTTCACATCATTACGTTTTTTTAAATTTGTTTGTATATTATGTATTCATTGTTTTACTACTAAAGATGGCCTTGAGATTAGGCTGAAACATGTATAGACTTTGCTTCATCTAACAGATGACTTGAATTGTATTGATAGGAGGATTTTATAAATATTTTCTTTTGTAAAGTGATGTGGGTAGATTTGTCAGTTGGAGGAATTAGGACTAGAATTGTCTCCGTGTATACACCATGTGAGGGTGCAGATGAGGATGAAGTTGACAAGTTTTATGAAGCATTGAGTGACATCGAAGTCAGGGTCAACAGCAAGGATAGAATAGTGCTAATGGACGATTTCAATGCGAGTTTGGAATAGAACTGAAGGATACGAAAGAATAATTGGTAAATGTGGGGAAGATATGGAAGCTAATGGGAATGGGAAGCCTTTGCTGGAGTTCTGTGCTAGTATGGGTTTAGCAGTTACGAATATATTCTTCAAGCATTCCGGGGATTTTTCAATGATACAGACCACTATCTGATCTGTAGTGAACTCAGTATCTCTTGGCCTAGGGTAAAGAGAGTGAAATCTGTCTGCAAACGAATAAGGGTAGAAAATCTCCAGGACGAGGAAATTAGACAGAAGTACATGGATATGATTAGTGAGAAGTTTCGAACAGTAGACAGTAAGCAGGTTCAGGATATAGAAAGTGAATGGGTGGCATACAGGGATGCTGTAGTAGAAACAGCAAGGGAATGCCTAAAAACATCTGTGTATATAGATGGGAAAAGACGAACATCTTGGTAGAATGATGAAGTGAGAGGAGCATGTAAATGTAAAAAGAAGGCTTATCAGAAATGGCTCCAAACAAGCGCCGAGGCGGACAGGAATTTGTACGTAGATGAAAGAAACAGAGCGAAACAAATAGTTTTTTAATCCAAAAGAAGTTGTGGGAAGATTTTGGTAATAACCTGAAAAGGTTAGGTCAAGCAGCAGGGAAACCTTTCTGGACAGTAATAAAGAATCTTAGGAAGGGAGGGAAAAGGAAATGAATAGTGTGTTGAGTAATTCAGGTGAACTCATAGACCCCAGGGAATCACTGGAGTGGTGGAGGGAATATTTTGAACATCTTCTCAATGTAAAAGGAAATCATCATGGTGGTGTTGCAAACAGCCAAGCTCATGGGGAGGAGGAAAATGATGTTGGTGAAATTATACTTGAGGAAGTGGAAAGGATAGTAAATGAAATGGTGAAGTATAGTGGGAAGGCAGGGATGAAATGGCTTCATAGAGTAGTAAAATTAGCGTGAAGTGTTGGTAAGGTACCTTCAGATTGGACAAAAGCAGTAATTGCACCTATCTACAAGCAAGGAAACAGGAAGGATTGCAACAACTATTGAGGTATCTCATTGATTAGTATACCAGGCAAAGTATTCACTGGCATCTTGGAAGGGAGGGTGCGATCAGTCGTTGAGAGGAAGTTGGATGAAAACCAGTGTGATTTCAGACCACAGAGAGGCTGTCAGGATCAGATTTTCAGTATGCGCCAGGTAATTGAAAAATGCTACAAGGAATAGGCAGTTGTGTTTATGTTTCGTAGATCTAGAGAAAGCATATGGCAGGGTCCCGAGGGAAAAGATGTTCTCTATACTGGAGGACTATGGAATTAAACGTAGATTATTTAAATCAATCAAAGGCATTTATGTTGGCAATTTGGCATTATTGAGAATTGATGGAAGAATGAGTTCTTGGTTCAGGGTACTTACAGGAGTTAGACAAGGCTGTAATCTTTTTCACCTTTGCTGTTCGTAGGTTACATGGATTATCTGCTGAAAGGTATAAAATGGCAGGGAGGGATTCAGTTAGGTGGAAATGTAGTAAGCAGTCTGGCCTATGCTGACGACTTGGTCTTAATGGCAGATGGTGCCGAAAGCCTGCAGTCTAATATCTTGGAACTTGAAAATAGGTGCAATGAGTATGGTATGAAAATTAGCTTCTCGAAGACTAAATTGATGTCAGTAGGTAAGAAATTCAACAGAATTGAATGTCAGATTGGTGATACAAAAGTAAAACAGGTCAATAATTTCAAGTACCAGGATGGTAATATAGTAAGTGAGATTGAATCAAGCTGTCGTAATTCTAATGCAGTGAGCTCGCAGTTGCGATCAACAGTATTTTGTGAGAAGGAAGTCGGCTCCCAGATGAAACTATCTTTACATCGGTCTGTTTTCAGACCAACTTTGCTTTATGGGAGCGAAAGCTGGGTGGACTCAGGATATCTTATTCATAAGTTAGAAGTAACAGACTTGAAAGTAGCAAGAATGATTGCTGGTACAAACAGGTAGGAACAATGGCAGGGGGGTACTCAGAAGGAGATAAAGGCTTAGTTAGGAATGAACTCGATGGATGAAGCTGTATGCGTAAACCGGCTTTGCTGGTGGGGTCATGCAAGACGAATGGAGGAGGATAGGTTACTTAGGAGAATAATGGACTCTGTTATGGAGGGTAAGAGAAGTAGAGGTAGACCAAGACGTCGATGGTTAGACTCAGTTTCTAATGATTTAAGAGGTATAGAACTAAATGAGGCCACAACACTAGTTGCAAATCGAGGATTGTGGCGATGTTTAGTAAATTCATAGAGGCTTGCAGACTGAACGCTGAAAGGCATAACAATCTATAATGATAATGTACGAGGACGGTTTGAAAAGTTCTGCGAATCACCGCTAGATATCAGTGCTAGACCAACGAGGTTCCCGCGCAATATACACACATCCTTTGTGAGCGAACACGTGGCGCGTTAGTGCTCTAGCTGCAGGAATGTGGTAGTGACGACTCTTTGTTTTTGTCCCCGCGTAGTGATTTGTGACAATGGAAAAAACTGAGATTCGAGCAGTGATTAAATACTTTGTAAAGAAAGGTAAGAAAGCAAAAGAAAATCATACCGACTTTCAGAACACACTGGGGGATTCTGCTCCTTCATTTTCAACTGTTGCCAAGTGGACCAGCGAGTTTAAATTTGTTTGGGAGAGCTTGGATGATGATCCGCGTAGTGGACACCCAAAAAGTGTTGCGACCCCAAAATTTATTGCAGAAGTGCATAAAATGGTCATGGAGGATCGTCGACTGAAAGTGCGGGAGATTGCTGAAGCTGTAGGGATGTCTTCTGAATGGATATATTATATTTTAACCGAAAAATTGGGTATGAAAAAATTATCCGCAAGATAATTGTACAATAAACGCACCAGATTGGAAATGTCCGAACAAAGTGTGGCCTGTTTTCAGTGCAACCAACAAGATTTTTTGCGCCGGTTTGTGACTACAGATGAAACTTGGGTCCACTATCCCCCAGAGATAAAACAGCAATCAAAGCAGTGGAAACATGCTGATTCACCACCACCAAAGAAGGCAAAGGCAGTGCGTTCAGCCGGAAAGGTCATGGCCTCAGTTTTCTGGGATGCAAAAGGCATTCTGCTGATAGATTATCTTCCTGCTGGCCAAACAATTACGGGGCAATACTATGCAAACCTCCTAGACCAACTACAGGAAAAGATACGCGAAACAAGGCCTGGTTTGGCAAGGAAAAATGTCATCTTTCATCAGGACAAACCTCCACTGCACACAAGTGTTATTGCCATGGCAAAACTTCATGAACTGGGGTACGAATTGTTGCCACTGTTACTGTGGTTGGTGGATCAGCAGAGCTGAAAGAAGGTGCCGGGCTGAGTGGGTCTAACTACCAAATCAGAGTTCATTTAAAACTGTAACAAGGTTATATTTTTTTCTCCCTTTTTTTTTTAAACAAACAACAAGAAACGAGGCAACAGAAGAAAAAACAAGTTTAGGAAAGACAAGATTGGTGGTCCAAACAAAACTTGGGCTTCAAGCCCTCGCTTTACACTTCCTGAGCTACACACTCAACCTAATAACCTTACTTAAGGGCAGAAATCCCCTAATGTCTGGAGCACATGCTCCCAGAGGCACTTTTACAATACTGGAAAAGAGCTGGCACGCTCTCAGTTTTTCAAGCCTCTTAACGGCAATACCAGACTTTACAATTAAATGCCATCAAGGCACAACTTACAAAAATGAAACGGGGGTATCTCGTACCCAACTTACTGGGCCTTAGCAGAAAAAGAACAGGTTAAGTAAATGGCCCGAAATACCAAATTGAATGGAGGCGTGTACTTGCACTCCTAAATACTCATTCTTAAACCTAAAAGGCACTAGGCTGATGAAACAGGGGCTATTCCCAAACTATGGAGGTGACTCGTATAAGAATAATTTAAGACATTACGGAAAAGAAAAAGACCAGTTACAAACGCAGTCACCTCAAATCGATGTGAAGGGGAGCTCGAGAGGGTACAGCACTCTCTATCCCCGATTTACAGTTAAAGATATTTACATAAGCCGGCAGAAAATTACATTACAGAAAAGTAGGTTACATCGTTAAAGTTTCGAACCTATCCCTCGGGTTATACTGCGAAGCTAGCAAGAAATAAAGATGTTAAACGGCCATTACCTTTCTGAAGACCTGCTGTCTGATGAAAGAGGCACCTCCTGCTTCACATACTCACACTTAGATGTTGATCAAGTGGCCAGGAGACGTGAAAATCCGCAGTTTATAAACCCTCGGGGAAAGTTCGAGACCTTTCATGAAAAATTAAACCACACCCTCTCAGTTTTATTGGTAAATGAAAAGTTACACACAAAATCGAAGAAGAAATAAGTGATTGGTTGGAAATTAATTACAGAAATTCTTGATTGGTTAAGTTCAAAACAGGCGGAAAGAAAGGATAAATATTTCCAACCTAAACATGAATGAACGAAATTTAGTAAAGGAAAAACTTATGAAAATAAAATTTCTTCTGAAAGATTCTTTCACTTCGCCCCAGGGTGCATGATCATGGTTTTTGTAGTGACATCTATGAGAGAAAGTCCACACTTCTTGATCAATGAAGAACAAAACAAATAGAAATTCGCACAGTACTGGCAACTTCATAATCACAAAATTACGGTAGTGACCTCTTCTGAGGAAAAGTTTAAGTAGGTCTAGTTCCAAGTTCAGTGTTTCTCCTGTAGAGGAGTTCTTATTGGCGCAAGATTTAAATGTGCGGCATAGAGGTGTACCTCCCAGTACAGCCACATCCACCTTATTCGCCTGATTTGGCACCATCAGACTTTCATCTATTCCCCAAGCTGAAAATTGTCCTCGGTGGACGGAGATTTTCTACAAGGGAAGAACTGACAGCTGAATTGGAGAGGTATTTTGCAGGCCTGGAGGTATCTCATTTTCGAGATGGGATCAAGGCATTGGAACATCGCTGGACCAAATGCATTAGTCTACAGGGAGACTATGTTGAAAAATAAAAGCAGTTCCACCGAGGTAAGATACTTAATTCTAGTACATTCCGAGAACTTTTCAAACCACCTATGTATGTATGTATGTATGTAGGTATGTACTTACTACATTGTCGCTCGCACTGCTGTTTGTACAACAATTGTACTCGTGCAGCGGCTTCCGGACTGCACCTAACGTCCACTCGTGAGTTCACTAACATTCACACTGAACGCTGTAAATATAGAGATTCGCCACTAGTGCCATCTGTCGGCCCACATCGTGGTTGAGGATTAGCAGTGGGTCTCGTTGGTCTCCCTTCCACTGTGAAGCAGCAGTATCGAAAATGTTAAATGCGAGCGCCTGGAGGTTAAGGTACAAACCGAGCATTTGCCAGGTGGGAAAATGGGAAACCGTAGAAAACCACAGGGCTGCTGACAGCGGGATTCAAACACACTATCTCCCAAATGAAGCCACCAATTTTGACAAGATGTAAAATAAATTGGGAAACGCGGATACCACTAGCAGGCAGCATGCATGTGGTGGAAGATCGATAATTTTAGTATTAATTATTCATTATATTTTTCAAATTTTTTTTTTTTTTTTTTTTTTTCTTTGCTAGGGGCTTTACGTCGCACCGACACAGATAGGTCTTATGGCGACGATTTTTCAAATTTAATTAGTTTTTTTTTTCCAAGACAATGTTAGTATAGTAACTGGCAAGCACTTATCTCACTCTAGAGTAAATAGTTAGTAGTAAGTTGTTATGAAGTCAAAGAAATATAACCTTCCTAATGTCCCCATTTTTTTTTTTTTCTGCTAGTGGGTTCACGTCGCACCGACACAGATAGGTCTTATGGCGACGATGGGATAGGAAAGGCCTAGGGGTTGGAAGGAAGCGGCCGTTGCCTTAATTAATGTACACTCCCGGCATTTGCCTGGTGTAAAAATGGGAAACCATGGAAAACCATCTTCAGGGCTGCCGACAGTGGGATTCGAACCCACTATCTCCCGGATGCAAGCTCACAGCCGCGCCCCTAACCGAACGGCCAAATCACCATGAGCAACGTCACATAAACTCGCTCCACGTGAGCGCTGCTGAGAGTTTTGGAACTGAACTCAGGCTTTTAGCGTGCATTCTAATTATTCAGAATTGTATACCACCACCTATAATACCCTGCCGACCAACATTTAGATTGTAAAAATAAAAAATTCTGCCAATGGGACTCAAACCAGTAAAATACAGAGTGGCAACATCTAGAAATGACACCGTAACAACCATGGCTACCAAGCAAACTTTTCAATATTGCTCTTGCATGCAAGTCATATGGTTATTGGGAACAACTTACTAGCTTGGTAAGTTATTAAAAATCCTCTGATAGCTAGACAGGTAGTATGATGTATTTTATAAATATGCACATAGATTACATTATAATAACTTATTTTTCGTATAGGATCATGGAGGTGCAGATTCATGATGATGTGCAGCCATCTTGATTCTTACAGCCAAGTCCCAGATAAGAGTTTCAACTGACTCTCCATCTTCGGCATAGCTAAATTACAGAATATTCCTCCAGATTGCATACAAACAAAAGTCATAGTACGCTTTTCAACCCAACTTCTGGATAAGTGTGCAATCCGCCGCATAAATTTAAACTGCCTGTCGTAGTACAGGCCCTTGGCAATGTAGTTTTCATACACGTTTTCTCCTTGTGGAGGCTCCAAAAATGAATTATCAAGAATATTTTTTGATAAGTCATAAAATTTCATTAAAAAAAACCCCATATGTATCACAGGAAAAGATGGAAGACCAACCCTGGTATTAAACATGGGAAAATGTTTATCAACGAACCATGTAAGAAAACAGCTGAAAAGTTACTTAAATGTAACAAAATTCATGCGAGATACATAGTGGCTCTTCTCATGGGCCATGCTCCCGTGAAAAAGCACCTAAATAAAATGGGTATAATCAAAGGAAACCTAGACTGCAGATTATGCGGGAAGGAAACAGAGACAGCCCATCTTATAATCTACTCTTGCGAAGCTTTAGATCGCAGAAGATTCAATCTTTTTGGGAGACTGACAATTTAACCAAAAGAAATTCATACAGAATCAATTGCCTGTCTGTTAGGTCATCAGCCCAGAGGCTGGTTGGATCCTCAAATAGCACCACCAAAGGTTATGTGGTTATAAGGAAACCGCAAAAACCAATGGCAGCACCAAAATGAGGCGTACTAGGCAAGACGAGGAGTGAGGTAGTTTGCCATTGCTTTCCTCACTGGGTCAGCAAGTGCTATTGCAGCACGACTGACCCTATGAGCAACACCTTTCATAGCACTCAGATGCACTAGTCGTGCTCTGAATGTCATTACTCAGCACCACCCATACCCCAGCAGCTTCCATATTGTCACAGCCATGGATGAGACTGGGACTTCGGTAGAAGCTACATTTTACTCTGTCCTGTGCCAAGAGATGGATACAAAAGTACTGTATCCATCAAGAAATGGCAGCAGGCACTACAGAATCAATTATGGGACTGTATTATCTTATCAAAGACACAGGGATAAAGGACTGGTGTTAATTACATAGCTGATGGGCCCTTTGGAGAGAGAGGAAAAAAAGAAGAAACATACGAGTTTTTGAAAAGCTCTTCTTTTTTACATGAAGTATTGTACTGGTAAGTGTTAAAAAACTGAGACCTTCTGGCATTTGACTTACGTAAAACATTTGGTACCGAGCCCAATAGCTGCAGTCGCTTAATTGCGGCCAGTATCCAGTGTATATCATAGAAAGAAGTATTCGGGAGATAGTGGGTCTCGGCAGCCCTGAAGATGGTTTTCCGTGGTTTCCCATTTTCACACCAGGCAAATGCTGGGGCTGTACCTTCATTAAGGCCACAGCCGCTGCCTTCCCATTCCTAGAGCTTTCCTATCCCATTTAAAGTTAAAAATTTCATTGTTCCGTATTGAAGAATATTACAGTTAAAATTGAAATAATTGATAAAGAGATTCAACCTATTCAATACAAAAGAATAAGAAATGTAGTGAATTACATTCCCATTTAATAATTGGTAGAAATGGTACCGGTTTCGACCCTAGTCCAGGTCATCATCAGCCGATTAAGATGAATAATAATAATAAATTATTTCATGAATTATCAATTAAATAACAAACCCTGGAGAAAAAACTCAACATTCTTAAGAACAAATCTTCTTCACATAAATTTCAGTTTAAGAACATTAACACACGCTCCAAAACTATTGATCAATTCCATCTTCCCATTGTAAATTTATAGAAAACAACCCTGAGTAATGATGAAAACTCAATTCTTTTGAAGGGCCTCAAACACAATTGGCCCAACCTCAACACTTTCAATGTAGCCACTAATTTAATTATTGAATCTGAAATAGCCATTAACAAAATGCCAACAGATGAACAAGATGAAATCAGATATGAAGTAAAAAAGAAAACTCGAAAAAATCTCCCTTAACAATGACAAAAAAACTTCTCTTAATAATAATAATAATAATAATAATAATAATAATAATAATAATTCACTTAATAATATTAAACTCATTTCGGACCTTAAAAAGAAAATCAACGACAATAATCTTATCATCACCAAATCTGATAAAGGCAACACTACTGTCATAATGGAAAAAACTGACTACTTAGATAAAACCAAAATTTTTTTCGGTGACTTCTTTTTCTATAGTAAAAAAAGACCCAACCACAAAAATCCAACGCCTACTCAAACAAACTTTAAAGAACACTTCCTTTCTCCTCACAGATCAAGAAAAAACTAAATTAATAAACATGAACCCAGGCCTACCCACTGCCAAAGCCCTCCCAAAAATTCACAAAACTGACAATCCCATCCGTCCAATAATCAGTTACAGACCCAGTCCCCTATACAATACTTCTAAATTCATCCAAACATTTTTACTTAAAAACTATCGATTTTATCTAACAAATCTATCAAAAACGCTTCTGATTTAATCAACAAATTAAAGAACTTTAATATCCAACCAAATTTTTCTCTCCATTCTTTTGACATTGTAAACATGTACCCTAGTAATCCTATTTCAAAATTATTCCCCATAATAAACAATAACCTAAACAAATTCAGTACCCTAAGTAAACTTGAAATTCAAGACTTCATGTCTATTTTAAAAATTGGCTTCAGGCATTCTTGCTGAAATTTACCTTGACTTCTTAGAAAACACAAAAATCAATAATAATAATAATTTCTTCAACATCCTCTTTTGGGCCAGATTTGTCGACGACACTTTAGTAATTTTAAATGAAGAATCAACCAACACAGCCTCTACACCTATTCATCTCAACAACTTAGACTCTAACATTAAATTCACCCTTGAATCAGAACACAACTAAACTCTTAACTATCTAGACTTAACTATCACTAGACATCCTTCTTCTTTATCTTACAGAATATTCAGAAAACCAACCCAAACAGCATCCACAATAAGACAAGATTCTTCGCACCCTCAAGCACATAAACGTGGTACTTATAATGGCTTAATTTTTCGTGCCTTCAACACCCCTATGTCTAAAAAAGATTTAAATAATGAATTGAACATCATCCGTAACATCGCTAAATTCAATGGCTTTAACAACAACTTCATAAACCGCATCATCAACAAATTCAAACACCGTCCTAAAACCACTTTATCTAAAGACATAACAAAACCAACTGCATTTTTCACTTTCACTCAAGATGCTTATAAAATAACTAATATTTTTTAAAAACACAACATGAAAATTTCTTTTAGAACTAACAATAGAAATTTGGATATTTTACACAACTCTAAATCACTAAATAAATCTTAATGTTTTTTCTAAATCTGGAGTATATAGATTCCAATATAACAACTGCAACTCCTCCTACATCGGACAAACTGGCCGAAACTTCAATATCAGATACTCCGAACATATCGACACCATTAAATACAATAGATTCTCCGCCATAGGACAACACATACAAGACTCCAAGCATAGTTTCACCAGTATTGAAAAAGAAATGAAAATACTTAAAATCATAAACAAAGACCCCCTCTTAAAAACTACTGAAAATTACTTTATTCACCTTGATCAATACTTCAACCCTAATTTCAATTTAAACAACATTTCTGAAAAACCCAATGTCCTTTTCGACTTCCTAATTCTTCTTCTCAAAAATTCTAAATTTCAAAACCCCAATTCTATTTTCCATGCCTTACAAAGTTCCTACCCACATTTTCTACCTCCAATAACCCACTCTCCTAACCCACCCTAAACTACCCCTCCTCCTTCATCTCCCTGTCTTATTCTTCCTCAACACCATTTAACTTCAATTTCTTTCATTCTTCTCTTATTCCACTATTCCTCTTCCTCTATTAATTTATTCTATCTTTTCTTTAAAAAAAAAAAATCCCACCTTCATTTCGGTTCTTCTCATTCGTACTCAACTCCTGCCTTGCGCCGATTTCGACTACTTCAATCAAGACCTGAGTTTGTTACGTTTTAAAAAATTGCGCACTGTGCATATACGTTTTCATTTGTTTCTGGTATTGCGCCTTTTACTATATTTTTTTCTCTTTACAATTGTTTTTTCACGTCAACTGTTCTAAGAATTCTATAGGAGCACAATTACTTATTCAGATATATTGAATTGTATTATATTTATCTATATACTTACTTTCCCGCAACCGAGGAAAATTAGTGGACCGTCAAGCTATTCTCCATTTTACTTCGGGCATTTGAAACCACAGTGCCTGATATTGAATGCATCACGCTGATCACGGGGAGCTAGCAAGTTGCTTCAATGGATCTACTCATCTTCAACTCCTGCACGATTATGGATCTTCGTACGTGTTTGATTGTGATGTGACTTTATGCCTGACAGTATTTAAAAACTGGCTCATTTAACCGTTCTCCGCTATTCGTAAACATTGTGGGACTTTGCCTAGTGCTGCATGTGCTATGCTACTGCTCAGAGAATTGTGTACTGTTTTCTTTTGAGTGATTTGCATTCTACTTCTAAGTTTTACAGTGTCTACCCCCATTTCATTTTTATATCGCCTCTTCTACTGATCCTATGCATTGTTTTTCGTCTTAATCGGCTGATGATGACCTGGACTAGGGTCGAAACCGGTACCATTTCTACCAATTATTAAATGGGAATGTAATTCACTACATTTCTTATTCTTTTGTATTGAATAGGTTGAATCTCTTTATCAATTATTTCAATTTTAACTGTTCCTATCCCATCATCGCCATAAGACCTGTCTGTATAGGTGCACTGCAAAGCCACTAGCAAAAAAAAAAAAAACATTTAGTAGCTTACCCTAAATCCTCTTACTTCATATTTCTATATATATATAATCTTTCTGTCTGTAGTTCTTGACTATTAACTTGATACTTGGTTTTTATACTGGACAGTACAAATACAAGTTTTATGTTAGGTTCATTTTAATTTTTGTTTGTTTGTTACAGCATCACGGGAAAGGGGATAGAGGGATTTTCATGACTCTTGGTATTTAAGATTATCATAGCGGTGAATGGGATTTTAATTATAAGTTCTTCAAAAACATTCAGTAGGAGCGGGTCTTAGCCATTAGTCATGACAAAATATTTTGTTCTTTTTTTAAATACAGTGAAACATGAGGGGAAATATCAGTCTTGGTCATCTAAAAGTTTTAAGTCCAAGAGACAATAACTAACTCTGTGGAGAGTTGCTATGGAGATCATATCAGCAACGTCTTAATGCTTTGTACATCTCTGTACTTTTTTAATATTAGCCTGATACAGTACTTGGTTTCTATACCTGAAGGTAGAGATCAGATCCAAAAACAATAAAAATGCACAGGGTCATAAGAAAGTCTGGAAATCAGTACATCACGACAAGCCGCTGTTAATAATATTATTGAAATTTATTTCCAATTAAAGAAATGTGTTGATCAAATTAAAGCTGCGACGGGGAGAAGCTGTGCCCCTCTGTGCCACAGAATCTTGGCACTAACATGAGGGGTCAACAGAAATTTTGTTATGCACGTGTTAAGTGATACTTCCGCCAATGATGGGTACAACAGCTAGTTGAGAATAAATTAGTTAGGTGTCATCCATATACACATCAATGCAATGTTTATAGGAATCAATAAATATTCTTTCTATTATACAATTTTCAAGAAGTAAAGAGGTTTTAAATCAATATTTTGATCAATAAATCTATACTCTTTGCTTAATTTGTTAAACTATTTCCCATTAGTTTGGATATTTTCTTATGAGCGTGGTTAACAGATGGGACTGCTTAATTGAGGAGATAACAGCATATTCAGTTCACTTGAAAGTATGTGGGTTGGATTCCCGGTTTGAAGTTACCTAAGAATATTGTTCAGAATTACAATCTATGTTGATAATTTTTGAGCTGTTATTGCTTTAGTTGGTCTATATAAGAGGCTTTGATTACCATGGTCATCAGCATTATGTACTTAGTGAGTATAAATTAAATGTAATAAACTGTGTGGCACCTGTATTGAAGCTAGGAATCAAATCCAGGTCATTTGGGCTTGAAGCTGCTCTACTAACCCATAGCTCACAGTGGCACTCTGAGTTGTGGACTCCCAACTTTCTGACAACATTTATTTCAAAGACTTTCTTTCTATCATACTATGCTGTGCTTTCATACAACTACAGCTGTTGTAAGCAGATGTTTGACTGTTGTAGGTACTATATGACTAATTGTAAATAATAGCAGAACTCTTTTGTTTTCATTTCCTTATTTTCTGGTGTTTTATTTCTTTCCAGTGTGAGCCTGGGCTTGGAGCTTCTGTTATGTACAATCTCTTGTACAACAAGCCCCAGAAGCTGATGTTGCTAGCAGGATGCAGTACAGTCTGCACCACAGTAGCAGAGGCAGCCAAGATGTGGAACCTTGTAGTAGTGAGTTGATTTTATTTTCCATTGTGTTATCTACTTTGATGGATTAGTTGTTGTAATTTCAATGGTTGTGACAGAGAAAAGACACAGCACACCTCAACGAACAACAGTAGTCAGTCAGAGTAAAATTACTCTTGATAAATGTTGGGGACTTGGAACATTTTAAGTAATCACTTTTTGTTTTCTTCCAACTATGTGATATTGGGGCATTTGAGGCCTGAACTACACCCCTCCCTTACCGATATACGACATAATACAATACGCATATCGGGAGATTCGAGGCGTGGACCGCAACTAGGAAAGACCAAAAACACAGCCCTGAACTGGAAACGTCCCTCATTAACAATGCACAACAAGGATGAAACTAACTACTAGCAATAAAATTCAAATAAAATTTAAATGAGGGTTTATTAATATATAATAAGACTTCAAAGAAAAAGAAAATGAAGCCACCAATAAAAAAAATATAAAAAGGATACATACTTGTGTTCATTTGGTTCATTCGAAGTAGTAACATAAATGCGTGAGCACAGCATTTCTCAAACACTAAAATTAATATTTAATTTACGACGTGCTCACCGTCTCAATTATAATTTCACTACATAATTAGCCAATCTGAAAACAATCCACACGGATTTATTTGGTCGTTCTTTCCACAAGATTAATTACACTGTTTTCCATACGTGTCCATCAAACTCCATCATCATTTCAACAACAATAGCTATACAAAGATAAGATCCCTAAGCATCCCGGAGAAGAAACACAGAGCAGATATAATAAAGGAATGCAGGTATCGGGATGGCCGAGAGAGAAAACATCACTGGACCAAAAAACAAAAGTCAAATTCAAAGAAAATCATAGGCATGCGCATCACCTGAATTGAAGTAAACAAACATGGCGGCCCCGTGGGCAAGCAACCGGTCAAAACAGAGACCAAGGCAAAATAATTAACACCGTACCGAAAAACAAACACAAGGTACCGAAACAAGATCAAAAGAAAAAATTAAACTGACAGATACGTCATCTTTTTACTCTCCACACTCACGAACACACCAAAACATTCAGACATTGCCGGTATCAGCCAACAATGCGAGCAGTAGCTCCATTCAATAAGTTGGTCACAAACTCATGTAGTATGACTCTCATGGTCACAAACAAAGATCTCACATATGTTAGAGTAACGTGCACGATGTAAATATTTCATCAGCAGTATAATAGGGACCCATTGATCACGCATAAGTCCACCAGCATACGCACTCCGTACGACACGAATGAATCTCCGCGTCGACACGCAGGGCATACATTCATTTGATGGCAAAATACATTAGAATGCAGTGCACATAACTAGAATTGATCAGATACGCAGTTACCCACATTTCACCATCACAATAACATCAACAAACACGCGGTCCATTCACGCCGCAGAGCTGAAAGACGCATATCAATCAGCTATGATTAAAAGCACAAGAAAACCACGAGATAATCATAGGACCAATATAAATACAAGGATCACCATACCTGCAATATCAGCCGTCAAATTAAAAAGAAGGATGGCTGTATAGGCTGAGTTTAAATTGACTAAATACCCATCTGTAGCTCAGAAAAGCCACTCCGATCTGCAGGGAGTCCATTTTATATTCCTCTCTCATAACCACAACAAACATTCGAGCCAAAGAGATAAAGTTTCAGACTCGCTGGAAAGAATGACCTTCCGTGTTCACAAATGAGGGTGCTGCCCTCTGTAGTACAACCTTAGAAATAGTTAAGTCAATCAAGCTAAAGCTGATACAAGCTCTTAGCAATATGGGAAACATCGCTTTTTACGAACATGCTATATTAGCATGTCTCAGGCCTGAATTTTCAACACCCTCTTTTATGATTTTTTCCTCTCATTCTTCATGTGATTATTTGTTCATATTTTTCCTTCTCTCTTCATTTGTCATCTTCATTATTTTTGTGATCAATAAGGGCTATTGACCACATGGTTATAGAGCTTACGAAATCACTCACTAGGATAACTTCCACCTCGCTAGTTAGTTTGTTGCCGAGATGACGGAACAATATTTTCTGTTTTGACCCCATAATATTGTTATGTCATTGTATATTAAACAAATAATATGCAGTGTAATGCACACTCTTAGTATTCCTGAACTTAAGTATTGAGTTTTGAGGAGGTCTGTTTAGTCTTTATTCTGTGATGTCAGGCAGACAAAAATTGAACTAAACCTATTTTAGACTTTTATATACCTAAGAGGCAACCCTTTCAAGTTGTTTATCTATCCCTTAGTCCCTTTTCTTGATACAGGGTCATGGATGTGGTGATATGAATTTGTGTAGCATATTTTAACAGCTGGATGCCCTTCCTGATGCCAACCTCAGTTGAGAGTTGAGGAGCTAATGAAGATAAAATGAATAATGGTGAGTGAAATTGGGTAAGGAGGCAGAAGGAATTGACTTTGGCCTATGAATTGGAAGTGTCCTGGCAGAGGCAAATGTTTGAAGTGTGTGGACAAAATTATAATTATTATATTGATATCCAGTAGATGCATAATATGGCAAGCGTTGAGATTCCACAATGTCTCGTAACATTATCATGTCAGAATCATAGAAGACATTTACAGCTGTGTCCAAACTCATGTCGAGTGCCCAGCTAGGTTATCCAAAAGCTTTAACATCTATCTAGGTGGTGGTCTTAGCCCACTATTGTACATCATCATCGTGAACTACCTAATGTCCATGATTCAAAAAAAAATTCCATGTGATATCCTGTGTAGCTCTAATTCCCAATTGCAAAAAAAAAAAAAAAAAAAAAAAAAAGTTAAATAATCTTCAGGGCTGGAGAAAGTCTCTTGAGAACAATGGTTTACATATTAGCAGCACCAACATCAAATATATGATTTATAATTGAATGGGTGAAAACCATAACGGTATAAGTAACATTTTGGTCATTCAGAGAAAAAGACATTTAAACATCTTCAACACTCATATAAAGCATGGTATTTGTAGTTATACCACCCATCACTAGAGCGCAGAATATTACCGCTATCACTTGTATCCCCTGGTTGGTGAAAGGATACATCCTCCTGGAGTTACATCCTGCACTTAACTCATTTTTTAAAGAAATGTCACTTATACCGTTATGGTTTTCACCCATTCAATTTTGACCCTACTAAAAATTGTGCACCAAATGAATATCTCATGCTTGATGTATCAAACTACCTAAAATAAACAAGTTCAAGTACCTTGGATCTGTTATCCTGGACGATAAGAAGACTCTGATACCACAGCCTGGAGCAAAAGGCACTCACTAACCATAGTTTTATGCAGTGCAACAATGCCTGTTAAAACAAAAGGTAAAATGTATAAAGCAACTGTGAGATCTGGGGCCTATTCCACAAACAAACTTTGCAACTTTTCACTTTGCACTTTGCACTTTTCAATTCAGATTTTGTTCCACCATCACTTTTCAGATTTAGCTTGCAAAGTGAAAAGTGAAAAGTTAGGAATCTTTTCACTTTTGAAGCCTGTTATGTTCCTCCATTGCTACAGAAATGCAACGTGCAAAGAAATGAAGTGAAAAGTTTTCATAAATCTTGCAAAGAGATGATTCCCTTTTCATCTGTTAATTAACAAGTTTGTACACTAGTTTCTCAGCGTAGAATTTTGTTTAATGATACAAACGCGTTACGACGAGAGCTTTTGTTAGCATCAAGTGAGGACAATGATGAAGAATCCAAAAAGAGAACGTACAAAGACGAGATTAATTTTCATAACCTCACTTCGACGGACTTTCGCGAATGTTTTCGTTATTACCCCAACACAGGCTGACTATATTCTTGAAATGATTGGTCATTTATTGAAACATACAACAAAAAGAAGTCAATTCCTTTCCGAAAAAGAACAAATTCTTATATGCGTACATTGGTTAGTAAATGGTGCCCAGCTGCACGGTGTAGCGGCAATGCACGGGACATCAAAATCAATTATTTGCAGAACTGTTACCAAAGTCATAGATGTTATAGTAAATGTAATATTTCCTAACAGTAGGTTGGCCTGATAATCCACATAATATAGCAATGGGATTTCTAATGAAGGGTGAATTTCCTTCTGTGTGTGGATGTGTTGACGGTACTCTCGTTAACATTGATGTGTGTCATCATTTGAGAGGTTATTTTTAAAGTTGTCAAAAGGATGTCACGTTTCTCCTTGACAACTTCCAGCACAGTCAGCTTCTTGTAATACTAACCTTTCTTTGCCATGATAAAAACTTAAATGGTACCACAATTATACTGTCAAGTTCGCCGCAAAAAGTAAAGCATTAAAATCATAGAGTATTAGGCCTATACAGTTTGCTCATGGAATAAAGTCGATCGGATCACTCATTCGCAAAGACTTTTCACTTTGCGAAGAAATTGAAAAGTACAACCTAGATCGTGGTGGAACAGAAAGACTTTGCTCTTTGCAAGAATTGAAAAGTGAAAAGTTGCAAAGTTCTTTCGTGGAACAGGCCCCTGCTATGCTCTATCAGCATCAAACATGGCCAGTGAAAATAGATCCACGAACAGAAAATGCACACTGCAGAAATGTGCATACTATGATGGGGTAGTGGTGTTATGCTTAAAGACTCGGTGCGCAGTACATATATCAGGGGTAGTACGAAAGTAGCACCCATCATGAATAAACTATCGTAATCATGTTTGAGGTGGTAGGGGCATGTGGTATGGAGACCCCAATGATTATGTCTTGAAGAAGTGCTTATCCATTGCTGCAGGGAAATGAGAACGAGAGAGACGTGTAACCACCTGGCTAACAACTGTCCATATGGACATGAAAGAAGTGGGTGTCACTAAGAAGACCCTCCACAAAGAAATAAATTGTGCCTCAAGATTAAGAAATCAGACCTTGTATGAAGAGGAGGAGATATTGATGTCGAAGAAATTATAATGAAGATAACGATAATCCACAGCCTGTTTCCAGTCATTTGACTGCGTCAGGAAAAGAAATTATAATAACAAGCACTTAATTTTACTGCACCTGTTAAAGGAAAACATGTTACCCCTTTAGAATTCTTTCTGTCATGGTTATGGATGTCATCAGCCACTTATGCCAGTTGCAAACTCCAGAAGTATTGCATCTGTTGCTAATGTTATGTTTTGAAAGGCATTCATGGGGCCATATGTCCATGTAATATGAATCATCTGTTCATTATTTAGAACTTCTTCAAAGAAGTTCCACTGTTGCATTCAAGCTCTCAACAGAACCTCAAAAACATTCTCACTCATTATGAACTACACCAACCTCCACCCGTCTCTGGCTCTTTTCCCTGTGGATTCTGCTCAATATGTACCCTGAACCACATTCACCAGTAGCTTCACCAAAAAGTCTTACCCTGTACAAGGTTGTCATGACTGCATTTCATATATCAGTGCAGCTTTCTGTTTTGGTTTAACTAACAACACTCTAGCTAAATGAATATGTGGTCACCACATTACCTGCAAACCCATAATATTGATCTTCCTGTCACAATTCACACCCAGCACCATTAGACCACTTTTGATGAATGTTTCATTGTTAAGGTCCTTAAATACTGACCTCTTCTATCAGCTAAGTTCCTACCACTAGCTACTTACAATGTATGCACAGCCTCTGTAATTGCAGTGTTGTGGGGAGGAATATGACTTGGGTGGATGACCCATTTTCTCTAGCTTAGCTATCTCTTTATCAATATAATTTCTTACAATTTGCTTTACGTCGTACTGACATTGATAGTTCATGATAGGTGATAATGGGATAGGAGAGAACTAGGAGTGGGATGGAAGTAACAAAGGCCTTAATAAAGGTACAGCCTAGTGTGAAAATGGGAAACCATGGAAAACCATCTTCAGGGCTGCTGACAGTGGGGTTTGAAGTAGAATTTACAAAGACCATGTGGCTGAGTAGCTCAGATGGTGAAGAACTAGCCTTCTGAGCTCAAGTTTGAAGGCATGATCCTGGCTCAGTCCATACAGTGCAGATTTTGACTAGTTTTGAGTTCACTGCATTTGTCCATACTAAAAAAGATAAGATTTATTGCTTTTGTCGCTAAGGCCTCCAATTAATCTTTTTGTGCTTGAAGTGTAAAACCATTGTGCTTGATGAAAATAACGCAGGAAACCTTCTTCATGGAAGACATAAAGCACATTTTTGGTGCTGCACAATATCTCACATGGTATGTACTTTTACGAGACTGTACGTGTCTTTACATTGTTTAATTTCTTCGTTATTTGTGTTAATTTTGTTTTAGGCTGACGATGACCTATTACTAGGTCGAAACTAGTCCCTAATCATTTATGTAATTTAAACTATTTACATTTTGTATTGAAAAGGTGGACCCAAATAATACATTTACTCTATTATAAAACAATCATCGAGGAGAGATGGAAAAAAGCCGACAAGATACCCCAAGAAATAATGGAGACCGATGCAATGAAGTCAGAAATTTGGAAGGGACCGAATTTCAAGCTTCGACATCTATATACACGAGATTCTGTCTACGGGTTTCATGGAAAGATCTGCCAGAATGAGGCATTCCATGAACCCAAGGAGGATTGCGTCTGCAAGAAATTCAATAATCCATGCTCTAAATACCATTTAGTGGAATGTGTAAACAGACCTCAATCTCTAATCACAGAAATGACAGAGTGGTGAAAAACTTGATTGTACACATTGTGTTTAATAAATAAATTAATTAATGTATGAAGTAATTCAGTTGTTTGGACATGACTTGTGGACGGACAGACTGATGGAGATGGGAAGAAATAATCTCATGTTTTTCTTAAAATATGTATTAAATAATAAATAAATAATAAATAAATAATAACTTATTTTGTAAGCAGTGTACATTTTTTAATTTGCAATAAATGTAATACTTAAGATAACTGTCATAAAATATTTTAATAATTGAAAATTCATTATGTAAGAGAAACGGTCCAAATGATATTGACTAGTGCCTCTTCTTCCTTTTAGTTATGTTATGGTGCAAGTTCTCCCGCACTTTCTGATCGTAATAGATTTCCTACATTGTTCCGAACTCATCCATCTGCAACTGTACATAATCCTACACGCATTAAGCTCATGGAGAAGTTCGGATGGTCTCGTGTTGCAATCTTACAGCAAGCTGAAGAAGTCTTCATATCAGTGAGTACTGTTATTATTTTAAAGAAATATATACTTCCTTAACAAAATTGGCATTGTTGGAGATACTTTTCAAACAGACCCCCACTTCATCATGCATTTCAAGTAACTACAACTTTCAGCATATCATCAATGATTTTTATCTTCACTGAGTGCTCTAATTGTTGACAGATCAGACTGTATTTAATAACAGATTTAATATATAAATTTTACTATGACACTAGCTATAGTGGGTAGACTACAAAGTAGGAATTTTTTATTCTTGTTACCGAAATTCAGACTTTTAATTCAAAACTGCCTTTACATTTTGAAAAAAAAAAAAAGTATTTTACAGAGTAATTTAAATTCAAAATTTCTCAGAGTCATGAAAGAACGCGTCTTCTGGAACGTGAAGGGGTAACTTTGCGCACTTTCACCTACTTCGGCGTGTCGTCAGTGTGCTTCCTATCTGCTATGTTTGAGCTGAATCGTAATCATTTTGTATTCGGCGTTGTAAGGAATGCCACAATATCACGTTGCAGGCAGTGTGCGGTGAGGTAGAATCTGCAAACACTGGTGATGCCGACAGTTGGCGAAAAAGTGTGGCTTATAGCCTATAATCAATTCGTATGCACCAAACAATATTGTCAATGCCGATGAAACTGCATTTTTTGTTTGTTTTAATTTTTTGAAATGCTGAGGCCAAACAGACTTATGGTTTTAAAGCAGAGAATTGCCAGCTGGGAAATGTACTGTGTTGCTATGCAGTGCACACTGAAGTGAGACACTTCCTTCCCCTATCATAGGAAAGTTTGAAAAGCCACGAAGTTTTAAGGGTGTCGGGCACTTTCCAATACAAGTAGGCCTACAAGGCATCTAAAAATGCAAACAGTACAGTAATCTAAAAGATAAAGCATTTGCACAGGGGAGCCAGCATAATTTTTTCTCGTCTTTAAATCGTGTTTTTCGTCCTTTCGTTGCGTGAGGTTATAACATATGAATAGTAACACAGTAAAGGTTTCCACCTATTCAATACTAATATGTATTTACAATATTATAAATTACATGGAACTAGTTTCGACCCACCTAGGGGTCATCATCAGCCATATTAAAGCATACATAAGTTTTTTGTCGAATCCTAAAACATGTTATTTTTAATTGTAATAATTTATAAAGTGAAGTGTGGTAATGAGATGAGAAATGTTAGTATGGTACAGGTGAGTAGTGATTAATAATAATACGAGAAATATATATACAAAGAAGTTTGGAACAAAGTACAAGTGGTGTAAAAATATAAACACATGGATATCAGTAGTCCTCGTACTAAAGAATACAATGTAAAATAACACATATAAACATATATACAAGTATGTACAAAGTCTGGAGAGTAAAAAGTGATACTCTTTTAATGCCGAGTCGGCTTGACACTGATCAGCTTAAGCGTAGAATTAGGCATTTGGTGTATTAAAGCTGTGATGACCGGCTGCGTTGTTGATTGTTGGACGTGAAGTTATTTTTGAATTTCTGGTTAAGAAGAAGGTGGGTACTGCGCGTGGATGTATTAATTCTCAGTTCTTAGCTGAAACCAAATTGGACCTGTTAAAATGGAGAAAGCCGGTAAAAACAAAAAACGGAGATAGGAAAAGGTTAACATAAAGTGAAAGGACGCTTACCTCGCGCTGCGGTGTGTGTAGTATAGCTGATGGTGTGCGACTGATGGCGGGAAGTGAGATGTGGGTAGAGAGGAGGGTAGGCGCGTGCGGGTTAGGAGGGGGTTAGGAAGAGTGGGGGTGGCTTGGGGCGGGGTGGGGGTGGGAGCCTTAAGGCGGGGCTGAAGGGTGCGGGAGAAAGGGTAACTGTCTCGGAAAAGTACCTTTGATTAGACTTAGGATTGAGTTTTTGTTGGCTGCATTATTGTTTCTGAGGAAAGAGATGAATAGATCGAAGAGTATGTTGGGTTTCTCTGAGATTTCATTGAGATTGTGACTGGCGTTGAAATATTGGTCTAGGTGTATGTAGTAATTTTCCATTATGTTGAGTAAAGGGCCCTTGTTTGCTAATTCGAGGATGTCCATGTCCTGTTCGATACTGGTGAAATTATGGTTATAATCATGCATGTGTTGGCCATCGGCCATTGGCCATCCTCGAATTAGCAAACAAGGGCCCTTTACTCAACATAATGGAAAATTACTACATACACCTAGACCAATATTTCAACGCCAGTCACAATCTCAATGAAATCTCAGAGAAACCCAACATACTCTTCGATCTATTCATCTCTTTCCTCAGAAACAATAATGCAGCCAACCAAAACTCAATCCTAAGACTAATCAAAGGTACTTTTCCGAGACAATTACCCTTTCTCCCGCACCCTTCAGCCCCGCCTTAAGGCTCCCACCCCAACCCCGCCCCAAGCCACCCCCACTCTTCCTAACCCCCTCCTAACCCGCATGCGCCTGTCCTCCTCTCTACCCACATCTCACTTCCCGCCACCATTCGCACACCATCACCTATACTACAAACACCGCAGCGCGAGGTAAGCGTCCTTTCACTTTATGTTAACCTTTTCCTATCTCCGTTTTTTGTTTTTACCGGCTTTGTAACTTCTTCAAACTACTGAGATACTGAACAGATAAACGTTGACTCAACTAAGTGAAAATAACAAGGATAATGGGCGCCACCTGCAAAACAATTGCAGGAATATTTAATTGTGTAGAGCAACGAGCCACTCTCTCTCTCAAGGCGACGGTCATCAGGCTGACGAGGCTCCAGACTTGCTTTGTAACCTTACCTGTTGCTATATAACCCCTGAAATTAAATTTGGGTAACATGCCAGGTTCAGCCTCACTCCACTGACAAAAGACTCACTTAAAGTTTGATTCTATGACTTTACTCCCAGAATAAGAACTAATACGTGACAAACACCAACAAAATAAACACTTATGCAACCCACTTAGTGCTTGCTGTTTACATAGAGCTAATATACACAATACTACCCAACAAAATCATCTCTTCACGAGATTTATTCGTTTGCCGTCTACAAAGGCAAATTACACATCATTGAACTCACCAATAAAAATCGAACATCGAATAAGAACTAATATGTGACAAACACCAACAAAAATAAACACTTATGCAACCCACTTAGTGCTTGCTGTTTACATAGAGCTAATATACACAATACTACCCAACAAAATCATCTCTTCACGAGATTTACTCGTTTGCCGTCTACAAAGGCAAATTACACATCATTAAACTCACCAATAAAAATCGAACATCGAATAAGAACTAATATACCTCCAGGTAAGAGCCCCACTGCACTCCACTGTTACCGTGAATCCTAATCTGGTAGAGAAAAGTACGATGACTATTTCTCTACACATGGATGCAACCTTCTTTACTAACAGCATCCCTAACCTTATTTACACTTCTTCGTCGTCTTGAATTCTTTACAATTGCTGGCTGGACAGAAAGCGTTACATGTCCGGAGGCAAGCAAACAGCAAAATTCTCCATCAACTGATGCTGCATACTCGGGTGACAAGTTCCAAACAAACACTTTCTTTTACAGAAAGTCCACTGCAAAGCCGGTAAGTCGTTGAGATTATACCATGTTCACTCCGTAACAGATACTCCCAACAATAGCAGATCGTATAGCAAACTGCGCAAATACGTCGCTCCCGCAGACCAGTACAAATGAGAAACACACAGTATCAGCATCAGAGTCAGAAACACAATGAGAATCAGAATCAGAATCAGAATGAGAATGAGAATCAGAATCAGAATGACTCGCCGCACACGCGTACCCACTTATATGTGCTTGCTACACGTGGTAATCGCGTCCTGAAAAGTTTAGTGGTAGCAACGCTCACACCGGCACTTCTTCCCGCGTCACTCTGTCAACACAAACCTCGCTCAAAACAAAGCCCTCGCATTGGCTATCGAGTATATGATGTGACATAGACCGTCCACTCATGTATGTCCACATTGATTCACTCCAATTCTTCAACCGATACAACCTGCCGTACCCCGTGTTTTCAAGCCACTTGTTGCAACACATCCAACTGACTTCAACCGTCCTTCCCGATATAGTCACAGTTTCCCGGTTGCACAATCCTTACGGCTAGGCCATATTTACAGACTCTTACCCAAACGGAAATTTATACAAAATATAATGATGAACATATGCAATATTCCCTAACTATACATTCTTCTTATAATATTACGTTTATACATTATAAATAAACAAAATTACATGATTTTAACCTTACAAACTATATACGAAAATTTCCTAACCTAAAAAACTCGGGGATCGTACATACGTACGGTTACAGCTTTCTCCATTTTAACAGGTCCAATTTGGTTTCCACTAAGAACTGAGAATTAATACATCCACACGCAGTATCCACCTTCTTCTTAACCAGAAATTTAAAAATAACTTCACGTCCAACAATCAACAACGCAGCCGGTCATCACAGCTTTAATACACCAAATGCCTAATTCTACGCTTAAGCTGATCAGTGTCAAGCCGACTCGGCATTAAAAGAGTATCACTTTTTACTCTCCAGACTTTGTACATACTTGTATATATGTTTATATGTGTTACTTTACATTGTGTTCTTTAGTACGAGGGCTACTGATATCCATGTGTTTATATTTTTACACCACTTGTACTTTGTTCCAAACTTCTTTGTATATATATTTCTCGTATTATTATTAATCACTACTCACCTGTACCATACTAACATTTCTCATCTCATTACCACACTTCACTTTATAAATTATTACAGTTAAAAATAACATGTTTTAGGATTCGACAAAAAACTTATGTATGCTTTAATATGGCTGATGATGACCCCTAGGTGGGTCGAAACTAGTTCCATGTAATTTATAATATTGTAAATACATATTAGTATTGAATAGGTGGAAACCTTTACTGTGTTACTATTCATTTGTTATTCTCAGTTCAGTACGGGCCAACAACATGAAATTCATAACCCTTGAGAGTGTGAGGTTATGTTTGCCATTGTTTTATCCAAGTGCATTATTTGAATAATGTAAATGCACCTTGTTGGATACATTTCTGAAATGGTGTTTTCCATGGCATTTGAAAAGTTTAAACTGAAAATCAAGGTGATTGCATGCATTAATGGGTCTTAGAAGTGTCATGGCGAGAAATCGTACAAGTATAGTCACTGTACTGTTGTAATGTGGACAGAAGTGAGAGACTTTCTCCCCTCGCCATAGGAAAGTTCGATAAGTCGCGATGTTTTAAGGGCATCGGGTACTTTCCGTGCAAGCACAAGGCATCTAAATTGCACACAGTACAATAATCCAATGAATAAAGCACTTGCACAGGGGAGCCAGTATAGATTTCTCCTCGTCTTTGAATCATGTTTTCTTTCTTTTGATTTCATTGCATGAGGTTATGTTTGCCAGTGAGTTATCCAAGTGCATTATTTGAAAACTGTAAGTGCACCTTGTTGGATACATTTTGGAAATAGATTTTTCCATGGCAATTGAGAGCTTTAAACTGTGAATCAAGGTTAATTGCATGCAGTAACGGGCCTTAGAATATATTGTGATGCCGCAAGGGTTGGCATTTCCAAAGTACGTGTTGGCGGTTAATTCAAAATCACATAATTTGAAGTCTGATTTTTGCGTCCCAACAACTTTGAATTGACGAGGTTCTACTGTATTGTTTAATAGGTGAAAATAAAGCATGTATTTTCATCCTTGGTATTATGCTAGTTCAGTTGCCCACCACTAGAGATCTTCCAAGATTCAAAATTTTTCTTGCACATTGCATTAAGTACTAACAATGTAAGATTATGTTCCAATAGAAGGAGTTTGAATTGTACCTGAAAACAAGGTGAGCAATCCTATTTGCACTAATATTTGCCAAATAAAAGAACATCTTCGGCAGGTAAAGCAACACGATGGTGCTATTGCAGCAGTTGTGGTATGGAAGTACAGTGCCAAAACACATTTAAGCTGTCATCAAAGCAAGATGTGATACTACAAAGTATTATTATATGTTATACAGAAATAAATGTACTTGTTCTAACACTCAAAATTTGGTTTAAAATATTGTAAAAACGATGTACAAACTGAAATAAAAGTAATAAAATACAAGAAGTGTGAAAAATCCATAATTCATTTATCTACTGTAGGCCTATATAGGAGAACATGTTTAGTTGAAAGCCCGTGGGGGTTCCCTCTTACTGCAGATAAAGTACTGGTGCCTATTAACATAGATGATGTCTGGTAGTGATGATAATTGTTGTTATAAGAGAAAGTACAACTGGGCAACTATTCTTTCTTAACACTAATCAGAAGGGAAAAAAAGAAAAGAAAAAAGAAAGAGGTCTAATTCTTTGAAGGGTGAAGTAGAAGAAAGGGAAGAGCCACGAAGGGCGTGAAAATGGAAGCCAACCTAAGCCTTGCAAACTTAATACAGTGGGGTTGTAAAAGAACAGGAGTTGACCAAAGGATGTCGGATAGGATTGATGAAAAGGAGGAACCTGGCACAAGTAAGTTGAAGTAATGCCAGGACTCAGCTAAGGGCCCTGTGGCCACTAACTCAGACTTCTTTTTTGAAAGCTTCTGGGGTTCCCCCTTTAGTTGCCTCTTACTGTGGGCAGAGGATACTGTGGATGTATTCTGTTTCCTTCACCCCCAGGAGGAGAGATGATGCCTTGCCCACATTTTCACAAGCAACTTTGTACAGGATTTTGATATAATTTTATACATCGTGGAGTTGTAAGTTCTGTTGGTGGAGAAGGCTGCTATAGTTACATGGCGATGACATTATTTGTGTCAAGTTGAAAGATTTGGGGGGGTTACCTATCTCAACTGCAAAATGCATGATGAGGGATCTATTTACTATTGAATTCTGATCAGTTGTGAAGGCAGAACAGGTCTTGCCAGACGGACAGGACATAAATGTGCAATATGGTAATATTTTCAGGTTGTGGCAGTTTGTCGCCGTGTTAGTATATTTAGTTCTGAATGTCTCATTTCATACATAATGCTTGATGTGGCTCTATGATCACAATATGGGCAAGCTGTGGCTAGCTGAGGTTGACTCTTAGAACTTAATACAAATAACACTGTGCTGGCCACAGAAACCAAAGATTGTACTTTCCCACCAACAGGAAAATTTTACTAACCTTCCCAGTTAAGAAAGTCTTAGTTGCAATATTTCATTCTCATGCTGGCAGGCGCACTGTCAACATGTCCTTGAATAAATGGATGAGGTTTTGCTTGCTCGAGGGCTGGACATATATTGGCACCCTTGCCGAAGAGAAAAAGAACAAGTGACAAACAAAATTGAAGCAGCGTGAAGCACTATTACCAATTCTTGGCTACTGACCATCATAGGTCATTATGAGCATACTGCTTGTAAATTATGTTAGCGTTGTTAAAGTCTGCTGTAGACTGAATAATGTGGCAAGCTTTTCTCTGCCCCTCCCCCGGAAATGTTCCCACATTACATCCTAAACCAAGAATGTCGAAGCTCAAGTCATTCAGTCTGATATGTTGAAACCATAATAGAAACTGAGTGTGCACTTGTGCTCTCACGCACTGCGTGACTCATTTATTTGGAGCTTGGTCGAGCAGATTCATGCCATAAGTAAAACCTGTTCTAATTTTGATGGAAAGACCATACAGAGTATGCGATAAGGACTTCGTACCACATTGGGAAGATTGCTTTTAATGGCATAGTGAAGTATTCCCATGTGTAAAAAAAATTGAATGAGAAACCTGTGTATATATCTTTTTCATAATTTATTAGATCAAATTTAGGAAAAGAGATGGGTCAATCAGCTCTCACATAATTTTGAGTCTCCTGTCTTTTGAATACATCAGCCAAGGAATATCTGACCATAAATAGTTAAAAAAATAATTTAAAAAATCCTCTATTTTATATTCAATCTAAACTTGATAATCCATATTGTGTGATAGAGCAAAATACTTTTGTGTATACAAATTATTTGTTTAGGTACCTATAATTTTATATATCATAACTTGAAAGCATTCCCTATCTTCTTTTATGTGTCATATTGTAAAGGACAGTGAAGCCCATAGAAATTTAGATGTGCATTATTATGAAAGCTTTTCTAACATATTTCTTACAAATACAGACTGTGGAAGACTTGGAGGCTCGTTGCAAAGAATCTGGTATAGAGATTGTAACAAGGCAGAGTTTCTTGAGTGATCCTGCTGATGCTGTACGAAATCTTCGTCGCCAGGATGCTAGGATCATTGTTGGTCTTTTTTATGTTGTGGCTGCTCGCAGAGTTCTGTGTGAGATGTACAAGCAGCACATCTATGGGAAATCATATGTGTGGTTCTTCATAGGTAAGTGACCTTTTGACAAATATGGTAACAGGATATATTTATTAAGTCTTTTATGTTTTATACATGGTTTACAATATTTTCAATTTCCATATCAAGAAAATTATGCTGAAGTAATGTTTATTAAAAGCCATAACTTACAAAAAGAGAAGCATTATTTAAAAATAATGTATGTTAAAATTATCTTCACTTGTCTGAAAATTTGTACTGTTCATGTTTTATGGTTTATTATTGTTTATTGCTGCATTATTACTGTTACTCATTAATATTTCATTCTGTTTTTTTAATTTCCTTTATCATGCACATTCTCTGTGCAGCCCAGATCCATTAACTTTGTAACTACCTTCATCTGATTATTTGATTTTCTTAGTTTTGTCTGCCTCTTGAGTGTTGTTGCACTGTGGTGTTATCCTAAACAAAAGTGGGGAGTTGAAGAAGACAGGTGGTCTAATGTTTTAAGATAAACGAAAGACCAGGCTAAGGGCTCTATTCAGGAACAGAATTCAAGACAGGTATTGGTGAGAAATCAGTATGGGTCAATTTAAGTAGAACAACAAAGGGCAGATGAGAAACAAGGAACTGTTGCTGAGGAGTGTGGAAGTAGGAAGAAAGGAAACGGTAGGAAAGGAAAATGTAGAATAGATGATAGGAAAAGTAAGTTGCCATCAGGAAAGATAGGGGAGACCAGGAGGGGAGGGAATTAAATGAGGTAGGTAGGGTTGAGGCTCTGGCCATGGGGGATTCCATTGTTAGACAGGTGGGGAAAGTGTGTGGAGGAAAAGGAACCAGGGTAGAGTGTTATTCAGGAATTAGATTAAGTCAGATGTTGAGGAAAGTAGAAGAGCAGGAGGAAAAGGAGAAGGTGGTAGTTTTTCATGTTGGTACCAACGATGTAAGGCAAGCAGGTATAAGTACCAACAAAATTGAGGATGTCTGGGATAGTAAATGCAGCGTGGGTGAAGTTCAAAGAAGCAGAGATTGTTATCAATGGAATACTGTGTAGGAGGGATACAGGCTGGAAGGTTATTTATTGGGGAATTAAATGAGACTATGGAGTGGGTATGTGTTAAGCTGGGAGTGAGATTTCTAGACCCTAATGGGTGGGTAGGAGATAGGGATCTGCGCTCAGATGGCCTTCACTTAAACCGCAGTGGTACATATAAGTTAGGAAATTTGTTTAGAAGGGTTATAGGGAGGTACATTCAGGGAAAAAGTGTGCGCTAGGGAGCGGTGTTAAGGGAACAGGGAACTGCAAATCAAGTAGGGATGACATGAAAATGTTAGTGTTGAACTGTAGAAATATTGTGGAGAAAGGATTAGAATGGAAGGTTTATTGTAAGAGATAGAATAGGAATGGTAGGAGGGGGGAGTATTCATTTTGGTGAAAGAAGAATTTGTAAGCTATGAAAAAGTTAAAGATGACAAACATGAAATTCTAAGTGTAAGGCTCATCTCTAAAGATAATAAATTTACCAAACGTCAATAGGGAAGGCCATGCGAACGACAGGAAGCATGACCAACAAATGGCAAATAAGTTAATATGGGAAGGACAGCTGAGTCAGAAAGTGATGGAACCAACTCGAGAGAAGAATATTCTGAACGTGGTGCTGGTAAAACCAGATGAGCTCTATAGAAAAGCTGAAATAATAGATGGTATTAGCAATCATGAAGCTGTTTATGTCATATTTAAAAATAAATGTGATGGAAAGGAAGGTCATAAAAGTAGGACTATTAACCAGTACCATATGGCTGATAAAACAGGCATGGGGGAGTTTTTAAAAAGTAATTATGATCAGTGGAAAACGGGAAATAAAAATGTAAACAGACTGTGGGGTGGGTTTAAAGCAGTTGTTGAGGACTGTGAAAACAGGTATGTGCATTTAAACGTGGTAAGGCATGGTAAAGGCCTGCTGTATTATAACAGAAGAAAAGAGACTAAGAAGGAGGTGCAGGTTGGAAAGAAATAAAGTTCGAAATGATTGAGGAAGTAAGGAGAAACTGAAGGAACTTACTAGGAAATTGAATCTAGTGAAGAAGTCATATAAGGATAAAATGATGGCAAGTATAATCGGCAGCCATACAAATTTTAGTGAAAAATGGAAGATTATAAATAGATACCTTAAGGCAGAAATAGGTGCCAAGAAGGAAATTCCAGGATACATTAACCTGCCGTTGGTTGAATCACCCGGATGAACGCGAATGGTTGAGGGTGAGCACAGCGCTCACCTTTTGTACTTGGTGAGGTTTTCTTAACTTCTGTAGACTAATTTTACTTTGCTATTTATTTTTTGGGTGTGCACCTCTGTGGTGTAGTTGTTAGTGTGATAAGCTGCCACCCCCAGAGGCCTGGGTTTGATTTCAGACTCTGCCACAAAATTCAAAAAGTGGTATAGGGTCCACTCAGCCTTGGGAGGTCAGCTGAGTAGAGGGGATTCGATTCCCACCTCAGCTGTCCTCGAAGTGGTTTTCCATTATTTCCCACTACTTCTGCAGGCAAATGCCGGTGTAAGAGAGTTAGTAATTATTGCAGTATGGAAAATTGAATACACATTACAAGAACGCACTGATATTAAACTATGATTCTGCACACGTTTATTGCACTTAAATTACAGATTCCTTAACATGAGACACAATTACACACACATGCCGCCATTTTTTTTTATTTTTCACAGAGATTATATACATCCTCCCACCTTGCAATTTTAAAAGTAACACAAAATTGCAACCTTTTCCAGTTTCCTCACAAGTTCAGTCTGTCAGGTATTTTCACACAACGCCCCGATCTTGTAGTCGTACATATCTTCCCTCCAACCTCAGACACCTCGGAATCTTTTGGCTGGACGTTCAATGAAGAATCAGGTTCCACAAGCAGTGGCTTCATTGTTGCACACACCTCCAGAGGATAAAGCCGCTGAAGTGGCCTAATCCTTTCACCATGAGCAGTCCTTACTCTTGCCACTCTTACATTGCCATCTGCTCCTGGGTAGGTTTCTAACACCAGACCGAGGGGCCAGTTGAATTTCTTCACCCCATCTGACTCGATCAGCACAATCTCTCCCACCTGTAGAGTTCCCGGCTTCTGCACCCTCTGATGGACCAGCATGGCCAAATATTCATTGCGGAAACGCTGACGGAAGTCATCTCGGAGCTTCTGAAGATATCTCAGCCTTCTGTTCAGGCTGCGGGCATCCATTTCATCCAAGTCTACGACATCATTTCTTGGTAGACCTTGCACAAACATAGCTGGAGTCAATGGGTTCAGTGTCTCTGCCATGTCTTCTATGAAGGTCAATGGTCTAGAGTTTAATGTGGCTTCACAGTCACACAGTATGGTTTCCAACTCTTCAAAACTTACAACCTTTCTGCCTAGGATTCTTCGCAGGAGTTCTTTTACCATGCGGATTAATCTCTCCCACCATCCCCCCCACCATGGTGCGGCCGGAAGGTTGAAGATCCACTTGATTTTCTGTATGCAGGACATAGCAATTATTTCCTGCCAATTCAGTTGTTTCAGCCTGCTGCTCGCACCTACAAAGTTGGTGCCGTTGTCAGTGTATATGACCTGTACTCTTCCTCATCTGGCAATAAATCTTCTCAAGGCCATCATGAAGCATTCTGTGGATAGGGACCTGGCAAGCTCAAGGTGCACTGCTCGGTAGACAGCGCACGTGAATAGTACAATCCATACCTTATCTCCCGAACTCAGGTATAAGGGACCTGCCATATCAATGCCAGTCACTTCAAATGCCGCTGCACATTTAACGCGGTCTTTCGGTAATGGTGCAGAAGGGGGTTCCACTGGTTTGCTTTGATATCGTCTACAAATTACACATTTCCTCACTATGTTCCGTACTAATCTCTTGATGCCAATAATCCAGAACCTTTCCCTGATGTTGGCGATCATTATCTGGCATCCAGCATGCTGCACTTGACAGTGTTTCTCAAATACCATTCGATGGATTATGATGTCTTCCTGTGGTAGGAGTATTGGGTGCTTGAATTCGTCTGGTTCATCGCTAAGCAATAATCTTGTTCTGACTCTAATCAGCCCATGTTGGTCTTTGAATGTCTGGAGTGCCTTCGGGATTTTGGATTCATCATCTCTGAAGTGCTCTAACTGGATGCATTGTAACAACGTTATTTCAGCTTTCTCTACTTCTTCATAGTGAAGTTCTCCTGTCCTCTTGCTCGAACTGGCACAATTATGTCGAAATCTCAGTATCCAAGCAATCATTCTTAGAATCTTCACATAACTGGAAAAATAATGGAGATCATCACTGAATCTTGAGTTGCCGCTGGAAACAGTGCACAAAGTCGTCTTCTTTCTTTCTTTATTCACATCTTGTTCTGGAGCAAGTATCTCTAATTGTGGCCACTGTCCTTTCTCTTCCTGAAGCCATGCAGGACCTTCCCACCATCGGTTGAGGAACAAAACCTTTGCATCGCACCCCCTGGAAGGCAAGTCGGCCGGGTTGAGAGCACCAGGAATGTAATACCATTCATCTGGAGAAGTGTTTTGTCTGATCTCTCTGCATCTATTACTGACAAAGACATTCCAATCATCTTCTCTCCTTATCCATGCAAGAACGACCGATGAATCACTCCAGCAATATGTCTTGCATCCTTCTATTCCTAAGCTCTTCTTCACTTCACGGCACAACCTCGACGCAATAAGGGCTGCTATCAGTTCAAGTCGAGGGATAGACCAGTCCTTTAAAGGTGCCACTCTTGCTTTGGCCTGTGCGAGACGCACAGTTGCCTTCCCATCATGCTCTGTACGCAAGAAAGCACAAGCAGCGTATGCTTTCTTACTGGCATCACTGAAAACATGTAGGCTAACTGTTTCTGGCTTGATCGTGTCCTCTGCTAATCTTCGTTTTACCCGACATTTCCCAAGCCAATGCATATTTCTCAGCCATGCCAGAAATTTGCCCAATATCTCTGTCGGCAATTCTTCATCCCAAGTGGCACTAACATCGTTGGACTAGCAAAACCGAGAGGATCAAAGACTTTCTGAGCGATGGACAGCAGCATACGTTTTGTAATTCGGTTACTGGTGAGCCCTATAGTATCGACATCACAAGAAGATCTCATCCGCATTAGTTTCCCATAGTAGTCCCAGCAATGATACTGTACTGCTTCCAGTCTTTTCCGCATCCTTATGAAGTTGTGTGCTAGTCCATCCTCGGAGCTCAAATTTGGCAGTGGACATCAGTTCCTTTGCTTCTTTGATGAATTTTCTCAACTCCTGCTCAGAATCAACACTTGTAACGCAATTATCAACGTAGAACGATTTCTTCAGTTTTTCAGCTGTTTCCTTCACTTCCTCTTGTGCCTGTTCCAAGTGATGGCGCAGAGTAGCACTTAGCAAGAAAGGACTTGGCGCAACTCCGAATACCACCCTACAATGTCTTAATGTTATCACTTCCCGCGAGTCACAGCTTTTCCACCAGAGAAATTTGAAAAACTGTCGATCCTCACGTGCCACGCTGATCTGTAGAAATGCTTTGGCTATGTCTGCAGTAACTCCAATTGCATTCTTTCTAAACTGAAGTAGTAGACTCGGAATCAATTCTATTAAATTTGGTCCTGTTTCCAAGCACGAATTCAGCGAGTTGCCTCGAGTATCTCGAGAAGAGGCATCAAATACTGGGCGTATCTTTGTTGTCTCACTAGATTCCTTGATCACTGCATGATGTGGGAGAAAGTATCCTGACCTGCTGTCTTCTGCGTCTGGAACTATCTCAATGATGCCATCCTTCAACCAATTTTCAAAAACTTCATGATATTCATTAAGCTTATCAATTCTGGAAAGATGTCTTGTCACCGACAGTAGTCTTTTCTCAGCTGTGGTCCGATTATCTGTTAACTCAGGATGTCCTTTCTTCCATGGCAAGCAGACTTCATATCTGTTGTCTTCAGCTGTAGATAGCTGCAACAATTCTGAAATCTCTTCTTCTTTTCGCATCTTAGATTTCAGCTCTGCCTGGTCTTGAATTCCTATGACATCTAGTTCCCACAGATCCCGCAAACTGAAATTCACATTGGTGAGCCCAACCACTTGTCCACCTTTTATATTCTTCCTGCATCCCATGATGGTCCATCCTAACCGTGTCTCAATTGCCATAATATCATCATCAATTTTCATGGTATTGCCAGTCCAAAGTTTACCGAGGACATCTGCTCCTAATAGGATTTCAACGTCGGGTGCATTGTGACCTTGATCTGTGAGTGTGATGTTTGCCTCTTTCAACTGTGGAAATATTTTCTGATTTTTCAGTCGTGGAACAAAATTACATATTTTACTTTGATCTAATACCGTCACTGAACACTCAAATTTCTGGTCTAAACTTCGTAATTTGATATCGTAGACCTTATGTTCCCGCTCCCTTAATTCACCTCCACCAAAAAGGTTATGACTTAATGTCTCTTCCCCTAAACATTTCAGATTGAGTTCTCTGGGTATGTGATCCACAATGTATGATCTCTGTGAGCCGGAATCTAGAAGAACCCTTGCCAAGCGTGTCGTCCTACCAGTGACTATAGTTACGATAAGTGTCTTTAGCAATGTCTGTCCTCCCTGCTGAGATAGCAAACTGTCTGTTCCGTTGGTTTGTGAATCCCTGGGTGTATTGTTGGACACTTGTCTTACTTCCGTACATAACTGTGGACACATTATTGTAACATGGCACTTATCACAGATCAAACATTTCACAAAACATTTACATTTCTTAGCATTGTGCCCTGCTCTAAGACACAAGTAACATATTGCCTTTTGCTTTAGCAAATTCTTCCTGGCCTCTAACGTTAATTTCTTGGCACTAAAACACTCTACAGAAGTATGAGATGATTTATCACACCATAGACATGCATCCTTAGTAGAACACTTACTATCACTCGCTAAAATACATGCAGCAGCGGGTACTTTATCTATCTTTGACGCAGAACTCTTAGCATCAAAACTTAAGCTGAAACCAGATCTAGCGAGCGCAAAGCGTTCTTCACTTTCAACTTCTAACCTCAAAAATGCCAGTAGGTTAGCTAGAATATCCTGATCATCTGCTTCACTCCTGTTGTTTCGTGCTCTTTCCCAGGCTAACATTACATCTTCTGGCAACGAAGATTCCACTAAAGGGTATAACATGGCAGCATATTTCTCCCGGGTAACTCCTAAGGTTTCCAAAGCTCGCAGCTGAGTTTCCAGTTTATCATGTAAAGTGCTCAGTGACATACTTTCCCCCCTAGTAGCTTGATTTAAAACAAGGGACAAAAGCTCACGTACATAAATTTCAATAAGGAGTTCATCCTTTGCAAAACGAGATTTTAACTGTTCAATAGCATGACGATAATTGGCGCCTGATGGAGGGAAACTTTCCACCAGCTCCCTAGCTTTCGAACCTGGTACCATCGATTGCAAAAGATACTGAAATTTATCATCGTCGTCTAAAGATTTGTCGGCATCAATTTTATTAAACTGACCCCAAAATCCAAGCCAGTTCTTTACATTTCCGTCGAATTTCGTCAGCTCCAGTTTCGGCAGACGGAAATTTCTGTTAGGTGACTGTACTATGGCACTATTTATCTCGTAGACCTGGTCTGCAGCTACAGAATGAACTTGAATAACATTTTCATACCTTGTTTTGATGATAATATACTCATCTCTGTAGGCTTCTGCGTCATCGTAGTCTTTCTGGTAGGCTTCCTCTTCTGCTTTGTTCTCACATAACCAAGATTCACGGATTTCTTCATCCAGTTTGAAGAGACGATTTGCCTTATCTTCCAATATGTTGAACGACGACTCCAATTCCACTTTATCTACGATATTTTCCTGTAGATTTTGTTTCACTTGGCCGATAGCCCGCGTAAACATGCGTCTCACATGCGATCTTTCTTTCTTCAATTTTTCCCGTCCTGCCACGGTCGCCATTATGTAAGAGAGTTAGTAATTATTGCAGTATGGAAAATTGAATACACATTACAAGAACGCACTGATATTAAACTATGATTCTGCACACGTTTATTGCACTTAAATTACAGATTCCTTAACATGAGACACAATTACACACACATGCCGCCATTTTTTTAAATTTTTCACAGAGATTATATACAGCCGGGATGTTACCTATCTTAAGACCCCGGCTGCTTTTTTGCCTATCCCTTCCAATCTTCCCATCCCCCACAAGGCCCCTGTTCAGCAAAGAAGGTGAGGCCGCCTGGTCCTCTTCCCTAATTGTAACGCCGGCCAATTGTCTCATGCTCCAGGACACTGCCCTTGGGACGGTAGAGGTGGGATCTCCCCATGAGTCTGAGGGGAAAACCAACTGTGGTTGGTAAACTGATTCTTCTTCTTCTTTGTCTTTCCCTGCTCATGCGGGGTCGACGTTTTTGACAAGTCTTTTCCATTTCCCTCGGTCCCAAATCGTGTTTTCAGTTAACTGCTTTTCTGCGAAGTCTTCCCACATGCAGTCCATCCATCTTCTTCTAGGTCTACCACTCTCCCTCCTGCCCTTCACCTCCAAGTCGAGCACTCTTCTTGCTACACAGTTCTCACCCCTGCGCTTAATGTGACCATACCAGAGCAACCGCCTTTCCTGAACTTTCTGTGATGCTTGGGTTACCTTAACACTGCCTCGTATGAAGCTGTTCTTGATGTGGTCTTTCCTTTAAGTCGCAGATCTTTTTTTTTCAGACCGTTGAATGAGGCTCTTATTTTCATGTGTGTCCTTATGAGATATACTGTAGACCCAAGGTTTTTGAGGAATTTTCTTCTTGAAAGCTTTCCTCCAGGATTGCAATTCAGAATGATTTTTAAAATTTATTCCACCAATATCAAGAAGATAATATTCCAAGAGGCCATTTCGCTTTTGGTAAGGTTATAGAAAGTCACAAAAACATGTTGTATTCAGGTCTCTAGAAGCTTCATCACTCATTGGAATCATGCATCATCGATAAGAGGCTGATATTTCGATATTTCTTAGGAGCATAAGACACTACCATTGCGTTTTCGCCAAATGAGACTACTGAAAGGAGACCTTTGGTTTTCCATTGTTTCTCACTTCTTCTGCAGGCAAATGCCGGGATGGTACCTATCTAAAGATAATCCCTCCCCCTTTTTTTTTCACTATGATCGTCAAATTCTTTTGAGTAGCCAACTTGTTTGTAACGGGCGTGGAGGATAACCAATTGTACATTGTCATGTTCCGACCAAGTGCTTGAATTGGTAAAGTCTTCTTCTTCACAACACTATTTGGTGTATTATCCAAATGAAAAGGTCCCTTTGGTTGATTTCCATTATAAACTTCCATACACTACACTACAGCTAACCTCTTCAAACCTTACTTTGCTGGCTTGTTTGGCACGTTTTGCCGGAAAGAACGCATTCCTCGAAAATATTCTAACATTTCGTCCAGTGTCACATATTTGCTCACGCTATAGCTTTTCAGACATCTCTGTACAAATCCATCGAATACCGGTATATTCCTTATTAGCGCCAGTTGGTTAAGTGTTTTCCTCCTTTGTGCAATTGTTTCATCATCACAGCAAAGGGCTCTAAGTGATAAATAAAAATGTCTGTAGCTCATAACCATACAACATATTTCTGGTGCAGTTGCATAATTTGCCCAAAAATCTAACATGCTTATGTGGGAAGATGTCATCACCCCAGCTGTCCGGCTCCATGGCTAAATGGTTAGCGTGCTGGCCTTTGGTCACAGGGTCCCGGGTTTGATTCTTGGCAGCGTCAGGAATTTTAACCATAATTAATTAATTCCCCTGGCACGGGGACTGGGTGACTTCATCATCATTTCATCCTCATCACGACGCGCAGGTCACCTACGGGAGTCAAATTAAAAGACCTGCACCAGGCCTCTCTGGAAGCCACATGGCATTTATTTATCACCCCAGCCAGCGAAAGCAATCCAACAAGGACTTGAATTTCTTCTAGATTTGTATTAAGCACGTCTGATTCAAGCCTGTACTTTGCTGTAATTTTTCTCATCCGTACCTTTGTATGGTAGGTTATTTCTTCAAGAACCGACACTAGAAAAAAGAGGTTCCATACTTCAGTAATTATCTCTGAACTTCTGGCCTCCCCTGTCACTCCTGGAAGGTCTGCTCTGCATCTGCACTGAATTGATGTGTCGATTCTCCATTGCTTGTCTGGTCACGGTCAGTGTAATAGGGTCCAAAACTAACAGCACTTTCTTCCTCTTCACCTTCTTCAACAGATTATTCACATTCACTATAGTGGTCACTGTTTCCAACCTCATCTACTCAGAATCATCAGAAGAACTGTTACCGTCCTGGAACATATTCCTTTCATGTTCCGGTTACTCTTCAAGCCAATTTGCCTTTTGATTTTCTTCATTCATAATTTGCCTTTACTGGCAGGACCTATTGTTTACAGTGCACTATGTCTTCTGGTATGGGCTAGAGCAATTCTGTTACTTTCATTGACCTGTCTCTGTCTCATCCTTGGCTTTGACAATATGAAAGTGACTGAGGTATGAGCGATGCCAGTAATGCCATTCCTTCTGCAGCCAGTCCCTGCTATGAATGGGGTGAAAATGTTGCTCATAGGGTCGATTGGTGCATGCATTTCAGTGGGCTTGACAGAAAACCAAACCAAAACCAAACCCCATGGCACTACAGCCCTTCAAGGGCCTTGGCCTACCAAGCGACCGCTGCTCAGCCCGAAGGTGTCGTGTGGTAAGCACGACGAATCCTCTTGGCTTTCTGGACTGGGGTTGCCATCTCACCGTTAGATAGCTCCTCAATTCTAATCACGTAGGCTGAGTGGACCTTGAACCAGCCCTCAGGTCCAGGTAAAAATCCCTGACCTGGCCGGGAATCGAACCTGGGGCCTCCGGGTAAGAGGCAGGCACGCTACCCCTACACCACAGGGCCAGCAGACTTGGCAGACTGATATGTAATATGTAATAGCAACTTCTGGCTTGGTGAGGAAAGCAACAGGAAACTACCTCACTCTTCATTTCCCTAGTACGCCTCTTCAGTGAAGGCCTTGGCCATCTATAACAGCTGTTGGTGGAGCTGTTGAGGATTCAGCCAGCCTTAGGGCTGAAGACTGAACATACATACAAGATAAAAATAAACTACACATAAAAAATGAAAAAAATTAAAACTGGGTAATTAATCATAAGAATTATAAGAATTTCACAAACTAAACACAAAATACAAAAATGGAACATTAAAAAAATTCAGTAAAAATGTATAACACGGATGGTCTAGGGTGAACGCTCCACTCACTGGAATGTAGTATATAGTTCAGTGGCACTGAAGTCACTGAAGGTTACACAGTTGCATGGTGACTAATCTCCCTCGCTCCAGACATTCCAGTGAACAGCTGCTCATAGTTACGCTCCACTCTCTGCTGCTTCCGGACTTTTGCAGCAAAATTATTTTTAAAGTGAACGCTGCACTCTGCTCGACCAACGGCAGGTTAATGAACAAGGGGAGTGTGTATGTGAGGAGGTAGAGAAGGCAGAAGTATTCAGTCAGCAATATGTAAAGATTGTTGGTTACGAGGATATTATCCAGATAGAGGAGGTGACTAATACTAATGATGTATTCAAATTTACTTACGATAGAAAAAAAAAAATTACAATAAGATATAAAAGTTGAAAACTAGAATAACTGGGGATATACTGGTACTAAAGAAAATGTATTGGGATATAGTACCATTTCTGAGGTACTTATATGATTACTGTTTGCATAAAGGGCTATACCGAATGAATGGAGACTTGCTGTAATAGCCCCTGTGTATAAAGGAAAGGGTGATAAACATAATGCCGAAATGTACAAGCCAGTCAGTTTGACATGTGTTGCATGTAAGCTTTGGGAAAGCATTCTTTCTGATTATTTTAGACACTGTCTGTCTGTCTGTCTGTCTGTCTGTCTGTCTGTCTGTCTGTCTGTCTGTCTGTCTGTCTGTCTGTCTGTCTGTCTGTCTGTCTGTCTGTCTGTCTGTCTGTCTGTCAGGTCAACAGCCCAGAGGCTGGTTGGATCCTCAAATAGCACCACCAAAGGTTATGCAGTTATAAGGAAAACCCAAAAACCAATGGCAGCACCAAAATGAGGCGTACTAGGCAAGATGAGGAGTGAGGTGGTTTGCCATTGCTTTCCTCACTGGGTCAGAAAGTACTATTGCAGCATGACTGACCCTGTGAGCAGCACCTTTCATAATATTCAGATGCACCAGTTGTGCTCTGAATGTCATTACTCAGCACTACCCATACCCAAGCAGCTTCCATATTGTCACAGCCATGGATGTTGACTGGGACTTCAGTGGAAGCTACACTGTGGCAAGAGATGGATGCAAAAGTACTGTATCCATCAAGAAATGACAGCAGGCAGTAGCAAGATTTATTCAAAGTTTTACATTTTGGAGAGTTCATTGTCAGCTGAGCCTGTAAAATACGTCCTCAGTTTGTACGTCAAACGGTTTTGGGGGGGATGATTATTTATTTTATAATCTAACACTCATTTGAACCCCGTACGGAAGAATTTGTATGTATCAAACCATATCTTATTTAACATCTAAGATGTAAAAGCGAATAACCTGTGAAATTTTGAATTACGTCGAACAGTAATGGAGGAATGAATACTTTTTTAAGGGGTGAATGTTTTAAAATATTTATTAACATCAAGGATATACAAGACCACCCTTCATAAAAAAGTTATGTTCGTGCCTGAAATGGTTTTGGAAGAATGGATATTGTGTTTTTGAGAGTCAACCACATCTAAATCCCTTAGAGGAGAAATGTTTTGAAGTATATGGTATTTTACATCTAGGACATAAAAAAAGACTCTTCTCGTACAATTACAACATTGTACACCAAACGGTTTTGGAGGGAGGAATAATTTTGTTTACAGAACTAACATCATTTAACACTTTAGGGGTGGAACGTTTTAAAAAAATTTCCTATTTCACACCTAGGATTTAAAATATATATCACTATTTGGAATTTTGTCTTATGTTAAACTGTTTCCGAGGAAGGAATGAATATATTTGTTTTTTGATCTTAACCTCCGTTTAACTCTCTTGAGGGGTTAAATATGTTTCAAACATTCTGTTATTCAACACCTTGGATATCATTTGAAATTTTAACTTACTGGGCGAGTTGGCCATGTGGTTAGAGTCGCGCAGCTGTGAGCTTGCATTCAGAAGATAGTGAGTTCAAATCCCACTGTAGGCAGCCCTGAAGATGGTTTTCCGTGGTTTCCTGTTTGCACACTAGGCAAATGCTGGGGCTGTACCTTAATTAAGGCCATGGCCGCTTCCTTACCACTCCTAGGTCTTCCGTATCCCATCGTCACCGTAAGACCCATCTGTGTTGGTTTCATATAAACGCATATTTTTGTCATTGTTCCTCATCCCCCAGTCAAAACCCCTTAGGATGTATTGTTTTAAGTCCACTTATTTGTATCCTCATAAAAAGATTTCAACTCCTTTTACACCCTCCTTAAGTTGATTCCCTCCCCACCCCAACAAAAAAAAAAAAGTTTCGTTATTTTCAAAGGAGATTCCAAATACCAATTTTCATGTGCATAACATCCTTCATTTTTGAGATACAAATATCCTCATATTAAGAATAAAACTCATTTTTCAATTCATTTACCCACCCTTTATTGGAATTTCCCAAAAGAAAATATGTTTCTTAATTTTTAAAAAAGATTCCAATTACAAATTTTCATGTCTGTAATATCTTCAATTTTTAAAATATAAGTATCCTCATAAAAAGAATTCAACCCCTTTTTCAGTCCTTTTCACACTTCCTTAAGTGGATTTTCCAAAAAGCAAAGAATACATGTTTCTTTATTTTTAAACGAGGTTCCTTATACCAATTTTCATGTGTGTAATGTCTTCAGTTTGTGAGATATCACTATCCTAATAAAAATAATTCAACCCCTCTTTCGGTCCTTTTTACCCCCCCCCCCGCCCACCAAGTGATATTTCAAAAAAAGTATTACTTTTATTTTTAAAAGATTAAAAATACCAATTTCCATGTCTGTAACATGTTACATTTTTTAGATATACTGTAGATATACTCATTTTATAAATTCCCCCCCTTTGTCACTCCTGTTCACCCACCCCCCTTAAGTAGATTTTCCAAAAACAAAAAAACGTACATGTTTCTTTATTGTGAAAGGAGATTCCAAATACCCATTTCTATGACTGTAACATCTTCAGTTTTTGAGATATAAATATCCTCAAAAAAGGTATTTAACACTTTTCTCAACTCTTTTCACCACCTTAAGAGGATTTTCTGAAAACAAAAAAATACTTGTTTCTTTATTTTTTTTTAAAATTCCAAATACCAGTTTTCACGTCAGCAACATCCTTCATTTCTGAGATATAAGTATTCACATAAAAATAATTCAACCCCCTTTTTCAGTCCTTTTTGCAACTCCTACTTAAGTGGATTTTCCGAAAACAAAAAAATATGTGTTTCTTTGTTTTTAAAGGAGATTCTGTAATGTCTTCAGTTTTTTGAGATACCAGTATTCTATTATGCCTTTGCTGGCAGGATGTAGTGTTTACAGTGCAATATGTCTTATGGTATGGGCTAGAATAAATTTGGGTGAAAATTTCTTATGGGGATCACTGTAAGTACCTAGATATTAATACAAGGAAATATCTTCATTGGGGTAATCACATAAACGGAATTGTAAATACTGTAAATGGTACAGATCTCTGCACATGGTTATGAGGGTATTTGGGGGTTGTAGTAAGGATGTAAAGGAGAGGGCATATATGTCTGGTAAGACCCCAACTAGAGTATGGTTCCAGTGTATGGGACCCTAACTAGTAATAGTTGATTCGAGAGCTGGAAAAAATCCAAAGAAAAGCAGCTTGGTTTGTTCAGTGTGATTACATAAAATTTATAAACAGAAAAGTTTTCCACCTATTCAATACATAATTATATTTACAATGGGTGTGTTTACAGGGAGGATTTCCGATAAAAGAGTAGCATTACGAACATGTTGCAAAGTTTGGGCTGGGAAGACTTGGGAGAAAGGAGACGAGCTGCTTGACAAAGTGGTATGTTCCGAACTGTCAATGGAGAGATGGCGTGGAATAACAGTAGTAGACAAAGAAGTTTGAGTGGTGTTTTTAAAAGTAGGAAAGATCACAATATGAAAATAAAGTTGGAATTCAAGAGGACAAATTGGGGCAAATATTAGTTTATAGGAAGAGGAGTTAGGTATCGGAATAATTTACTAAGGGAGATGTTCAATATATTTCCAAATTCTGTTCAATTATTTAAGAAAAGACTAGGTAAACAACAGATAGCGAATCTGCCTCCTGGGTGACTGCCCTAAATGCAGATCAATGGTGATTGATTGATTGATTGATTGATTGATTGATTGATTGATTGATTGATTAAAATCATTTAAGTTTTGTCTCAACTACAGTGTACCTATGAGCCTTAACAGTGACAACTGAAGAGGGGAAGGAAGAGGTATCAGTTAGTGGACAGTGTAAAGGTAAATAGAAGCTATTGGAAGACAAAGAGAATGGCTGAAGACAGAGCAGCGTGGAGAATTCATGCAAAGACCTGCTGGTAGGCAGACTGCCAGTGATGATGATGATGTCACATTTACTTCCCCATCCAAGTGCTCACTCGAAAGCAACATATCTCTGACCTATACAGGGTGTAATTGAAATCATGAAGTCTGTTAAACTGGTGTTGGAAGATGAGCAAACATGTTGAAAATTTTCATTCCTACCTTAATAAATGTAGCAGAAATTAATCACAAAACTTCAGTCAGTGATTTTGAGAAATCATGGGTTCACATCCTCCCATCGGCAGCCCTGAAGGTAGTTTTCAATGGTTTCCCATTTTCACACCAGGCAAATCCGGCTGGGGTTGTACCTTAAGTCCACAGCTGCTTCTTTCCCAGTCCTAGCCCTTTCCCATCCTTGCATTGCTGTTAGTGTGACAGTATACTACTAGGGGGAAAAAAATTCCAGAAATGGGTGATAACAGTTAACAGTAAACTAGCCAGCCCATTAAAGGTTTATTAGAGAAACCCTATGTAATTTACAAAACAATCAAGATATGATCATAATAATAATAACAATAGTAATGAGAACAAGAATATTAATAGTATTAAATATAAAAGTGCAGTTCAGCAAGTTGACCTCACCAGAACATGATGTAACGGAAAGTTAACCGACTAACTAGCTGGCTGGTCTCAAGCCAGCGACACAGTATTTTACCCCCTTGTATTCTATGCTATACTGCTAATGCATGAGGTAGCACTGTTGCAGGACTTAAGATAAGTTCTAAATTTATGTATTTAAGGATTTAAACATAAATGTTTAAAGACTCAAAAAAGTAGCAGTTACTCTACATATTCAAGGTTTGAATCTTAGTGCTGATAGCTAATACCCTCAATAACATTTTCATTCAAGAAAATGCTGGGGTTGAATCTTACAGCATTTTCCTATCCTTCATCATTATCATCAATGTCCCACTCCAGTTGCCCGGGTGTGGTTAACAAGCCTCCTTCACTCCTTTCTGTCCGTCTACTTTTCCTGCTCCATTACTTCTTCCACATCGAATCCAGCTTCTCTAATGTCCTTCCAAATCTGATCCATCCAGCTTCTTCTTGGTCTTCCAACTGGTCTCTTTCCCTTAACTTCTTTTTCCAATTCCCTTCTTGCTACCCATTCCTTTCACATTCTTTTTCCATGTCCGAACCATCTCAGTCTTGCTTTCTGTATCTTATGTACTAAGGGTCCTATGTTTAGCTCTTCTCTGATTTTAATATTTTGAATTCTATCTCTTCTTGTCTTTCTAACCAATGTTCTTAAAAAATTCATCTCTACTGCTTGGATCTTACTATCTTGTCTCTTATTAGTTACCAGCATTTCTAGTCTATATGTTACAATTGGTATGAAATACTGTTTATATAATGTTAATTTTGTTCTCTTGGGTACTTTGTCATTCCATAAAAGCTCTCTGACTTGATTATAAAATGTTGTTCCTTTACTAAGCCTGTTATTAATTTCAGGGTTGATTTCATTACTTCCATTAATAATGCTACCCAGATATATAAACTGTTCTATATTCTCTAACCGTTCTCCGTCTATGTTCACTTGGCTTCTCTTTCTCTACAGCCGGGCTGAGTGGCTCAGACGGTTAAGGCGCTAGCCTTCTAACCCCAACTTGGCAGGTTCGATCCTGGCTCAGTCCGGTGGTATTTGAAGGTGCTCAAATACGACAGCCCCGTGTCGGTAGATTTACTGGCACGTAAAAGAACTCCCGCGGGACTAAATTCCAGCACCTCGGCGTCTCCGAAGACCTTAAAAAGTAGTTAGTGGGACGTAAAGCAAATAACATTATTATTATTATTATTATTATTATTATTATTATTATTATTATTATTATTATTATTATTATTATTATTATTATTATTATTATTATTATTATTATTCTTTCTCTACAATTTTCTTTTTACTAATTACCATTCCAAACTCCTTCAGATTTTCATTCCAAATGTCCAGTCTCCTTTGTACTTCCTTTTCTCCCTTTCCTCAAATCACCACATCATCTGCAAATACCAAAGCATTCACTTCATCACTACTGATACTCTGTTTTATATGTTTTATGATTTCATCCATCAGTATAATAAATAATAATGGCGACAGTGCACTTCCTTGCTTGAGACTTTTTTTGGTATAAAATGTTTCAGAGTCACCACTCTCCACTTGTATACTGCTTTTACTCTCATGATACAACATTTTAATCTTGTTAATAAATGATTTTGGTACATTCCTTTTCAGTAGGTATTCCCATACATGTTTTCTCTTAACTGCATCATAGGCTTTTTCCAAATCCAACAATACAAATATGATTTCCTTGTTCCTTTCCAAATGTTTTTCCGTTATCGTTCACACTGTAAATATCAAGTCTATTGTTGATCTATTCGGTCTAAAGCCATATTGTTCTTCCTCTAACTGTGTTTCTATTATATCCCTCAGTCTTTTGTTTATGACTTTCTCCATTATTTTTAGCCTATGTGATAATAGGGTCAAACCTCTATAATTTTCACATTTCTTCCTATTTCCTTTTTTGAACAATGGTACAATGCTTCCTTGTTGCCAATCTTCAGGTATCCTTTCATCCTTCCATATGGCATTGAGGCTCTCTATAGCCACTGTAGTCCAATGCTTCCTGTTGCCTTAATCATATCAGCATTGAATTTGTCTTTTCCACTTGCTTTACCTTTGGTCATTGCTTTCACTGCCCTTTCAAGTTCCAACCATGTTATCTGGTTCTCTTCTTTTTCTCCATCTATTATTTCCATTTTCTTATCTCCTTCTTCTTCCGAGCAGTCATCCTCATTATAAAGTTTTTCAAAATACTTTGCCATCACCTGCTGAAGACCCTTTTCGTCATGTACTATGGATCCATCTTCCATAATACCTTGATTTTTTCTTGATTTATTCTTTTCGATTTTATTACTCTGTATATTAGTTTCTGATTTCCTCAACTATCTTGCTCAATTTTGTTGCTAAACCCTCCCCAACATTTCTCCTTTTCTTCCCTGATACTCCTCTTTACTTGTAGTTTCAATCTTTTGTATTCCACATGTAACCTTTCTATTTTATTCTCATACCTCTGATACTTTTTTGCTGTTTCTTATCCATTTCTTTCTTCACCTTGTTCCTTTCTTTTGTTTCTTGTTTATTTTGTCTGTCCACCACCATGTCTCCTTTCCCTTAACCTTTGCTTTTGTTTTCCCGCATAGCTGTATTGATAAGGAGGATTTTATAAATACTTTTATTTGTAATGTGAAACCGTCAATACGGAATGAGATTTATAACTTGCAATAGCTCAATTGCTGCTTCCACAAATGCCTGTCTTAAATTTTCCCACTCTTCTTCTCTACTTCGTATTTCCGTGTTAGGCAATTTCTTTTTTATACAATCTTGGAATGTCATTCTTTTATTCTCCTCCTCCAATTCCCAAATCCTGATCTTTGGTTTCTTCTTCAATACAATTTTAGGGATTTTTACTTGTTTTAATTCTACAATAATCTATGATCACCTTCCATACTTTCACTGGGGATTATCTTCGTATTCATGACATATATTTCCCATTCTCGGTCTGTTATTATAAATTGCAAGTAATCAGCTTCATTTTCCGTATCAAAATCTAATCACGGAGATTTACAATATTAAAATTCTTCCACCGTTTTGATACTTTTTTATTTGCCTTTTTGATAAATAAAAATTTGCTAAAAGGCAAATAAAGTATCAAAATGGTGGAAGAATTTTAATATTGTAAATCTCAGTGTTATTATAAAATCGATGAGTGTTTCATATTGTCCATCCCAACCATGTAGGCTGATATTATGGCTATTCCTCTTCATAAACCATGTGTTCTTTGTTATCAGGTTATTTCTGATACAAAAGTCCAACAGTTTCTTTCCATCTTCGTTTCTATCCCCATACCCATGTGGGCCCAGAACATTCTCATATCCCATTCTATCAGTTCCCACATGAACATTCAGATCTCCCATTATCATGATCCCATCTCCAACAATATGTATTTCCAGTTCAGTTAGGAACTCTTCTTTTTCTTCCATGCTACATCCTGTGGAGCATACACCTGTATTATCTTCAGTAGTTCCTTGTTTACATGTACAGAGATGCCAACTATTATGATTCAATCGTAATAATTACGAATTAATCCTCATAATTACGCCTTTACGAATCACACACCACAAATTACGATTTTTATTGATTTTAAAATCTAAGTGTGTGAAGTGTTCGGAAGGATACACAAGGAATGCCATTACAGCTTGAATTCTTAGAATATTATTTTCAGATTTCTCAGTAATCATTTATGCCCCTTTCCTGTCCCTCGTTAAGAATATTTCGAATTTGTGCCGAACGCAGTGTGTGCTTCCAGTACTGGCAAAATAGAAAACAGGCACCTGTGAAGTGGTATATTTTGCGGAGTTGTTGTCTTTGTTCGTCATATGACCAGACTCAATGCAAGGATGCAAGTTCTTTTGTCTTTGTTTGGGCGGCAAATTGGTGACAAACTCCGTTTCATTGTGAATACTGTGTGCTTGACTGTTGAAATATTTATTGCGATTTTGTTTGCCAAATTTACATATATTGCTATTATAGGATATATGCTAAACGTGAGTTTCGAAGTGCGAAAGGTTTGAAAAAATGAAGCAGTTTCTTGTGCAGGAAAATACGTGTGATGACGTTACCATGACTAGTGACACTAGTAATAAAACAAAAATAGTTCAAAACATTTAGGGAGAAATACTGCAAAAACTGACCCTGTTTACTGCATTCCTCAAATCTCATTCACACGTGTTTTGTAGTGTGTGTGTAGCCGCGATTTTTCAGATGCGCATGATGAGGAAGAACACGGCTGAATTCCGTGCTAATATGAACTCCGTACTGTTTAGTGCTCTGTTAGTGCAGAGGATGCACATGATATCAAAAGAAAAAGCATGTCACCAGTGCGCGTTTATCAAACAGGAACTACAAGCTGCTAAGAGAGCGACTACAGTACTCAACAAAATAATTATCCTTCAACCTCCACTCAGATATGTACTGCAGATCACCTGTTACTTTAGCAGGTCAATCTTTGAATATGTTATATCTGGTTGAAATATATGTTGCTCATTGATTTTTCAGTTATATGTAAATTAGTAAGATCTCGGTGGCCGCCGCCACCCCCCACCCCAATGCCCTGATGGCTGCATTACGAATTGCCTTTGTTGAAAGTTGGCATCTCTGCATGTATATGCATTATTATAATTCTTTCATTTACGTACTCAATTTCAGCATTTGGTTCAACATTCTGATTCACTGCAAATCCCACTCCATTTCTTTTCTCTCTACTGTTACCCATCCAGTAAAAGGTGTACCCCTTTCTTAGTATCTTCATTCCTTTCCCTTTCCATTTTACTTCACTTAATCCCAGGATGTCGAGTTTTTGTCTCACCATTAGGTCAGTCAATTCATTTTCCTTCTCATTCATTGTTAAAATATTTATTTTTCCAAATAGGGTTTTGTTCTCTGATCTAACACTTGCACAAACATCAGCATTACCATCATACTATGCAACTGTAGTCAGAGACTTGTCAATTCCATTTCCATTTTTAAACTTGCATCCGAGGCTTGTATTATAATTGAAGGCAAGTACAAATTTACTCATCTGCTGACCTGCTAAGCCTAACGCATCTGAGGATTTTCTTTCGGGGTTTACTCCCTTAGCCTTTGAAGATCCCTCTTGTCCACAAGGCAGTGGTTTCCTATTCTAATTTCCCCCAGAGAGGATGGGTTGCCTCATCCACCATCTTTGCCATTCTGAAGGTCTCCTTCTCTGCCTAAGATGCTGTTAATTTCCTATCCTTATTTCAGATAATTATTTCTGTTAGTGTAGACCTGACATTAACTCAGGACATCAGATTAATTTTATACACAAACATTTTCTTACCACACTGTTCCAAAACATAGGAACATCTCCAGAATTATAATTCATTGTTCCATTGTAGGTTGGTATGAAGATAACTGGTTTGAAGAATATTCGCCAATGGAAAAAATTGAGTGTACTAAGGAGCAGATGAGATTAGCTGCTGAAGGGCATCTGACTACTGAAGCACTCATGTGGAATCAAAACAGCGATGAACGGACGATATCAGGGATGGTAATGTAGACTGAATACTTTACTGTTCTAGTCACTGTTAGGATATGCATATCATTGCTTAAGAATGGAGACCTCGTGTCTGCAATTTTATGCACAGATACCTCGTAGGTACAGTAAGTGCAAAATGGAAATTTTAAAGAAACTAATATTTTTTTAATCAGTATAATTATTATGAAATTTAATTCATAATTTGTAACTGACACTTTTTTCCCCATTTTCAACCATATAGAACAGATTTTCGCTCCCCTGTAAAATGAGGTGGTCTGATGACCTAGATGTTAGGCCCCTTTAAACAACAAGCATCATCATCAGTAAAATCAGATTTTGATTACTTATGAGGTCTCCATTCCTAAGTGGGTAGTCCTTTTAAATGATTGGATATTGAAATATATTACATAGTGAGGATAAAAATTATGCAGATTTAGATTGACTTCACTACACTTTTTTCAACTATAAATAAGTTACCTCTTAAGAAATGCTATCTGGTGTTTGAGTGTGATTATCTTCAGAAAGCCAGTCTAATTCTAATTCTATTATAATGCTTTTGGGTTATATTACAAATATGGAGTGTTCCAGTCAGAAATGACAGACATCACTAATGTCATCTCAATGATCGGTTATGCAATTTAATGCAACAAGGTTATACAGTGGACACACTCTTAGCCAGTCTGCTCTGGACCAGACTCTTTGTAGGATAATGAAATGGCTGGTTTAACTGGCAATATTAAAATAAAGGACCTATCCAGCAATTTATAGTACTGTACTTCAATTTAAGATATTTCACCCATTTTTTTTTTTTTTTTTTTTTTTGCTAGGGGCTTTACGTCTCACCGACACAGATAGGTCTTATGGCGACGATGGGATAGGAAAGACAAGGAGTTGGAAGGAAGCGGCTGTGGCCTTAATTAAGGTACAGCCCCAGCATTTGCCTGGTGTGAAAATGGGAAACCACTGAAAACCATTTTCAGGGCTGCCGATAGTGGGATTCAAACCTACTATCTCCCGGATGCAAGCTCACAGCCGCGCCCACCCATTTTTAAACAGTATTTCATACTTTATTAGGCTTACAAAGCATGTTTAATTACAATAATGTATAGTATTACGAATTATTTAAACATGAAAATATGAGTACAGACCACAGTCAGAACTTTGATCAATGATCAGACAATCAACCAAACATGGAAAGTCTTCTAATGAAAGAATCCACCGGCTTGGACATACAACATCGTAGGTCCAAGAAAAGACACCACTTGGATACAGTGGGGTGTCGCTTAGGGTGATATGAATAAAAATGAGATGTAACTCGGAGACAAGTCTCGAAGGAGGATTGAGACGGAAGTCACTTGCGAGACAGAACTCGTCGTTCTCGCTAACGAGACTTGTCTCCTTCCGCTTGAGATGTGTCTCGCACACTGGCTGTGGTATCTGTCAGCTGATGAGTGAATTAACAATCGGAGAGCTACAAAGAGTGGTTTTGTTGGAAGAGATGAAAGTGTTAGATTTACAAGCGAAAATGAAAAGCGGCAGTGTGTTCTTGAAAAAAAACAGAAGAACTCATTTCAGTGCATAAACAGATTTTGCAACTGCAAATGGAAAATCTTTTACATGAAAGGGAGAAAAGAGCAGAACAAACAAGTACAACCGAAATGGAACACCCACCTTTTTTTTTTTTTTTTTTTTTCATTTAGAATAGTTCTTGACAGCCTTTTCTTCTTCTTTAGTTGTTTCACTTGGGAGCCTATTCTGCAAACTATACCTTTCGTATTAATCAATATTCAATAATCTCTACAGTTATTGTTTCAATTCTTTCTAGGCTTACATAAACATAGTGGCTCATACACTTGGTATACTTGTACCCCAGCTTGAGAACGACTGATTTAAGGTTTCTTTTCTTGTAAGTTTACTTCAAGATATTTTGTAAGAAGTTGCATTGTATTTATCATCACATTTAGGATCCACATTCAAATGCATAATTTTCTGCGGTCATTGAAAGTCACTCAAACACTTTTTAAACACGCTTCGTACTTCATTCTTCACGAATATGAAAAGTTTATTGATCATACCTGTGCATAGCTAGGGGTGTTTTTGCATATAATCTACTTTTCTTACAATTTGTTTTACGTCGCACCGACACAGATAGGTCTTGTGGCGACGATGGGGTAGGTTTAGGAGTGGGATGGAAGCGACCGTGGCCTTAATTAAGGTACATTCCTAGCATTTGCCTGATGTGAAAATGGGAAACCATGGAAAACGATATTCAGGGTTGCAGACAGTGGGGCTTGAACCCATACTATACTAGAAGACATAGTGCACTGTAAACACTAGGTCCTGCCAGCAAGGGCATCAACATGTGATAGAGAGCGATAATTTTCAGACTTGAAAAAAATATCCTTCCAGATATCAAAATGTGAATAATAATAATAATAATAATAATAATAATAATAATAATAATAATAATAATAATAATAATAATAATAATAATAATTTCGTGTGGCTATTTCTAGCCTGGTACAGCCCTTGTAAGCCAGACTCTCCGACGAGGATGGGTGTCATCTGCCGTGTTATTGTAGTGGAGGATAGTGTTGTGTGTGAGTTGCAGGAATGTTGAGGATTTAAGTTTAAAATCTCTGACCTGACCGTGAATCGAACCCGGGGGCCCCCTGAACCGAAGAGTACTACGCTGACCATTCAATTAAGGAGCAGGACAAAGTGAATAATGAAAGCCTTGAATAATTGTAAGTCATACCTTAAACATAGCTATGTTTTGTTTCGGCCTTTTCTGTGAGTGTAAATTAATTTTATTTATAAAATGTTAGTCGTATTTTGTGAAAAAATGTCAGAAAAATCACAGATGTGGAATAGATTAAGAATAATTACCGGGCGAGTTGGCCGTGCGTGTAGAGGCGCACGGCTGTGAGCTTGCATCCGGGAGATAGTAGGTTCGAATCCCACTGTTGGCAGCCCTGAAGATGGTTTTCCGTGGTTTCCCATTTTCACACCAGGCAAATGCTGGGGCTGTACCTTAATTAAGGCCACAGCCGCTTCCTTCCAACTCCCAGGCCTTTCCTATCCCATCGTTGCCATAAGACCTATCTGTGTCGGTGCGACGTAAAGCCCCTAGCAAAAAAAAAAAATTAAATTAATTTAATAATTACTAAGAAAATTTTCAGAATTGTATGTTGCACGGTTTTGCATATTTCTGGTTTGATTTTGAACATTTTAGACTTTATGATGCGTGTAAATCCTATCGCTAATGGCTATCATCGTCATCATCTTTATCATTATTGTTATATGAATGTCTCGTGTACTGGCTCCAGAAAATGTTGTGCTAACCATTCCACATTTTCTGTCCGGAAACGGTAGAGATCTTTATAATCATGTTTGAGAGAATCTCTGTGTGTTTTATACATTTTTCTTCTCCGTTGTAAAACCATCATAAATTCCGCCATCACGTTTTCAGCCTGATTCTATTGCCTTGAGTCACCTTCTGGGCAGTCTCAAGAAATTCTGAGATCAGTCTCCATTCAGAGAGACTAAGCTCCAGTTTATTCATATACATTTGGAGATGTCTCCGAGAGAATCCGCTAACGAGCTGTGTCTCAAGGAGCAAAGGTCACTGCTGAGACATCGCTTTTTTATTCATATACATTTGAGGCATGTCTTAATATTTATGAGACAAGAGATACGTCTCCAGTTTATTCATATCACGTTTAGAATATCATGGCGAGTCGTAGCACCTGGAAGCCCAACAGACAAACTGCAGGCACAGACTTAAATTCAGTAAACCTGGGAAATTCTCTTTCTTTGCAACATTAAACATAAACTCGATAATGAAAATTGGAAAGTTGAAACACTTAGGGTGGCGTGCAACCATCATGGAGTAAATTACTACGGAAGTAGTGTTTACTAAAGAAGTCCATGCTACAGAAGTAAATTAATACGGAAGTTATTTACTCCGGAAGTAACGTCGGAGAGTTGAAGTACAATTTACTCTTTTAGGTACTACTATAGAAGTAGCGTTCGTTACTCGCAGAGTAGTGTTGTGTTTGTGTGTCTTCTTTAAAGAAATCTAAATGAATAAGGTTATGTACGATAGGAAATGGGGGGGGGGGGGGAATGTAAGTGAAAAAGATAAATGCTTCGTAGTAGAGATAATGACGATCTATGCAAAGGATATAGGGTGTAAGAAACACAACATAAAGATACTGGATAAGAAAATAAATTCATGGAAAGCCGTGACAGAAGAATTCAATGCTTCGAGTGATGTAAAACGCAGTGAAGAGCAAGTTAAGATTCTGTGTAAGGACTTAAAAGCGAAGGCTAAAGGAAAGCAGAAAGTCATGGACACGCGGGAAAATTAAAACTGATGGTGGTTTCTTCATACAGATCGCCTACATCCACAGCAAAATTTCCCCATTTTCACACTAGGCAAATGCTGGGTCTGTACCTTAAGGCCATGGCTGCTTCCCACTCCTAGGCCTTTCCTACCCTATCGTCACCATAAGACCTATCTGTGTCGGTGCGACGTTAAACAAATTGAAAAAAAAAAAGATAAAAATACCTCTTCCGATTTCTGAAAAGTTCACCATTGTCACCGGAGGGCAAAAAATGGGAATATGCGTGCAGTCACAGTCAGTTGCACCCACGATGTATGGGAACCTGCCAATAAGAAGAATATCCTTTTATTTTCCGAACAATCATCATCATTTGCAGGCGTACTTCCCTCTTAGCCTCACTAGCGCTTTAATGACGCGATGAAAGATACGGCCAGCAGTCGTGTCGTAAACGTTATATAATTAGATCACCGGCAACTATAGGCCTACTGAAATCTTCTGGTACGAAACACTCATAGGGCACACAACAACTGTAATTTCAGAGATACAACAAAATTAAGATAGGAATTCAGCTGTAAGTGATCTCCAAGTACTTAGAAGGAAAGTAAAGGATTCCTTCCTAAGACCAGAAACGTTCCTGGAACTTTCTCCATGTGCACATTATACGGCTCTCGCCTTTCATGCACTGTAGGCCCTATGCACTATTACATTTCCCGTCGTTTTCTGCGTTGAGATCGTCAGTATAATCTAAGTAATTTAAGTAATCCATAAACACGTTTAAAACGTCTTCCTGTCATATACGGCACGATATTATCATTAGTCAACGAGTCTAAACCTAGCTTACTCCAGGCACGACGTGAGAGTAAATTCTAACCTATATTCGTGCGTTATTTACTTCTTTAGTAATATATATACATCATTTTAATGTTACATTTAAAATTTGCCTTATTAGGTGCATTCAAGTGTTGTACATAGATCAACCTTATGTTCTACAAACCTCAAGTTGGACTATTTTCTCGTTTATCATACCTTAACAATTGTGTTACCTTCTCTGATTTGCTTTCATTGTTTTAACTTGTTCAATTTAACTTTTAACATTAGTCCTTGTATTTGCTGTCATGTGTTTTATATTTTAACTAGTCATAGTTTAACATTTTGTCTTTTAGGTGCTATCATGTGTTATATATTGCTATTTGATAAGTTGTATTTTGCTCAATTGATTCGTTGGCTGATGATGACGCGCAATGAGGGTCGAAACTAGTACCAATCTTCTTTAAACGTTATGTGATATATACTCACATCAATAAACATTCATTGTATTGAAAAGGTGGACCTTCAACATTTTTCATTTTACTGTAAACTCCCTGCCAAGCATAAAGACCCTGTATATAGTAAGACCAGCTATAAGTAGTAAATATTTAGACATTCAAGTATCAACGAACGCTCTATTAAACCGAATTAATAAATAAACCCCTGCTGTAACCAACGTTGATGAATGTACTAATGCTGATACAGGTCTTGGAGCAGCTATAGTTGCTGGTAATCATGAAGAAAAAGGAATCTGAGCACTCACCCAAAGATTATTTTTTACAATCTAATAACTACTAAGTATGATCCTATTCTCGTGTCATCTAATGTCACAATTATTCCATCTTTCTTCAAAATTGACGACGGGTACACCTTCATATCTTTCTTGTTTCCATATTGACTCTATTCAACTCCATTACTTCGTAGACTATGCCTTTCACATCTCATATCTTCTTAATATTTCCCATTCTTCATAACATTTTAACTTCCTTCAACGTTATTGCTTGTACACTTGCCCATAATTCACATAGGATCTATTTCTTCTTTCATTATACAGCTATTGTCCTGTCTATTAATGTTCTTATATCCTAGAATCCATCTTAATTTCATACTGCACATAACCTCTCCAATGCTCTTTGAATGACAACCACCTAAACCTTCAATATGATTTGGAGTCTATACATCTATTCATTTGCCTTTGCTGGCAAGATGTAGTGTTTACAGTGCACTATGTCTTCTGGTATGGGCTAGAATAAAATTATTATTTTCATTGATCTGTCTCAGTCGTATCATTGGCTTTGACAATATGAAAGTGGCTGAGGTATGAGTGACGCTAGTAATGCCATTCCTTATGCAGCCAGTCCCTGCTATGAATGGTGTTACCACCGGGCGAGTTGGCCGTGCGCGTAGAGGCGTGCGGCTGTGAGCTTGCATCCGGGAGATAGTAGGTTCGAATCCCACTATCGGCAGCCCTGAAGATGGTTTTCCGTGGTTTCCCATTTTCACACCAGGCAAATGCTGGGGCTGTACCTTAATTAAGGCCACGGCCGATTCCTTCCAACTCCTAGGCCTTTCCTATCCCATCGTCGCCATAAGACCTATCTGTGTCGGTGCGACGTAAAGCCCCTAGCAAAAAAAATTTTTAAAAATGGTGTGACCGAGTTCGATAGCTGCAGTCGCTTAAGTGCGGCCAGTATCCAGTATTCGGGAGATAGTAGGTTTGAACCCCACTGTCGGCAGCCCTGAAAATGGTTTTCCGTGGTTTCCTTTCCCATCCCATTTCCCATCCCATTTCCTATCCCATCGTCACCATAAGACCTACCTGTGTCGGTGCGACGTAAAACAACTAGCAAAAAAAATAAAAGAATGGTGTGAAGATGTCGCTCATAGGGTCGGCTGGTGCATGCATTTCAGTAGGCTTGGCAGACTGTTGTGCAACAGCAACTTCTGGCTCAGTGAGGAAAGCAACGGGAAACTACCTCACTCCTCATTTCCCTAGTACGCCTCTTCAGTGACACCTAGGCCATCTATGACAGCTAATGGTGAATCTCTTGAGGATCCAACCAGCCTTCGGGCTGAATACCCAACATATCTATTCATAACACATTCTCCAATAGCAGAAACGAAACCGTGGCTAGGATTGGAATTCGTTTGTAACATTATCACTTCCTACACCAATGCACATTGATTAGCACAATAATCATTCGTAAGTTCAAATGAAATAGGTTAGCTTTGAAGATCACGTTTGGCACATTGATTATATGTCACTTGCAGTTAAGCTATTGAAATTATTCTCTACCAAATGATACATAAAATTTCGAAAAACAAGAAACTTATCTCGCTTCCTCCGCCTTTCTGGGATGGTCTTTTTTCCTCAGCTGCTAGTGCGACCCTCGTGGGTGGCAGCTGCTCCTCCGAGTGTTATCTCTGATCACGGTCGATCACCGTGAGTTAAATTATGTAATCTTGGGAAGTCGATTCCCTCATCTTAGAAGGGCTCCATGGTGACGATCTCGTTCATGAAATCATATGATACAATTTGTATGAAATAATACATATTGATGCCGTTCATTAAATTTCTCATACAGTTATTTCTCCAAGTATTTATGGTGAATATGAGATTTCTAAGTATTGACTTTGATTTTCTAGGATAATAATAGCATTAAACACTTTGTTTAACTCTTTCTCTTCTCTTGGTGGATTGCCTGAAGTTGTGTATAGTGCTATCGTTTTCTTCCGATGTTATGGATAAATTTTTCTGGAATTTTATAATTTTCTCCACGTAATTTTCACTGTTTGTAGGCAATTGAATTAGGGATTCTTGTCAGTCTTCTCCTAGATAAGCTTTCTAGTTCTATAACGATGATTTAATGTGATAATTTATCCTTCCAGTTTACTTGTGTGTAACTCTCAGAAAAAGTGATTCAGAAGGAATTTTTTCTTTCTTTTGTTTCAACAATCATGCTGCCGTTTCATGGTCTTTTACATGGCCGTTATGATTCTATGCCTTCTGCTATGATGTTAGTCTGGACTTTAGTGACATTGTGTACTTATTTATTCTGTTTGATGCCGCCGCTGGCCATTGTATTTATTTCAGTCTCCTTATTATTTCCACTTTAGTAATAGCGTAATGGTACAAATGCATTGTATTCAGAGAGATCCAAAACAAATCTAAGCTACAAACTGGAAACAATTATTGGTAAACTGAAAAAACATTGCTGAAGAAATTGCTCCTATTAGAAGGAGAAAAAAAAACACGCCTGGTGGAATGAGGAATGTGATATGGTAATAAAGAAAAGGCACAGTGCATGGCTAAATGACTAACAAAAGAAAACCGAAAAATCTCGAGAAGAACTAACCATTGCTAGAAGACAAGCAGCCAAAGAAATTAGAAGAATCAAGAGAGAGACCATAAAAAAACAAAACTTTTTTTGCTAGTGGCTTTACGTCGCACCGACACAGATAGGTCTTATGGCGATGATGGGATAGGAAAGGCCTGGAATTGGAAGAAAGCAGCTGTGGCCTTAATTAAGGTACACACCGGGCGAGTTGGCCGTGCGCGTAGAGGCGCGCGGCTGTGAGCTTGCATCCGGGAGATAGTAGGTTCGAATCCCACTATCGGCAGCCCTGAAGATGGTTTTCCGTGGTTTCCCATTTTCACACCAGGCAAATGCTGGGGCTGTACCTTAATTAAGGCCACGGCCGCTTCCTTCCAACTCCTAGGCCTTTCCTATCCCATCGTCGCCATAAGACCTATCTGTGTCGGTGCGACGTAAAGCCGCTAGCAAAAAAAAAAAAAAAAAAAAAAAAAAAAAATTAAGGTACAGCCCCACCATTTGCCTGGCGTGAAAATGGGAAACCATGGAAAACCATCTTCTGGGCTGCAGACTGTGGGATTCGAACCCACTATCTCCCGGATGCAAGCTCACAGCCATGCGCCCCTAACCGCATGGCCAACTCACCCGGTAAAAGAAAACCTGAACATTATAAATGAGTCATTCAAACAACACAAGACAAGGGACTATTACAGGACATTTAGACAATATCAATCAAAGTATACTCCACCCACCCTCATGATGAAATACCGTATTTACTTGTGTATTAGACCCCCCCCCCCCCCTCCCTGGCTTTTCGAGACGAAGAAAATGAAAAAAAATCTCGCCCAACGTAATTCGTCAGAGAACGACGACGGTTCCGCTTTGAAGCGGGTACAAGTCTTATTGCAGCTCTGATGACATCGCACAAATTTGTGAATAGTTTCGTCCGTATGACCTACGCAATGAAAACGCGTCCAATCCATGTGGTACATCTGTGTTTCGCAGTTAAGAAATGTCCGCCTCTGTAGCGTAGGTCTACTGCAGCTCTGATGACGTCACACAAATAAATGAATAGGCCTTGCTTCGTGTCCAACCTGTGCATTGCAAGCATGCATCAGTCATGCTATATGTCTGTGTTTTGTAGTTAATAATGTCCGCCAGCGTAATGGTTAGCACAATTAGTTGCTGTTTTCGGGGATCTGACTTTGATTCCTGGTACCGTACTGCCAGAGATTTACGAATGGCAGGAAGGTTGATGGTAAAATGAAAATGTTAAAGGTCCACCTTTACAATACCATGAATGTTTATTGATGTGAATATATATTACATAACGTTTAAAGAAGATTGGTACTAGTTTCGACGTTCATTACGCATCATCATCAGCCAACAAATTAATTGAGCAAGGCACAACTTATCAAATAGCAACAATTAACACATGATAGCACCTACAAGACAATTGTTAAACTATGACTAGTTAAAATATAAAACACATGGCAGCAAATACAAGGATTAATGTTAAAAGTTAAATTGTAAAAAGTTAAAACAATGAAAGTAAAACAGAGAAGGTGACACAATTGTTAAGGTATGATACACGAGAAAATAGTCCAGCTTGAGGTTAGTAGAACATAAGGTGTATCTATATACAACACTTGAATGCACCTACTAAGGCAAATTTTAAATATAACGTTAAAATGATGAGGGTATGGTGCGTATGACCATCTAAAACACATGACAGCACCTATAAAGTCACTGTTAGATTATAACCAGTTGAAATGATGAGGTGTGTCTGACCGTAAAATACTGTATAACATTTTTGAGAAGGTATCCCAGTTGTTGAGTCTTGATAAACAAGAGAATAGTCCAGCTTGAGCTGCATAGATCATAAGGCAACATATGTTATCTGTGGGAAGAATAAACCTTGTTCTCTTAAGTTGCGGTAATTAACAGGCTTAATTCAGGTGGTTTTGGTCAGACGCACCTCATCATTTCAACTGCTTATAATCGAACAGTGACTTTATAGGTGCTGTCATGTGTTTTAGATGGTCATACGCACCATACCCTCATCATTTTAACATTACATTTAAAATTTGCCTTAGTAAGTGCATTCAAGTGTTGTATATAGATACACCTTATGTTCTACTAACCTCAAGCTGGACTATTTTCTCTGTTTTGCTTTCATTATTTTAACTTTTTACAATTTAACTTTTAACATTAATCCTTGTATTTGCTGTCATGTGTTTTATATTTGAACTAATCATAGTTTAACATTTGTCTTGTAGGTGCTATCATGTGTTATATATTGCTATTTGATAAGTTGTGCTTTGCTCAATTGATTTGTTGGCTGATGATTACGCGTAATGAGCGTCAAAACTAGTAACCAGTCTTCTTTAAACATTATGTGATATATATTCACATCAATAAACATTCATGGTATTGAAAAGGTGGACCTTTAACATTTTACTGTAATCCCAGTTCAATACGGAACAAAAAAAAGTTTCTAACTTTCAAGGAAGGTTGATATGCGGTAAAAGCGGTACCAGTACATGTAATTCTCCTCCACTCGGGGTGTGTCTAAAAAGAGCTGTACCACCTCGGGATGAGGAAACGAGTTTACATTAGTTGAGAAATATTCGTGGTGGTTGCTGTTTATACAGCAGGCGAGATCATAAACAAAGTGATCGTTTAATATCTCGTAACTCAGGCCAATATAGGTATATATTTGGAGAGAAGTAAGTTTAAAACATGATAAAAGCTGTCCAATTAAAACGATTGTTTTACTCGCCAACTTACCTAACAAATAATAATAATAATAATAATAACAATAACAATAATAATAATAATAATAATTTTATGTACTTTAAACAATTTTCGGAGATGCCAAACAAAACATACTAGGGTATGCGTTAATAAAAAAGAGACAGCGAACATATGAAATTTAACATTATGATAATAAAACGCATTACCGCCACACCTGTAGATATCCATAAATGCGGTATATTTTCCTGTTATTTATTTTTATTTTTTCCGTCGAACTTCTGGCACTATCTGGGCAATAATATACCTAACTTAAACAATGTGGTCTGTCTTATCTCATGTACAGCTGTTTACGTAAATCCTGATGTGATAAATGTAGGGAACAAGCATGAAATGTACTTAAAAATAAGGGTATGTGTTTTAATAGCCGCAGTTATCAAAAGAATGTTTCCAGTTACTATGTATTACATTCGGAAGTACAACTCGTAACATACGCTAGTTATCAGCTGATGGTTTGGCATGCTTTCTACAGCACTTCTTTATTTGGAAGGAGTGGTTTCTGCTACAATACACCAACTGGGAATATCAGAGACCATCTGGGAATGGATTTACACTGTTTAGACTCAATAGTTGGGAACAAAATTGTTTTTAAGAGGTTCAAAAAGACGGGATCTCGTATGCTCTTGATTGCAGTGCATAGCTCAAAGAAGCATCGCTGACGCGACTGGCGAGAGATAGCAATGAAGATAACGTCGTCACTTAGAATGCTGACACGCTGGTAGCAAGGCAGGGAAGTTGGCGGCACAAGGCGATAATTCAAATGAAAGCAGTGATCAGGTTTACTGTGTGCTAGGCCTACTGCTGAACTGACAGAGACAAATGACTGACCATTAAGTTCTTTTGTATCAATATTTAATTATATTATCACACGATACCCTTATCCCTTTCTTCTACGGGATCGAGTATGAAGTGAGACGAATCTTTGTAGCGAGTTTTTACAGCCGTATGCCCTTCCTGACGTCAGCCTCACCAGAGAAATTAATGAGATGTAACAAATGACGTGATATGAGTATCTAAAACGGACTTTTATATGTACCGTAGGCCTAAAAGTTGTGATCACCATTTATCTTTTACGTTTAGAAATACTGCCTTCCGACGAAATAGCCAATATAACTTAAATACATTCTAAATTTGTTAAATAATAGTACGTATAGAATGTTTACACGTCCAATTTTAGCTCTTTATAACCTAGAAGTCATGTGTTCGCTGCACAAAATTTTGAGGTTATCGCATATTGGACCCCTCTTTACTATTTTTGGCTGCAAAAGTGGGGAAAAAAGGGGTCTAATACGCGAGTAAATACGGTATAAACAAGGGAAACTAGCACACAATAATCAAGAGAATGCCAAAATTCTAGCCAATCACTTCAAAGAATTATACTAAATGCTGAGGAACCAAATGAATACTTAGAATTTGATCCTTATCCAAGAAAATAAAACAAGTTTAGAAAAGGTTATACCACCAGATTTCAATGAAGTAATCAAAGCGATTGGTTGGTTCAAGAACTACAAGGCAACAAGAGAGAAACAAATGGTTGCAGAGCTTTGGAAGAATGCAAATAAACAAACACTTCAAAACATCCACAGACACTTCATAGACATTTGGAATTCTGAACAACTGCCTGAAGAATGGAACACAGCTATAATTCATCAAATACACAAAAAGGGTGATAGATTGGATCCAAATAATTACCGGGGGATTTCTTTACTTGATGTCACATATAAGATCCTGTCTAGAATTATCCTAACAAAAATTCAGGAACAACTCGACCAAGAACTTGGAGAATATCAGGAAGGATTTTGACCTGGAAGAAGTTGTCGAGATCAAACCATCAGTCTTAAGTGGACCATGAAACATCAAAGAGTGAGAAACAAAAAGTTAGTCATCACTTTTGTTGACTTCAAGAAAGCGTATAACAGCATCCATCGTGTGTCGTTACTTAAAATCCTCGAGGAATTTGGATTACACCAGAAACTTATCAACCTTATTGGAATTACCATTAAGAACACTAAATCAAAAGTTAAATACAGAAGGGAGTTGTCTGAATCATTTGAAATCCGGACTGGACTTCGACAGGGTGACGGTCTGTCACCATTACTATTTAATTGCACACTGGAGAAAATCATGCGAGAGTGGACTAAGAAATGCCAACCAGACATCACGATTGGCAAAAATATCAAACTCAATTGCCTGGCATTTGCAGATGACCTTGCGCTGCTCGCAAAGAGTGTGGAAGAGGCTAAACACCGAATTGAAGAACTTGAAAACAGCAGCAAAAGTCGGACTACAAATCCCATTTGAAAAGATGGAAATGATGCTATCCTTCAAGATAGAAACACAAGCTATCACATTGAATAACATCAAACAAATTAAGATTGTAAAGAAATTCAAGTATCTTGGGGAGATAATTACTGAGAACTTAAACGAGAAAGTATCAGTAGAAAATAGAACAACTAAATTGAAACAGGCACAGTGTATCACTTGGCCAACTTACAAGAAGAAATTTGTCTCGATAAATGCAAAATTCAAACATTACAACTCCGTTATTAAACCTGAAGCTACCTATGCTAGTGAAACATTATTAAATTTGAACACCAAATTAACAACAGACAAGTTACAGAAAACAGAAAGAAGAATCTTTAGAACAATCATAAACAAAAAATGCCATGTAGATGGGCAATGAAGTTGTATACCAGGAAACTGAGTCAATAATAGACACATTGTGGAAAAGGAAGGTTGCATTTTTCTGCCATATATCAAGACTACCAGAAACCAGGGTACTGAAACATCTTTTCAACTACTTTTGGAAAAGTAAAACCAAGAATAATTCGTTCAAAGAAGTCCAAGATGATTTAGATGAACTAAGCTTGACAATGCAGCAAATTGAAGACCGAGAAGAGAGAAGGATCCTGAGGAACAGAGACTTGAGTCTTAAACTAAAAACGTTTACATGTAAATGGTACACCATAACTGATGATGAAAGGGCAGCCAGGTCATAAAGAATGAAGTAGTTCTGGGAGCAGAAGAAGAAATATAAGCCAAATTTGTAGTTAATACTCTTAAGACTTAACCCCTTAACTGGGTTTGACACCTAAAGGCGTCAACAGCTGTTGCATGAGTATTGGGTTTGACGCCTTTAGGCGTTCTTGTAATTCTAAATGTGTTCTTACGTTGGGTTAGCTGCCTATAGGCATCTGGCTATTCTTAATCACTTCTGCCATCTACTATCGTAATTTAAAACTAATTCAATTCATATTAGATGTGATTATTGCTGTCCTATTCAGTTTTATCCGGTCTCACGCCAGTCGGGTAGTTCGCACCTAGGCGGCAGTCCGACAGCTGTCTCGTGTTGCCTCGTGCGGTCCGCGCCAAATTCTTCGTAAAGAATTTACTTGTGTATATGTACATTGAAATTACTAAATTTGCGAGTTTTTGTAGTAGTAGTAGTTGTTGTTACGATACAGTTGTTCTGTGAACTCCATTGTCCATATTCTGAAAACTCCCCCCGTGGGTGGGGGATGCAGACGAATAATACACCACGGTATCCCCTGCCTGTTGTGAGTGGCGACTAAAAGGGGCGACCAAGGGATGATTGAATTAGAATCATGAAACTACCTTTGATTCTACCATCATGTGGGGAACACCATGGGTTGCCTGTACTTGCGAGTAGTACCACTAAATTAGGTACGAAATAGGTTTGTGATTAGTAGCTGTAAAGAGGCTGTCCTAGGGGTTTCCAGTACCCGTGCGTCGTACCCATGTGAGCAACAGCGCGGGTTTGGGCGTAGTAGCCTGTGAGTTGTACCGCTATATGAGCGGCACCGTAGGTCTGTGTTGCCTGTGATTAGTACCCGCTATGTGAGGAACACCACGGGATAGTGTGGTTAGTACACCTAGGTGAGGAACCTTACCGGTTTGCGTTGGATATGAGTGGTGCCATTGTGTGAGAAACACCATAGGTTTGCGTTACCTATACGAAGTACAATACTTGTGAATAGTACAATCTTGTGTGGAACACCGTGAGTCTTCGCTACTTTTGATTAGTACCCCAACATGACAAATACCATGGTTCTACTTTACTCGCGACATGTACCACTCTGAGGGGCCTTAGACCTGGTTTTTCGGACCCCATTAGACATCAAGCATCCTCGATTCAGGACTGTGCTTTATAAGGGGTCCCTTGGCCAGTAATACTTGTATTTATGACCTTTTTTTTGGCGTCGGATCCACTGTTTTTGTTTGTTTGTTTCTTGTTTGTTTTTGTTTTTTGGGTTCATGGCCATCCATTCATTTTTCATGACTTTTTATTTTGGTCAGTGGATTTTTTTGAACTTTTTGTTGTAATTTCATTTTGTACCATTAGGGGCCGATGACCTCGATGTTAGGCCCCTTAAAACAACAAGAATCATCATCATCATCATTCTGAAAACTTTGTAAATTGGTCTGTGTATGGTGGTAAACTGTTCCGTGTGACGTGAACATGGCTTGGTTAGGAAAGACGTTGAATTATATCGGTGACGATGAAATAGTGGAACATTTACTACAAGATAATGACACTGACAGTGAGGAAATAATAAGTTGAAGCTTACTCTGAGTATAGACTACAGCAAAGGAATGGGAGGGGTCAATTTGTTTGACCAGTGCTTCGCCAGTTACTCTGTGGCATGGAGACTAAAGAAGTATTACATGAAAATGTTCTGGCACTTATTGGACACTGATGTTTTCAATTCATTTTGTTCTCTTCCAAAAGAAAGGTGGGACTGATTCTCAACTGAGTTTTCGTCTCAATCTGGTATCAAAACTGACAGAGAAGTATTGTGATTCGACAGTGAAACCAAAACGTCCAGGGAGAACTTCTGGAGATCCAGTTCAACGACTAACAGCACATCACTTCATATCTGAGAACCCGCCGACCGGAAGTAGGAATCACTCAAGAAATGTTGTGTGTCTGTCAAACCAGGGGCAGCGGGGAACCATCTACTGTTGTGAGGAATGTGACGTGGCACTTTGTGCTTGGCCATGCTTCCATATTTAGCACACTGTGCGCAATTTTTTTCGATGACCTATGAACCAGAAAGTATGTATAACCTATTGATGCATATCTGAAAACTTGAAAAAGTCCCTTTTTATTTTCACTTTTGTATGAACACACGGTGTGTATTGTGACCGTTCATGGACTCCGTGGTTTGTAGATAACCATGAACTATCAAATTATTTGCCGACTAGTATTCAGAAGGTTCGCATGATACTCCACTCAGGGCATGGCCCTTCGAAGAGTATTCGGTCACATTCAGATAACGACGACTGAGCTATAGATACTGCCAATCATAAAATGTAAATTCTACACTAAGGCAAAGTTTTTAAATAAATCGCAACAGAAATTAGAAGGATCACATTTTAATAAAAAAAAAATCAATTGATTGAATATGAACAACTGAAATGAACAACGTAAAATAAATCATATGCATTCATTAACATTAAATAAGGACCGAGTCCATCTTGCATTGTCCATCATAAACCGGAAATAATTATTTAACGCAAATTCACAGAAATGTAGAATCTTATGGATATACCAAAGTCTATCGGGTCATATTATATCATTCACTCGCCGTCGCAAATGTTAATTGTACCTGTCCACTCCGCCTTGCCTTTCATAGTTATCATTGTTCCTATCTGACTAACTAATTATCGGTTAACTTGAACCCCCCAACAGACTTCAGCATTTATAAATGATCACACATGGCAACACAATACACATAAGTGAGTAAAATGCACGTCGTTTCCACCCATCGAGCTGCTGGGCTGCACCTGAAATAAATCTTTATCTACTGGCATGAAAATATAAGTTGGTGCCGTCTGGACTGCGTCAAGGTCTGCCTTCACCGTCAGCTGAAATGCTACTACAGCATGAATCTACTATAAGCATCTACTACATGTACATCGATCGCAATAGGTGACTCTGATCTTAAACATAACTATCACTGAATTGCATTATAAGACCCTAACCGTGCGCATATTCCAACATTTCATTACTTGCAACTACAAATCTTAATTTATTAATTCATGTACTTGATGACTCTCTTCAATACCAATGCCTAACGCTGGACTAGCTTGTCAATCATCTCACAAAATATGCGGCGGAAATTCTATTAACAACACCATTAACAACTTAACACGTCTCGAAACTCAATATAATTCGACACGCAAACTATAAAAATCAACCTAAATTATCTCGTGTCCGCCACGCTTTATGACGACCCTACGCTCGTCATCTCATTGTATACCGCACAAAATCATCACATCCTAACTGCACAAGCAAAATTAAGGAAGAGTCTTATTAACATTGTACATGAACATTACCTAATACACCTTAATGAACTTCCATATCACATCATGGAATTATACCAAGATCACGCATCAATATTTCACACACATTGTCACACTGCAACTTACCTGTAGTAAATGATATTATTTTTGTTTCACAGCGATAAATAATACGGACACAACGCAGTAAAACGTCTCATCCACGGTAATTGACGGCATACAATATTTACCCACGTATGATCAATCGCAACCCAACAAATACAACCGAAAATCTGTTAGATCGTTCAAGTTAACACCCCCTTGTCACCTACATGACATTGACAAAAGGACTAATGCTACTAAAGCATTCTAGGAAAGCAAAAGATAGACAAGTACAATAACTTATCTGGCTTCTTCATGGTAATTCCGCAGCGGTTTAATCATCATTTTTGTAATTCCGTCCATTCCGGCAGAGGCCTGAGTCCGCCAGGGCACTATATTGGTTTAGCACCTCATGTTGTTCATTTACATTCCCTGGTCAGATAGTGATTTAACATCTCCGGCCGCCACCTGAAACTTGTACAATATAATTAGGAATACAATTTCACACTAATTGTATCTTCACTATTCCAGTTTGATACTGGCCTGAGGAAACATATAATTCGAGGTTTGCAAATGATTTTGGCTATTATATAACTTATATCTGGGCTTATTCTTTATGTTTATCAATTACAGAACCAGATCTTTAAGCTTGCTTCAATTATCTTCCTTCATACAGTAATCAGTAAGTAAAACACGAACTCCTTCCATTATTATTTACAATAATAATCAGTTGCTTTCCATAAGCAGAGAAATCCTATGCTAGCTATACATGTGTTTTTGACATTTGAGGAACTGAATAACAACTCTAATCTTCATCATAGAAGTTGCTAAAGGAAAACACACACTATTGTTCTTCTTCTTACTATGAAACACGTCAGCACGGGCCCATTAGATGATTTGCCATATGAAGTTTCATGCTAATCCATGGCCCCCTTTACAACTTCAAACTAGATATCATGTCTAGCCACATTCTTCTCAGCTGATGCTGACATTGTACTGAGCTCTTGCTTGTAGATAAAGCTGATCTTGACGTAATTCGACATATACCACGGGGTCTTGAGTTCGATCCACCGGCTCTCATCCATTATGTCCATTCTACACTTACGAGTTGTATCGGTTCTTTTATAAATATGCGCGTAAGCTGCACATTGACACGTTACACCTTTTTCCAAGTCATTGATACACATTTCATTTCACTTATGACTTTCAATGACCGGCCGACATATTGCTACAGGTCATTGAAAGGTCATAGTATATGAATATATTTACAGGTTTACAAGAAAAATGGTAATAATATAATGCTACTGAATTTCTACTATATCACTAATAATTTAAATAAATCAAGTAAAATATATTTTTCTGTTGAATATTTACATCTGCCCCACGCTACTGCACCCATTCCCAAACTGCACATTGTGCTGAATAATTACCCACTGGCTGGTTTATATTATGAAACTATTCCCCAGTTAAGGGGCTAAATATATATGGATCGATTAAAGTGCTCCAATGTGGGCGTAAGATAATTAATAATAATAATAATAATATATATACATACTGTATCCGTAACTAGGTGTAGTCGGTGAACAAGAGACACCTCAGGAGTGCTCAGTTCTACAGGATTACTGACTGAATAAATAAAAGTGGCAGGATTTAACATGAGGTTCGGAAATAAGAATATTTGATATTCAATCAATATTATATATGATTTATTCAAATAAAATAAACTTTTGCCGTCCTGATATCTATGATTATGAGAAATGATTGCTTTGTTAAGTAAATTACTGATGGATCTTGACGTGACATAAAAATAATTCTAACAAATGGGGTGGTACATGTGACTTGTTTTTCCCTACAATTCTAACAGAGTTGTTTTTAGTATTTTACATATTTCGTTAGTTACTCAAATATTTGAAATTTTTGGAATCTTGAAAAATGGGGATGGTGTATCAAATTCCTCGAACAATCTGGAAGACACATAAAATTTTAATGAAGTGTATGAGATGAAATAATATTCAAAATTTACAAAGTTTACTTCTTCTCATATCAAAATATTAGTGAAATTATGTTCATTAAATATTTATGAACATTAAATGTATCTTGAATATGTTTTACGTTACGTACAAATTAATTCGAGACGTCGGATATATCTGCTCAGTCTTTCTCATTTATCTCCTCATCTGCACTAACATCTAACGTTTCTATTATGTGGTCATCCTTACGAAATTGAAATTGTTACTCCACAAAAAAATCGTTAAATCAAAATAATTCATCGACGTAGGAATACTGTCAAAAATTCTAAATTAAATGCCACTAAAGTTTGTTAAAAATGTTTTCCAGTGTTGACTTAGTTAAATGTAACAAAGGCTTTTCAGTCTGTCAAACACACAGCAAATACAATGTAAATTAAAACACTATAAACATACCTGTAAAATACACACTAACATACAAAGAATGACATGTTTCGTTCTACAAGAACATCGTCCGATTCTATCAAATCACTTAAAAACAAGCTTATATATGTACAGTATTGTTTACGTAGCGTAAACTTGTCAATGATAGAGAGATTAGTGATAACATGAAACAGTAATGACAAAAATTAAATATATACAATTATTAATAAAATGAAAAACTTACGTATTTATCTAGACTGCCGATGTTAAGTCCGTTGTCACCAAACACTATTTCAGGACTGTGGTCATGGAAAGTTTGTGGTGCGCCACACTGCGCGTGGAGAGGGGAGGGAAAGAAAGGGAGGGGCCTTGTAGAGCGATGTGGATCTCTCCTATTGGATGATTAAATCGACTAGACTATACAGCGGAGAGCGGAGGGAGAAGTAGGGCGGAGTGGCTGGAGCGCTGTGGAACCTTCCATCAACATTGGAGAGGGGAGAGATGTTATTGACCTTTTCCATGTTAAATGTACCTTTATGTAATATGGATGAATGCAAATTAATAATTTTTTCTTTTAGGTGAATAAAGTAACGAACGTTATTATTATTATTATTATTATTATTATTATTATTATTATTATTATTATTATTATTATTATTATTATTATTGTTGTTGTTGTTGTTGTTGTTATTGTTATTACGATAAAGGTAATATAATGAGTAGGTGTTGTCGGATATTATGTGAGTAGAGCGAATAGGGGGGGAAATATTCAAATGTGTATGCTCATTTAAATAATTCCCCGCTATTTGGTCTACTCATATATCTGACAACACCGACTCATTAAATTACTTTTATCGTAATAATAATAATAATAATAATAATAATAATAATAATAATAATAATAATAATAATAATAACGTTCCTTACTTTATTCATCTAAAAGAAAAAATTATTAATTTGCATTCATCCATATTACATAAAGATTCATTTAACATGGAAAAGGTCAATAACATCTCTCCCCGCTCCAATGTTGATGGAAGGTAAATTGCTTTTATAATAATAATAATAATAATAATAATAATAATAATAATAATAATAATAATAACAACAACAATAATAACAATAATAACAACAATAATAATAATAATACCATTCCTTACTTTATTCACCTAAAAAAAATATTATTTTGCATTCATCCATATTACATAAAGGTACAATTAACATGAAATAGGTCAGTAACATCTCTCCCCTCTCCAATGTTGATGGAAGGTTCCACAGCGCTCCAGCCGCTCTGCCCTACTTCTCCCTCCCCTCTCCACTGTATAGTCTAGTCGATTTAATCATCCAATAGGAGAGATCCACATCGCTCTACAAGGCCCCTCCCTTTCTTTCCCTCCCCTCTCCACGCGCAGTGTGGCTCACCACAAACTTTCCATGACCACAATCCTGAAATAGTGTTCGGTGACAACGGACTTAATATCGGCAGTCTAGATAAATACGCAAGTTTTTCATTTTATTAATAATTGTATATATTTTATTTTTGTCATTACTGTTTCATGTTATCACTAATCTCTCTATCATTGACAAGTTTACGCTACGTTAACAATACTGTACATATATAAGCTTGTTTTTAAGTGATTTAATAGAATCTGAGGATGTTCTTGTAGAACAAAACATGCCATTCTTTGTATGTTAGTGTGTATTTTACAGGTATGTTTATAGTGTTTTAATTTACATTGTATTTGCTGTGTGTTTGACAGACTGAAAAGCCTTTGTTACATACATGCCACTAAAGTATCACAGATTATCCTCTCTGTCAACACATCACATCTGAAATGCACAAAAAAATATCTTATCACTAGAAAATCTCACTAATTCTACAAACTAGCTACAGGAAGATTTCTAAGGAAGAGATATTTACAATATTTACATGTTGCGTCCATGTACAAATTAACATCATCACTCTCCATTAGGTCCATTTAGAAGTGTCACTGAAAATGTGAAATCTCCATGTGAGTACAAATTCTGGCGATAAAAGTGAGCTCGCCTGGTATTGAACTATAATTTTATCAGGATATTTATTTGAGAATCTACTTTCCAAATTTAATGCCCTCCAGTAAGATTCACACATACATTAGAAGTTTTTAATTAATGACTTCGATGAGTTATATCAGGATAAGCTTATTCCTAAACGTTAAGACAGAATTCTGGAGTACATCGATCGACATCTACTTATTATTATCAACATCGGAAGACTTTATCAAAGTGACTACACTTTATATAATCTCGAAGAACCATTATCTATTTCCTACCATGCTCAAAATCGTGTATAAAAATATCGTCGCACTAACACGTGACAATTCACTATCAAGACTCATATCACATGTACTAATTCCACATAAATTCCACGTACAATAACAACATTATAATGATGACTAATATTCATCACAACGGCATATCACCAATATGTAGTCCGAAAATTATGTAAGAACATGTTATCTTCCAGGCAAGTCTTACTCCCATTAAATTCATCTTGATGAATAAATAAACCATGAAGAATTATAATATCACGGCTCATGTTCTCCTAATAAATCCATAATCTCATTCTGGAATTAATATCCTGACGACATGTTACAATTACCACGAGGCACAAATGTAAGTCCAAATATCATGGCAATATTGAAAAATATTGGGAAAATATTTCTTCGATAAATTCCTACAACACAGATTAACTCACTAATACTAGGCACGTAAATGAGCGAATGATGTGGGTAGATTTGTCAGTGGGAGGAATTAGGACAATAATTGTGATGATATAGATGTTGATTCCCATAGGGAATCTGAAATATTTGTCCTGAATGAGCAAATTTATAATACCAATATAAATGGTCCGTTATTGGACATTATAAATTTTCCAGCTAGCTCATTCTTGGTTGCCAAGAACACCAAGAACCAAGAATGAGCTAGCTGGAAAATTTATAATGTCCAATAACGGACCATTTATATTGGTATTACAAGAATTGTGTCCGTCTATTCACCATGTGAGGGTGCAGATGAGGATGAAGTTGACAAGTTTTATGAATAATATATAAGTAATAATAATAACAATGTAAACGTTTCCACCTTTTCAATACTAAAATATATTCACAAAATTATAAATTACACGGTACTATTTTCGACCCATCTAGGGGTCATCATCAGCCGTATTGGAGCAAAGATCATTTTTGGCGAAATCCTAAGAAAATGTTATTTTAAAGAATAACAAGTGAAATGAGATGTTATTATGTTATTATTATCACTTTCCTCAGAAACAATAATGCAGCCAACCTAAACTCAATCCTAAATTTAATCAAAGGTACTTTTCCAAGACAATTACACTTTCTCCCGCACCCTTCAGCCCCACCTTAAGCCCTCTTCCTAAGCCATATTTCATTTCAATACAAGAACTTACTGATTTACATGATTATAATTTTTACAACACCCCATTTATACTTTATTCTTTGTTAAAAACCTCTTAGTATGTATATTCCTTGTATTATTAACTATTACCATAATATCTCATTTCACTTGTTATTCTTTAAAATAACATTTTCTTAGGATTTCGCCAAAAATGATCTTTGCTCCAATACGGCTGATGATGACCCCTAGATGGGTCGAAACTAGTACCGTGTAATTTATAATTTTGTGAATATATTTTAGTATTGAAAAGGTGGAAACATTTACGTTGTTATTATTATTACTTATATATTATTCTCAGTTCAATACGGACCAAAAACATGAAATTCATAACCATCAAAGTTTTATGAAGCATTGAGTGACATCGTGGTCAGGGTCAACAGCAAGGATAGAATAGTGCTAATGGGCGATTTCAATGCGAGAGTTGGGAATAGAACTGAAGGATACGAAAGGGTGATTGGTAAATGTGGGGAAGATATGGAAGCTAATGGGAATGGGAAGCGTTTGCTAGACTTCTGTGCTAGTATGGGTTTAACTGTTACGAATACATTCTTCAAGCATAAGGCTATTCACCGCTACACATGGGAGGCTAGGGGTACCAGATGCATAATAGACTATATCTTAACAGACTTTGAATTCAGGAAATCTGTTAGGAATGTACAAGTTTTTCGCGGATTTTTTGATGATTCAGACCACTATCTGATCTGTAGTGAACTAAGTATCTCGAGGCCTAGGGTAGAGAAAGTGGAATCTGTCTGCAAACGAATAAGGGTAGAAAATTTCCAGGACGAGGAAATTAGACAGAAGTACATGGATATGATTAGTGAGAAGTTTCGAACAGTAGACAGTAAGCAGGTTCAGGATATAGAAAGTGAATGGGTGGCATACAGGGATGCTGTAGTAGAAACAGCAAGGGAATGCCTTGGAACAACTGTGTGTAAAGATAGGAAAAGGCGAACATCTTGGTGGAATGATGAAGTGAGAGCAGCCTGTAAACGTAAAAAGAAGGCTTATCAGAAATGGCTCCAAACAAGGGCCGAGGCAGACAGGGATTTGTACGTAGATGAAAGAAACAGAGCGAAACAAATAGTTGTTGAATCCAAAAAGAAGTCATGGGAAGATTTTGGTAATAACCTGGAAAGGCTAGGTCAAGCAGCAGGGAAACCTTTCTGAACAGTAATAAAGAATCTTAGGAAGGGAGGGAAAAAGGAAATGAACAGAGTTTTGAGTAACTCAGGTGAACTCATAATAGATCCCAGGGAATCACTGGAGAGGTGGAGGGAATATTTTGAACATCTTCTGAATGTAAAAGGAAATCATCGTGGTGGTGTTGCAAACAGCCAAGCTCATGGGGAGGAGGAAAATTATGTTGGTGAAATTATGCTTGAGGAAGTTGAAAGGATAGTAAATAAACTCCATTGTCGTAAGGCAGCAGGAATAGGTGAAATTAGACCTGAAATGGTGAAGTATAGTGGGAAGGCAGGGATGAAATGGCTTCATAGAGTAGTAAAATTAGTGTGGAGTGTTGGTAAGGTACCTTCAGATTGGACAAAAGCAGTAATTGCACCTATCTGTAAGCAAGGGAACAGGAAGGATTGCAACAACTATCGAGGTATCTCATTGATTAGTATACCAGGCAAAGTATTCACTGGCATCGTGGAAGGGAGGGTGCGATCCATTGTTGAGAGGAAATTGGATGAAAACCAGTGTGGCTTCAGACCACAGAGCGGCTGTCAGGATCAGATTTTCAGTATGTGCCAGGTAATTGAAAAATGCTATGAGAGGAATTGGCAGTTGTGTTTATGTTTCATAGATCTAGAGAAAGCATATGACAGGGTACCGAAGGAAAAGATGTTCGCCATACTGGGGGACTATGGAATTAAAGGTAGATTATTAAAATCAATCAAAAGCATTTGTGTTGACAATTGGGCTTCAGTGAGAATTGATGGTAGAATGAGTTCTTGGTTCAGGGTACTTACAGGGGTTAGACAAGGCTGTAATCTTTCACCTTTGCTGTTCGTAGTTTACATGGATCATCTGCTGAAAGGTATAAAATGGCAGGGAGGGATTCAGTTAGGTGGAAATGTAGTAAGCAGTTTGGCCTATGCTGACGACTTGGTCTTAATGGCAGACTGTGCCGAAAGCCTGCGGTCTAATATCTTGGATCTTGAAAATAGGTGCAATGAGTATGGTATGAAAATTAGCCTCTTGAAGACTAAATTGATGTCAGTAGGTAAGAAATTCAACAGAATTGAATGTCAGATTGGTGATACAAAGCTAGAACAGGTCGATAAGTTCAAGTATTTAGGTTGTGTGTTCTCCCAGGATGGTAATATAGTAAGTGAGATTGAATCAAGGTGTAGTAAAGCTAATGCAGTGAGTTCGCAGTTGCGATCAGCAGTATTCTGTAAGAAGGAAGTCAGCTCCCAGACGAAACTATCTTTACATCGGTCTGTTTTCAGACCAACTTTGCTTTACGGGAGCGAAAGCTGGGTGGACTCAGGATATCTTATTCATAAGTTAGAAGTAACAGACATGAAAGTAGCAAGAATGATTGTTGGTACAAACAGGTGTGAACAATGACAGGAGGGTACTCGGAATGAGGAGATAAAGGCTAATTTAGGAATGAACTCGATGGATGAAGCTGTACACATAAACCGGCTTCGGTGGTGGGGTCATGTGAGGCGAATGGAGGAGGATAGGTTACCTAGGTGAATAATGGACTCTGTTATGGAGGGTAAGAGAAGTAGAGGGAGACCAAGACGACGATGGTTAGACTCTGTTTCTAACGATTTAAAGATAAGAGGTATAGAACTAAATGAGGCCACAACACTAGTTGCAAATCGAGGATTGTGGCGACATTTAGTAAATTCTCAGAGGTTTGCAGACTGAACGCTGAAAGGCATAACAGTCTATAATGATAATGTATGTATGTATGTATGTATGTATGTATGTATGTATGTATGTATGTATGTACAATGAAATTCGTAAAATATGAAAGGATGGTTACGATAACACATGGATAATCAATCAATCAATCAATCAATCAATCAATCAATACTGATCTGTATTTAGGGCAGTCGCCCAGGTGGCAGATTCCCTATCTGTTGCTTTCCTAGCCTTTTCCTAAATGATTTCAAAGAAATTGGAAATTTATTGAACATCTCCCTTGGTAAGTTATTCCAATCCCTAACTCCCCTTCCTATAAATGAATATTTGCTCCAGTTTGTCCTCTTGAATTCCAACTTTATCTTCATATTGTGATCTTTCCTACTTTTATAGACGCCATTCAAACCTATTCGTCTACTAATGTCATTCCACGCCATCTCTCCGCTGACAGCTCAGAACATACCACTTAGTCGAGCAGCTCTTCTTCTTTCTCTCAATTCTTCCCAACCCAAACATTGCAACATTTTTGTAACGCTACTCTTTTGTCGGAAATCACCCAGAACAAATTGAGTTGCTTTTCTTTGGATTTTTTCCAGTTCCTGAATCAGGTAATCCTGGTGAGGATCACATACACTGGAACCATACTCTAGTTGGGGTCTTACCAGAGACTTATATGCACTCTCCTTTACATCCTTACTACAACCCTTAAACACCCTCATAACCATGTGCAGAGATCGGTACCCTTTATTTACAATCCCATTTATGTGATTACCCCAGTGAAGATCTTTCCTTATATTAACACCTAGATACTTACAATGATCCCCAAAAGGAACTTTCACCCCATCAACGCAGTAATTAAAACTGAGAGGACTTTTCCTATTTGTGAAACTCACAACCTGACTTTTAACCCAGTTTATCAACATACCATTGCCTGCTGTCCATCTCACAATATTTTCGAGGTCACGTTGCAGTTGCTCACAATCTTGTAACTTATTTATCACTCTATAGAGAATAACATCATCCGCAAAAAGCCTTACCTCCGATTCCACTCCTTTACTCATATCATTTATATATATAAGAAAACATAAAGGTCCGATAACACTGCCCTGAGGAACTCCCCTCTCAGCTATTACAGGGTCAGACAAAGCTTCACCTACTCTAACTCTCTGAGATCTATTTTCTAGAAATATAGCAACCCATTCAGTCACTCTTTTGTCTAGTCCAATTGCACTCATTTTTGCCAGTAGTCTCCCATGATCCACCCTATCAAATGCTTTAGACATGTCAATCGCGATACAGTCCATTTGACCTCCAGAATCCAAAATATCTGCTATATCTTGCTGGAATCCTACAAGTTGAGCTTCAGTGGAATAACCTTTCCTAAAACCAAATTGCCTTCTATCGAACCAGTTATTAATTTCACAAACATGTCTAATATAATCAGAAAGAATGCCTTCCCAAAGCTTACATACAATGCATGTCAAACTTACTGGCCTGTAATTTTCAGCTTTATGTCTATCACCCTTTCCTTTATATACAGGGGCTACAATAGCAACTCTCCATTCATCTGGTATAGCTCCTTCGGCCAAACAATAATCAAATAAGTACTTCAGATATGGTACTATATCCCAACCCATTGTCTTTAGTATATCCCCAGAAATCTGATCAATTCCAGCCGCTTTTCTAGTTTTCAACTTTTGTATCTTATTGTAAATGTCATTGTTATCATACGTAAATTTTATTACTTCTTGGGCCTTAGTCTCTTCCTCTATCTCGACATTATCCTTGTAACCAACAATCTTTACATACTGCTGACTGAATACTTCTGCCTTTTGAAGATCCTCACATACACACTCCCCTTGTTCTTCTTCTTCTTGTTTCGTATAGGCCAGCTAAGGACCACGACATTCAACTATTGCATTTTGGAATGGGCTTTGATGTTTGCCCAGTAGTTGCGCATCCTCAGGCTGTGTTGCTCCTTCCTCTCCTTTGTCCAAAGGGCGCCAGTCTTCTTTGTTGATAATCTGTCCTGGAACTTCTTATGTTTAAGCATCTTCCTGAGTGCTGTACGATCCTTTAAGATTCCTTCTGTTATTCCCAGTTCCTGTAGATCTTTATTCACTTCCATCAACCATGGTGACTTGGTCTTCCTATTTTGCCAGTAGCTGAGAATCCGGTTGGTCAACCTGGTAGTATGCATCCTGTAGACGTGCCCATAGAATGCTAGGCGTCTCTTCCTTGCTACATTCGTTATTCTTTCACAGTACTTGTAGAGCTCTTGGTTAGGCCGTCTTTTATAACTGTCCCCTTCCTTGACTGGCCCCAGTATCTTCCTCATTATCTTTCTTTCCTGGATTTCAAGTTTTTCCATGAGTCCCTTCCTGTTGAATGTTAGACATTCTGAAGCATATAAGGCTTCAGGGCGGATGACTGTCTGGTAGTGCTTCATCTTAGTATTACGAGAGAGACACTTTTTATTATACGTATTCTTGGTCAGTTGGTAGGCCATTTCAAGCCTGTTAACTCGAGTTGACAAAGCTGTTCCTTCAGAGAGATTGGATTCCAACCATTCTCCCAAGTACTTAAACCTATTGGTTTTCCTGATCTCTCCCTGTTCCAGATGCAACGTACAAGGAGATTCACCGATGTTCGTGATGAATTGTGTTTTTTCGAGAGACACATGTAGCCCAACCTTTGCTGCTTGTTGTCTGAGAACATTTAGTTGTTTCACTGAAGTTTCTATTGAATTAGATATCAGGGCCAGATCATCGGCATACGCCAGACAGTCAACATTGAGCTCATTGCGCTTATGTCCCAAATAAATGCCACTTGGAATCTCCATTCTAGCTAACTCCTTTCGCCACTCTCTTATTACTTTCTCCAAGGCACAGTTAAAGAGGAGAGGGGACAGACCATCTCCCTGTCTCACTCCTGATTTAATTTCAAAACTTTCTGATATGACTCCTCTGAACTTTACTCGTGACCTGGTGTTGCTTAAAGTCTGTTTTATGAGGTTCATTAATTATTAATTTATTCCTGGAATGTCCTTCTTGGAACCTGTTTCTGCCTTAAAATACCTATACATACCCTTCCATTTTTCACTAAAATTTGTATGACTGCCAATTATGCTTGCCATCATGTTATCCTTAGCTGCCTTCTTTGCTAGATTCAATTTTCTAGTAAGTTCCTTCAGTTTCTCCTTACTTCCACAACCATTTCTAACTCTATTTCTTTCCAGTCTGCACCTCCTTAGTCTCTTTATTTCTCTATTATAATAAGGTGGGTCTTTACCATTCCTTACCACCCTTAAAGGTACAAACCTGTTTTCGCATTCCTCAACATTTTCTTTAAACCCATCCCAGAGTCTGTATACATTTTTATTTACCGTTTTCCACCGATCATAGTTACTTTTTAGAAACTGCCTCATACCTGCTTTATCAGCCATATGGTACTGCCTAACAGTCCTACTTTTAAGACCTTCCTTTCTATCACATTTATTTTTAACTACCACAAAAACAGCTTCATGATCACTAATACCATCTATTACTTCAGTTTCCCTATAGAGCTCATCTGGTTTTATCAGCACCACATCCAAAATATTTTTCCCTCTGGTTGGTTCCATCACTTTCTGAATCAGCTGTCCTTCCCATATTAACTTATTTGCCATTTGTTCGTCATGCTTCCTGTCGTTCGCATTTCCTTCCCAATTGACTTCAACTGATCTGTCATTTCAGAAGTCGGTAACACGTGGTCAGGAATCTGAACAAGTACACGAATTAAACTCCAAGTCCTATCTCACATATTAGGAAACAATCAATGAAATATCATGAAAAAGAAATCAACTACAGACTACAAGACCATACCAAAGAAAGAAATAGAACTTAAGTGCCACAAAGAACAGATATTAATATGACGTAGTCGACTTAACTTATACTGTAGTCTTCATGTTGAGCTCGTGGTGTCCTCAATCGAACATTCTAGGGTTGAAATCCTTGCATTTCTCCACTGTTAGCACCGGTCCATTGACGTAAAAATTCATGATGGAATGTGTGTAGTATTCGGCACAATCTTCCATCTTCTTTCGATGAATGCTGTAGAGGTCCTGTTCCACTTTACACTTCCCAATGATTTTGCTGAAACTTGTACAGAATAAATTAGAAAAAAAAATCCCAAGCACAATCCTGCAAGTTGTTATAGAAAAACATGTACTTTTATTTAGTTATCTGTATCTTTTCGACGTCTGTGGGTTGAACAATAATTGTAGTCGTAGCCTGGCATAATTTAAGTATGAGCTGAACGCTGGAATGCGTCCACTATCCCTGGCGATCGCTGTATCTTCACTGACGTTCTGCGACGAAATAAGCTGAAGTGAGCAGCAGTTAGAAGTGACTTGCTTTAAGTAACGTAGTACTCCATTCATCGTTGGAACTATGAGTCAGTTCAAGTACTGAATTCTTATCATTTTCTTTAACTAAATTCACATTACTTCCACTGGTACACCATTCAAATTAAATATAAATTCAGTTATTAATTATTACAATTCACACGTGATATCATTAACACTGTCCAGCCAAGTTTTCCTTTTGTACACCTTCATAATTACACTTATCACGCCGTCGATGTTATTAAAATATTTCCATTACTTTTAACCAAGTACAACTGCACGTGAACATATTCTAGCTATTTTCTTTTCTCTTCCACTTTTATTTCTATTTTCATTTTCCGAGCCAGCTAGAACTCCCCCTTCAGGTTGGAAATGGCTCGCCGACAGCTGTAACCATCGTCGTCTTGGTCTCCCTCTACTTCTCTTACCCTTCATAACAGAGTCCATTATTCACCTAGGTAATCTATCCTCCTCCATCCACCTCACATGACCCCACCAGCGAAGCCGGTTTATGCATACAGCTTCATCCATCGAGTTCATTCCTAACTTAGCCTTTATCTCCTCATTCTGAAAACCCACCTGCCATTGTTCCCACCTGTTTGTACCAGCAATTATTCTCGTTACTTTCATGTCTGTTACTTCTAACTTATGAATAAGATATCCTGAATCCACCCAGCTTTCGCTCTCGTAAAGCAAAGTTGGTCTGAAAACAGACCGATGTAAAGATAGTTTCGTCTGGGAGCTGACTTCCTTCTTACTGAATACTCTTGATCACAACTGCAAGCTCACTGCATTAGCTCTGCTACACCTTGATTCAATCTCACGTACTATATTACCATCCTGGGAGAACACACAACCTAAATACTTGAAACTATCTACCTTTTCCAGCTTTGTATCACCAATCTGACATTCAGTTCTGTTGAATTTCTTACCTACTGACATCAGTTTAGTCTTCGAGAGGCTAATTTTCATACCATACTCATTGCAATTATTTTCAAGTTCCAAGATATTAGACTGCAGGCTTTCGGGACAATCTGCCATTAAGACCAAGTCGTCAGCATAGGCCAGATTGCTTACTACATTTCCACCTAACTGAATCCCTCCTTGCCATTTTATACCTTTCAGCAGATGATCCATGTAAACTACGAACAGCTAAGGTGAAAGATTACAGCCTTGTCTAACCCCTGTAAGTACCCTGAACCAAGAACTCATTCTGCCATCAATTCTCACTGAAGCACAATTCTCAACATAAATGCCTTTTTAAAATCTACATTTAATTCCATAGTCCCTGGTATGGCGAACATCTTTTCCCTCGCTACCCTATCATATGCTTTCTCTAGATCTACGAAGCATAAACACAACTACGTATTCCTCTCGTAGTATTTTCCAATTATCTGGCGCATACTGAAAATCTGATATTGACAGCCCCTCTATGGTCTGAAACCACACTGGTTTTCATCCAACTTCCTCTCAACTAGTGATCGCGCCCTCCCTTCCAAGATCCCAGTGAATATCTTGCCTGGTACACTAATCAATGAGATACCTCGATAGTTGTTGCAATCCTTCCTGTTCCCTTGCTTATAGATAGGTGCAATTACTGCTTTTGTCCAATCCGAAGGTACCTTACCAACACTCCATGCTAATCTTATTACTCTATGAAACAATTTCATCCCTGCCTTCCCATTATACTTCACCATTTCAGGTCTAATTTCATCTATTCCTGCTGCTGTATGACAATGGAGTATATTTACCATCCTTTCCACTTCCTCAAGTGTAATTTCACGAACACCATTTTCCTCCTCCCCATGAACTTGGCTGTTTGCAACTCCACCAGGATGATTTCCGTTTACGTTGAGAAGATGTTCAAAATGTTCCCTCCACCTCTCCAGTGATTCTCTGGGATCTACTATGAGTTCACCTGAATTACTCAAAACACTGTTCATTTCCTTTTCCCTCCCTTCCTAAGATTCTTTATTACTGTCCGAAAAGGTTTCCCTGCTGCTTGACCTAGTCTTTCCTCGTTATTACCAAAATCTTCCCACTACTTCCTTTTGGACTCAACAACTATTTGTTTTGTTCTGTTTCTCTCATCTACATGCAGATTCCTGTCTGCCTTGGCCCTTGTTTGAAGCCATTTCTGATAAGCCTTCTTTTTACGTTTACAAGCTGCTCTCACTTCATCATTCCACCAAGATGTTTGCCTTTTCCCATCTTTATACACAGTTGTTCCTAGGCATTCCCTTGCTGTTTCTACTACAGCATCCCTGTATGCCATCCATTCACTTTCTATATCCTGAACCTGCTTACTGTCTACTGTTCGAAACTTCTCACTATTCATATCCATGTACTTCTGTCTAATTGCCTTGTCCTGGAGATTTTCTACCCTTATTTGTTTGCAGACAGATTTCACTTTCTGTACCCTAGGCCAGAGATACTTAGTTCATTACAGATCAGATAGTGGTCTGTATCATCGAAAAATCCCCGGAAAACTCGTACATTCCTAACAGATTTCCTGAATTCGAAGTCGGTTAAGATATAGTCTATTATGGATCTGGTACCCCTAGCCTCCCACGTGTAGCGGTGAATAGCCTTATGGTTGAAGAATGTATTCATAACTGCTAAACCCATTCTAGCACAAAAGGCCAGCAAACGCTTCCTATTCCTATTAGCTTCCATATCTTCCCCACATTTACCAGTCACCCTTTCATATCCTTCAGTTCTATTTCCAACTCTCGCATTGAAATCGCCCATTAGCACTATTCTGTCCTTGCTGTTGACCCTGAGCACGATGTAACTCAATGCTTCATCCTCATCTGCACCCTCACATGGTGAATACACTCAGACAATTCTCGTCCTAATTCCTCCAAATGCCAAATCTACCCACATCATTCGCTCATTTACGTGCCTAACAGAAACTATGTTGCGTGCAATGGTATTCCTGATAAACAGCCCTACCCCAGACTCTGCCCTTCCCTTTCCAACACCCGTCAAGTACACTTTATAATCTCTTATATCTTCCTTGTTATCTCGCCTTACCAAAATATTACTTACTCCTAGCACATCCAGATGCATCCTCTTAACTGACTCAGCCAGTTCTACTTTCTTTCTTCCATAAGCCCCATTAATATTGATAGCTCCCCATCGAATTCCATTTCGTTCACCAAGTTGTTTCCAAGGAGCCCCTCGCCTGTCAAATGGGAGTGGGACTCCGTTACTCCCATAGGTCTGAGGCTTGCTTAAAATGTTCTGAGCTCGGTAAATTCATGAAGCAGGATGCTACCCAGTCCAAATGAGTATCTCTCCTCTAACTGGTTATGGACCACCGGTGGATTGTATAGTCCTAGCCGCCTGAGCACAAGGAGGGCCATGACTCAGAATATGTCAGAGATGCCCACTCGCATTCCATAGCAACTGGTATCCCGATTCTAAGGACCACTTACTAGGCCACTCAGCCGTTGCTCGTGGTTCACGAACTAGGACGTGACTACAGTAACCCACACTATGAACCATGTAATAATAATAATAATAATAATAATAATAATAATAATAATAATAATAATAATAATAATAGAAAAAAGACCACTACAGCATGGATTAAGGAAATGAAGAAGGATATGGAAAGGTTAAGCATCTTGGAAGACCAGCTGTTGGAAAGGAATATGTTTAGGAACATACTTAAGAATTTGGAAGGTGTTCAAGCCGCAGGAAGAACTAGGAAGACCGGAAGAGCCTGGACAGATGAACAACGGAAGCAGGCCAGCGAATGCATGAAGGAGTATTGGACACAGAGAAAACTCCGCACGAAGAGAAAGAAATGAAGTTGTAGCGTGATCCTTAGTGGTCCATTCGCTTGTAAAAAACAAAAACAAAAAACAAACTAATAATAATAATAATAAGAGTACAGAATGTATTTATTAGTGTAATTGTCTGTCATGATACGAAATATTAGATCCCTTTCATGATCCAACAGCTGTATTTTTTTTTTTCACTTCACACTTCACAAAACACTCGTTTAGTCACTAAAGTAAATTTTGAGAAAAAAAAAAAAAAGCATCGTTAATTCCCCTTTTCCTGCTGATACCGGATCGGGGCAAATTTGGTTTCTCTCGACTATGTCCCGTCTCTCCAGCATACCTCATCCAACACTGTGTTCCAGTCCAGATTTTGTTGTTCTGTGCTGTTCTTCACATAGTCCTTACTTCGTAATCTTTGTCTCCCTTGTCCTCTCTTCCCTGTTATATGTCTTTCTAGTGCTTGTCTTGGCAGTCTTTCTTTCTTCATCCACTTGACATGTCCAAAACACCTCAATCTGCTCTGTTCCAGTTTGTCTTTTTGTTTTTGCACATTTAGCTTTTTTGTTTGTCTTCATTTCTCACTCCATCCCTCCTTGTCTTCTATACTGTACTCCTCAGGAATTTCATCTCAGCTACCTGTACTCTACCCTCATCTCTCTTGAGTTATTGTCCAGGTTTCTGCTGCATATGTCATTATAAGTGAATAATATCCCTTGTACATTAATTCTTTTACCTTCATGGGTACATCTTTATTCCATATTAATCTCCGTACCTGGTGGTAAAAGGCACTCCGCATTCCTTCCACTAATTTCCATATCCAGTCTTCTATTTTCATTCAGTTCACTTCCCAAGTATTAGAAGTGTTCTACTATTTCCAGTTCCTTGTCTCCAATTTTGATAGCTCCTTTTCCTTCTTTATTTTCTCTACTCCTCAGCATTGTCTTGCTTTTCTCCACGTTTTTCCTCAGTCCCTATTGTTCAATCCTTCTATTCAGTACTTTCAGTTGCTGTTGTACCTTCTCCTTATCTACCCTTCTGATCACATCATCATCTGCAATCATCATTATATTAATTCTTTCCCCTCTATAATCCTTCCTTGCTGCCTTTACAATGTCATCCATCACCATTATGAATACAGTAGAAGTCCGTTATAAGAGAATTCACAACAGCGGAATATTTACTCACTATGGCGGATTGTCGTTATATCCGATGTTTGTATAAAAGTCGGAAAACTCCCCATACACATTAAAATCGGTATGAAACGGCAATCAGTTTGTTCAAAACTTGTGTTTCTGTGGATGATATCCACACTACGACTTACTTGTTTGTTATTTTTCGAAATGCGATACTACATGAAAGTGTGTGTTTAATTTCATTTTGAAAAAAATTACAGTTCCGTATTTCTCCGAATCCAATATGATCCCCACTTTTTCCTCCAAAAATTTAAATCAGGCTCAAAAAGTACTTTGTAAAATTATATGAATGTCTTTTTTGTACAGTACCCTATGCATTTTTGTACTATTTTAGACGCCGAACATTGGCTTTCGTTATGCCGCATTTTTTTTGCGTTTGCACAATTATTCTTTATTTCTGAGGGTTTAATGACCATTAACTTAAAATTGGCATCATAATACCGAAGAGAACCTGTTGAAAATTTGCCGGCAATACCTATTCCATGCGTCTCTACAATACGGCGATCCGCCAGGAAAAATATTCTTGCTGTCTGTCTATAAAACTGTTACGGTACTTTTACTCAGCGTCGGATATAACCGGCTACCGCTACACGCAAGTCTCGCTTGCCGGGTTCGGCCAACTTCAGTGGCTAGCGATGTGTAGGCCTAATCGCGGACTTTGAAGGTCAACGATCGAGTTTATTGTGCCACGGTATGGCCTTTCCGCCCTTGCGTTTTTCGTGCACATACCGGTACCTCACAATTTCATTTTCGACTTCTTTAAAGCGTCCTTGTTGAGGACCACTGAATGCATTTTTTGTATCTTTGTCTTCACGCTGACGCCAGATAATGGCTTTAGTTAGGCCTATGCCATATTTTCTTGCAGCTGTACAATTATTCTACATTTCCGAGTGTTTAATAACCATTAACTTAACATTGGCATCATAGCCTAATATCGACAAGAACCCTTTGAAAATTTGCCGGCAATACCTGTCCCATGTATCTTTACGATTATCCATCACGAAAATATTCATTCTGTCTATAAAATTTAATTTTACTAAGAGTCAGGTACAGTAGATGCTTTATAATTCTGCCCCTGAGTAGCCATGGCCTTTCTAAGAATTCGAAGGCTCGCATGTTTTGATTTCATTCTGTAGATTTGAGAAACGTTTTTGTAGAGGCTAATAGAATGTCATTCTCTCTTCACTATTTCCCAAGATCCAGTGACGTTACACAAAGGCACTGTACAACCGGTTGTCACGGCTAGCTATGTATAATAAAGAATCGGTCGTTTAATGTCACTGGATTTTGTGTGTGTGTGCGCGTGCGGGGGTGAAAGGAAGCAGCGTGGTTACCGCGAGAGTTGCCAGTGGTATTCATTACTGTTTGGCCGCGAATGCAAGATGACCCTTGATTTTTCGCATGATATTCTGAGGGGTAAAAACCTCATCTTTGATTCAGAGAAATACGGTATCACTCCAGAGTTTTTATCTTCAAATGGCGCCACCTAGCTTAACCGTATATGTGTCATGAAAACATAATTGAAACGCATGTAGAGAAATGAGTTATCCTCGCTAAAATTTACATGTGAATAGCCTTTCCGAAATTTAATTAGACGTGAGAAAATATGAACTATTCTCTGAAATCAGTGATGTATCTGCCATACATTGAGGGTGTATCACATTCTTAGGTACCGGTACTTAATTTCAATATATAACATTAAAATTAAGGGATCGTTTACTTCGGCCATTATTTTGAACGAGTTAACAACGGCTATCGGCCATGTTATTTACGCATTTATTGCGAAAACTTGTTATCCTCTTTCATTTCAAATTTTCTTTAGAGAATAGCAGTCGTTGGGTATTACTAATCGACTCCAACATCGCCAGCCACATCATATACGAAACATGTACCACTTTTGACCATTAAAAATTGCCTTAAGCAATCATTGTATCGACTAGGTGGAAAATAAATACTTAATTGTGAATCTATTGTAGTGCGATACGGACCATGAAGCTGATTTTATGTAATCCAACATCGCCTTCGAATGTCAACGAGAGAGCTCGCAAATGCACACAGTGAGAAAACTATACCGTACCAAAGATGATCAATCGCATTTTGTGGCAAACGTTTGTTTCCTTATTCAAACAGCTTTACTTATCCTAACTTAACCGTACTATACATATGATGAAAACATACTTCAAGCGCCAGTAGAGAAATGATAACCTTCTCGCTATAAATTTACATGATAATAACCTTTCCGTAATTTAACCAGACGCGAGAAAATATAAACTAACCTGTGAAATCAATTATTTACTCTGCCATATCTCGAGGTGTATCCCTTTTTTACTTACTGTAATTGCAGTATTTAGCATTAAAATTAAGCGATCATTTAGTCAGGCTTTATTTTTAACGGGTTAAGAACTGCTATCGGACACATTATTTACGCATTTATTACGAAAATATGTTCTGCTTCATTTCAAATTTTCTTTTCAGAACAGCAGTAGACAGGTATTACTAACAGACTCCAACATCGCCTTCAAATGTCGACGAGAGAACTCGCTAGTTAACATAGCGAAGAAACGATACCGAAGATAATCGATTTCATGCAACATAATCGCTGTGGTGCATAATTATCGATAACAGAAAAATAGCTCGTAATAATGGATGCGTCAGTGATAGGCCTCTTGCTATAACCGAAGGACAATACACAGTTTAATATAGAAATTTTGAAGGGACAACAAAATACTGTCTGTATAACGGGGTTCTCGTTATATGCCATACTCGCTATTGCGTACTTCTACTGTATTAAAGGTGACCACACTCTCCCTTGTTTTAGTCTTCACACAGTTGTAACAGTTATCATATATTGCTTTTATCTCCAACACTATGATACCAACAAAAAGATGGTTTTCCCATTTTCATACCACGTAAATGCTGGAGTTGTACCTTAACCCATTCAAGTCACAATAAATGGCCACATTGTTGACTGTGGAATCAGATTTAATTTGCCTGCCCTTAGTTTGACCGTACCCTATCACGCAAAAACATGAATAAAATATAAACTAATGCAGATAATTCATTCAAATTTTGTATTCATGCCATTGAAGGTTATGATTTACCCATTCTTCATTCCTTGAGTGACTGGTGGCTTTGGTATAAATGTGTCATTTGAAATAATTACAAAAAGAGGGGATCCGTGCACTCTAAAACATCACAATTTCAGATGGTGGGCAGACTATAAATTTTTCATAAGTATTTCTGAAACACCACTGTATCCACGAAATGGATTATCAAGGTTATCGTCTTTTTTTCCCCTCCAATTTCCAATCACTACGGTTCTTTTGTGTTACCGGCCGCGCGCGTTTGGAAGAACCTGGTGCGTGACTTTCACCCTCTCACTTTCTTCAATATTCTGCTAACTTCAGTGATTCTCACTGTTACCATCACTATCCTAAAACTCCGATTCATTTTCCAAAAAGTAATTATTGCCATAATCGTCATCTAAAACAATGTCTACAATAGCTTTCAATCTCTCGTCGTCATTACCACGAAACTGGTTCTACTGCGTGATGAATACCGAATGCCGATGAAAGTAAACTGTTGTTCAACAATTCCAGTGTCGCACGTAAATAGACATCATTGTTTACCAACAGTACATGCCAGTAGTTCCTTACAGTGTGTATTGTTCCTCCTGTGGGTGGGGTACGCAGACGAAGAATATATCCACGGTATCCCCTGCCTGTTGTAAGAGGCTACTAAAAGGGGCGACCAAGGGATGATCGAATTAGAACTATGAGACTACTTGTAATTAGTACCATCACGCAGGGAACACCATGGCTGGGCTGTGTGGCTCAGACGGTTGAGGCGCTGGCCTTCTGACCCCAACTTGGCAGGTTCGATTCTGGCTCAGTCCGGTGGTATTTGAAGGTGCTCAAATGCGTCAGCCTCGTGTCAGTAGATTTACTGGCACGTAAAAGAACTCCTGCGGGACAAAACTCCGGCACCTCGGTGTCTCCGAAAACTGTAAAAGAGTAGTTAGTTGGACGTAAAGCAAAATAACATTATTATTGGGAACACCATGGGTCGCTTTTACTTGCACGTAATACCACTATGTTAGGTACACAATAGGTTTGTGATTAGTAGTGACAGTGTGGGAATCAGGGTGGGTTTTACAGTACATGTGATTAGTACCACTATATGAGCGACACCATGGGTCTGCCTTGCCTATGGTTAGTACCCACTATGTGAGGAACACCATGGTATAGTACGAGTCCCTGTGATTAGTACACCTATTGAGGAACACCATAGGTTTGCATTGCCTGTAAATGGCACCGCAATGTGAGAAAGACCATAGGTCTGTGTTACCTATGCGACGTACAATACTTGTAGTACCATAATGTGTGGAATATCGTGAGTACGCTACTTTTGATTAGTATCACAACATGACAAATACCATGGTTCTACTTTCCTAGCGATAAGTACCATTATGAGCAGCCGATGACCTGGATTTTGGACCTCTTTAGACTACAAGTATCATTGATTCAGGATTGTGCTTTAGAAGCAATCCCTTGGTCAATAATACTATTGTTTAATGCTAGTTTCTGGGAATGTGGGGCACTGTGGGTCGGATCCAGTGATTGTTTTAAATTCATATCCATCCATTCATTTTTCGTCATCACGTGAATTTTGGTCAGTGGATGGTTTTGGACTTTCAGATTGTCATTACATTTCATCTCATTTTGTACTATTAGGGGCCGATGACTTAGATGTTAGGCGCCTTTAAACAGTAATCATCATTATCATCAGTGTGTATTGCGTCATTGTGAGCTAAGCTCGTAATGTGATTTATGCGCCAAAACGGCGCACGCAACCACAGCTCGTCATATGACGTGAATGAGTTAAGGCCACAGTCACTTTCTTCCTACTCATAGCCCTCTCCTATCCCATCATCACCATAAGATCTATCTGTGTCGGTGCAATGTAAATCAGATTGTAAAAAGAATTCAGTTTACTTAAAGTAATATGTAATTGTTTGCATTTTTATGTCTATTGATTTTTTTAAAGCCAGTCACCCCTTTCCACGTAAGTATAATGTCTGTAGCTGACAATTTTGTTCATGGGCACACACGACCATGGGATACTGAAAGTGTCATTAGGTTCTTTTGAACATGTAGTTCAGTGTCCGTACGCGTTCACACATCGCTCTATCCGTATTCACTCAGTTGGTATTGCTTTTGGGATTGATACGTGAATGAACTGTGTTGGAATGCTGTCTTTTATTGTTGTATGAACTGGTTAGAGGAATGCCTTCTTCCTCTATGGGAGTAGAGTAACAAAATACCCAAATTTTCTTGTGGCAAAAAAATGGCAACTCCTTTTCATCTTTGGTGGATGAAGGTGTGAAAAGTCATTGTCACTTTTCATAATATAACCTCACTTGCCTACCTTATCTAATAAAATACATTGCATGGAAAAAAAACAAACGTCAAGAAGCAGTAATTCTGTTTTTCTATGCATGTCACTGAAATGTATAACTCTGACATGCTTTTAACTGTGGACTACTTCCAAAGATCAGTGATCGATGCCAAGAGTTGGTTTAAAGGGTGGGCTGTTGAATGAATACTTGAATACTACAATTTTTACTGTATTGGAAAGCGTTTTTCCTGTTGTACTGTAATATTTGATACTACTAAAAACTAACGAACAGGGTGTGGGGTAATAAGCCAAATAGTAACTATTCTAAGTCGCTGACCAACTTTTGAAACATATATAAATCTAGATTTAACTTCAAAAATCTGAATATCTGCATTTAAAATGGAAAATCTGAAAATTAATATTCATTAAATAAAATACACACTCGTCGGACCTTGTACTCACACTTACTTGTTACCTGCTTACTTACACATACGTTATTTGAAGGGCGCCAGCTGCCACTCAGTGCAGCAATAATAGAATGAGACTCTTGACTATCTCTAAGGTGTGGGGTAATAAGCTTACTTTTGACAAAATACCATATAAGTTCTGGGAAAAGGAGATTGGCGTTCGGTTTCCCCATTAATTTTGAGGTTAAGATATTTTACTGTCATTGAAATAAAACTATGAATTAGTTTGATAGAACAAAATATATTCTTTAAATAATATATAAAAAATAGTGAGTCTTGTTGCGATAAAACAGATGAGAATACGAAATTATGACATTGCAACTGAGGCATGAATTTGAATTCTTCTTGACTGGACATTTAACAATTTATACGAAATATTTCCCTCACTGATTCCCTTGACTGTACCTTCAACACTTTGAGTGTAATTACGACACATTCCTTTGATCTGGTGTTTACTGTAGATGTGTCACTCCTAACTTGGTGATACATCCTTGTGACTGCTTCTTCTCCATATCATCTGACTTCTTTGTAAGTCAATATGGTATTACCTCATAGCAGGTGGTATCCCTCTCTGACTCCATGGTAAGCCCTTGCGTCCGTGTCTTCAACTAAGTGACGGACCAACTTTGGCCTCACTCTCTCAATGACCAATGATTAATGGCTCACTGAGTCTTCTCCATCTCTCGTTCACACTCGTTGACTGACCGACTGAGCCCCCTTCATCTCGTAGACTTCTTCACTGTTCAGCTTCCGTTTAACTAATGACTGTTCACTTATCCATTTTGGCTTCTTCACTGTACTGCTTCCATTTAAATAATGACCGACGCTACAATATGCACCCACCTTTTATAGACGTTGGTTGACACAGCTACGTAATCTCCAGAAATAACAATGACATACTCCCACAACGCCTCAAACTGTTGCATGTAATGGTGAAATCCCCCGGGACGGCTGAGAAACTCAAAGGAACAGTGCTCAGTAGCCATGACGTGGCGATGACTTGGCAGAATCGCCAGCATTATTGCACAATGTAACGATGCCATATCCAACATCTGATATATAACAATTCTCACTGTACATGTATTGAGTGTTATTTTACACACACGTATATATGCATACGTCTAAGTACAATCCTGCAAGCGACAAGCATTGTAAAATTGAATTAAATAAGAATTATAACAAAATAATAGTAATCTCACAGATAAAATAATAATAATACGGACATAATAATAATAATAATAATAATAATAATAATAATAATAATAATAATAATAATAATAATAATAATAATAATGATACAATAATAATAATACAGATATTATCTTGTAACGGGATTTGAACCGTTACAGTACATGTTCAAGGAGACCATGCGCTGGTACGGCGAGTTGTTGGAAAGAATCTATTATTAGCGGGTTAAAATTTAAAGCCTAATTTATTTTCAAATTTACTTATGTCATTTAAGTTTTAAAAGTCATTTGTATATTTGTTCATATATTTTATGTCATTTGTGTGTACCGGTATGTACTTTTGTTTAGTTATTAGATGTTTTACATTAAGGCTGAAACTTGTCCCTAGTTAATGTAATTCAAAATATTGCATCTTATAGCATTGGAAGGTGGACCGTTATGACATTAATTTAATAATTCTTATTGTGATCTGCCGGCCGGTTAATCCGAGGTCCTGTGTATTACAAATTTGGAATGTTCCAATCAGAATTGGTAGATATCATTAGTATTGTCTAAATGATCTGTTATGCAATTTAATATTCATTTTGTGTTCGTAAACAACAGTTTGTACATTTATTTTATGCCTTGTTCATTTCTAAACATTAATAATGTTTTGTACAGCAAATGCTGCAGAAACAAAATCGTGGTTTCAAGATGAAGAAGAAGAAGAAGAAGATGATGATGATGATGATGATGACAATAACTATAATAATAGCATGTAGCCTCTGGAAAAGCGTGGTGCAGGTCTTTCGAGTTGACACCCTATAGGTGACCTGCACGTCTGTGAGGATGAGGCCCTGTCTAACATGAATTCTAATGCTGAAAACCGAATCAAACACCCAGCTTCCAAGCCAGAGGAATCAACTAATGAATGTTAAAATCCCTGTACTGAGTGATTTGGCTGTGCAGTTACAGTTATGTAGCTGTGGGCTTGTATTTGGGAAATGGTGGGTTCGAATCTCACCGTTGGCAGCTCTGAAGATGGTTTTCCATGGTTTCCCATTTACACATCAGGAAAATGCTTGGGCTGTTCCTTAAGGCCACAGCTGCTATCTTTCCATTCCTAGCCCTTTCTCATCCTTACGTTGTTGAAAACCTCCACTGTATTAGCACGACAAACCTCTAGGAAAAAATAGAAGTTCAGTCCCTGGCCTGGCTGGGAATTGACCCTGGGACTGCTTGGACCGAAGGCCAACTTGCTAACCATTTAGCCATGGAGCTGGATATGGTTCTAATATAACAAAATATGACAGTGAAAGGAATATCAGGGTGATAACCTAACACAGTGAAATCCTGTTATAAGGTTCTCTTTTAAGATTTGAATAAGCTTTGATTAAAGTAGATAATTATAGCCCCTTAGGTATGTAACATTTTAAGAAAATAATTTTCCTGCTATACTTCCAGTAGCCACTGGCATTATTGCTGCTAGTACATGGTGGATGGCCTTCAGGCTACACAAACTGCCACACGGTACCCAGCAGAAGACGTTGAAACTACTTGAAGAAAATAACGTAGGAATAAGTGGATCATTTAAAGCATTTAGAATGTCTGTTCTCCCAGTATGGTAGTCTGCTACATACATACATACATACATACATACATACATACATACATACATACATTACATACATTATCATTATAGACTGTTATGCCTTTCAGCGTTCAGTCTGCAAGCCTCTGTGAATTTACTAAACGTCGCCACAATCCTCGATTTGCAACTAGTGTTGTGGCCTAATTTAGTTCTATACCTCTTATCTTTAAATCGTTAGAAACTGAGTCTAACCATCATCGCCTTGGTCTACCTCTACTTCTCTTACCCTCCATAACAGAGTCCATTATTCTCCTAGGTAACCTGTCCTCCATTCGCCTCACATGACCCCACCACCGAAGCCGGTAGTCTGCTAAGAAAAATTAAATCATGGTGCAATGAAGCTAATGGTGTTAGCTTACAGTTGCTATCAACAGTATTTTATACTAAAGAAGTTAGCTCCTAGAGGAAATGTTCCTTACATCAGTCTGTTTTCAGGCTGACTTTAGCAAGAATGAATGCAGGTAGAAACAGATGGGAACAATGACAGGAGGGGTCTTTGCAATGAGGAGATAAAAGCCAAGGTAGAAAATAACTTGATGGCTGAAGCTGTATGTATAAACTGGCTTCAGGCGAATGGACAATGATGGTTACCAAGGAGAATATTGGACTTGGCTATGGAGAGTAAGAGGAGTAGAGGGAGACCATGGCTCAGTTTTTAATGATGAGGTGTGGAACTAAATGAGTGCATGGAGCTAGTTGTAAATAGAGGATTGTGGAGATGCGTAGTTAATTCACAGACTTGCAATCTGAATGCTAAAATGCTACCAAGTGAGTCGGCCATGTGGTTAGCAGCACACAGCTGTGAGCGTGCATTCAAGAAATAGTGGGTTTGAACCCCACTGTTGGCAGCCCTGAACATGGTTTTCTGTGGTTTCTATTTTCACACCAGGCAAATGCTGGGACTGTACCTTAATTAATTAAAACCATGACCACTTCCTTTCCACCCCTAGCCCTTTCCTATCCCATTGTTGCCATAAGACCTATCTGTGTCTGTGTAACGTAAAGCAAATTGTGAAGAAAAAAAAAAAAAAAGTAAAATATTAAAGGACATAACAGTTTATAATCAAGATTTATATTAGAAATAGAAAATCCTATATAAACTACAATTTTTCTGAGCACCTTTAGATTGGACTCTTAAAATGAGGGGTTGCTCATTGAAATCTTTTCAGCTGTTTTCTCACATTTTGCATTACTGGCAAATGGCTTATTCAATTGTATTAGAAAAGCATGCCTGTCATTGTGTCTTCTTGGTTTTTGGGTAACAAGTAAGACTGCAATCATCCATATTCGTTGTTTTACTTTGTATTGGTTCTAATATTTTTCTGGCACTTATTAACATCATCTTAATTTACTACTAGTAATGGAAAGGACACACAAGGCAAATCAAACCATACTTAGAAAAACGGGAACATTAAAAGAACCACAGAACAGATATGTTACATTATTTGGCATAATTTCAGTGTCTATTATTTGAAACAATTGCTCACTCTCTTTTTCACCTTTTAAACTTATAGCAACTGAGATGTTGTTGCAATCTCCAGCAATAGTATGCTTTCACATTGTCATGGAATTCTCTCAACATTGAGGTGGTGGTGGTGGTGGTGGTGGTGGTGGTGGTGGTGATTATTGTTTTTTAAGAGAAGTACATCTGTGCAACCATTCTGTATTAGCACTATCCAGAGGGAAAAAAATTGAAGGTATCCGACACTTAGAAAAATGAAGATATTGGCCAAAGAAAGACTTGGGCCACTAAAGGTGTGAAAATGAAAGACTCCCTAGGACTCTATACCTAATACCATCAGGGTCGGGAAAGAACAAGAGTTGACCAAGGGAGGTCGGACAGAATAGATGAAAGTTAGGAGCCTGACACTCTCAACATTGAATATGAGCTTTTACACTCAAAGGAATTTTGACTCTATACCATCTTTTCCTAAATCTGTACATTAAAGGTAGACAGTAGATGGAAAACTTGATGGGTTATTACCTGGAAATGGGTACTATACTATTTTATCCTGTTTTTAATGTACATAATTTTTTTTTGCTATTGGCTTTACGTCGCACCGACACAGATGGGTCTTATGGTGACGATGGGACAGGAAAGGGCTAGGACTGGACTGGGAAGGAAACATCCGTGACCTTAATTAAGGTACAGCTCCAGCATTTGCCTGGTGTGAAAATGGGAAACCACGGAAAACCATCTTCAGGGCTGCCGACATTGGGGCTCGAACCCACTATCTTCCAAATACTGGATACTGGCCGCATTTAAGCGACTGCAGCTATCGAGCTCGGTATTATACATAATTGAGAGTGACCAAATTAGTGTATGGATGTAAAACAAGGATATTTATTTAGTTTGTCAAAATATTTCCTGATATAGACTGACAGAGAATTCTGCATTTTGTACCATGTGCAAGTGACAATGTATATTAGTCTGATCTGGCTAAAAGTTAAGTGTAAGACATTGGCTGTTGGTGTGAAATGTTTGTCCCATTACCATAAACCTGAAAGATTTTTTATTCATGACCTGGTGATATCTAACATTTTCTACTTAGAAAATTCAGAATTGTTTTGTTGGAATTCTAAAGTGACAGGTAGTTAAATACTTAATAGCTCTTTAAGTCGAAATATTAAAATACTGGAACAAGGATAAAATCACCTGTTAGGATTAACACAATGACAATACTGTGTGGGAAGAGGAAGCTGCAGAATGAAGATACAAAGGCAAACATGAAGACACAACAGTGACCACTCCCTGTAAGCTGAATCTTCAGGGTAATGTTATTGTTTCTAAATATTCTGACAGACTGATAGAAAAATAAATATCTTTGTTTTAAAAGATACCCACATATTCAAATAATACTATTTTCATATCATCACCCAGTTCTTGTACATCTCAAATCTACCAAAGTACATTATCAATTTAAAATTTATTCTGTCATATGTGTGACTTCTTGTTTCTTTACCTAAAATAATTGTTGCATTTTATTTGGAGAACCTTTAAAATTTCATGGATGGGTGATTCTTTAGAAGTAATATAAAAGAATGTTTTATTGTAGTTCTTTTCATAGTATAAGCTTATTTTTCAGACCTCAGAAGACTTTCGTTTACGACTTAATGAGGTTCTTAACATTCAAGACAATCGATATCCTGAAGGTTACCAGGAGGCACCTTTGGCATACGATGCAGTTTGGGCTGTTGCTCTGGGTAAGTATACTTCATTACTTTTCTTTTAGTGTTTTTATTACTTAGTCTTTTGAGTCAGCATGTACGTGTCTGTACAATCTTTTCCATACATATTTTCCTTCCCCTTTTTTTTAAACAAACTCACTCCTAACAATAATAGTAAGATTTGGTTAGAACATTCCTTATGTTTTTAAAAACTGCCAACAGCATGAAAATAGGTTCCTTAGTTCTGGTTCGCCTGGAACTGGGAAGAGAGTAATAATTTATTGCAATCCAATTTCTTTTTTTTTTTTTTTTTTTTTTTTTTTTTTTTTGATACATGCATGATTTTCCTTGTTACAATTAGTTTATCTGTTACTATTTTAAGCCGGCCCCGTGGTGTAGGGGTAGCGCGCCTGCCTTTTACCCGGAGGCCCCGGGTTAGATTTCTGGTCAGGTTAGGGATTTTTACCTGGATCTGAGGGTTGGTTTGAGGTCCTCTTAGCCTGCTTGATTACAATTGAGGAGCTATCTGATGGTGAGATAGCGGCCCTGGTCTAGAAAGCTAAGAATAACGGCCGAGAGGATTCAGCGTGCTGACCACACGACACCTCGTAATTGCAGGCCTTTGGGCTGAGCAGCGGTCACTTGTTAGGCCAAGGCCCTTCAAGGACTGTAGTGCCATGAGGTTAGCTTAGGTTACTAAATTAAACATTACAGTTAAACCTAATCACTATTTACACCCAATCTCTAAATTGTAGTTTTTAAAATTTTATTTATTTTTGTCCTAGACGTTAACAGTATTTTATAGTCTAGGACAACAAGTATCTTACCCTTATTAAGTTGTATCAGTGCAAGTATTCATTTCCATGTCCAGTCAGCATTTCCAAAAAACTGCAGCAGCGATGGCCTTGCTGTTTCCTCTAAAAACATCTTGTGATGTGCATGGGTTGTTCAGGAGGGGACAGATAAGTAGGTGGCTTGGGTTTTGTTTAGCATCACATTCACACAAGGTGTCTGTGTTTGCCGGAAGAATCCCCCATTTCTTCAGGTTGATCTTAAGTGGTTGAGGGACCTCCATACAGGGTAAGGTAGGTCGGCGCCAGGAGCTAGTTCTTCTTTTGGTGACACGTCTGTGGGCAGTGAGCTCCTCCATCTGTTAAGACGATTTGTCTCTGGTGCTCCCTCCAGCGGCAGAGTCCTAGCAAGGAAGCTTTTGCAGAATCTGAGGCGAGACCTTGCAGCTTGGTGACTACGGAGTGGATGTCGATGATCATTCTCCAGCTTTGTTCTCTCGGCATCTGCAGCAGTGGCCCTCCGGATGTTGGGTGGGGCTACTGGTTGTGAAGGGATCAGCCGTCAGCACATTTAGTTTATCGTCTGACGTTGCCCACGCTGCACCCGATTGATATTCATTTCTTGTACGTCTATAATTGCAGTCTTCATGAGAGTTCCCTTCATGAATGAATGAATGAAATGAATTAATTAGTGCAGGTATTTATTTAAGTCATGAGTATGAAGAGAGTTATCCTAGACGTCTTCTTCTTCTTAGCGTGCCTGTCCAACTTTGACGTTGGCAATCAACATGGCTATTCTGACCTTATCCATTTCAGAACAGTTCTGCAGATGTTTCATTGAACCAGCTTTTATGGGTGAACTGAATGACTGCGTGAATGAACAGGTTATAATAACTCATTTGAAACTTAAAGTCAATGCAAAAACCAGGGTCTGGCAAGCGTTTGATATGGATGTTGATTCCCGTAGGGAACCTGAAATATTTGTCCCGAATGAGTAAATTTATACAGTAGAAGTCCGCTATAGCGAGTACGGCATATAACGAGAACTGCGTTATAACGACGGCATTTTTCTGTCCCTCCAAAATTCCTATCTTAAACTGTGTATCGTCCTTCGGTTACAGCGAGAACCCTATCACTGGCGCATCCGTTATTACGAGCGATTTTTTCCGTTACCGATATTTATGCTCCCCAGCGATGATATTGCATGCGATCGATTACCTTCGGCATCGTTTCCTCGCTATGTGCCCTAGCGATTTCTCTCGTCAACATTCGAAGGCGATGTCGGAGTCGATTAGTAATATCCGTCGACAGTTGTTCCGTAAAGAAAATTCGAATTGAAAGAGAACATACTTTCGTAATAAATGCGTAAATAACGTGTCCGATAACGGTTTTTAACTCCGTAAATATAAGGCTGACTAAGCCGACGCTTGATTTTGAGGCTAAATACTGCAATTAAGTAAGAATGGGATACACATTGAGATATGGCAGAGTGCTTAATTGATTTCAGAGGTTAGTTTATATTTTGTCGCGTCTGGTTAAATTACGGAAAGGCTATTATGAAAATTTAGAGCGACAAAGGTATAATTTCCCTACTGGCGCTTGAAGTGTGTTTTCATCATTCGTATAGTACGGCTAAGTTAGGATACGTGACGCTGTTTGAATAAGAAAACTGATACGTTTGCAACAAAATGCTATCGATCATCATCGGTACGGTAGTTTTCTCACTTTGTGCATTTGCGAGCTCTCTCGTTGACATTCAAAGGCGATGTTGGAGTTTATTAGTAATACCCATTGACTGCTGTTCTCTAAAGAAAATTCGAAATGAAAGAGGAAAACACGTTTTCGTAATAAATGTGTAAACAACGTGGCCGATAGCAGTTGTTAACTCGTTAAAAATAAAGACTGAAGTAAACGATATCTTAATTTTAATGTTATGTACGGAAATTAAGTAATAATGTGATACACCTCAAGATATGGCAGAGTACATCACTGATTTCAGAGGATATTTCATATCCTCTCGCGTCTAGTTACGGCTATTTACATATAAATGTTTCGCGAGGAGGTTATTTTTCTACATGCGTTTCAAATATGTTTTCATGATAGACTACACATACGGTTAGGTTAGATGACGCTGTTTGAAGAAGAAAGCTGAGGTGTTTGCCACAGAAGTCTCTGGAATGATACCGTATTTCTCCGAATCCAATACTTTTTTAAAATCAGAATCTCATGCGAAAACTCAAGGGTTGTTGCATTCGCGGCCTAACAGTAAGTTAATGGTTACCACTGGCAACTACCGCGGTAACCACGCTGCTTCTTTTCACACGCGCACAGAACTCGTTGACAATAAACGACCGCCTCTTTACTACACATCGCTAGCCGCGACAACCGGTTGTACAGAGCCTGTGTGTTTCTCAAATCTGCAGAATGGCATCAAAGCGTGCGGCCCTTCGAATTCTTAGAAAAGCCATGGCTACTCAGTGGCAGAGTCATAACGCGTCTATTGTACTTGACGCTTAGTAAAATTAAGGTTTATAGACAGCAGGAATATTTTCGTGATGGATAGTCGTATTGTAAAGATACGTGGAAAAGATATTGCCGGCAAATTTTCAACGGGTTCTAGTTGATATTATAATGCCAATTATAAGTTAATGTTTATTAAACACACGATAATGTAGAATAATTGTGCAGCCGCAAGTAAATACGATATAGGCCTAACTAAAGCCAATATTTGGCATTAGTGTGAAGACAAAGAGCTTAAAAAAATGCGTACTGAACAAAAAATACATTCAGTGATCCGCAACAAGGACGCTTTAAAGAAGTCGAAGATGAAATTGTGAGGCATGTGCACGAAAAACGCAAGGGCGGAATGGCCACACAGTGGCGCAATAAACTCGTTCGTTGACTTTCAACGTTCGCGATTAGGCCAATACATCGCTAGCCGCTGAATTTGGCCGAACCCGACAAGCGAGACGTGCATGTAGCGGCAGCCGGTTATATCTGACGCTGCGTAAAAGTAACAGTTTTATAGACAGCAAGAATAATTTCCTGATGGATCGTTGTATTGTACAGACGCATGGAATAGGTACTGTCGGAAATTTTTCAACGAGTTCTCTTCGGTATTATGATGCCAATGTTGAATTAATGGTCATCAAACCCGCGGAAATAAATGATTGTGCAGCCGCCAAAAATAAAGAAATACGGCGTGACGAAAGTCAATGTTCGGCGTCTAAAAATAGTCAAAAAATGCGTAGGCCTACTGTAAGACAAGGCATTCATATGATTTTACAAATTTCTTTTTGAGCCTGATTTAAATTTTTTGAAGGAAAAAGTGGGGTTCATCTTGGATTCGGAAATATACGGTACTATATTTTTTTCGGAATGAAATTAAACATACACTTTCACGTAGTATCGGATTACGAAAAATAACAAACAAGTAAGCCGTAGTGTGGATATCATCTACGAAAACGCAAGTTTTGAACAAACTGATTGCCGTTTCATATCGATTTTAAGGTGCATGAAGGGTTTTCCGACTTTTATACAAAAATCGGAAATAACGACAATCCGTTATAGCGAGTAAATTTTTCGCTGTTATGAATTCTCGCTATAGCGGACTTCTACTGTAATACCAATAAAAATGGTCTGTTATTGGACATTATAAATTTTCCAGCTAACTCATTCGCCCCAGTGTGCTAAGTTGGGCTCATCAGTTGGTAAATAGCACACCCACCAAGATGCATGGCTAGTGCATGATATAGATGTTGATTCCCATAGGGAACCTGAAATATTTGTCCCGAATGAGTAAATTTACAATACCAATATAAATGGTCCGTTATTGGACATTATAAATTCGCCAGCTAACTCATTCCTGGTTGCCAGCGTTTCGCCCCAGTGTGCTAAGTTGGGCTCACCAGTTGGTAAATAGCACACTCACCAAGACGCATCGCTAATGCATACCATGGAGGCCATTGCGTAGGCTACTTGGAGCCACCGGCAGTGCCAATGCACTACGAGAGACTTTGTCTCATTACCAAAAATTGATGCCTGCTTGGCCATCGGATGATATAGATGTTGATTCCCATAGTGAGCCTGAAATATTTGTCCCGAATGAGTAAATTTACAATACCAATATAAATGGTCCGTTATTGGCATCATAAATTTTCCAGGTAACTCATTCCTGGTTGACAGCGTTTCGCCCCAGTGGAAAATTTATAATGTCCAATAACGGACCATTTATATTGCTATTGTAAACTTACTCATTCGGGACAAATATTTCAGGTTCCCTATGGGAATCAACATCTATATCATCTGATGGCCAGGCAGGCATCAATTTTTGGTAAGGAGACAAAGTCTCTCATAGTGCATTGACACCGCCGGTGGCTCCAAGTAGCCTACGTAGTGGCCTCCACGGTATGTACTAGCCATGCGTCTTGGTGGGTGTGTTATTTACTAACTGATTAACCCAACTTAGCACACTGGGTGAAACGCTGGCAAGCGGGAATGAGTTGGCTGGAAAATTTATAATGTCCAATAACGGACCATTTATATTGGTATTAAGCAAGTGTTTAGAATTGCAGGGTGATTTTTGCATTGCTGGGCCCAACCATGTTCTCTGGGCTATGTTAGACATATAAATAGAGAACTAAAGGGACACAGAATAAGCAAATAACAGAGTTTGAATGAGAACAAATGATGGTCCTGTATGGAGATGGAGGTTTGTGCCATTATATTGGTGCTTATATGGAACATAATGCCACAATAGAGATGGAGTAATAAGAGTTCTGTCCTATATTGTGTAGCACCTGTACCAACCTTTCAATACAATATACAGAAATTTAAAGCACTCTGTATTTTATGAATGAATTGTTAAGTTGAGAAAATAACTTAAATTAAAATATTTCTGTTTTCAGCTTTCAACAAGACAATGGAACGTATTCACAAACATGGTAAAAGTTTGAAGAATTTCACTTATACAGATAAGGAGATAGCAGATGATATCTATTCTGCCATAAACAGCACACAGTTTCTAGGAGTATCAGTAAGTACTAAACTAGTATAGTATTTTTGAGAAATGTGGTAGGAAAATACTCTTCAGTAGCATGTCTTCTGCTTCTTTCTGGTCCTCCTCCTCTTCTCCACATGCTTGCACTGCTTGTTAGAGAACAGGGACAATCTCAATCCCTTCAGTGTATGTAGTTTTTTTTTCTCTTTTCAGCTCATATATTAGCTTTGTGGGGCTGCTGCTCCCATTCTCAGGGCACATTTTATCTCTTATATTCCTTCGTAGACTGACACTGTAAGTTTATCCCAGATCTGATATATTCCATACGTAATTATTGAAGACATCTTCAACTCGCATGGCTTTACAACTGGGTCTATAGGCATGGTGCCTCTACAGGTTCTTTACATTGCGTATTCCTTTGGTAGCAGCTACCGTTCTGTCTTTGATGCATTATCGGAATAAGTTCATTGATTTTTGTGTTACCTATGATATATTTCACAATGAAGAAAATGGCATATAGGGTTGCAATATTGAACTGCTCGAGGTCCATGCAGCCTATTTCTTTAAATTCTTTTTTTTTTTTTTTTAAGTATAAGCCCAGCAATATTTCAACATCCTCTGTATTCTTATCTAATAATATGTCAATACCATGGAAAGTGACTGACTCTTGCAGCATCCCTCTCCTTGTCGGTGGAGGCTGATAGAATACATCCATGGTCTCCGCTGTTTGTTGCAAGAAGTGACTGACAGGGGAAACCCCAGGGCCTCTCAACTTGGAAGCATGGGTTGGTGATCACAGACCCCTAGCTGAGTCTAGCACTCCTGTTATCATTTCCTTGTATGCCTATTTTGGCAAACTTTCTTCTGGCATTCTCATCATATGAAGTTATAGTGATGAATATAATAGTTTAATAATGAAGCAAGTAGAAATAATACACCTAATGTTGGTTACAATAGGTACCTACTCACTGTTTACTGATGACCTAAAAGCAATTTAGTCCACATTCTGGCCGCTCAGCCTGGTTTGATAGTCTTGATTCACCAATACTGCTGCACTAAAATTTCTTTCATTACTCACTCTTCATCATCATATGCAGTTTCCAACTGTTGGCTAGGTCTGCGTGGAACATAAGCCTCTCCATCTCCTTGTGTCTTCCCACCACTTCTCCCTCGTCACTCTTGCTCAGTCTTCTCCTCTTCTCTGTACACACTCTTCCACTACTTTTATCCACCTGTTTCTTGGTCTTCCTCTTGGTCATTTTCCTGTTATCTTCATTTTGTGCATCCTCCTCGGCATCCCTTCCCCTGTCATTCTCTTTATGTGTCCATACCAGTCCAGATGCCTCTATCCTGTTCTCTAGTGGCTCTTCTTTCAGTATATCTCTAACCTTCTCATTTCTCATCTTATCTATTCTTGTCTCTCCAATCCTGCTTCTCTGAAATTTCATGTCACTTGCCTGTATCCTAGTCAAGGCTCCCTGCCTCATTACCCAAGTTTCTGCTGCATATGTCAGAATAGGTATATAGTACATCCTATATATCACCCTTTTGCTTCTCTTACGGATATCCTTGCTCCAAACCAAGCTTCTGACACTTTTCAGGAATGCTCCTGCTCGTCTTCCACACTCAATTATTTCCTTTTCATTTCTTCCACTTTCCTCTATGATACTTCCCAGGTACTTGAAACACTCTACCTCCCTAAGCTGTTCCCCTCCAAGCATTATCCCTCTCGAAGGTCTCTCCTTCTTTATAGTTGTGATCACTATCTCGCTCTTTTTGGCATTAAATTTCATTCCATATTGTTCCACCTCATCTTCCCATGCATCTAACTGTTCCTGGATATCCTCTTCCTTTTTTCCCCAGACTAACAAGTCATCTGTAAACATCATCATCTTTTGTTTTTCCTTCCCAAATTTTCCTTGCCACTTTTGTCATTAGCTTGTCCATTACTACAATGAAGAGCAAAGGTAACAGAGCACTTGTCTTAATCCACTTTTTTGCTCAAACCAGTCTGTTCTCTCTCCTCCTACTTTCACACAACTGACACTCCCACGGTACATCTCCCTCACTCTTTCTATTGTCTGCTTCTCAACACCTTTTTACTGTAAGGCTTCCCATACCTTGTTTCTGCACACACGATCATGTGGTTTCTCAAAGTCCAAGAAGGCCATCGGTAGATCTTTACCCCACTTATAATGATACTCTTGTAGTTGTCTTGCTGTGAATATGTGGACCTTCCTGATCTAAGGCCATACTGCTCTTCTCTTAACCTTTCATCCACCCTCACACTTGATACCTTAAATTAATTTGTCTGTCTTCTTATCTCGCCCGAGCCCAATAACCATTTGTCAGTTAAAGCCTAAGCCCATGATCACCTTTAAGCTGGATGTACATGTAATGGAAGGTTTTTGTTGACTATTTTAGACTCTATTTGTTTAAAAAAAAGAATGTTTGGTTACAGGGTCATGTGGCATTCAGCTCACAGGGTGATCGTATAGCCCTAACACAAATTGAGCAGATGGTGGATGGTGTATATGTGAAGTTGGGTTATTATGACACACAAGCTGACAATCTCACTTGGCTTAATAAGGAGCACTGGATTGGTAAATGTCTCACATTTAAAAGCTTGGATCTGCATTAACTACTTGGAATTAAATGCAGATAAATATAATTTCAGAAGAGTCATTTCAGGTTTTGCTTTCTTTCAGGAGGTAAAGTACCTCAAGATCGCACTATAGTTCGGAGAGTCCTGCGCACTGTTTCATTGCCTCTCTTCATCTGTATGTGGACTGTTTCATGTGTTGGCATAGTGGCAGCCATAGGTCTCATCTTCTTCAATGTCTGGTATCGTCACAGAAGGTATGTTTGTTACTTTAAACTTCTAAGGTTCTTAATTGTTAGGTAACAAACCTTTTGCATTGGAAAGAATATTTATTCCAAAACTGAAGTATTTGGTAACTGAATTTAAAATCTGAAATAAAATGCTAAATAATATTGTTATCAAGGATTTAAATTAATATCCGTATTTTAAAATCCTCTCTTGGATATTTAATGGAGTTGCTTATATTGATAATAAGAATTTCTTTTAATCCTCAAATACATGTTTTATTGGACAGACTCTTTAGCCTTCAGCTCTTGGTCTTGTGTACTCTGCTGCAGAATACTGCTCATCAATATGGCTGAACAGCAGTCACACCAAATTAATTCACACTCAGCTGAATCACACTATGTGTATGATATCAGGGACAATTAGATCTACTCCCACTTTCTGGCTATCTGTTCTATCCCATATTCCACCACCTCACCTCCGCCGAGAAAATGCTCTCCTACGAGATTATAAGAAAATAACTAACAACATTCAGTAGCCAATCCATGGTGACATGAATGATGTTCTTATTAACAGGCTAAAATCAAGATGCCCACCTGTTAGAACAGCCAGAAACCTAGCAGACGCTAACTTCAATCTGCTTCAGGCGTGGAAGCAATATGGATATCCAGTGCTCCATCAGAATATCACTATCTACCATGGCTGAAAAACAAACCAGAGGGTTTTGATCTTCCACGAAAGACCTGGACAACTATCAACATTATTTGCACTGGCCATGGCAGATGTGGCGACTTCCTCCATAAATGGGGAATACTTAATTCGGCAGCGTGCAGTTGTGGTGCTGTGAAGCAAACAGTTCGGCACATTGTGGAGCAGTGTCCTCTCACTGCCTACCAGGGAAACCCAAGAGACTTTTTTCTGCTCTCACCCTTGTGTGTTGAATATGTAAATAATTTGAACCTGTAAATACTTCAAATTGTAAATATTATTTATTATTATTGTATCTATAATGTGATGTGGAGAAAAGACATCAGGCATGGCTATTACATCAGTCCCAAAAGACAGAAATATCCTATCAAAAGCTAGTAAAACAGAGAAAAGAAACTACCCAAGTCTTAAGAAGAATAAAAAGACAACATCATAAGGACACCCTGCAGTTAATTGAAGAACAGTTCAGTAAAACTAAATCAAGGGACTACTACAAAACCTTCAGAAAGCAGCTCCAAAAATATGAACCCCCGACCCTACTGATGAAGGATGAAGATGGTAAGCTGGCCCATAACAATAAAGACAATGCAGAAATTCTGGCTAAACATTTCAACAAGCTTTTAAATTGTGAGGAACCTACAGAACTCCTTCATTTGGACACCAACACCCCGATAAAAACATCACCAGAAAACATCAATCCCCCCACAATAAAGGAAGTCTACCAAGCTCTGAATAAATTAAAAAAACTACAAAGCGCCAGGAGAAGATCAGACCTTTGCGGAAATCTGGAAATATGCAGGAACCTCAGCAAAAGTTGCCCTCCATCAACAACTTGTCTCTATCTGGATTAAAGAAGAACTACCAGAACACTGGACAACAGCCCTCATTCATCCTCTGCACAAAAAAGGGGACAAAACCGACCCTAATAACTACAGGGGAATCTCTCTCCTAGACATAACATACAAAATATTTTCAATAATCATCCTTAATAGGATAAGTTTACAACTTGAGAAAGAACTAGGAGAATATCAAGGAGGTTTCAGACCCTGGAGGAGCTGTCCTGATCAGATCATGAGTCTTAAGTTGATAATGGACTATAACAGGAGAAGAAGCAGAGATATGGTGATAACATTTGTAGATTTCAAGAAAGCTTATGATTGCATCCATAGAGAATCTCTGTTTAAAATTTTAAGGCACCTTGGACTACACCCCAAATTAATAAACATGATAAAATTGACTCTCACCAATACCAAGTCAAAAGTGAAGTTTAGGGGGGAAACATCAGAGACATTTGAAATTAAAACTGGACTACGGCAGGGAGATGGGCTCTCACCACTATTATTTAACTGTGCTCTAGAAATGGTAATGAGGGAATGGTTTAGAAAATGTCCCCCCAAAATAAAGATTGGCCGAAAAATCAAAACAAATTGCCTGGGTTTTGCTGACGATTTAGCATTACTAGCAGTGGACATAAAAGAAGCAAAAACCCAGATATCAGAACTTCAAAACATTGCAAATAAAATTGGCCTCAAAATATCATTTGAAAAAACAGAAATTATGCCCCAAAAACCAACACAGCTAAAAGAAGTCACCATAAATGGTAATAAAATCAAAATAGTAACTCAGTTTAAATATCTTGGAGAAGTAATAACACATAACTTAAATGAAAAAATCTCAATCCAAGTAAGAACAAATAGATTAGCTAAAGCACAAAAATTAACATGGGATATCTACAAAAAGAAATGTCTATCAATAAATACAAAAATAAAACACTACAACACAGTTATAAAACCAGAAGCTACATATGCAGCAGAAACACTCTTTTACCTGAATAAACAATCAAAGACTGACAGACTTCAGAAAATTGAAAGGAGGATTGGAAGAACCTGTATCAACAAAAAATATCAGAAAGATGGACAGTGGCGGTTAATACCTAACAAAGTCGTGTACAAAGAGCTAGAACCCATTACAGATACTATGCGTAAGAGGAGACTGGGATTCTTTGGACATATCATGAGGATGCAGGACTCGAGACTTCTGAAACAACTAGTACAACACAATCTCGTCTCAAAAAATACCACAACAGGATGTAAATGGATCAGAGAAGTAAGAGAGGATCTGAAGGAAATAGGCCTTACAACAGAAGACACCAAAAATAAGATAAAATTGAATACAAAACTCAAGAATAGAAACCTCCGCTTTACCCTTACACAAAACAAACCAACAACACGCACATTTTCAACTGAGGAAAGGGCACGAAGATCGGAGCGTCTGAAGAAGTACTGGGAGGACCGCAAAGCCCGAACAATCCCTTCAAAGAGACCTGAACGACGGACTGACTAAAGTGATCCTATGTGGTCATAAAAGAAGAAGAAGAAGAAGAAGAATGTGATGTGTTAGCCATACGCTAAATAAATAAAATACTGTATTTCCTCGTGTATTAGACCCACTTTTTCTCTGCTTTTATAGCCGTAAAAAGTAAGGCATAGTTTCAATATGCGATAGCCTCCCATTTTGTCCAATGACTTCTGGGTATAAGAACTATAAATTGTACATGTATGTATTCTACACTGTTCTTAAAGAAACTTGTGATAGGACATATTGTTTTATTTATCATATTATGCAATATTAGGCCTAATACAAAATAACTTAATAGCCAGTCATTTGTCTCTGTCACTTGAGCAGTAGGCCTATCGCTAGAGCCTTGCACGGATATCCGCGAAGTTACTGTCTTGGCGGATGCAAACTGTATGGCAGTGCGGATAATTTTGCTGATAATATTTACAATATCCGCGGATATTGAAGTTTATTAATTTTCACTCAGGCATACTCTTATTTTTGCTTGTCGTTAGGTGACCCTTGACAGTGTTATTGGAGAATTGTGACATATATAAAGAGACTTGAGACCAAAAAGCCGTAAATCTGACCGAAGCCTAACTGGCTCCTGCCCACAATTAATGGAAGGAAGCAACAAAGGTCAATATGTTGGTAGTTGTCGCAAGAGAAAAAATTCCCTCGTAAACCTGAGACTGTTGGGTCGGGCGCCAGGTATCAGGCCTATTGTATTATATTAACAGATCTATTCGTTTCATTACCTTGGATGTTATATTTATACTGTAGTTAATATTTGCAATATCCACGGATGCGGATAACCATTTGCGGATCCGGATGAGGGTGCAGATGAAGGAAGTGCGGATATAGAGCGGATGCGGATAATATTTTGTATATCAGTGCAGGGCTCTACCTATCGCACAGTAAAGCTAATCACTGCTTTAATTTGAATTATCATCTTATGCTGCCAACTTCCCAGCTACTGGCGTTGTCGTCATCCCAAATGACGTCATCTTCACTGTCTGTTGGGCTGAATGGCTCAGACAGTTGAGGGGCTGGCCTTCTGACCCCAACTTGACAGGTTTGATTGTGGCTCAGTCTGGTGGTATTTGAAGGTGCTCAAATACGTCAGCCTTATGTCGATAGATCTACTGGTACATAAAAGAATTACTGCGGGACTAAATTCCAGTACCTTGGCGTCTCCGAAAACCGTAAAAGTAGTTAGTGGGGCGTAAAGCCAATAACATTATTTATTATTCTTCAGTGCCATCAAGAGGATTCCAGATCCCATCTTTTTAAAACTTTAAAAAATAGTTTCAATCCCATTTATATAGTCCAAACAGTGAAAATCTATTTAGTTCTTCTTCTGAGTTAAACTATGTTGTTGTTTTTTGTATATTTCGTATAGTTTGCCGACATTTCAAATACATTGCGAGGTATTTCAGTCTATTGCAGTCGAGAGCTGGACTCCTTAGTCTGAGAACACGGGTGATACAAGCGGGCCACGTAATACTAAAATCAGATGGTTCAACCTCAATAATGCCTATGTATATCAGCACATGTCGAAACACAAACAACCAAGTCAAAAGTTATACAGATACCAGTTGAACCACACCAAAGGACAACAAAACATTGAAACAGAAAGACCTCCAGCTCAAGACTGTTTTAACGATCAACATTTCACAGTTTTTTAACTTTCATCATGTTTTTAAAAAACTTTTTAATTAACATTTCATTGTGTGTGTTTCCTATGTTATTTAATTCAGTTTACATGTCTTACTGAGGATGACACAATGCCAGGTCGAAACATGTCTATTTATATGTAAAGTTTTGTCTTAATTGGACGTAAAATGTATAGTATTGACTAGGAGGATTAAAGTAGTTTTGTACAATTTTGTAAGAAATTGTACTTCCGAATGTAATACATAGTGATTGGAAGCATTCTTTGGATAACTGCGGTTGTTGAAAGCCAGACCTTTATTTTTAAGTATATTTCATGCTTGTTCTCTACATTTTTTACATCAGGATTTACCTGAACTGCTGTAACTGAGATAAGAGAGACTGCATTGTTTAGGTTAGGTATGCTATCAAGTGCCTGGATAGTGCCAGAAGTTCCACGACAAAAAGTATATAAATGAATAAGGGGAAAGCTTGCCGTATTTATGGAGGTAATGAGTTTTATTATCATAATGTTTAATTTCATACATTCATTGTCTCCATTTTTTTATTAACGCATACGATGTTTTGTTTGACGTCTCAGAAAATCGTAAAAGTGGTTAGTGGGACGTAAAACCAATAACATTATTATTATTTATTAGGTATGTTGATGAGTATGATTGGATTGTTTTTATCTCATTTTAAACGTACTTCTCTCCATAAATTACCTATATTGGCCTGAGTTATAAGATATTAAACGATCACTATGTTAATGATCTCGCCTGCTATATTAATAGATACAACTGTGAATATTTCTCAACTTAAGTCAACTCACGTCCTCATCCCTGCCTTAACATTAGAATACCGTTCCTTTTTTCCATTCTCTTGTCTGTCTATCCCCACCACACTCCTCATTGCACACAACATCTCCTTGCCAAAAATGACCATTATTATTCTATCCTCCACTGACAAGGCTGCAGCCAAAAATTTTGGACCTATGTTATTCTTTTATGTTTACACTATCCACGTGGTCTTACATAGTAAGTCGCTACTCTCCATCTATTTCTTCAACTCAGATATTTTACTCCTGCTAGCTGCCTTGCCTGAGCATTTATTCCATGAGTAAGTTAGGAATAGGATGATGAAGCCTGATGTACTGTACTGAGAAACCCAGTTTGGTCCAGCTAAATCCATTTAGTAACCTCTCAACACTCCTCAGAGGTGCCAGAAGTTCAGATCCCTGTAAAATACTCTGTTAATAAACAATAATCGTCACTTCAGACATGCTCAGCATTGTAGTGTATCCTCTGATTGCTGGGATATCCAAAAGCAGAGCTTTAGATCCAGTAACCAATGCTGTTGCTTGCTTAGCACCACCGGGGGATTGTGTGTAGGGTACTTTGAGGTTAAATGTATGAATGTCAAGCAATTACCTGTACATATTTTTTTTGCAGTAACAGTTTGACAATTACAGTGTATCCTTATTCTACTATACTTGACATGAAATCATCAGTGCTGTTGGGCATGTTGGCAGAGAAGCAGAATTGACTTTTCACTAAGTTGCTTGCGATTCTAATCCCATACCAATGAAAAGTCACATACCAAAATTTAGGGGTAATGTGGCTATGATCATAATATCAACAATCACACAAAATTACAGGCTTCCATTCTTCTCATGCATTTCCACTGTTTCTATTTCAACCCACTCCGAAGCAGAAGTATTGAGCTCGATAGCTGCCTTCGCTTAAATGCAGTCAGTATCCAGTATTCAGGAGATAGTGGGTTCAAACTCCACTGTCAGCAGCTCTGAAGGTTTTCCCGTGGATTTCCCATTTTCACACCAAGCAAATGCTGGGGATGTACAGTAATTAAGGCTACGGCCGCTTCCTTCCCACTCCTAGCCATTTCCTGTTCCATCGTTGCCATAACACATATCTTAGTCGGTGTGACATAAAGCAACTTGTTAAACGGAAAGAAAAAAAAAGGAGTAAACAAAGAAAAATTGTTTACATGGAATTAATAGCTGACAGAAGCAAGTATTATACTGATGGTTCTTGTCCATGCTGTCTTTTCTCCTTCCTTCTCCTTCTGCTAGTATGGTAAACTTTTCTAATGGAACAACTTATGGATGTTGTAGAAAAAAATTTCTCTCTACGGTGCAGTAGTTTTATTTTGTGAATGATATATAGTAATAACATTATGGATAATAATAATAATAATAATAATAATAATAATAATATTCATTCATTCATTCATCATTCATTATCATTATAGAATGTTAAGTCTTTCAGCGTTCAGTCTGCAAGCCTCTGTGGATTTACTCAGCGTCGCCACAATCCTCTATTTGCAACTAGTGCTGTGGCCTCATTTAGTTCTAAACCTCTTATCTTTAATTCATTAGAAACTGAGTCTAACCATCGTCGTCTTGGTCTACCTCTACTTCTCTTACCCTCCATAATAGAGTCCATTATTCTCCTAGGTAACCTATCCTCCTCCATTCGCCTCACATGATCCCACCACTGAAGCCGGTTTATGCGTACAGCTTCATCCATCGAGTTCATTCCTAAATTAGCCTTTATCTCCTCATTCAGAGTACCTTCCTGCCATTGTTTCCGCCTGTTTGTACCAGCATTCGTTCTCGCTACTTTCATGTCTGTTACTTCTAACTTATGAGTAAGATATCCTGAGTCCACACAGCTTTCACTCCCGTAAAGCAATGTTGGTCTGAAAACAGACCGATGTAAAGATAGTTTCGTCTGGGAGCTGACTTCCTTCTTACAGAATACTGTTGATCGCATCTGTGAGCTCACTGCATTAGCTTTATTACACCTTGATTCAATCTCACTTACTATATTACCATCCTGGGAGAACACACAACCTATATACTTGAAATGATCTACCTGTTCTAGCTTTGTATCACCAATCTGACATTCAATTTTGTTGAATTTCTTACCTACTGACATCAATTTAGTCTTTGAGAGGCTAATTTTCATACCATACTCATTGCACCTATTTTCAAGTACCAAGATATTAGACTGCAGGCTTTAGGCACAATCTGCCATAATACCAATATAAATGGTCCGTTATTGGACATTATAAATTTTCCAGCCAACTCATTCCTGGTTGCCAGCGTTTTGCCCTCGTGTGCCAGGCTGGGCTCATCAGTTGGTACCTAGTACACCTACCAAGACGCTGGCTAGTGCATACCGTGGAGGCCACTGCGTAGGCTAATTTTAGCCACCGGCAGTGCAAATGCACTATGAGACACTTCGTCTCATTATCAAAAATTGATGCCTGTTTGGCCATCAGATGATATAAATTTACTCATTCAGAACAAATATTTCAGATTACCTATGGGAATCAACATCTATACCACACAATCTGCCATTACGACCAAGTCGTCACCATAGGCCAGACTGCTTACTACATTTCCACCTAACTGAATCCCTCCCTGCCATTTTATACCTTTCAGCAGATGATCCATGTAAACTACAAACAGCAAAGGTGAAAGATTACAACCTTGTCTAACCCCTGTAAGTACCTTGAACCAAGAACTCATTCTACCATCAATTCTCACTGAAGCACAATTGTCAACATAATTGCCTTTGATTGATTTTAATAATCTACCCTTAATTCCATAGTCCCCCAGTATGGCGAACATCTTTTCTTTTGGTACCCTGTCATAAGCTTTCTCTAGATGTACGAAGCATAAACACAACTGTCTATTCCTCTCGTAGCATTTTTCAGTTACCTGGCGCATACTGAAAATCTGATCCTTACAGCCTCTCTGTGGTCTGAAACCACACTAGTTTTCATCAAACTTCCTCTCAGCGATTGACCACAACCTCCCAAGATGCCAGTGAATACTTTGCCTGGTATACTAATCAGTGAGATACCTTGATAGTTGTTGCAATCTTTCCTGTTCCCTTGTTTATAGATAGGTGCAATTACTGCTTTTGTCCAATCTGAAGGTACCTTACCAACACTCCATGCTAATTTTACTACTCTATGAAGCCATTTCATCCCTGCCTTCCCACTGTACTTAACCATTTCAGGTCTAATTTCATCTATTCCTGCTGCTTTATGACAATGGAGTTTATTTACCATCCTTTCCACATCCTCAAGTGTAATTTCACGAACACCATTTTCCTCCTCCCCATGAGCATGACTGTTGGCAACACCACCAGGAAGATTTCCTTTTATGTTGAGATGTTCAAAATATTCCCTCCACCTCTCCAGTGATTCCCTGGGATCTATTATGAGTTCACCTGAATTACTCAAAACACTGTTCATTTCCTTTTTCCCTCCCTTCCTAAGATTCTTTATTACTGTCCAGAAAGGTTTCCCTGTTGCTTGACCTAGCCTTTCCAGGTTATTACCAAAATCTTCCCACGACTTCTTTTTGGATTCAACAACTATTGTTTCGCTCTGTTTTTTTCATCTATGTACAAATCCCTTTCTGCCTCGGCTCTTGTTTGGAGCCATTTCTGATAAGCCTTTCTTTTACGTTTACAAGCTGCTCTCACTTCATCATTCCACCAAGATGTTTGCCTTTTCCCATCTTTACACAGAGTTGTTCCTAGGCATTCTCTTGCTGTTTCTACTACAGCATCCCTGCATGCCACCCATTCTCTTTCTATATCCTGAACCTCTTTACAGTCTATTGTTCGAAACTTCTCACTAATCATATCCGTGTACCTCTGTCTAATTTCCTCATCCTGGAGATTTTCTACTCTTATTCTTTTGCAGACAGATTTCACTTTCTCTACTCTAGGCCTAGAGATATTTAATTCACTACAGATCAGATAGTGGTCTGTATCATCGAAAAATTCCCGGAAAACTCGTATATTCCTAACAGATTTCCTGAATTTGAAGTCTGTTAAGATATAGTCTATTATGGATCTGGTACCCCTAGCCTCCCTTTGTAGCGGAGAATAATCTTATGCTTAAAGAATGTATTCATAACTGCTAAACCCTTACTAGCACAGAAGTCCAGCAAACGCTTCCCATTCCTATTAGCTTCCATGTCTTACCCACATTTACCAATCACCCTTTCGTATCCTTCAGTTCTATTTCCAACTCTCGCATTGAAATCGCCCATTAGCACTATTCTATCCTTGCTATTGACCCTGACCACGATTTAAAGATAAAAATTTCATAATGTTCCGTATTGAAATGTATCACAATTAAATTGATATAATAAATAATGTGTTTCAACCTATTCAATACAAATAAATACGAAATGTAGAGTTACATTCCTATTTAATTAAAAGTGGAAGCGGTACTGGTTTCGACAATGCATAGGTAATAAGGAAATTAAAGATCAAGTCCACATAAAAACAGTTTAATAGGCAATATAAAATAACGGGGATGGGCACTGTAAAATTCAGAAGAAGTAGAAGGTAAGTCACTGAAAAGAAGCAAGGCGCAATGTTCTGAACAGCGGCATAGCACACGCAAATTTCGGCATTGTCTCATAATGTTTATGAGAAGCGGAGAATAGTTAAATAAGCCAGCTTGCATACACTGTCAGGCGCAAAGTCATTACACAATCCAACAAATATGAAAATCCAAAATCGTGCAGAAGCTGAAGACAAGTAGCTCAATTGAAGTCAATTGCCAGCTCCCGAAGATCAGCGCGACATATTCAACGTCAGGCACTGTGTTTTCAAACGCCGATGGAACTTGATGAATAGTTTAATGATCCAGTATTTGCTTCGGTCGCAAAAACATAAATATAAATATATATATATATATATATATATATACACATATAATACAATTCAATATAATTGTAACAACTGCAGCTCCTCATACATCGGACAAACTGGCCGCAACTTCAACATCAGATACTCCGAATATATCAACGCCATTAAATACAACAGATTCTCCGCTATAGGACAACACATACAAGACTCCAAACATAATTTCACCAATATTGATAAAGACAAATACTTAAAATCATTAACAAAGGCCCCCTCCTAAACACTGCTGAAAATTGTTTTATTCATCTTGACCAATACTTCAACCCTAATTTCAATTTAAATGGCATTTCTGAAAAACCCAATATCCTATTTGACTTCCTAATTCTTCTCAAAAATTCTACATTTCTAAACCCAAATTCAATTTTCCATGCCTTACAAAGGTCCTACCCACATTTTCTACCTCCATTAACCCACCCTCCTAACCCATCCTAAACCACCCCTCCTTTATTTCCCTATCTTATCCTTTCCCATCTTTTAACTTCAAATCCTTTTAATCTTCTCTTATCTACTAATCCTCTTCCTTTGTCAACTTATTCTATCTTTCCTTTTCACCTCTCCTCAAAATAAAATAAAAAAACAACCTACTTTCCGAATTGAACTGTATACTAATATACTATATTGCCACCTGCATTTTGGGTCTTCACATTCATATTTAAACTCATGCCTTGCGCTGTCTTTGACTACTTCAATTACGACCTGAATTTTTATCTTCAAGAAATAGCACTTTGTGCATATACGTTTTTAATTTGTTTCCGGTATTGCACTTTTTACCATTTTTCTCTTCACAATTGTTTTTTACGTCAACTGTTCTAAAAAACTAATCTACAAGATCCTGGTTACTTATTTCAATTATATTGAATTGTATTATATGTATATATATTTATATTTATATTTTCGTGACCGAAGCAAATACTGGATCATTAAGCTATTCATCAAGTTCCGTTGGCGTTTGAAAACACAGTGCCTGACGTTGAATATGTCGCGCTCATCTTAGGGAACAGGCAGCGCCTGACGGTGTATGCAAGCTGGCTTATTTAACTATTCTCCGCTTCTCATAAACATTATGAGACAATGCCGAACTTTGCGTGTGTTATGCTGCTGTTCAGAACATTGCGCCTTGCTTCTTTTAAGTGACTTACCTTCTACTTCTTCTGAAGTTTACAGTGCCTATCCCTGTTATTTTATATTGCCTATTCAATTGTTTTTATGTGGACTTGATCTTTAATTTCTTTCTTACCTATGCATTGTTTTTTGCGTTTTATTCGTCTGATGAAGACCTGGATGGGGGTCGAAACCGGTACTGCTTCCGCTTTTAATTAAATAGGAATGTAACTCTACATTTCGTATTTCTTTGTATTGAATAGGTTGAACTACCTTATTTATTATATCAGTTTAATCCTGACCACGATGTTACTCAATTCTTCATAAAACTTGTCAACTTCATCCTCATCTGCACCCTCACATGGTGAATACACTGAGACAATTCTCATCCTAATTCCTCCAACTGACAAATCCACCCACATGATTCGCTCATTTACGTGCCTAACAGAAACTATGTTGCGTGCAATGGTATTCCTGATAAACAGCCCTACCCCATACTCTGCCCTTCCCTTTCTAACACCCGTCAAGTACACTTTATAATCTCCTATCTCTTCCTCGTTATCTCCCCTTACCTGAATATCACTTACTCCTAGCTCATCCAGATGCATCCTCTTAACTGACTCAGCCAGTTCTATTTTCTTTCTTCCATAAGCCCCATTAATATTGGTATTTCCCCATCGAATTCCATTTTGTTCGCCAAGTTGTTTCCAAGGAGTCCCTCGCCTGTCAAATGGGAGTGGGACTCCGTTACTCCCATAGGTCCAAGGCTTGCTTAAAATGTTCTGAGCTCGGTAAATTCATGAAGCAGGATGCCACCCTACTTGCACATAGTCCAAGTGAGGATCTCTCCTCTAACGTGTTATGGACCACCAATGAATTGTATAGTCCTAGCCGCCTGAGCACAAGGAGGGCCATGACTCAGGATATGTCCGAGATGCCCACTCCCATTCCATAGCAACTTGTGTCCCGACTCTCAGGACCACTTACTAGGCCACTCAGCCTTTGCCCATGGTTCACGAACTACGACATGACTACAGTAACCCACACCATGAACCATTAATAATAATAATAATAATAATAATAATAATAATAATAATAATAATAATAATAATAATAATAATAATAATAATATTTTTTATTATTTTTATTTTTATTATTTTTATTTTTTATTATTATTTTTTTCTTTCGTTTTTTCGAGGGAGTGTGGAAAATCTTTCATAAGACACTTGTGAGGGTCCGCACTCAACTAGCGTGTGAAGATTCTTACCCACTAAAAACCACACTCCCTTTTCCTACATTTATCTCCGCCCCGGAAACTGCTGTTGCATTACTTCAGGACGGATGTCGTGCTTAATGGATCTTGTGCTTCATCTTCCTTCTTCTGCTTTACTGTCTGTCGTAATCATTCTTCTTCTGACGCAGGATATTTTCTACGTAGACTGCCACCTGGTCCAAAGATTCTTGACTTCGTAGCATTACTGACACGATCCCTTCTAGCGTCAATTCTCTCTGCATAACTTCTAAGCATCTTCTTTGTGGCAGCCAATGAACACGCACAAAGAAAGTATGCAATACATCATCGATATCACCGCAGTCTATGCACACTGGACTAGTTGCTAGCCTTAGTCTATGAAGAAATTTTCGGAAGTATCCATGACCTGTCAAGAACTGTGTGAGATAGTAGTTCACTTCACCATGATTTCGGCCAACCCATATGCCCAGAGAACGTATCAGTCTTTTCGTCCATTACCCTCTAGAAACATCTTCCCATCTGGTTTGCCATCGTTGCATTGTGCGACTAAGAGCCGAAGCCTTTGCCCTTTTCCTTCCTAGCTCTTCTTGTGTGAGCCAAAATTCTTGTCTTTCGAAAGCCAACAAGTCAATAGGAGCTACTGCTGCTACTACTAGAATCGCAGGTTCTGATACTGTATGATATGCGCAAGCAATTTGTAAAGCTGCTCTCCGTTGTACAGCCGCAATTCTTGTCCGATATTTCACAATTTTTAACGATTCAGCCCAAATTTCTGAACCGTATAGCAGTATCGATTGGACAGTCTACATGAGAAGCCGCCTTTTACTATATTTCGCCCCCTTGATATTTCCCATGAGTCTACTCAGTGCAGTCATGGTTTTCACTGCCTTATCTGTTACCCGTTGGATGTGGTCCCAATATGTAAGCTTAGTATCAAGTGTTACACCAAGATATTTTGTGCTTCTAGTTGTTTGGATGGCTATCTGCCCGATCTCCATCGGTACAACAGTATTAATTCTTTACCTTGTCAGGAGGACAATTTCTGTTTTATGAGCTGCGAGTTCTAACTTGTGATTTATCATCCATTCTTTAACACGTCGCATCACCTGATTCAATTTAAATTGAGCCAGCTCTAGGTTACGGGTTACTATCAGAGCAGCCACATCATCAGCATAACCCACAAATTTTACATCTTCTGGCATCTCCTGCCGTAACACACCATCATACATGATATTCCAAAGGTGCGGTCCAAGAATTGAGCCTTGCGCTGCACCAGCTGTGAGCCGTTTTCTTCTCTGACCATCTTCCGTGTCGACCGAGCTTGATAGCTGTAGTCGCTTAAGTGTGGCCAGTATCCGGTAATCGGGAGATAGTGGGTTCGAGCCCCACTATCGGCAGCCCTCAAGATGGTTTTCCATGGTTTCCCATTTTCACACCAGGCAAATGCCGGGGCTGTACCTTAATTAAGGCCACGGCCGCTTCCTTCCACTTCCTAGGCCTTTCCTCTCCCATTGTCGCCATAAGACATATCTTTGTTGTTGCGACGTAAAGCAAATAGCATCTTCCGTGTCGTATAACAATGTACAGTCTTTCAAATAGTCTCACAGTATATACATGAGATATTCTGGTACCTTGAAAGTTTCTTGTAGAGCTTCCAACACTCCATCTTGCCGAGTTGAAAGCATTTTGAACATCTAGAGTCACAAGAAGCGTCAGGTTTCTAGAGTAATAATTACCCATTTGAGCTCATTCTGCTGTCTTCACCACTTCCTTCACTGCATCTAGCGTTGAGTGACCTCTGCGAAATCCATGTTGTTGATCAGATAGGTTGCCAGCTAATCGGACTGCTGCTATTATTCTCGGCTGTAGTAGCTTTTCTAAACCTTTCCCGGCAGTGTCCAGCATACATAGAGGTCTGTAACCCCAAGTTTTCCCTTTACTGATCAGAACCAATCTACCTATCTTCCAACGAAAGCTAAAAATTCCCGCTTTCAAACAATGATTACCGAGCTCGATAGCTGCAGTCGCTTAAGTGCGGCCAGTATCCAGTATTCGGGAGATAGTAGGTTCGAACCCCACTGTCGGCAGCCCTGAAAATGGTTTTCCGTGGTTTCCCATTTCCACACCAGGCAAATGCTGGGGCTGTACCTTCATTAAGGCCACGGCCGCTTCCTTCCCATTCCTAGGCCTTTCCTGTTCCATCGTCGCCGTAAGACCTATCTGTGTCGGTGCGACGAAAACAACTAGCAAACAATGATTATAAATTCTCAACAGCAGTTGAGGACATAATTCGACTGCCACCTTTAGTACTTCTGCTGGAATACCATCTGGTCCAGGGGCTTTCTTATTTCTAAGGGAATTAATTGCTGTTATTAATTCTTCACTTGTAAAAGGTGGTACATTATCTAGTTCTTTCTCAGCCTCATCATCAATCCTCTCTGAATGATCGGGGAATAGTGTATGTATTATTTCTTCCATGGTGTGTGGATCCATGATAGGGCTTGGTAGCATCCCGAATTTCTTCATAACGATTTTATACCCTAATCCCCATGGATTTTCATCCACTTCCTTAGACATTTCCCATCACTTGTCAGCTTTACTCTTTTTAATTGTATTTCGCAGTCTTTTCTTCATTGTCTTATATTCTACTGAGAGAGCTTCATCGTTATGTCGTGCTCTTTGTGTCCTTCGTCTGAGTCACAGGTATCGTTTCCTCAGCTCAGCAATTTCTTCATTCCACCAAAATGCTGTGCGCTTGCCTCTCCGTTGTTTGATTCTGGTCATTGATGCGTCACATGCTTGCTGAAGGAGTCTCATGGTGTGTTCCACGCATTTATTAGCAATTATGCTTCTTTTGCCTCCGTGACATGTATCCATCATACAGTCCATTCCATTCTATATTACTTCATGAAATTTTTCTCTATCCATAGTGCCTATGTTCCATCTTTCTGGTTTGCGCGTGGTGATCCTTAGATGCGGAGTCTCTTGAAGTACACGAAAAGTGATATACTGATGATCGCTTCCAGTATATTCTTCAATTACTCACCATTCAGTTATCCTAGACGCAATGTCTTCAGAAGCAATGGTTACATCTGGTATAGTTCCCTGACATTCTGGTCGCCGAAAGGTAGTCACATTACCAACGTTGATAACCATTAATCCCAATCTGGTGGCCATCTCCATTGTACGCCACCCGCTAGAATCTGTTTGAGGCATGTTCCATTCAACTGCTTGAGCATTAACATCACCAGCAACAACTAGGTTAGTGTTCATTCCTTGCAGAGTATCTTCAAGCCCATCTAGTTTTATCTGGTAGTCAGAAATAGCCTCATTCGGGGTAAAATAACAGTTGGCAAAAATTACCTTCTCAACTGGGACCCAGACAAACTGAATATTTTCCAAGGTCTGGTACCCATATCGCAGCTATCCCTAAATAGTCTGAAAACCAACCTGGTTGATCTCTGTCTTGATATTGTTCACTAAGAATCAAGATGTCTGCTCTTATCTCATAGGTCATCTGCATCAATAGATCATTGGCAGTTAGACTCCTGTGTATATTGGCTTTTTAGCCTTTTCTAGTGCTTCACGAACACAATATTGCCTGAGCCAAGAGCATGATGTCGTTTTGACTCTTCAACGCCCATATCTGTGCAAATTATGCATCGTGGATTCGTTTTGCATCCTACTGCCTTGTGACCAGCTTCCCTGCACTTAAAGCAGAGTTTACTTCTGTCCAATCCTTTACAATTTCGTGCTTGATGCCCATATGACAGACATCTAAAGCACCGAGGAACTACGGCCCACCTTCTTGCTCTGCATTATAGCCACCCTACTTTAATTTTGCCTATGTCTAACAGCTTTCGTACCGAGCTCGATAGCTGCAGTTGCTTAAATGTGGCCAGTATCCAGTATTCGGGAGATAGTAGGTTCTAACCCCACTGTCGGCAGCCCTGAAAATGGTTTTCCGTGGTTTCCCATTTTCACAACAGCAAAAAAAAAAACCAGCTTTCTATCTCCATAATGGCGAGTTTTTGTCCCCTGCTGTTCGGATTTGTGATTGAGACCTTCAGTTCTTGATTAAGATTTTCTAATTTTTGTCTTACAGCCTCCTCTACGTCGGAAATAGTGGTGGCACTCTCCATATCCCGAATTTCTAATGTAGCTCTAGGTATCAAAACCTTTACACCATCATGTCCAAGAGCAACTTTAAGTGATTTATTAAAATTTTCTCTGTTCTCCTTTTCTGGGGCCTTATTAAATTAAAGAAGAACCGCTCCAGATGAAGTTTTCCTGATTGATCTAATACCAGCGCCACTGTCTTCCGGCTTTACCTTGCTGCAGATATCCTTCACAACATCTGCAAAGGTCTTTCCATTCATTGGTTTAATAAGTACGGCTTCTGGGTGGCTTCTTATAGTTTAACGTTTCCTTTGCTTGTTCTTTTTAACAGTTTCAGATACTGGTACTGGTTCAGGTTGAGTACCTTCATCTTCATCTGTCTTTTTCTGCCTCTCTTCCATCTTATTCTTCTTCTTGGATAACGCTATTTCCTATTTATCCTGTTCTACGTTTCTGTTTGTGGTGCTCTGTTCTACCTTCTCTTGAACGGGCAAATCCTTTTGCATTAATGCTCTAGTTGTTTTCCAAGCTTTTCTGTGTGTAGATCCCGCATCTAGGGCTTCCTCCAATTTCTTTAAACCTTGCTGTATTTTCGTCATATTTTTTGCTACTGAATTGCAAGAATACTTTTCAACAGGCCCCTGGCGATTTCCAGTTGTTCCTCTTTTAACATATCCTCCATAATTTGTTGAGTGATATCAAGCCTCAAATTTGTTTTCGCATTCTGCTCAATACTACTATTGCATGTATCATGCGTGCTCTCCATGTCCGTAATATTGTGGCCATGTTCCATAGATGCTGGATTAAAATCCAGTCACACAGGATTCCAGCTCCTGACATCGTGCCGTATAGAGAGTCCAGCTGGCCGTGACTCAAGTCGCAGTGAAATATCTATTCTCTGTTATTTTCTATGATGAAACTAAGGTAACCTAAAAACACAATTTCACTAACACACAATATCAATGCCTTGAACTTTACACCCACTACCGTTTATCCTATTAAATATTGAAAGCACGTATATTAAATATTACTTATACTCACTTTCCATTCCAATGTACGGGTGATTACCAACAAAAGCATCGATCATTACATGCACAACACTGATCTTGTTACTACCAATAATAAGAATAAGAATAAGAATGATGATGATGATGATGATGATGATTCCTCTGTGTGCAAGCATTTTTCTTTGATGCTATCTAGGCTGCCTGCACATGACTTTCGATGTTCCATTTTACTCTACTAGACTTATGTGCTCTAAAACTTGAAAATGAAAGCTTAAAGGACAGAATAAAGAAACTGGAAGATAAAGAAGACATTGGAGAAGAAAGATCGCCGTGGATGGAAGTGACGCGTAGCCATTTTAGGCCTAATGTTAAACATATGGGATAAACTATGTGCAACTTAAAACCAGGAAAAAACTCTTTGCAGTGCCAAAATAGATTTAATTCATTGCAACAAGTTCCAGAAGACCGAGCTCGATAGCTGCAGTCGCTTAATTGCGGCCAGTATCCAGTATTCGGGAGATCGTGGGTTTGAACCCCACTGTCGGCAGCCCTGAAGATGGTTTTCCATGGTTTCCCATTTTCACACCAGGCAAATGCTGGGGCTGTACCTTAATTACGGCCACGGCCGCTTCCTTCCCACTCCTAGCCCTTCCCTGTCCCATCGTCGCCATAAGACCTATCTGTGTCGGTGCGACGTAAAGCAAATAACAAAAAAAGTTCCAGAAGAAGACACATCTAGTTTTCCAAATAATTTTAAATCCAGTGGAGGTAACCTACAGAAGAAGAAAACCAACCAAAAGTCAAGATCGCCAAAAATTCATCTCTACGCAGACAGTCAAGCGTGGGGTATGGCAGAAGGCATCAAGGATGAGCTGCAGAATCCAAAAACTGAGGTTTTAGGACTAATAAAGCCAGGTGCCAAAACTGAAGACGTCCTTTCAAGTTGTGATCCTGTGTTAGAGAAGTACAATTATTTGGTGATTGTGAGTGGTACAAATGACATTGCTGCAAATGAAGGTGAGGAACTAATTACGACCCTCAGAGGTAAGATTTCGAACCTACCTGACTCGAAAGTAATTGTAGTTAATGTGCCACCCAGGTATGACCTTACAGAAGACTCGTGTGTGAACAAAGCTGTACATGATGTAAATATAAAAATCAAGAGATTAAGTAAGAGTTTTAGAAATGTCTATGTAGTAGATACTTTAGGTCCTGGCAGGCAAATGTGCACTAGGCATGGGTTACATCTGAATGGTAATGGAAAAGCAACTCTCTGTAGACAAATTGCTACAATTATCAACAGAGATTTGCAAACTAATATGCACTTAAGAAAACCCATACCACTAAATTGGCATATACAGGGAAACTCGCCAGAAAACCCAGATCCTTAAATCAAGATCTATGTACAAAGATCTGGGTTCCAGGGACGTTCTCAACTCTTGAGTCAAATGTTACCCAATTACAACAGTCAAGTTTTAGGGAGGAAGGGGGTCTGAGACTCCTCTTGGTAAACTGTCAGGGTGTAGTAAATAAACAAATAAAAATCAGTACTCTACCCTCTACCCTTCCTGCCTTTGAAATGTGGCGGCGGCTCGAGACATCCCAGGGTCGCTGACTGGGTACTACCCTCAGAGATATCTTCAGATATTATAAACTAACCTTAAATTAATCAAGCGGGAAGGATAAAAGAGAAGAAATAAAATAATTAAATAAAAATCCGAATGAGAACATTTACGAATGCAAAATTTATTGAAAAGGCTAAACTTTGGCAAAGCAATATACTTCTATACAAACAATAAACTCTTCGGACCAAATATTGTTCACAACCTCTATCACCCTCGACTATAAAATATCAACCTCATGACTCATAGATTTCAAATCCTTCTAAACACATTACTTCATCTTTATTACAATTCCCTTTCATCTTATTCATCAACTCTACTTCAGTACTTCAAAAATTTTAATCCAATTCCATTCCACTCATATTTTGGTACCACCATATTTCAAAATTTTCAATAATAAAATATTATAATAATCTATCATCATGACCTTTGTTAATTTGTCAAAGTACCTTTTTAAAATGTTAATACAACCAAAACTTCTTCCGTTCATTCTTTGAATAACAAATTCGTATTTGCTCTCCATACCTTTAAATTATTTCCTCACCATATTATAAACCTTGTAGTTACCATTTACTAAATACCAAATTATTTATTTAAATACACTCTTCAAAATGAAATGTATGAGGCTGTGTAAATTCATTAAGCAACATCCGCCGTGTAATTCACAACTCATCTTTTAATTAATTAAATCCATTAAATTCATTATAATTTACAAATTCGCAGTTATCAATGTCGGTATAATTGTTACCTTGAAAATCATAAATTTATCCAATTACGTTTGTTAGATTTGGTAATTCAATCCAAAATTTTATATATCATAAAATTATTCATCACAAATTTTATATAAAAATAGTCCCTATTATTATTTGAGTCCGAAACTATTTAACTTATTCTTTCTCAGTACCATCCTTCCCTCATATAATGCTGATAGTATGGAACGCACGCACGAAATCGAAAAGTAACCCTGACATAAATAAATTAAATTAATTTACCGATTCATTAAAATGATAAATATCTCACATATGCTTAATTAGCTGTTTTATCATACACAAAACATATGCCTACCCTGTAGCAAGAAACCCTATACTATAATGTTAAATACATCTTAACCTACACTGATTCTACAGACAATGGGATAAACCTCATTGCCGCAAGTATAAACAACCACCGTGAACTGAATTCAACATCACAAGAAATATTGCAACTGCAAAATCAAAATTTGCATTGCCCACATATTGAAGAACATATAACATAAACAAACACAACATAATTTCAATCATATAGTCACAGGGAAAATCATTATACACTGGCTCGGCCGGGCATCGAACTCCGACCCTCAACATGGCATCATTACAGTGACCTATCATCATGCTTGCCGCAATAAACTGTCACGAAATATATCTGTTATTAATCAATTTTATTGTGCTGTCCTAAGTTCTACAAAACAGAATTATCTAACAAATGACTGTAATATATTTTACTTATAAGACCCTACTACAGCTACCATAGCTTCTCTAATACACAACACGCCGTCCCGGTCTGCTGCCTTATCTCACGCCCGACTCGTTTCATTGACAAGGCATTCTAATTTGTCCGCACCCACTTAATATTCTCTCTCTCTCCGCTCTAAATGAAGCCATATGTTTCCTCCACAATATCTGCGTATTCTTACTCTCGGTGCGAACAGTAACTAATTATATATGACACTCTCAATACATCTCATTTTGTTCCATCTTTCACGTATATTTGTACTACCTTTTTCATTCAACATTCTCGGGAACACATATATCACTATGCCGGTATTTTACATCTGTGGCGTTGTACAATATCATTGGTTCGACCCTGCGGTTGGCAATCTGTGTCTTAGAGGTCCCTGCTTCAATACTAGCTAGCTATATTCCGGATAAATTAATAGGATGACACTTATTTCCTACAGCACAAAAATTTTAATTCACTGGTTAGCACTACCTGTTACTTACTGATGACATCTATTTCAAAATTTCCACTGTAATGTGCCGGAAAGATCCAGGTTCGAAACTTTGGTCATGGAAATTTTCTTGATGAACTTTCATGCGACATGCCAGGTTAATCTATCTATTCCCTCTAACTAATCCTTATTGATGCCTCCTACGTCATTAAATATTCACACACGCACACGCTAATATTTGCTAGAAGATCACGCACTGAGAAAAAAAAAAAAAAAACCATGTTTCACACCCGTAATGGAAGATCATTATTTACACACATTATTTCCACACTCGCGAAGACCATATTTTAACACACGCTAATATCACAATATGTACACCCCCCTAGGCATCAGCATAAAATAAAACCTTAAAAAAAACCTAACTCTCCTTGCTACAGTACTCAAAAAGGAAAATAAACGAATAATCATGCATTAATTTATTTACAGTTAACAGCTAATCATGCACATGCTAGATAATGAATCAGGGTACTTATCGACTCGGCGACGCTCCATACTCAGCTCCACGGCCTCATGGTTTCAGGTCGGCCCCATGATGTACTTAAGCCATCATGCTAACGGCCTCAAAACCTGAACCCATACCATTCTCCACAACCATGGTCTTCACTCTTGTTGCTTTCATGAAATCACACGCTCATCACTTCTTACTACACTAAAATACATATAAAAAAAAAACACAGATATAGTTAAATTATTCTAGCACATACACTTATTCACAATTGTAATATACACTTTGTCTCTGCTTTCCGCGAGTTTACACGTGGCACTGCGATGCGTCCTTGTTTGATCTCGCTCCGATCCTAATTTTCAGTTAATGTTGTAAAAATTCACCTTCTTGAATTTTCAAAAATTTCGGTCATTATTGAGTTAAATGCAAAGTCTATCGGACCCGTAGTATCTTTGACAGCTAGTTATTTGATAGGAAATGCTCTAGATTAGGGTTCTCGTGAACCACATACACGTACGTCCGACACGTTCAAATTTCCGTAGCAGAGTGCCTCTTCTCAGCGGCACGCGTCTCCTTCATGCACGCCGGATCTTGGATAGTGAGCTCGGGGAACCCCATCAACAATGATGTAACATCCCGTCACATATGCCTGCGATTATTTATTCCAATAAATTGTTGCAAATACGCCGTCTTTAATTATTGTTCTCAAAATGGTTTAATCTTGTTTTCACCTTATCCCCTGGTGGATTTAATTATTTTAGAAGTCATTTATGCGGCACCCATCTTTAATTTACCCCCATCATTCCAAAACCTGCTCTGCTGCGATTCGCTGCCTGAAAATGTTGCCAACTTAAATCTGGTGACTTTGGTCATCACACCTCATGGAATATTCCAATGCTTTCCATTTCATCATAAGGTGACCTTGACACGTGGAACTATCTTTAAACCTGGGCAAGCGAAATGGCGCCACACATCCGGCCTATAATGTAACTGCGGCTATTCCCTCATATGCCATTTTTTAAATTTCTAATATTTTTAAAGACAATGATATGAGCCAATTGGGCTCAGTACATTGATGGAATCTTATGAAACTGATGTGGTGATAGGAGTAGAATCATGATTGAGAGAAGGGGTGGGTAATAGAGAAGTATTTCCAGAAGGGTATACAGTCTATCGTAGAGACCGAGGAGATAAAAAGGGTGGGGGGTTGTTTATTCTGGTGAAGGAAACTTATTGTTCACATGAATGGTTTACCGATGAAAGGGATGAAATATTAGGGATAAAATTAGTTTGTGATAATATGAAGGAGGTGGGAATTATAGGAACATATAGGCCTGGAAGAAAGGAAAGAGACATGGAAATATTTGAGAAAATAAGAGATTATACTTATAAAAACAATAATAATAATGATATGGTAATAATTGGGGGAGATCTAAACTTGCCTGAAGTTGAATGGCCTGGAGCTGCAAGAGAAGCCCATGAACAGAAACTGGCAAATAAGTTAATTTGGGAGGGTGGATTTACACAAGTAGTACAAGAACCGACTCGTCTCAGTAACTTGCTAGATGTATTCTTGGTTAAACCATGGGAAATTGTTGATAAAACTGAGGTAATTGAAGGAATAGATGACCATAAGGCTGTAATAATGGATGTAGGACTCGTACCAAAAATGCTTAATCAGAGGGTCACACAAGACAAGAAATGATATAGAAAAACTAAAGTTTATGAATTTGGGACTTACCTTAAATCACAATTCAGTTGTTGGATAAGTGAAAGGAGTAATGTGGATACACTTTGGGCTAAATTTAAAGGAATCATTTGGGTAAAATGACCTCAGACCCTGTTTATTATACAAGGGAAATAAGAAAATTAAAAAGGAAATGTAAAATAGTAAACAGGGAAATCAAAGAGGGTAGGGAGAATAGAGAAACTAGAAAACAGCTAATGAGGGAACTGAATAGAGTGAAAAAGGAAGCAAAAGAGAATTATATGAATGGCATACTTCAAGAGGGTAATGACCACAAAGGGAAATTGATAAAGCTGTATTCATATATTAGGAATCAAAAAGGAAAAGGAATCCAAATTCCTACAATGGTGGGAGAATGGGGTGAACACTATTCAACAGATACTGAGAAAGCAAATTTACTTAGTAAGGAATTCAGAGATTCAGTAAGAGATTGTCAGGAGTTGGAAACAGTAACAGAAGATAGAGAGGGACACATAGGGAAACAAGAAGCTTCTCATTCACAAATGAAGATATTTTCAAAGAAATCCAACTGCTTCAGCAAGGAAAAGCAGTAGGAAGTGATCAAATTACTGGGGAGGTATTAAAGACAATGGGGTGGTACATAGTGCCTTATTTAAAATTTCTCTTTGACTATGTCATAAATAATAATGTAATACCAAAGGAATGGAATCTATAATAATACCAATTTATAAAGGAAAGGGTGATAAAAAGAAACCAGAGTACTACAGACCAATCAGCCTGACCAGTATAGTTTGTAAAATACTGGAGAGTCTAATAGCAAAGTACATCAGAGGGATATGTAATGATAAAAATTGGTTCATGAGGAGCCAGTAAGGGTTTAGAAAGAAATTTTCTTGTGAGGCACAACTGGTTGGATTTCAACAGGACATATCAGATCAGTTGGATTCAGGAGGCCAGTTAGATTGCATAGCCATAGATCTTTTCCCAAAACCTTTGATAGAGTGGAACATGGAATATTATTAAAGAAATTGGTGGGAATAGGATTGGACGTAAGGCTTATACGTTGGATAAGAATGTTTCTAAATTCAGGGTTCAGAAAGTCAAAGTAGGAAATAATATATCACAGGAAGAGAAAGTTTGGAAGGGAATTGCACAGGGTAACATAATCGGTCCGTTACTTTTCTTAATATATGCAAATGATTTAGGGAACAATATAACATCAAAAATAAGATTGTATGCAGATGACATAATTGTTTATAGCTAAATAAATATCATTGAGGATTGTTCAGAATTACGAAGGGACCTTGAGAGTATCCAACAATGGGTTGAAGAAAATAATATGAAGGTTAACGGAGTAAAAACAACTGTTACAATATGTACAAACAGGAGCTTTAAAACTGAATTTGAATATACTTTGGATGAGGTAGTAATCCCTAAAAGTGGCAAGTGCAAATACTTAGGTGTGAGATTTGAAAGTAATTTGCACTGGAAGGGTCAAGTTGATGACATTGTTGGGAAAACATACAGATCGTTACATGTCATAATGAGGCTACTTAAAGGATGCAGCAAAGAATTAAAAGAAAAAAAGTTACTGAAGTATGGTTCGTCCATTATTGGAATATGCAAACAGTGTTTGGGATCCTCACCAAGAATACCTAATAAAAGAAATAGATAGTGTGCAGAGGAAAGCAGCAAGATTTGTAACAGGGGATTTCGGGAGAAAAAGTAGTGTATCAGAAATGTTAGAGGAACTTGGGTGGGAAACGTTAAGTAAAAGAAGGGAGAAAACTAGGCTTATAGGATTATATAGAGCCTATACAGGAGAAGAAGCATGGGAAGAAATCCGTGAGAGGCTTCAGTTGGAAAATAATTATATCAGCAGAACTGACCACAAGTATAATATTAGAAGGAATTTTAGCAGAAGTGATAGGGGTAAATTTTCATTCATTGGGAAGGGTGTGAAGGAGTGGAACAGTTTACCAGGGGTAGTGTTTGATCCTTTTCCAAAATTTGTACAGATATTCAAGAAGAGAATAAACAGCAACAGAGAAAATAAATGAAATTTTAGAAGGCATTCGACCAGCGCGGGTTATTGTAAATAAAAACTGTGTGTGAATAAATTAATTCAATCCCTTGGTCTATGGAGTTTGGACAGCCAATGTAGGGGACTGCCTGTAGGGATGAAGTACAGTGGGGACTTCGAGGGCCCTGGGACTGCTACGGTAGCTGTGAAGGCCCTTCAGGAACTCTGAAAAGTGGTGGCAAAAGGGGCTCTGGTTAAGATGCAGCAGGTCGTTATGCTACTTACGTTCAAAAAAAAAAAAAAAAAAAAAAAAAAAAAGCAATGTAAAGTTTAATCTTATACCAGTTGCATAGTATTATTTGAAGTAATTCCACAAACTGTATATGTTTGTAAGTACAGGAGATATTATAAGTAGAATTTAGTAAACATTATAAATTTATTAAGGATGAGCTGTGTGCTTAATAGAAAAAATTGTTAGTGTAAATTGTATAAAATTTGTATTCTAGGAAAATTTTCTTCTTCTCTTGTTAATTTAATATTTAGTGCTTGACAAGAATGTATTTTAGTGTACCTTTTGCCACCGAGGTAGACACTTCATTTGCAAATAAAGAGATTTTGATTTTGATGATGGAGTAAACCAGATGACTGAGTTTAAATTAATCTGATCGGGTGAACACCAAATGTTTTTGCAGAGATATTGCCAGAAGTGTTGAAAAGACCTTTTTCTGCCCTTCAGGAATCTTACTACGCCTGCTGGGTTTGAACCCACGATCTTGGGATTAGTAGGCTGACCCTCTACCACTGATGTAAAGAAGGAGCTAATATTGTGAATATATGGGATCCACTTTGCACTAACTCCAGCACTTCTGTACTCTTTCTCTTTTCTGCATTTCTTCAACTGTCTACCTCAATTTTTCTTCCCTTATAATTAATACTACAATAGTTTTATACTGTTATTGTACTAGAGTTAATTATCACATTGATGTTGTACATCTCTTGTGTCAGGGTGATCCAGTCTTCTCATCCAGTATGCAATACCATCATGCTGGTGGGTGTCTGCCTGTGTCTGGTGTCAGTGTTCCTGTTAGGGTTAGATGGGCAGTTTGTGAGCCCCAATGTTTATCCTTCTGTATGTCAGGCTCGGGCTTGGCTCCTCTGTGTGGGCTTCACATTAGCATATGGTGCAATGTTCAGCAAAGTTTGGCGTGTTCATCGTCTCACCACGAAAGCTAAGACTGATATCAAGGTAAGGCTATGTCCCTAGCGAACTAATGCATGCTGTGTTCTTGCAGTGTTGTTTTCAATGTGTGATCATTCTTCTGTTTCATCTTTTTCCTAATGTCAAGAATTACCCTATGGAATGAATCCAAGCTCCCAACTATATTGTAGCACTAAGTGGATACAAACAAAATATAAGAAGACATAGTAAATTAAAATATGAATAAAAGAATGAAAACCACTAAAGAAATAAGGAAAAGATGTGGAAGAACTGGGTCTTATTCAGAGGGGGAACATAGACATTTTTTTAAAAATGCGTTTCAGTCACAAATAGCGTTTCCAAAAGACCCTATGTTTATTAACAAATAATCACTACATATAATAAAATGTAAAATTTATGAAATATAAAATTATAAGTTACAGGAGTTATAGAAAGAGTTTACCAAAGTTTCAATGCCAGTAGAATTGAAATTAAATAAAAATTATTTTAATGATATGCTCAGTGGCATGAAAAGGTGATACAACCTCTAACCTTCCCTGACACTTGAGAATAATAAACATTTTCACCAGAAATAAGATTGAAGTTTTAATGAGAATCAAATGACAAATTTAAAAGACAAATTAAATCATCTCAGTATGGCGAGAAACTTGGATTGTTACCACACAACAGTTTTGTTAAGAACCACTTCACACATAATCATATGCTGAAGGCATAACATAAATGAACATTTAAGGCACCAGCCTAAAATCCCTGTTCAGGAGGGTACCCTCTAGCCTTAGGGTGGAACTAATCCCATTCCAAAAGACGAAGCACCCAGAATTAAAATTGTTAAGGAAATACCGTGGTGGACAGATGTGAAAGAAGGTGCAGGCATGAATGGTTCGAAATAGGACAAACGGAAGATTAATTTAAAACTTTAAAATTATAGCTATACTTCTTTCTGCCTTTTTTTTTTTTTTTTTTTTGTTTCTTTTCATAAAATAAACTTTACAATTTCAGGTACCAAAATTTTACTTATAAGTTAGGTAACAACCTTTAGAAAATCGGAGCAATCAACAAATAACACATTAGCAAACCTGAGCTTGCAGCTCCCTAATTCTACATTCTCCAAGAGCACTGCAGCTCCTTCTAAGAACAGTCAAGGAGACGAACCTCTCAATTTCTTTTACATCACCAGGAGACAGAGTATTCAAAATACACTCTCTTCCAAGAGCACTTTTTTGCTCCACAATATTATCTAGGAGACCACTCTCGAAACATTATAACGTTACAGCCTACCAACGGCACCATTCAATATCTACACTAACACCCCTACATGAATAGAAAGAGCATCTATGCTCCATAAAATTTACACTTAGGAATCTATTTCTAGAAATTTCCAGGCCTGTCAACGGCTCAACTTACATTTTACAAACTCCAACAGTATTCACTGACTTCTGTGTTCAACAGTCTAACATCTTTACACAAAAGGAATGAAATAGAATTTCACAGGGGTATCGAATACTCAATCTACCGGGCCTTTGTGGAAAACAACTGGTTAATTAAAATTACTGGCCCAAAAATCAGAATGATGTGGAGGCGGACACGTGCACTCCTTGAAATTTGCAATTAAAAGCTTAAAACCCTATTTAGGCTTCTGGCCCGAATTTACAGAGGCTAAGCCTATACTACCAATGTGACTAGATGGAGAGAATATTTAAATTACAAAGATTTCAAACTGAGAACGGTTACAAAATCATAGTCACTTCAAAATCAAATTGATAGGGAACCCGAGAGGGTATCATACTCTCTATTCTCTGATTTTGGCTAAGTTCTTTTGACTGGTTTGAAAGTTACATTTTAGATAATTAAAGCTACATTAGTAAAGAAGGAAACCTTCTCCTCGAGCTAGCTTTCAAAGACTGTCACTTAATAAAATTCGGACTGCCATTACCTTGAGCTGATGGACTGCTCGATGATGGATGAGGCACCCTGCCTCATTTGTAAACCACACACTAGCCTGGAGTGATGAATAAGTCCACCTGGTCGAAAATGTGCCAGCTTTTATACCCGAGAGGAAGGTTCTAGAGAGCTCTGGGCTAAGGCCTGACACACCCCCAATTCTTATTGGGTAATTAAATAAATACTAGACATAGTTTGATTGGCTGAAAACTAAATATACAAAATTTTCTGTGGGCCAACATCTTAAGTTGGCGGGAAGATATTGAAGTGTTGTCAACTTCAACATACCAAAAACAAAGAATAATCAACTCAGTGTAGTAAACCTTAAAATAAAAAAAATACATAACAATTTTAATATTTTCTCTTCCCACCAGAGGGCATAACATCAGTTTTTCTTAGTAGAGACATCTGTAGAGGAAAATTCCAAACTACTTGTATTAGTTGTTGCAAACTTCATATATCAGATGGCATTTTCCAAGGCGCTTAATTTAAATGAACGGGCCGGGTGTACCTTCCGGTACAAAAATAATAAAACTGACAGAAAGGTTTAACAATATGCTTTTGGTCATTCTTGACATTAGTGATGGATTTGAACAATACTCTTCGTAAATTGCAGAGAGTAATCTTATTCACTTCTTTCTTTGGTATATTCAATTGAGACCTGCCTAGTGCTCCAATGCTCCAATTATGGTAGCATATGAGTATGTATATCACTGAATATTTTGTAAGGACAGTTTTGTTTTGTTAATGGCTTCTTGCATATGATATATATTGCCATTTATATTTAACAAAAATATTCTATTTCCTTGTTAAACAAATTGTAATAACACTAACAATGTGTATATAATTTTATCTCCAGTAGATACTGTACTTATATTCCCATCACATTCTTTTAATAGTACCATAGATTATTTGTATTTCTCACCTCTACCATTCTAGTATTCAAAACCGTCAAGTAATCAAAAGGGTATGAGAAAAGTATACAACTACAAATGAAGGATTGATATTTTAAAAATCAGGTTGTTTGTTTTACGATAATTCCTTAAAATTAGAATGCTGATTTAAGAACCTGGAAATAGAATAACTTTACAAGGACTAGAACTCGGTGAACTGGGGAGACTAATTGCAATATGTTCATATATAAAACAATGCTGTGCTACTTAAGATATAGTACATTTGCAGATCATGTTCTTAAGTGTATATTAATATAAGGTTTTCTTGTTCACGAAGAAGTCGATGGAGTCTCGGAAATAGGCAGCACAAGGCATATTGACATGATAGTCATCAACCCGGAGATGAGTATAGGTACTATCATAGACCCAACCGTAATCAAATGCATTTATCCAGTTTAGAAGAGAACATGTCCCAGTTTCATAAAGCTCGTGGTATTTATCATAAAATAATTATTTTGAAACCAGTTTCTGATATTATTTGCTGATTAGACTGTGAAGAAAATTTACAACTATTGACTTTATTCAATACACAGTATGTCTTAACAAGCATGTGACATCATCATTCACAAAGAAATCTGTGCCACTAAGGCAACCACTTTAAAGCAAAAAATATAAGGTTCCTAGAAGAACGCTTTAATTTAAAGCAGTTTTGTCATTAGGTCACTGCTCTCACTGGAGTACCCTAACTCTCAACTCCTATAAAAAAGAGACTGAAAAAGAATTAAACCAAATTCGAACCGTGCATCGCTCCCAAAACACATGACAAATCTCCCATATGGCAGAGAGGAGACTATTGCAAAGATACATTCACTGCAGTACTACTGAGAACTTCATCACACAAGATTGTGGCATAAAATGTGTAACGTGGGACTTAACTTCTGACAAACAAACAAAATTGCTTTCAGGATTCCATAAGAGACTATAACAATGAACCATCTCCTTGCAGAGCACAAGAAGCCCAGTGGTTTCACAGTGATAAATGTAACAATGTGCAAAAATCTATATATGAAAATTTACTAAAAATAGCTTTGGAGAATCCATCCGTCCATCTTACTGGATCGATTTGCTTCATTTTTGTTTATTCTCTCTGGAATTACATGCCAGTGAATCATGAGACATTGATAGGTCTCGGTAAGTTCAGCCAACTTAGAGTATTCATAAAATCAAAACATTAAATGGTCACTCCAATAATTGCAGGCGAAGGCTTACCCTAATCCGCAATACATTCTGTACTTAGCATGTTTGCTAAGCGACTAACACTTTCATTGATATTCTGATATAAGATTTTCATCCTTATTAATGTCATTGAATGCAGCCATGTTTGATTACTACCTGTCAAGCCGGAGAGTATACATTTCCTCTGATCAAGGAAGAATTCTATTCTCTGCTAGACACCCTTCGATTCTCTAACCTTTCCCAGTTTCCAAATATATTCAACAGATGGTGGAGGGTTTGCAATAACTTATATGCTGCTAAGAGAAAAAATTCTACGAGCAAACAAACCCCATCACGAAATACGCCTTAGACATTATCTGGGTACACCTATCGAAGGATAAGCTAGCTACACTATAAAGAGTGAAGGCTATATAACTCAAAAAAGTTCTCTGCCTGGCAAAAAAGCACTCCATTGACACTAACCTATGAGCTCACAAGACAACCGTTCTGTATTGAAGAACTGCGATTAAAAGTAACATTGCCTTCTACGGCACAATACCAAGCTTTACATCAAGAACTGCAGGATAAAAAAGCGAATATATAGATACATTTTTACTAAACAGATGGCCTGATAGCGTCAGAATGGTTGAATTCTGACTACGAACTGTGGCATACCATACACGCTTCTTATTAAATGTTCATAAAACCATTGAAAAGGGTAGGCAAAACAATATGACTATGACAGGCATACCAAGAACTGCTGCAACTGGTACTCATGTTCCTTATGTTATTCAGATTAAATTTTTGAACACATGTAATGGGCTTAAAAGAGATATAGAAATATAGGCACATGTATCGGAAAAAGTAATAGAATGAATAAAATGATGGGTCAGTGTGAGAAAGAGAAAGAGGAGACGAGAACAAACAAACAAGAGAACAAATTGCGGCAAATATTTGTTTATAGGAAGGGGGTTAGGGATTGGAATAACTTACCAAGGGAGATGTTCAATAAATTTCGAATTTCTTTGCAATCATTTAAGAAAAGGCTAGGAAAACAACAGATAGGGAATCTGCCACCTGGGCGACTACCCTAAATGCAGATCAGTAGTGATTGATTGATTGATTGATTGATTGATTGATTGATTGATTGATTGATTGATTGATTGATTGATTGATTGATTGAACAGTCATACTTCGAACAGCCATCTGATGTGCTCACCGAAAAATGCTCCATCTGTAATCCAACCATCCCTTAGTAGAAGCAACTTGACAACATTAAGGTCATCGGTTTAATGGTCGGTGCGAGAAATACGATCTCAGGCTTCTTCACAAAGTTCTGCACGGACTTCCATCTGGACAATACCTTTGTTCTAAGAATTGTAATTACTGCTCTCAAAGGCTCAGTTGCAATATTATGCAATCATTTCAATGGACCCTAAACTACAAACAGTTTTTAAAATGATTTTCCACTGAGCAAGTGACTGCGCGGCTTGGGTCCCGTAGCTATCAGCATGCATTAGGGAGATAGTGGGTTCAGCCCAAGTAGTTATATGAATACTAAAAATCTATGTTAGTAAATCCATTAATGTGAAGAGGAGTTATTACACTAAGGTAACAGTTATAATTCCCATGCTTTTGTTACATACATACATACATACATACATACATACATACATACATACATACATACATACATACATACATACATACATACATTATCATTATAGACTGTTATGCCTTTCAGCATTCAGTCTGCAAGCCTCTGTGAATTTACTAAACATCGCCACAATCCTCTATTTGCAACTAGTGCTGTGGCCTCTTTTAGTTCTATACCTCTTATCTTTAAATCGTTTGAAACTGAGCCCAACCATCATCATCTTGGCCTACCTCTACTTCTCTTAACCTCCATAACAGAGTCCATTATTCTCCTAGGTAACCTATCCTCCTCCATTCGCCTCACATGACCCCACCACCGAAGCCGGTTTATTCGTACAACTTCATCCATCGAGTTCATTCCTAAATTAGCCTTTATCTCCTCATTCAGAGTACCCTCCTGCCATTGCTCCCACCTGTTTGTACCAGCAATCATTCTCGCTACTTTCATGTCTTGTTACTTCTAACTTATGATTAAAATATCCTGAGTCAACCCAGCTTTCACTCCCGTAAAGCAAAGTTGGTCTGAAAACAAACCGATGTAAAGATAGTTTCGTCTGGGAGCTGACTTCCTTCCTACAGAATACTATTGATCACAACTGCAAGCTCACTGCATTAGCTTTACTACACCTTGATTCCATCTCACTATATTACCATCCTGGGAGAACACACAACCTACATACTTGAAATTATCGACCTGTTCTAGCTTTGTATCACCAATCTGACATTCAATTCTGTTGAATTTCTTGCCTGCTGACATCAGTCTTCGAAAGGCTAATTTTCATACCATACTCAGTGCATCTATTTTCAAGTTCCAAGATATTAGACTGCATGCTTTTGGCACAACCTGCCATTAAGACCAAGTCGTCAGTAGATCTACCTTTAATTCCTTAGTCCCCCAGTATGGCGAATATCTTTTCCCTCGGTACCCTGTCATATGCTTTCTCTAGATCTATGAAACATAAACACAACTGCCAATTCCTCTCATAGCATTTTTCAATTACCTGGCACATACTGAAAATCTGATCCTGACAGCCTCTCTGTGGTCTGAAACCACACTGGTTTTCATCCAACTTTCTCTCAACGACTGGTCGCACCCTCCCTTCCAAGATGCCAGTGAATACTTTGCCTGGTATACTAATCAATGAGATACCTCGATAGTTGTTGCAATCCTTCCTGTTCCTTGCTTATATAGATAGGTGCAATTACTGCTTTTGTCCAATCTGAAGGTACCTTACCAACACTCCATGCTAATCTTACTACACTATGAAGCCATTTCATCCCTGCCTTACCACTATACTTCACCATTTCAGGTCTGATTTCATTTATTTGTGCTGCTTTATGACAATGGTGTTTATTTACCATCCTTTCCACTTCCTCAATCGTAATTTCACCAACATCATTTTCCTCCTCCCCATGAGCTTGGCTGTTCGCAACACCACCAGGAAGATTTCCTTTTACGTTGAGAAGATGTTCAAAATATTCCCTCCGCCTCTCTGGTGATTCCCTGGGGTCTATGATGAGTTCAGCTGAATTACTCAAAACACTGTTCATTTCCTTTTTCTCTCTCTTCCTAAGATTCTTTATTACTGTCCAGAAAGGTTTGCCTGCTGCTTGACCTAGCCTTTTCAGGTTAATACCAAAATCTTCCCATGACTTGTTTTTGGATTCAATAACTATTTGTTTCGCTCTGTTTCTTTAATCTACGTACAAATCCCTGTCTGCCTCGGCCCTTGTTTGGAGCCATTTCTGATAAGCCTTCTTCTTACATTCACAAGCTGCTCTTACTTCATCATTCCACCAAGATGTTTGCCTTTTCCCATCTTTACACAGAGTTGTTCCTAGGCATTCCCTTGCTGTTTCTACTACAGCATCCCTGTATGCCACCTATTCTGTTTCTATGGCCTGAAGTTGCTTACTATCTTCTGTTCGAAACTTCTCACTAATCATATCCATGTACTTCTGTTTAATTTCCTCATCCTGGAGACTTTCTACCCTTATTCATTTGCAGACAGATTTCACTTTCTCTGCCCTAGGCCTAGAGATACTTAGTTCACTACCTATCAGATAGTGGTCCATATCATCAAAAAATCCCCGGAAATCTTGTACATTCCTAAGAGATTTCCTGAATTTGAAGTCAGTTAAGATATAGTCTATTATGGATCTGGTACCCCTAGCCTCCCAAGTGTAGCGGTGAATAGACTTATGCTTGAAGAATGTATTCATAACTGCTAAACCCATACTAGCACAGAAGTGCAGCAAATGCTTCCCATTCCTGTTAGCTTCCATATCTTCCCCACATTTACCAATCACCCTTTTGTATCCTTCAGTTCTGTTTCCAACTCTCGCATTGAAATCGCCCATTAGCACTATTCTATCCTTGCTGTTGACCCTGACCACGATGTCACTTAATGCTTCATAAAACTTGTTAACTTCATCCTCATCTGAATACGCTGAGACAATTCTCGTTCTAATTCCTCCAACAGCCAAATCTATTGACATCATTCGCTCATTTACGTGTCTGACAGAAACTATGTTGTGTGCAATGGTATTCCTGATAAACAGCCCTACCCCATACTTTGCCCTTCCGTTTCTAACACCCGTCAAGTACACTTTATAATCTCCTATCTCTTCCTCGTTATTTCCCCTTACCCGAATATCACTTACTCCTAGTACATCCAGATGCATCCTCTTAACTGACTCAGCCAGTTCTACTTTCTTTCTTTCTTTCTTCCATGAGTCCTGTTAATATTGATAGCTCCCCATCACCAGTTGTTTCCAAGGAGTCCCTTGCCTGTCAAATGGGAGTGGGACTCCGTTACTCCCATAGGTCCGAAGCTTGCTTCAAATGTTCTGAGCTCGGTAAATTCATGAAGTAGGATGCTACCCTATTTACACATAGTCCAAGTGAGGATCTCTCCTCCAACGGGTTATGGACTTCCGGTGGATTGTATAGTCCTAGCCTACTGAGCACAAGGAGGGTCATGACTCAGAATATGTCCAAGATGCCCACTCCCATTCCATAGCAACAGGTATCCCGACTCTCAGGACCACTTACTAGGCCATTCAGCCGTTGCCCGTGGTTCACGAACTAGGACTTGACTGCAGTAACCCACACCATGAACCATATACTTTTGTTAATCAATCTAAATTTGTTTCTCAGTTTCTGCCATATGTTTGTGTGGAGCCTAAATTTCATTTAGAGATGTACGTTCCTTTTAAATTTATTTCCCTATTTAAACAGTAAAGATGTACAATATAATGTATTATTAATTTATAGAGTATAATTACTGATGTTGTTTCTTTTACAGCATGTTCTCAGTTTAAAAGAAGTTATATTTACGATTATGATATTCCATTTGTGTATGCATGCAAAATTTCTGACATTTATAACATGCTATAACATTTTTATAAATTTATAGAATTGTTCAAATTGCTGTAATGGTGTATGGCACAAGGTTTGTACTTGTCTTTTCTTTGTCACCACTATTTACTGTATTTCAAAATTTCAGGCAAAATGGTTAAAAGAGAAATAAGATAACAGAGGCCTAGTGGATTTGTAAAATAATTTTCAACAATTTCATGTAGTGTATTAATCTAATATAACTTATTCTCCAAGTTTCTTCAAGCAGGTCTTAATTGACTTACCTTGAAATTATGTAACATGGTCCTTTTCGTATTTATGGTGTGTTTTTCAATTTTTTTTTCTTTCTGCACTCACTCTGTTTATAACTCTGAGTAAAATACTCAGTAGTCACTGCATGTCAAGTATAACATCCACAACTGGGAACTGTGGTCGTTCTCTTTCATCACATGATTTAAAAAGAAATTTTTTCCTTGATGGCCCAGTGGGAATGACAACTGGGTTGTGTTTAGGGCTGGGCCAATTTCTGTGCTAATAACCAGTTAAATGATACATAAAATATCTTAAGTGGATTATTTGTTAAATATTTCATTTTTTTTAAAATGAGAGCATTTGAATGTAGCTGTAGGTCAGTGATTTTCAAACTGTGGTATGCGTACCCCTAGGGGTATGCCTGAGACTTTTAGTGGGATATGCGAGCAGCCTTCAGGAAAAAAAAAAAAAGTGAAGAAGAATTGAAATATGGAAATAAATAAGAAGAAAGTTAAATATAAATATATGGAGCCACGCTTCGCTGGAAAGTTTCACCTGGATTACGACACATCAGAAACCTCTGTCACGCCATAGGCATACCCATCCCATTGAAATATTGAGGGTCCGCTATGTTTGAATTCCAGAATTATGATTGAACTTTTTTCATCCTTATTTATTAATTTGGTATTGAAGCTAAAATGCAGTGTTTTATGAAAATGTCATACGAACAGTGTATCCTGTGTTACTTTATTATTTTTGTATTATTCTTAATCTGGCACAAACTTTTAAATTTCTTGTGATGTGGTATAAAAATTTATTTTATTTCACAATGATCTCGTCTTATTTACAAAGTGTATTTAAAAGGATGGTTTATAATCAATTAAGAATGCCTCAATAATTAGCCATTTAGTTACACTTTTGAAACCTGTCATTTAGGGATTTGTTCGTGGGGGGTACATTGAACTTTTAGCCACGAGTGAGGGGTACACTCTCATAATAGTTTGAGAACCTCTGCTGTAGGTCATTCAGCCAAGGCGGTAAAGGCGTGCTCACTTCATGCGGAAGGACATGGGTTTGATTTCCTCTTAGGAAGTCAAAATATTTAGGAAATTCATCAAACCTGTGAAACAGGGCTAAGGTTTAGTCTACTTGTCAATACAATTAATATACAATAGTATATATTTACTAGAGCGTCTGTGGCTCAGGTGGCAGTGCGCCGGCCTATCAATGCAGGGTTCCGTGGTTCAAATCCCTGCCACTCCATATGGGATTTGTGCTGGACAGTGCAGTGACGGACAGGTTTTTCTCCGGTTACACCTGTTTTCGCTGTCATATATCATTATAGCAACACTCTCCAATATCATTTCATCTGTCATTCATTAATCATTGCCCCAGAGGAGTGTGACAGGCTTCGGCAGCCGGCACAATTCCCATCCTTGTCGCTAGATGGGGGCTTCATTCATTCCATTCCTGATCCGGTCGAATGACTGGAAACAGGCTGTGGATTTTCGTTAGTATATATTTACTACTTCTTAACATCATACATCCACGAACCTGCTACGCTGGCGTAGCAGAGGGAGAGGTGATACTCCCACGTGGCGCGTCCCAGGTGGCGGATAGGGGCGTCCTAACCGGCTTGCCGGCGGACTTGAGGGAAATAAAATACCTCTCGCGGACCAAACACACTACCCCCTGTGGGTGGGGGATGCACATGTAGAATACACCCGCGGTATCCTCTGCCTGTCGTGAGAGGCGACTAAAAGGGGCGACCAAGGGATGACGGAATTAGAACCATGAAACTACTTTTGATTAGTACCATCACGCGGGGAAAACCATGGGTCGCCTTTTGTTGCGAGTAGTACCACTATGTTAGGTACACAGTTGGTTTGTGCTTAGTAGCAGCAGCGAGAGGGTCACTGTGGGCGTTGCCTGTGCTTAGTACCACTATATGAGCGACACCGTGGGTCTGCGTTGCCTGTGATTAGCACTCATTATGTGAGGAGCACCACGGGAATACCGGCGCCCGTGTTTAGTACACCTTGGTGAGGAACCCCATCGGTTTGCGTTGGCTATGAGTGGCGCCATTGTGTGAGAACACCATAGGTCTGCGTTACCTGTACGGCGTACAATACTTATGAGTAGTACCATTATGTTTGGAACACCGTGAGTCTTCGCTACTTTTTATTAGTACCCCAACATGACAAATACCATGGTTCTACTTTACTCGCGACATGTACCATTCTGAGGGGCCTTAGATCTGGATTTTGGACCCCTATCGACATCAAGCATCCTCGATTCAGGATTGTGCTTTATGAGTGGTCCCTTGGTCAGTCATACATTATGATCTTTTTTGAGTTGGATCCATTGTTTTTTTTTTTGTTTGCTCATTTTTGTTGTTTTTTGTTTGTTTGGTTCATGTCCATCCATTCCTTCTTCACGACATTTTTATTTTATTTTGGCCAGTGGATGAATTTGATTTTTTATTTTATTTCATTTTGTGCCATTAGGGGCTGATGACCTCGATGTTAGGCCCCTTTAAACAACAAGCATCATCATCATCATCATCATCATCAACATCATACATGTTTTTAGAACGGATGTATTTTCTTCTTCAGCGACTAACAAAATGTCAAAATCCCTAAGAACATAAATCTACAAAACACAATAATGTCAAAAGAAACATTCAAATTAAAATAAATTATCTACATTAAAATCTACATTAAAATGCCAACATTCCTGCTTCTTGTTGCAGTCTAAAGCACATTTCCAGATCTTCTGAGAGAAAAGCTGTTCATGCTGATACCCTTTAAATTGGTTTGTTACTGTTCCAATCACTAAGCACTCAATTTTTAGTATAGTAATTATTTTATAAGAGTTGATATTTTGATCGGAAGTTAAAAGTGCATATGTTTGTATTAATAATGTGGAGCACTTCTTGTTATAGTACCAATATGGTGAAGCAAAAGAAGTCCCAAGTTAATCTTCTTAACAGTGTTGAAAAAATGTATGTAAGCATGACGACTGTGCGTCGTGCAGGACCTGTTTCACAGGTTTGCTGAATTTATTATCGTTACTCTTTTCAGAAAAGCTGTGTTTGTGGCAACTATCATGATATATCATTGTTATCCATAGCAGGTAAAATTCTTGCTAGAATTTTGCTCATTTGCCTGCAGATTATTTCAGAAAGGATCCTTCTCTAGTCGCGGTGTGGTCTTTGAACCTCCAAAGGCACAATAGGTATGATCTTCTTTGCAAGGCAAATCCAGAACAAATGCAGAGAGCAACAGACTCCTTTATACCTTGTGTTCTATGACCTGAGAAAGGGTTTCGACTCAGTCCCCAGATCAGCTATGTGGACAGTACCGAAACACTTTAGCTGTCCACAGCATTTTGTAAATCTGGTCAAGGCTCTTCATGATAACACATCTGGGCAAATCATTCATCAAAATATTATCTCTGATCCATTTCCAATCACTGGTGGATTGAAACAAGGATGTCTGCTTGCTCCACACTCTTCGCTCTTTACTTAGCTGCCATGCTATATGGAACGTCTACAGACAATCAATGTGTAAAAGTCAGATATCGCTTTGAAGGGGGACTGTTCAATTTGGGTAAACTTCACTCCCAAAAGCTCACTAAAATGACCTTCGTTACGGAATTGCAATATTCAGATGATGCTGCCGCACCTCCTCTCACACCTGAGGAGCTGCAACTGTCAGTCAGTTGTTTTCGAACAAAAGTAATTGCACAGCTTGCACCTGGGTCGAACCTCCCATCTTTCAGTATCTCCATTGTGGATACTCCACTGGAGCAGATCAACCGCTTTTTGTATCTAGGAAGTATCCTCTCAACAAATGCTAAATGCTCGCAAGATGTGAATAGGAGATTATTGGTGCTGGCCACCCTGCATTTGGATGTTCTCATGTATAAGGAACTTAAAGTGCATACCAAGATCGTGGTTTACCGTGCTATTGTTATATCAACACTGCTTTACGGTTGTGAAATTTGGACCCTCTACTGTCAGGATATCAAAAAGCTAGAGCACTTGCATCTGCATAAGCAGATCCATCTTAAACATCAAATAGGAGGACAGTGTCACCAACCTTGCAGTTCTTACATGCTATGAGCCTTGAGGCTACCATCTCAGATGGATTGGGCATGTCCATCACATGAGTGTTAACCAGGCTTCCTCGTCAATTCCTGTGAACTCTGCTCTGCACAAGACTTTATGGAGCCCCTTTGAGGCATTTCAAAGATCGCTAAAGCAGACTATGAAAAGAGCTGTAATTAACACTCAATCCTGGGATGCGCTTGCTGAGAATCGTACACTTTGGTGCCACTCTGTTTCTACATCAGTTACTGTATTTGAAGAGGAATGACTTGGACATGAAGAGACTAAGCGACAAGCACGGAAGCTCCGTCAAGCTCAGCCCCGTCCCCTCCCAGCCATTTGATGTGATTTGTGTTGACGTTTGTTTCATACCAAGTCATATGAAACACATTCACAAAACATGTGAATGTGAAAACGTAAAATGCTGAAGAATATGTGTACTCGGATACGAGTTGCAGCCACCGCCACCTCTAGTCAATGCAGATCTAATGTTGTTGTTTGAATCATCAGGCCATAGACTGGTTTGGTGCAGCCCTCCATGCCACCCTATCATGTGCTAACTTTTTCATTTCTACGTAACTACTGCATCCTACATCTGCTCTAATCTGCTTGTCATATTCAAACCTTGATCTACCCCTACTGTTCTTACCACCTACACTTCCTTCAAAAACCAACTGCACAAGTCCTGGATGTCTTAAGATGTGTCGTATCATTCTATCTCTTCTTCTTGTCAAATTTAGCCAAATCGAACTCCTCTCACCAATTTGATTCAGTATCTCTTCATTCATGATTCGATCTATCCATCTCAACTTCTGCATTCTTCTGTAACACCACATTTTAAAAGCTTCTATTCTCTTTCTTTCCGAGCTAGTTATCGTCCAGGTTTCACCTCCATACAATGCCACGCTCCATACGAAAGTCTTCAAAAACATCTTTCTAATTCCTATATCAAAGTTTGAAGTGAGCAAATTTCTTTTCTTAAGAAAGCTCTTCCTTGCTTGTGCTAGTCTGCATTTTATGTCCTCCTTACTTCTGCCATCGTTAGTTCAATCAATCAATCAATCAATCAATCAATCAATCAATCAATCAATCAATCAATCAATCAATCAATCAATCAATCAATCAATCCAATCAATCAATTAATCAATCAATCAATCAATATTGATCTGGATTTAGGGCAGTCGCCCAGGTGGCAGATTCCCTATCTGTTATTTTCCTAGCCTTTTCCTAAATGATTTCAAAGAAATTGGAAATTTATTGAACATCTCCCTTGGTAAGTTATTCCAATCCCTAACTCCCCTACCTATAAATGAATATTTGCCCCAGTTTGTCCTCTTGACTTCCAACTTTATCTTCATGTTGTGATCTTTCCTACTTTTATAAACGCCACTCAAACTTATTCGTCTACTAATGTCATTCTATGCCATCTCTCCGCTGACAGCTCGGAACATACCACTTAATCAAGAAGTTAATATAAAGAACCACCTAAACGATACTTTATTTTTTGCCTCAGGCAAAGTTGAATATTTATTAACACTTACAGAACATGTTTCGACCACTTAGTGGTCATCTTCAGCTGTCCAGAGGGTCTGTCTTTGAGCGCGACCTAGTGTAGTAGCGATGTGACACAGTCTGACAGTTCGTGCAATACTCTGGAGAGAAAGGAAGTAGAGTTCTGTCATCATCTAATACAGGGCCCCTCAGGGTGCATGCGTGTGGTGCATGTACTGTGCACGGTGCAAAAGACGTCTTGGCTTGGTTGACCGGAGTGCAGATCCCCCACTCCTCGATTTGGAGCAATAGCGCTTACTCTCTCTTTCGTCACGCCTGTCTCGCTCGCTCCGCCTGTCTCCCTCTGCCCCACTTGCGCCGTAGAGCTCCAAATCCGGGCTGACTTGAGCCGGGTATAGGCGAGTTGAGCCGAGCTTAGCCGAGTAGCCCAGAGACGAAGCGTTGATCCGAGCCATGCCGAGCGGCAGCGATGCACAGTGCACGGAGCTCTTGTGCCTCTATCTGCACGCGTGAGATTTTGGGTGTTTGAGAGGCTCTGATCTAATATATCATGTGAGGGAGGAGGTAGATTTAGCTGTGCTTCTGCGATGTTGTGTTTAATTATATCTTTTGTCTGTCTTGTCTGTTTCCTGTCTACCCATTCCAGGTATTTACTGATATGCTCGTATAAGAAGTTTTTTTGCTCGTTGTTTTTGTTAAGATTCTGTTCACCGTTTCCTAATTTATCAAGAACGATGTGAATAAACATCTTTTCCAAATAAGAACGAGAGGCAAGATGTCCTGATCAGATGACCGCCAGTTTATAACGGAGGAGTTACCAAAGAACTTTTACCAAACAGTCAACACTGCAATTTTTTTCATCATAACCTAAGAGTATCACTTGTGCTTATTGTCCTAATGTTTTTTCATCTTAGTTTTTTCTTTATACAGCTGAAGATGACCACTAAGTGGTCAAAACATGTTCTGTAAGTGTTAATATTTATTCATCTAGCAATTACCTGCGGCTTCGCTCGCGTGGATTTCGTAATTTGATCAAAATAATCGTTCCTCAGCATTGTACTAAGACATTATCTGAAAATTGCTAAAGTATAAAAGCTCACCCAAAAATTGAGTTTCATTTACCCCAGAAATTCTTTGTAAACGATGTTTGTGGTATTACCTTTTGGTTCTAAGACGACCATGCGACATAGAACTGTACAGTACATGTGAGAAACAGTCTTCTCTCAAGTCGAAAATATAAGTACACATTTTTTATGTTTAAAGGTGATTCCAATTACCTATTCCCACACCTGTAACATCTTCAGTTTTTGTCCCCCTGTGGGTGGGGGCGGTAGAATAACACCCAAGGTATCCCCTGCCTATCGTAAGAGGCAACTAAAAGGGGCCCCAGGGGCTCTGAACTTTGGAGCGTGGGTTGGCGACCACCGGGCCCTTAGCCGAGTCCTAGCATTGCTTCCACTTACTTGTGCCAGGCTCCTCACTTTCATCTATCCTATCCGACCTCCGTTGGTCAACACTTGTTCTTTTCCGACCCAGACGCTATTAGGTTTGCGAGGGCTAGGGAGTCTTTCATTTTCACGCCCTTCGGGGCCCTTGTCTTCCTTTGGCCGATATCTTCATTTTTCGAAGTGTCGGATCCCTTCCATATTTTCCCCCTGATTAGAGTTTTATAGAGGATGGTTGCCTAGTTGTACTTCCTCTTAAAACAATAATCACCACCACCATCTTCAGTTTTTGAGCTATACATAAGTATCCCCATAAGAAGAATTCAACCCCTTGTTCAGACCTTCCCCCACCCCCACCCCAATCTAAGTGTATTTTCCGAAAACAAAAATACGTGTTTATTTTAAAAGGAGATCCCAAATACCATTTTTCACGTCTGTAACATTTTCAGTTTTTAAGATATAAGTATCGTCATAAAAAATAATTAAACTATTTCTCACTTCTTTTCACTCCTCGTTAAGTGCGTTCTCGGAAAACAAAAAGGTACATGTTCCTGTATTTTTAAAGGAATTTCCAAATACCGAGTTTCTTGTATCTCATATGTTAAGTTTTTGACATATAATGCAAATATACCGGTACTCATTTTAAAAATTCAGCCGATTTTCCAATTCTTTTCAGCCCCTTAACTGAATTTTCTGAAAACAAAAATATACGTGTTTCATTATTTTTAAAGGAGGTTCTAAATACCAGTTTTCATGCCTGTACGTTTGTAACCCCTTCAGTTTTTGAGATAAATGTATACTCATAAGAATAATCCAACTTCTTCTAAACTTTTTTCCACCCCTTTCCCGCCTTCAGTGGACTTTACAAAAATAAAAGGTACATGTTTATTTTTGAATGGAAATTCAAAACACCAACTTTCATGTCTGTAACAGCTTCAGTTTTTAAGATAAAGTATCCTCATAAACATATTCCAACTCATTTTCAACCCTACACCTCTTACGTCGATTTCCCGAAAAAAACAAATGCGTGTTTCTTTATTTTTAAGGGAGATTCCAAATAATAATTTTTGAGTCTGTAACATCTGCAGTTTTTGAGATATAAGTATCCCCGTAAAAGTAATTCAACATCCTCCCCCCCCCCCATTCCTACCCGTTAAGTTGATTCCCCCCTCGCGACAATTGCGTGTTTCTTTATTTTTAAAGAAGATTCCAAATACCAATTTGCACGACTTTAACACCTTTAGGTTTTGAGATATAAGTATCCTCATACGAAGAATTCAAAAAAAAATACAATTCATTCTGCCCCCCCCCCCTTAAGTGGATTTTCCGAAGACAAAAGAATACGTGTTTCTTTACTTTGAAAGAAGATTCAAAATACAAATGTTCATGCCTCTAACATCGTCAGTTTTTGAGATATAACTATCATCAAAAAGGAATTCATCTCCTTTTTCATCCCAGCCCGTTAAGTTGATTTTGCCCCTCCTCCAAAAAATGCATGTTTCTTTACTTATAAAGGAGGTTCCAAATACAAATTTTTATGTGTGTAACCTTCAGTTTTTGAGATCTAAGTTTCTGCATAAAGGGAATTAAATTTTTTCACTTCCTTTTACCCTCCACCTTAAGTGAATTTTCCGAAAACCAAAAATACTTGTTCCTTTATTGATAAAGTAGCCTCCTAAATGCACAACTGTAACATCTTCACTTTTGAGATATATGTATCTTCATAAAATATATTTGTACTCCTCTTTCACCGCCCCTGCCCCCAAGTTAATTACACCCCGAAAATGCATGTTTCTTTATTTTTAAAGGTGATTCCAAATACTAACTTTCACTTCTGTAACATCTTTAGTTTTTGAGATATAAGTATTCTCATACAAAGTATTGAACTAATTTTTCAATTAATTCACCTCCCTTAAGTGGATTTTCCAAAGACAAAAGATTACGTGTTTCTTTACTTTGAAAGAAAATTCCAAATACAAATTTTCATGTCTGTTACGTCTCCAGTTTTTGAGGTATAAGTATCTTCACGAAAAGAATTCAACTCCTTTTACACTCACTCCCGCGTGTTAAGTTGGTTTCCCCCCACCCAAAAAATGCGTGTTCCTTTATTTTTAAATGGGATTCCAAATACCAATTTCCACGTCTGTAACCTTCAGTTCTGGGATATAATTTTCTCCAGAAAAATAATTCAGTTTTTTACTTCCTTTCATACTCCCCACTCAAGTGAATTTTCCAAAAACAAACAGTACCCGTTCCTTTAAAAGAGTTTCCAAATACCAATTATTACGACTGTAACATCTTCAGTTTTTGAGATATATGTATCCTCGTAAAAGGAATTCATCTCCGTTTTCATACCCCCCCCCGCACCAAGTTGATTCCTCCGCCAAATGCGTTATTCTTTATTTTTAAAGGAGGTTCCAAATACCAAGTTTCATGTTTGTTACATCTTAAGATTTTTTGGTATATATATATATATATATATATATATATATATATACACATTCTCATACGAACAATTCAACTAATTTTTAAATTCTTTCACCCCCCCCCCCCCGCTAAGGGTTTTTCTCGAAAACCAAGGAGTACGTGTTTTTTATTTTTAAAGGAGATTCCAAATACCAATTTTCACGTCTGCAGCGTGTTGTTTAAAATTTATACTGTAGATACTTTATTTTTAAAAATTCACCCCCTTTTTCAGTTCCCCTTAAGTGGATTTTCTGAAAAAATATTTTATGTTTATTTACTTTTACTCAAAATTCCAAATACCAGTTTTCAAATCTGTACTATATTATGTGTCTGGGATAATTGCAGATATAGTCTTTTTAAAAATTCACCCAGTTTTCACTCCTGTTCACCCCCTATTCATCGGATTATCCAAAAACACAAAAATACGTGTTTATTTTCAAAGGAGATTCCAAATTTCAATTTTCATGTCTGTAAGTCTCCTCATAAAAGGTGTTCAACCGATTTTCCCCCGTTCTTCATACCCCTTAATGGGATTTTCTGAAAACAAAAGAATACGTGTTTCTTTATTTTTAAAGGAGATTCCAAATACCAATTTTTACATCTGTAAACGTTTAAGTTTTTGAAATATAGATATCTTCATTTAAAAAATTCACCCCCCTTTTCACCCCCTTAGCGACGGAACATCCAAAAATCCTTCCTTAGCGAGCACCTACATGTTAATATGAATGTATCCCCAAAATTTCATCTCTTTATGTCCAGTAGTTTTGGCTCGGCGATGATGAATCAGTCAGTCAGTCAGTCAGGACAAGTTATTTTATATATATAGATTTTGCCTGAGGCAAAAAATAAAGTATCGATTAGGTGGTTCTTTATATTAACTTCTTGATTATACTCATTGATACGGTCATGAAATGGACGACTTGTAATACATACCACTTAGTCGAGCAGCTCTCCTCTCTCAATTCTTCCCAGCCCAAACTTTGCAACATTTTTGTAACGCTACTCTTTTGTCGGAAATCACCTAGAACAAATCGAGCTGCTTTTCTTTGGATTTTTTCCAGTTCTTGAATCAGTTAATCCTGGTGAGGGTCCCATACGCTGGAACCATACTCTAGTTGGGGTCTTACCAGAGACTTATATGCCCTCTCCTTTACATCCTTACTACAACTCCTAAACACTCTCATAACCATGTGCAGAGATCTGTACCCATTATTTACAATCCCATTTATGTGATTACCCCAATAAGGATCTTTCCTTATATTAACACCTAGATACTTACAATGATCCCCAAAAGGAACTACTACCCAAGTAACAGTATTCATCAACTTCTTTTAAGACTTCATGTCCTAATCTAATATTTCCTGTATCACCTGCCTTCGTTTGACTGCACTCCATTACTTTTGTTTTGGACTTACTTATTTTCATCTTGTACTCCTTAACCAAGACTTCGTCCATACCATTCAGCAGCTTCTCGAGATCTTCTGCAGTCTCAGATAAAATAACATCATCAGCAAATCTCAAGGTTTTGATTTTCTCACCTTGGATAGTGATTTCCTTTCCAAATTCCTCTTTGATTTCTTTTACTGCCTGTTCTATGTAAACATTGAAGAGGAGGGTGGCAAACTGTAGCCTTGCCTCACTCCTTTCTGGATTGCTGCTTCTTTTTCAAAGCCCTCAATACTTATTACTGCAGACTGATTTTTATACAGATTGTAGATAATTATTCGTTCTCGGTATCTGATCCCAATCACCTTCAGACTCGTAAATAGCTTGGTCCAATCAATATTATCGAATGCCTTTTTTTAGATTTATGAATGCCATGTATGTGGGCTTGTCCTTGATTCGATTCTCTAAGATCAGACGTAAAGTCAGGATTGCTTCACGTGTTCCTAAATTTCTTCTGAAGCCAAATGGATCTTCTCCCAACTCGGCTTCAACTTGTTTTTCAATTCTTCTGTAAATAATACGTGTTAAAATTTTGCAGGCATGGGATACTAAACTAATGGTGCAGTAGTTTTCACACCTGTCAGGACCGGCTTTCTTGAGAATAGGTATAACAACATTCTGCTGAAAAATCGGATGGGACTTCTCCTGTCTCATACATCTTACACACTAAATGGAATAACCTTGCCATGCTGCTTTCTCCTAAGGTAGTCAGTAATTCAGAAGGAATGTCATCAATTCCAGGTGCCTTGTTCTTATTTAGGTCTCTCACAGCTCTGTCAAACTCTGACCTCAAAATTGGATCTCCCATTTCATCAGCATCAACAGCCTCTTCTTGTTCCAGAACCAAATCATCTACATCTTTACCTTGATACAACTGTTGGATACGTTGCTGCCATCTTTCTGCTTTGTCTTCTTTCCCTAGAAGTAGTTTTCTATCTGAGCTCTTAATACTCATACACCTAGATTTCTTTTCTCCAAACGTTTGCTTGATTTTCCTGTATGCAGCATCTACCTTTCCCAGGACCATACAACCTTCGACATCCTTGCACTTCTCCTCCAGCCATTCTTTCTTAGCTACCTTGCACTTTCTGTCCACTTGATTCTTTAATCGCCTGTATTCTTTTCTGCCCTCTTCATTTCTAGCATTCTTGTATTTTCGTCATTCATCAATCAGGTCTAGTATCTCCTGAGAGATCCACTGATTCTTAGTTGATCTTTTCTTCATTCCTAACATCTCTTCAGCAGCTCTACTGACTTCATTTTTCATGACTATCCACTCTTCCTCTATTGTGTTTCCTTCAGCCTTTTCATTTAGCCCGTGTGCCACATGTTCCTTGAAACAATCTCTCACACACTTTTCTTTCATCTTGTCTACATCCCATCTTTTTGCATTCTTTCCTTTCTTCAATTTCTTCAACTTCAGATGGCTTTTCATGACCAAGAAGTTGTGGTCAGAGTCCACGTCTGCTCCTGGGAAAGTTTTGCAATCCAGCACTTGGTTTCTGAATCTCTGCCTAATCATAATGAAGTGTATTTGATAACTTCCAGTGTCTCCAGGTCTCGTCCATGTATACAGCCGTTGTTTGTGGTGTTTGAACCAAGTATTGGCAAGGACTAAATTGTGATCAGTGCAGAATTCAACCAGCCGAGTTCCTCTTTCGTTTCTTTGTCCCAATCCAAATTCTCCTACTGTATTACCTTCTCCTCCTTGGCCTTCCACTGCATTCCAGTCTCCCATCACAATTAGATTATCATCTTTTACATATTGGATTAAACCTTCTCTCTCTCTTCATATATTCTTTCGATTTCATCATCATCTGCTGAACTAGTAGGCATATATTATAATCTATAAGTTTCATCTCCATATTGATTTTATTCACAATATAAAGTCTAAAAGTCTCCACCTTATCAGTACATTTATTACACACTATCACTCACAGTACCGGTTTCGACCCTCTGAAGGTCATACTCAGCTGACGATCACAACATGCAGTTTAAAAACATCACATAGGAATGTTACATAGCCATTACATTGTTTTGGTTTTTGATAAACCGTCTATAGTGATTAATATAGTTTAAAAAACTTAACATATGTTAAAAAAGTACATTTTTGGATTATAGATATGTCATATAATATGGGAAGACATTATCATTTTACAAATGTTTCCAATCAATATAAAATTTAAAACTTAGTAGTATTATTGGTTGTACAATATGTTTGAAGTATCTATTTTTCTACATTAAAACTTTTAACTAAATAGATAACACATTTTGTCGCAAGTTGGTTCTTGCGGCGTATTATATATTTACTATGTTGTGTGATCACCCTGTTCATTTATTGGTGGTGTAATGGCGGTTTCGACCCTCTGAAGGTCATCCTCAGCTGACGATCACAACATGCAGTTTAAAAACATTACATAGGAATGTTACATAGCCATTACATTGTTTTGGTTTTTGACAAACTGTCTATAGTGATTGATATAGTTTAAAAAACTTAACATATGTTAAAAAAGTACATTTTTGGATTATAGATATGTCATATAATATGGGAAGACATTATCATTTTACAAATGTTTCCAATCAATATAAAATTTAAAACTTAGTAGTATTATTGGTTGTACAATATGTTTGAAGTATCTATTTTTCTACATTAAAACTTTTAACTAAATAGATAACACATTTTGTCGCAAGTTGGTTCTTGCGGCGTATTATATATTTACTATGTTGTGTGATCACCCTGTTCATTTATTGGTGGTGTAATGGTCTGAAGTGACATGAATATTATATAAAATTAGATAGTTTTCTATCCGAGACTTCGTGATGTATATGCATAAAACTTCTAATTTATGCTAAGATTGAGTTGATGGTGATATGCAGGTTGTGAAAGTGGAAGTTGTTTGCAGTGACGCACTTCCTTTAATTAATATTATTGATTTCTTGAGGTATCATTGTGTTCTGGACATGTCATGTTTTAGCGTAAAAGCTCCTCTTCACTTTGTTGTGGAAGTGTATTATCTGTAAGTAGAAAATAAAGTGTGAGAGATGTTGCGTCTGCTAGATTAGTATTTGAAGTAAAATGGGTGTGCGTGTACTTACATAGCTGTTGGCACTTGGTGTGTATTATACGGCAGCACGTCGAGTACTGTTGCGTGTTTGTCTGGAGTTGCTGCTTGTGGCTGTGAAGGGGAAGTTCGGAGGGGTAGGAGGAGCGGCTGTTGGGGAAGCGGGACTGGAGTGGGGGATGTCTTCTGGCGGTTCTTTTATATGTATCGGGTCTTGCTTTTTGATTCTTTTTAGGTAATTGTTTTTTAAGAAAGGGATAACTGCATCGAAAAGAATATTGACTTTGTCCATAATTTCATTTAAATTAAAGCTTGGATTGGTATATTGGTCTAGATTTATATAAAATTCTTCCATTATATTGAGTAAGGTGCTCTTTGGGTTGGTGCTTAGAATTTGCATATCATTTTCAATGTTTGTAAATTTATGTTTGAATTCTTCAATATGTTGGCCCATAGCTGAGAAATGACTGTGTTTTATTGTGTTGATATGTTCATTGTAACGTATCTGAAAGTTCCTCCCAGTACGTCCAATGTAGCTGGCTTCACAGTTATTGCACATCATACGATAGACTCTTGAGTGACTGTATTTATTGTTATTGTTGATGGATTTGGAGTTGTATAGGATATTAGCATTGTTCTGTGTGGTTCTGTAAGCTATTTTTAGATTTCGTTTCTTGAAAATGTTCATTATCGGATATATGTGGGTGTTGTTAAAAGTGAATAATACGTAGTCTTTCTTAGTTTTTTCATTTCTAATTAGCCTAGATTTGGGTTGGTTTTTTATTTTATATATGATTTTATTGATCATTTCTTTTTTGTATCCATTTTGTCTGGCTATTTCGTGGATCAGGTTGAGTTCTTTATTTAGTTCTTCTTTTGTTAGTGGTATATGAAAAGCTCTATATATCATACTATGATATGCCGCTTTCTTGTGTGCGTTAGGGTGGATGGAGACTATTTTTATTGTGTTGGACGTATGTGTGGGCTTTCTGTATATCTAATATGATAGATGGTTGTCTTCCCTGGTTATAGATATGTCTTAGGTAATTTATATTATGGTTATTTTCTGTTTCCATGGTGAATTTTATGTGCGGATCTATTTCATTTAATTGTTCTAATATTTTGGTTTCATTAGTAAATCTATTGTCTATTACGACAAAGATATCATCTACAAATCTACACCAAAAAAGGATATTGTCTATTTTTTTTGATTTCTTGGTGTTCTAAGTAGTCCATGTAAATTTCGGCCGATATACCTGATGTTGGAGATCGCATTGGTAAACCCTTCTGTTGATATATAGTGTCATGGAATTTGAAGTAATTATTGCTGATGGCAAAATGAAGTAATTTTATGAACTCTTCTATTTCAGGAATGCTGAGTTTGCTGTGACTTTTAAGATTAGATTCTGTTATTTTTATGGTTTTTTGCGTGGGTATGTTTGGGTACATGTTTATTATATCGTATGATGCTAGTTTATGGTGTTCTATTTTTATTTCTTTCGTGGTGTTGCAGAAGTCTACTGAATTTTGTACTGTTTTTTTAGCTAAAAATACATAGTGTTTTTTTGAGGATAAACTGTGACAGTTTATAAGTTGGACTCGGTCTATAGTTTATTATAGGTCTCATAGGGACGTTATCTTTGTGAATTTTTTGATAGGCTTTAGCGGTTGGCAATCTTGGGTTCATTGTGATAAGTTTTGCAGTTTCTTGTTCATTTAGAAGAAAATGGGTATTTTTTAGTAATGTTTTTAGATTTCTTTGGATGCTGTTAGTAGGGTCTTTGTTTTTGATTTGGAAGGTATTATCTTCAAAGCAAAGTTTGGTTTTGGCTGTGTATTCGTTTTTGTCCATGATGACAGTTGTATTGCCTTTATCTGCTTTGGTTATTAGTAAATTGTTCTGTTTGTTTTTGTTTTTTAGTTTTTTAATTTGTATGTTATTCTTGGTACCTTTGTTGCTATTCTCATTACTGATTTTGTTAATATACTGTGGTATTCTTTTTCTGATTTCGTATCTAACTTCATCACGCTGTTCGTGAGGAATTTTATTTACGGCATTCTCTGTTTCTGTGATGATTGAAGTGATATTTTGAAAGACTGAAGTGTTTCCCCAATTATGTTTGGGTCCCTTACTCAGTATAATGGATTCTGTTTCATCGAAGGTTGTATCTGTTAGGTTTTTTATAGGTGGATGGAATGTGTGTTGGTTACTATCATTAGGTCTAATAGGGTAGTTACTGTTAGGGGCCTTACCTTGCGTGTTTTGACTTTGTGATTGTTTCAATGCATTTAATTTCTTATTTAATGTGTTCTGTTTTTGGATGGCTATATTTGTTAATTTTTCATTAGTTATTTGTTGAAAATTGTCCCAGTAACTATGTGGTAGGTCATGGGAAGCTTTCAGATGTGTTTCATAAAGTTGTGTGTTGAGGTGTTGTTTTTTCCTATATAAGAATTTTATTTCTTCTTTCAGCCAGATTTGGTTTGTTTTTTTCTGTATCTTACGAGTTTGGTTGGTGTTTCTGTGCTTGTTGTTGTATTTTTTGAGGAATTTTGGTGTTAGTTTATTTAACAGACATTCTTTTAGAATGTACTTTTAACATATGTTAAGTTTTTTAAACTATATCAATCACTATAGACGGTTTGTCAAAAACCAAAACAATGTAATGACTATGTAACATTCCTATGTGATGTTTTTAAACTGCATGTTGTGATCGTCAGCTGAGGATGACCCTCAGAGGGTAGAAACCAGTACTGTGAGTGATAGTGTGTAATAAATGTATTGATAAGGTGGAGACTTTTAGACTTTATATTGTAGTAGGCATATAGACGTGCACTATTGTGGTGGGCATTGGTTTGGTGTCTATCTTGACGACAATAATTCTTTAACTATACTGGTCGTAGTAGCTTACCCGCTGCCCTATTTTCTTATTCATTATTAAACCAACTCCTGCATTTCCTCTGTTTGATTTCGTGTTGATAATTCGGTAGTCGCCTGACCAAAAATCCTGTTCTTCCTGCCAATGTACTTCACATATACAAACTACATCTAACTTTAGTCTATCCATTTCCCTTTTCAGATTCTCTAACCTACCACAACCATTCAAACTTCTAACATTCCACGCTCCAACTCGCAGAATGTCAGTATCCATCTTCCTGATGATTGCCCCCTCTCGTGTAATCCCCACCCGGATATCCGAACGCGGGACTAGTTTACCTCCAGAATATTTTACCCTGGAGGAAGCCATCATCAGTACATCATTCATACAGAGAGAGCTGCATATCCTCGGGAATTAGTTACGGCTGTATTTTCCCGTTGCTTTCAGCCGTGTAGCATTATCAACACAGCTAAGCCATGTTGAGTATTAATACAAGGCTGTATCAGTCAGTCGTCTAGACTGCCATCCTCTCAACTTCCGAAAGGCTGCAACCCCCCTTTCGATGAACCATTCGTTTGTCTGATCTCTCAACAGATACTCATCCGATATTGTTGCACCTGCGGCTCGACTATCTGCGTCATTGGGACACACATGCCTCCCTACCGCGGCAAGGTCCCATGGTTCATAGAGGAAGGCAGATCTAATAGCAACTGAATATTGTCAAGTTCATTAATAACATGGCCTCAGCCTAAGCAAAAACAAAAACAAAATGATAACCATGTTGATTCTTGGTGGTTTATCCCACTTAGTGCCAAGGTTTTGGGTAGCGTTTACCTTCAGCTCCTCAAAGGGTTTTCATGGCCTGTCTGAAGACAAATTTGCCTTTGCTTTCATTTACTCTCCTTCATTACATGATATAAAGAGAATAGATCATAATTGGTACTTTTGAACATGATGTCATCTGTTCAGTTGAGTCTGACCAGTGATTTTGCGAATCAAAGCTCTTCATGATATTTTGTTCCACATTGCCTCCTTTAGTTGTCCAAGGGTGAGGGTGGTGTCTGTTTTAATGGTGTTGATCCACCAGTTCTCTGGCGGTCAGGTGTTCTGGTTCCGCTGATCATTTCAGGCATGATTGCTTTTTTCCAAAGAACCTAATCTTTGGTCAAGGTATGCTAGTCTGTGCTTCATAATCTTACCAGCCAATGACATGATTTAACATGCTGTAAAACTGCCTTATTGACTTATGAATGTATTTAGTAGTAAATATAATTTTTTCGTTTTTGTTGTACATAGCACCAACTCAGAGAGGTTGTATGGTGATGATGGAATAAGACTGGGCTAGGGCTGGAAAGGAAGTTACTGTGGCCTTAATATTAGGGTGCAGCCTGGTGTTTAAATTGAAAACCATGGAAAATCGTCTTCAGACTGCCAACTATCTTCTGAATGCAACCTTGCAGCTACACACCTCAAACCGTGTAGCCGACTCACTCGATAAAAGTTCAATGTTCTTGAGCTTTTTAATTAATTGAATTTCATACTCTCATGATGAGTAAGTCATTCTTTTCTTAAAGCATGTTGAGGCAAATTCTGACAACTTGGCAAACAATCCACAAAGCCAGCAGAACTGCGTAGATCAGAACGTTCGGACTACTCATTGGACCAGCCATCTATGATGTCTGCACAGAAGCCTTCTTTTCTCACTACCACTTCACAGATTCCATGTGCAGACTTTCGACGCATTGGTAGGATGTGGATCTCATCATTGTTAGCAACTGGAAAAGCAGAGAATGTTTGTGGAAGTTTACCCTGTGTTTTCGGCACTGGTCATCATTTCAAACTTCTTATTATGGTGCATTATCTATCAATCAATCAATCAATCAATCAATCAATCAATCAATCAATCAATCAATCAATCAATCAATCAATCAGTCAATTAATTAATCAGTCAATCAGTCAATACTGATCTGCATTTAGGGCATTCACTCAGGTGGCAGATTCCCTATCTGTTGTTTTCGTAGCCTTTTCTTAAATGATTACAAAGAAATTGGAAATTTATTGAACATCTTCCTTGGTAAGTTATTCCAATCCCTAACTCCCCTTCCTATGAATGAATATTTGCCCCAGTTTGTCCTCTTGAATTCCAACTTGATCTTCATATTGTGATCTTTCCTACTTTTAAAGACGCCACTCGAACTTATTCGTCTACTAATGTCCTTCCACGCCATCTCTCCGCTGACAGCTCGGAACATACCACTTATCTCACTTAGTTTACAAAAGGAGTATATCTTTTACCCCACCTTTACTCCTTTACTCCTTTTGTAAACAATGTGAGATTGCTGTTTTCAATACGGAACAAAAATGAGAGTGATGATTTGTAACATACCACTTAGTCGAGCAGCTCGTTTTCTTTCTCCCAATTCTTCCCAGCCCAAACTTGTAATGCTACTCTTTTGTTGGAAATCACCCAGAACAAATTGAGCTGCTTTTTTTTTTATTTTTTTCCAGTTCTTGAATCAGGTAATCCTGGTGAGCGTCCCATACACTGGAACCATACTCTAGTTGGGGTCTTACCAGAGACATATATGCCCTCTCCTTTACATCCTTACTACAACCCCTAAACACTCTCATAACTATGTGCAGAGATCTGTACCCTTTATTTACAATCCCATTTCTGTGATTACCCCAATGAAGATCTTTCCTTATATTAACACCTAGATACCTACAATGATCCCCAGAAGGAACTTTCACCCCATCAACATAGTAATTAACCGAGAGGATTTTTCCTATTTGTGAAACTCGCAACCTGACTTTTAACCTCGTTTATCAACATACCATTGCCTGCTGTCCATCTCACAACATTATCGAGGTCACGTTACAGTTGCTCACAATCTTGTAACTTATTTATTTTATACTATACAGAATAACATCATCCGCAAAATGCCTTACCCCTGATTCCACTTGTTTACTCATATCATTTATATATATAAGAAAACATAAAGGTCCAATAATACTGCCTTGAGGAATTCCCCTCTTAATTATTACAGGGTCAGATAAAGCTTCACCTACTCTAATTCTCTGAGATCTATTTTCTAAAAATATAGCAACCCAATTAGTCACTCTTTTGTCTAGTCCAACTGTACTCATTTTTGTCAGTAGTCTTCCATGATCCACCCTATCAAATGCTTTATACCGAGTGAGTTGGCCATGCAGTTAGGATGACATAGCTCTGAGCTTGCATTCGGGAGGTGGAGGGTTTGAATTCCACCATCGGCAGCTTTGAAGATGGCATTCCATGGTTTCCCTTTTTTTTCAGGCAAATGCTGGGGCTGTACCATAATTAAGGCCATGGCTGCTACCTCCTTGCATCACCAAAAACCTTTGATGTGTTAGTGCGGCGTTGAACCACTAGAGAAATTAATAGTGATGCATTATATTTCTTTCTTCCATTTTATTATGGACAGTATATACCTAAATGAAACATATTTTTATGCTATTAAATAATATTTAGAGACTTTTGTTGGTCATAGTTTTCTTGAAACCTTCCATTTTCTGTTTAAAGATTGTATTAGATTTTAGTGTTACGATGAGAATTGTTCTAGATAATTATTTTTAAAATAAAGTTCATATTTACAGGACATGTGCATTAATATGTTCTGAAGAAATTATTAGCATTTGAACTATGTTGGCCCTCAGGTTCAAGGTCCACATCAATATCTCGGTGCTCCACCAGCGACTGTCAAAATTTGCCTGCGGCTCTCGTTGTCGCTATAAACCGAATGTAATGGTTCAGTGTGACTTCAGGAGACATGCAGGATGGCTCACAGACGTATGTGAGAACCGTACCATCATATGAGTGAGTTTGAAAGAGAGCGCATTATTGGCACGAGATAACGTGCATCCATCCGGGAAATGGCTGCCCGTGTGGGACAAAGTGTATCGGCAGTTTGACGGGTGTGTACAGAATGGTTCACAGAAGGCCGGAGAACACGACGAGATGGGTCGGGTCGCACCACCCAGACCTCCCTCCCCCACCAAGATGATCAGCACCTCATTCGAATGGCATTGCAGGACAGATTTGCGTCCTCCTCAGCTCTGGTACAACAGTGGAACAGTGTAACACATCTTACACTATCAGGAGTGACAGTCCGTTGCCATTTTTTTTTAATGTCTGGGTTACCGTCGCGTCGTCCACTTCTCCGCCTACCTTTGTCTAATGTGCATAAACATGGTAGACTGCAATGGTGTATGGAACGACGTCACTGGGGGCACGAATGGTAGCAGATAGTGTTTTCAGATGAATCCAGGTTCTGTTTTTTTGAAGATGATGGCCGCATTTTATTTCACCGCAGACAGGGGAGATGCATCACATTGACTGCATTCGCACAAGACATACAGCGCCATCTCAAGGCCTTATGGTGTGGGGTGCTATTGGGTACAACCAAAAATCACAGTTGTCATTTTAATATTATTATTATTGTTTTTGCTATTAATATTATTTGTGTTTGGAAGTACTGTATAAGTTATGTACATGTATACTCTTCTAGTGGTTAAGTGTAAGAGAGGGCCTTGAGCCCTAACTTTGCCACCAATAAAGGCATTGTCTATCTATCTATCTATCTACCAAGCGCCGATGAATTTTTGCAGTGGTCATGCCTTCTTTCCATAGGAACCAAGTCGTATAGCACTGTCCCTGACGGCTGCTTTCCACGTTTTCTGCTCCTATGCTGACAGTGTTGTTATGAAATGGCTATGACGAATGCATTTGTTGGCCCCTGTGCATGTGCTGCTACCAAACGGTGGAACAAGACACTAGTTACATGTCACCACCTTCAAAAGTGAAATGTGAACCATACCCAGACATACAAAAAATAAAGTGTAAAACAATATAGTACGCCCCTCGTACTTCCCAATATAGTTATCATAGATGATCGTTATGCTTATTATTTTCTGTGAAATTGCCCTGTTGCTATTATTTGATTTTCTCTGAAGATTATTCAGCAGTTTCCTTAAGCAATGTATTTTACAGACTTTTTAAAATTATATATTTTGTATGGTAATTAATATTAAGGATGCGTGAAATTTTAACCTCCACTATTGTAAAATTCTTATAATACCCTCTTCTCTTGATTATGGATCTCATTTTACCCATTTGTACATGTAAATGAGATTCTTTGCTAGGTACGGTACCCTACACCTTGAACTGTTTTACAGTAAAAAGTTCATCATAGGGTCCTGTGTGAAATTCGTCATGGAATTTAAGAATGCTTCTAGTTTAAACCTTTTTGAAATGTAAAGAAAGCATAAAATAAGTTATTTCAGATGAGATTATTAGACTTGACATTTTTTTATTAGTCATTAGGCTCTCAGATGTATTGTAGAATCATTTTCTTTTATTTGTTCCTTCTCCATTTAAACATTTAGAAAGAGATTATAAAAGTCTCTGCATTTTTTATTTCTCACTCCATGAATTATAATTACAGTAAATCAACTTCTTTTTTACTGAAGGTATTTACACAGTTATGTCGGCCCAGCTCTAGTATTGTGTGTTGTGTGTGCTTTCAATATTTCTTCATATATACTTAGGAAATAGTGAAGAACTCTTGTGTGTTTGTTAATTTTCAGATTCCATTCAGAGGTTTAACTACTGTAAGCACACATTCTTGTTTCAAATATTGAAGCCTTAGTAACACCTAAATAGCTTGTTTGCCTAACACTTGCACACTCTGACAGTATTTAATAGAACAATATATATGCTATATATCGGCATTTCTTTTTTATTTTAATGTACTTTTGCTAATATTGCATCTAGTTCTTCACCAACACGAACACAGATTTTCTTTTGCATCACAGTTATTCAGCACAATGCCATATTTATCTTTTTCCTCTTGACAGAACAATGAAGCCTTTTTTCTGAAAGAGAATGCTTCTGTACTAAATATTTTAACTCGCTTTATTGTATAAATTGAACACATGAAGCTCATTTCTGCTAGTATATTTTCTGATTTCTGCTTCGCATGAAGATATGTCTCATTGTACATCTTTCTGTGCGAGACATCAGCAGACCATCGCAAACCATAGCATAGGAAAGGTGGTCTTAGTGTTAAAATGTGAGTAAAACGTAAGTGAATCTTTAAAATAATTTTTTTATACTTGCATCATTTTTAGATGTCAATGAACGTGAATTTTTAAAATAAAACGTATGCAAGCTACTATGAAACTACTCATATAATTTGTACCCTTTGAGATATAATCAGACTCCTAATTCAAGGGTTATACATTCCAGGTAATTATGAAAATAGTTACAAAATTTTAGGATTCCATTAATAATGATGATGAGTTAAATGAAAATGTTGGCTAAACATTTTTTAAATTTTACATATTTGAAGTAAGATTCACCATCATTCCTATGGCGGGAGTTGACTTGTGTCCTTACTAGCACTTAAAATACCCACTGCTATCCTTGGCATTCAGTCATGGTTACAATGTCCATATGTATCTCATGAAGTCATCATACTGAATTATTGTTTTGGCAGTGTTAAAATTCTTACTTGCCACAATGGCATACAAATCACTAAGACATGAAATACATTTATGATATTTTGAAAAAAAAAAAAAAATGTTTACCAATTTATATAAGGTTTCTGGCAGCATTGGATGATTGTATAAGTTCATTATTGTTGGGAATGTTTTAGCCTTTTCTTCTTAGAGATTGGATTGAGCCTGACTGGCTATAGACTCTCAATTCATAATTTATGTATAAGGCCTGTTCAAAAAAATAACTGAACTTTGAAAATAACTCTTTCCACTTGTAGCCTGGTTAACTTTGTTTCTCTCGAAGTACGCCCCTCCTCTATTAATACGTCCGCATTGCCATCTCCACTTATGGAAGTAGTCTTAGTAGGTAGTTTTGGGCATCACGTGCATTTCTGCCTATGATTTCAGTTTGGGGAATAGAAAAATGTCTGCTGGGATAGATCAGATGATTAGGGTGAATGGGGAAGCACCATTGTATGTGTGTTTGTCAAAAATTTACATATCAACAGCAATGTGTGAGCTGATGCGTTGCCATGGTGGGGGCCCCAGGAGTTTATTCTCCTCAAGTCTGGTCTTTTTCTCCTGGCAATTTCTATCAAATATCTGAAGACTTCAAGATAATACCAGTAGTTCATCATTTGACCCTGAGGTAGGAATTCATGTTACTAAACACTGTCAGTGTCAAAAAAAGACCACCGTCATTTTCGACCTGACCAGCCGTGGTTTTTCAATCTCGGGAAATTGCCATAAACTGTCTTCATAATTTAGTATGTTTCCATAAATGCTTTCCCCAGTCTGAAGCATAAGTGAATGTTAATATACTTCTTGTATTATTCAGACATCTCGACAATTGTAATACATACTCAACACACTCGCACACTAACAGTTGCTGAGCGAAATGTGCGGTAAATGGTTGGTTACTTCGGAAGAATACCACTGTACAGTGCCACAGACTAAAAACCACTAAGACTTCATATTTGTGTGATATTCTTAAAGTTTGGTTATTTTTGGAATAGGCCTCGTTATACATAATATTCTTTTGGATGTGTGCCGTGTGAAAGATAGAAACTGCAAGGAAAGATTTTGTTTTGCAAAGTCTTCGTTCTGCTTCCTGAGAAGTGAACCATGGATATGGATGGGTGTCCTTTGTTGTCTCTTTCATTTTTCAAAACTTTCGTACTCTTGTGACTACCTGGTGGTTCACTCAGACTATCTATTTATTCATTGATTCATCAAGCACTGCCTGATGCCATATTGCAAGAAATCCAGACAATTAGATCAATTTTTGTGTGTACGCATTATTTCAATCTCTCTCTCTCTCTCTCTCTCCCCCTCCTAATTATGAGCTTTGTTTTCTCTTCATCCACATCTTGTTTCCATTCTTCTCTGTCTTTCTTATGTCTTTTATTTAATTTTTAATTCATGAACAATATTATTAATAATAATAATGATGATGATGTCGTTGATTTTACGTTCCACTACTTACTTTTATGGTTTTCGGAGAATCCAAGGTGCTGGAATTTTGTCCTGCAGGAGTTCTTTAATGTACCGGTAAATCTACCAACACAAGGCTGATGTATTTGAACACCTTCAAATACCATCGGACTGAGTCAGGATCGAACCTGCCAACTTGAGCTCAGCACTCTACCACCTGAGCTACCCAGCCCGGCTATATTAAATACTTCCCTCCTTTTTAAAAATATTCTGATGGCATTGTTATTGTCAGTTTCCTAGCTCATTGCTTAGAAAACAGACTTTGTGAAAAAAGGCAGCACGAATTAATTCCCAAAATATAATAGCGGATTGTGAGCCATCTGATTACAAATGAAAGTACTAATTCATCAACAGAGCAACAGGTAATATTGAATTCAAACCTTGCATCATTATTAGAACAGTCATGATTGGTTGTGTTTCCACTATTGTTCGGTTGGGAATTTTTGTTCTTTACTTCACATCTCTTCAGCATGTATGATATGTAAGGCTCTTTTTCTATTTAAAAAAGTTTAGGGGTACTCCTGTCTGAAATTTGACTTAATTCTGCAGACCTGAAGTTTCCCTCCTGAAAGAAAGGGTAGTGGCAGTAGTAATGTAAGTTTTTGGCCTTTATTATTATTATTATTATTATTATTATTATTATTATTATTATTATTATTATTATTAATTTCGTTTCGGCCAACTAAGGACCACGTCATTTCAACTGTTTTCCTTGAGCTTTAATGTTGGTCCAGTACTCCTTCATTCGTATACGGCGTTGCTCCTTTCGCTCTTCCGACCATGCCTTTCCAGTTTTCATCTTCGCCTTTGCTTGAAAACTCTGATGTTCTTGGAGTTTTTTCTTAAGTGGGACATGCTCCTGGATATCTTAAAATGAGATCCCAATCTCCTGCAGATCTTTCTGTACTTCACTGAACCATGCACCCCCTTTGCCCTTTTCTCTTGGAGGAAAGTGAAAATGCGGTTGGTTAACCATATTGACTTCATTCTGACCATGTGGCCGTAAAAAGTAATCCTCCTTTTCCGCATCACGTTGGTTATTTTCTCCACATGCGAGTACAACTTCTGGTTGTGCCGTCTCCTAAACTCGCCATTGTCTTTGACTGGACCTAAGATTTTCCTCAAAATCTTTCTTTCCTTGGCCTCCAGTTTCTCCATCATGCCTTATTATTATTATTATTATTATTATTATTATTATTATTATTATTATTATTATTATTATTATTATTATTATTGAATTTCCCGTAAAGAAAAGAACCCTATTTTACATGGTATATTAGGGTTATAGATGAACAAATCAAAATATACATTATTTACACACACAGATTATTATCATAAAAGCTTACTGAAGATGTGATCAGTGAATGTGTGAAAATGAGAATAACAACACTGTCTTTTAAAGATAAGAGTACAGAGGTTTAGCGAGTTCAATATTGCACGAGTTTAAATAGCATTCTAGAGTAAATCTTGCTCTTCCAAAAACAGGACAGTCAAATAGAAGATGATCCACAGTTTGAGATGATCCACAAAAGCAGAAATGACCTTACATCACAGTAACTTCCGAATTGGTATCAGTTTATAAGTTCTTAGAGTTTGCACCTTTCCTCCTTAGTCTTCGTTGTGGTTGCAAGATATCTTCCATTCTCAAACCAGGAGTTTCCATAAACCGCCAGTTTAAATACCTGCAGTGGAGAATCAACCAACATGGTAAACAGGAGATTTTTGACAGTAGAAAGGTGCACTGAAGTTCCTGTACGTGTGAAAATTGGATTCATTTGAGAAAGTCCACTTTTGCTTGTGGATCTGGGAAATTGCTTCAGTGTGTTCACATAGGGAAGAAGTGACATAAGAATTTTCTTGTCCTTACAATAATCCTGGAATAAGTTGTCTATCAGGGAGCACAAGTAAACCGTATACAATAATCTTATTTCCTTAAGTAGTTCCAGATGTATCCTGCCAACTCAAGCAGTCCAACAATTTAACACATTCTGGATGAGAAATGTCCTCTGTTTGCAGAAGGTGGTTCTCCGACCATCCGTTCTGTAAGGTAACAGTAACATTTCAATATCATTAATAACTGGAAACAAACACTAGTACTCACTATGATTCAGTAACATGATATAATTTATTTTTAAACAAAGGAAATAATTATTATGTTTTCTTTCTTTGTTTAAATGTATGCATCCCCCAATGTTCCCCTCAGAAAAAACGACCTGACTGTATATACTCGACACAACTTAATAAGCTGAAAGTCTCTTTCATCTACAATGGGTTTGAGAAAACTAAATGTTCATTTTGAATGGCCCACAATGGGTAAATAGCACACTTTACAGTTGTGTTGGTTGTAATGCTACTTTAGTTCAGATCTCTGCCAACATAACAACTTAGGCTACCGCAGCTTAATTGAGAGACATCGGGTGCAAAATTGGGTTCAGTTCCCACTGGTGTCCGCTTGCCCATTTTTATTCTGTACTTAACATTTCTTTGGCATATACATTCAGTACACTCATGAGCAATTGTACCCGATTGTGAGGAGATGGTTCTGGATGGTATGGCTGCTCTCACCTCGTCCAGCATTGAATTGATGAGTGACCTGCTGCACTGTGGCCTGCCTATCCGCTCTTGCGATCTGAGCTAGCTAGTTGCAACCCCTGGCACCAATGTGTCGTACCCCAAGACAGTTGATCCTGGTGGCTGTGGGTTTACCTGAATCCATGTACTCTTGATACGGTGGCCTTTGGAAACCCCAGTGCCTCCACAACTTTAGAGATGGAGTGGTCCATATGTCTGGCCCCGACAATCTGGCTGCGATGAAATGCACTGAACCTCGTCTATTACCCATCCTGTTGTCAACTGTTACTCATTACAACCTGTACGAGGTCTGATGTCCTTGCTGTTACATGCCACACCCTCCTGTTACATTCGATGGGCCAAGCACAGTGCCATTCCCCCACTGCAGCAGCTCTCTCTAATTCAGTTGCACATGAGTGTATGTATTCAACATGACCTAATAAGCTGGAGGCCTATTTTACATACAGTGAGCTCATGAAAGCTAAATATTCTGACTGTTTATTTTTGTCAGTCATATACAATACAATACAATACAATACAATACAACTGATTTATTTTGTCTGGCAAGATTAAGGCCATTAGGCCCTCTCTTCCATCTAACCAGAAAATACAGTATCTACATGTGCAAAATAAATACACTTACAATTGAAACATCTTGCAACTACTAAACAATACAATATTATGATAAAAAATAAAAAATAAAAATAGGAAAAAAATGGGAGGATTTAAAAGTAAGGTCTGATATTGCAAAGAAGTAGGAATAGAAATTAAAATGGTTTGGTATGGATGTCCATTATTTAGTTATAGTAATAATATTCTTCTATTATCTTCAGTTTTGTCCTACTTTGGACCACGGTAAACAATTGACTTGCTGGTTAGTCCTTTTTCCTTCTCCCAGAACTTCATAATTTTGCTGTGGTTCCTCTTCCTTTCCTCTGATCACATGTTCTTGGACTTTTCAGTTTAATTATTATAATAACAATATATGTTATCCAACACTTTTTTTTGGGGGTGGGGGCAGAAAATGAATAACTCTATTTTCCCTGTCATATTTCATTCCAGCAACACTCTCCAATAACATTTCATTTCATCTTTCATTCATTAATCATTGCCCCAGAGGAGTGCGACAGGCTTCGGCAGCCGGCACAATTCCTATCCTCACTGCTAGATGGGGGCTTCATTCGTTCCATTCCTGATCCGGTTGAATAACTGAAAACAGGCTGTGGATTTTCATTGTTATTTGAAGTATACCTGACTGGCTATAGACTCTAAATTCGTAATTTATATACAAGGCCTGTTCAAAAAAATAACTGGACTTTGAAAGTAACTCTTTCTACTGTACTTGCAGCCTAGTTAACTTTGTCTTCTTCGAAGTATGCCTCTCCTCTATTAATACAACATCCGCAATGCCATCTCCACTTATGGAAGTAGTCCTAATTCTAACAATTTCAACAGGGATACTGGCTATCAGTTAAGTAATATGTGGTTGCCAGCCATTAAGGATTTACGTAGGTAGTCTTCCCTGTCCTTTCACTATTGTTATTTCATTTTGGTGTTTTCCAATTTGTACGTTCCTCATCACCAGATGTTCCATTTCAGGCTTGTGTTGGTGTCATACTTTCACAATGTATGTACATCTGTTATACCACCACCACCACCAATGGCTACAAACCTTCATTATTGGAGAAGTCTTCCTTGCGAACATTTTCTTGACACGGCATAAGCCCAAAAAGCCTATATCATGCCTACAGTTATGGGTCGTGAAAGCATCAATGGTAACAATAGTGTATTCTTTGATAAAAACTTGAAAACTAGGTGTAGGTACAAGTTCCTCAAGGGTACAAGTGGTTATGGAGTATGATGTCACATGTCTAGCTGAGTCTTGTATCACTCCAAAATTGCACAAGAAACGTGGTTATCATAGAAAGTAAATATTCAAAGAAATTTGAAACAGGCGAGAAAAGGTCAACTTTGCAAGGAAAATGTTTTCTAAGAAATTTGGAACACTATTGGAAAGGGATTAGGAGATTACAAAATTACTGCTTATAATTACTATATTAAGGAGCTTTGCTGCCTCATTTACATCCTCATTAAATTTCTTACGTAAGTCCTATTAATGGTAAGATTTTTTTATATTTTCTGTAAGTAATGTGTACGTTATGCATCTTATTCAGATATCATTTTGATTAAGAATGATGAGTTACTGAATATCTTCTAATATTTGCAACTGCATTTGTCTAGACCATAAATCACAATGCATCTCAAAGTTACATTTCTGTTGCTGCACTGCTCTGTACATTAGTGAACACAAGTCTGTGCACTATGCTTGTTGAATTGACCTTACTGAAGGTTTCTTATTACTGACGACAGAATAGCTTAACAGAATTGCTTCTGTGTCATCAGTTTTTAATAAAAATTATGATGCATGCGGTTGATATAGGCTGTAAACTATGAAACTAAGGATTTGCTGTTTGCTTGAATCTGCTTAGAACTTTCTCATCTTATGTGATTAATACTTCTCTATGTTGACGAGAACAGCAGGAAAAGATTTTGTCCTAAATATACATCAAAGTTTGGAAAAGAAAAGAGAATCTTATAGGGTATAAAATTATATGAGTAGATGCTGCAGGTGCTGCATATTTTACTTCCAAAGTACCTACATTTCTCACTAATCATTTTTTGATAATACATTCAGTTTTAAGACAGATAGTAACAAAAATATATAAATTTCCAATGGCTTTTTGTCTTTATGCAGGCAATCAAAAAAAGGCGAATATCTTCAAAAACCACGCAAACAATTAAACCTCACACTCCACCACATGTAAGTACCTTGCTTATGTCATTTGTTGAATTAATGTTGTGGATTTCAGGCCCCACTCAAGTATTCTTAGCAAAATAAGCAGGATATATGTTCCTCATTTGACTGGTGTTGAACTTTGAAGAGCATTAAATCTGTCAGATGCAAGTGCTGGTAATAATTCATTCTATCATATTATTCTGTCTTTTAGATTTCATCATAATTGCAGCTGGAAGGTGGACTCCTAATTAGTAACTTCAAGATTGTATTGTAGCTTCCATATTCATTATTTTTAAAGTGTCTTCATTGCAACTAGAAACATTTCCAGTTTCATCTTTTTGTTTGTTTTTGGTTTCTTCAGAGCAATGTATGGCATTCACCAAGACCAATGAGCATCTTTGTTCAGCCTAAGCTTGTGTCATTTCTCTGTTAGTCCAGTTTTCCTGCAATCTTTATTCATTTTGGAGCAAGTGAATTGTCTAGCCAAGCAATACAAGTTCACATGTTTGACTGAAAGACTTTACAGTTGTTGACTGTTACTGCTGTATATGGAGTCAGCTTCAACCCGACACAGTGTCCATCTTGGTTATTGCTTCCATCAATTCAAGTATGAGAGCCAAATGTGATTTTATTGTAGTCAGCTAGTGACTGACTTTGACAGTGGAAGAGCTGAGATACCCATCTCATAACTCAGTGTAATTAGTGGAAACACAATGAAATGCTACTAACATTTAAATTAACTTTGAAGCTTTTTGAACTGTAATCGAAACAGACTTTCAACGTATTAGGTCGTGTTACGTACATGTAGTACGTGTTGAAGAGATGTTAAGTACAGAACAAAAATGGCCAGCCGGACACCAGTGGGATCCGAACCCACAACCTCCCGACTGTGCCAGACCTGTAGCTCAGATCCTTTCAAACAGAACAAAGATGGTCTAGGCCACCATAGCTCAATTGGTAGAGCAACCGACGCAAAATCGGGAGGTTGTGGGTTTGGATCCCACTGGTGTCCGGCTGGCCATTTTTGTTCTGTACTTAACATCTCTTCAACACGTACTACATGTACGTAACACGACCTAATACATTGAAAGTCTGTTTCGATTACAATGCGGTCGTGAAAATTCAATATTCATTGACATGCCCCACAACGGGCGACTTAAACGCACTCTACAGTGTGCTGGCAGCAGTGCCAGACCTGTAGCTCAGATCCTTTCAAACAGAACGAAGATGGCCTAGACCACCATAGCTCACTTGGTATAGCAACCGACGCAAAATCAGGAGGTTGTGGGTTCGGATCCCACTGGTGTCCGGCTGGCCATTTTTGTTCTGTACTTAACATCTCTTCAGCATGTACTACATGTACGTAACACGACCTAATACGTTGAAAGTCTGTTTCGATTACAATGCGGTCGTGAAAATTCAATATTCATGTTTAAACTGTCATTGCTGTCAGTATATTTTCCACAGCTTGCAAGCAAGACTTCAACACCTAACTCTTACCTTATGAAAAATATGCATGTGAAGGATGCGTATGATAGTTGGGAATCACAAAACGTTCGGTGAAAATACAGTGTGAAGTCTTATTGGAGAAATCACGTCCCAAATATTCACAGTTCAGAGCTGTGTCAGCAAATACTTCGGCATAATATTGCTTGGTCTACCTCAGTGGAGACACTGCGTGGTGCGTCTGAAAAATCGATCAAAAGAAATTATGTCTAACTAAAATTACCATAAAATACCGGGACATATTCTAGAATGAGAATAAGGACTTGGCGAGATAAAGGGGTAAAAACATAGTTTATTAAGCCAAAAACATAAAGTTCAAATTCAAAACAATGGAAATTATTCCCCAATGAAAATCACAAAAATAATACACAACAAAATTACAAGTTAAGTTTGACATCAATGGTTGTTCAAAATATGTGGGTCACATACCCGGGCATAGAGAGTTCAATAAATGTATGGAACATGGAATGTAGCGTATTGTGATGGAGATTGAGATAAGTCAACTGTGATTAGCCCGTAGGATGCGATAAAAGAAAGTCTCTTACATGAAAATATGATGAATTCAATATATTGGCCTAATTACACTAATTCTGAACTAGTCGGATATAAGCATACAATAAAGAACACTTTGTTTGGAACTGGCCTTAAATTTACCCTCCAGAAGAACAATGATTCTAATCAGTCTCTGAACCGTGGGCACAAGACAGAGGTTGAAACCTCACAATACAACTATAGCCAACGGGCTTTAACAACACAACAGCATGACAAAATAACACAATACACTGGACACAAAATAACAATGAACACAAGTAAACACACATATTTACACGAAATGAATAGGAGTGAGTGGTCATTGCTTTCATGGTCTGCCAGGCTATAGTAGTATCAGGCTGTGTCTGAACACACAGGCCTACTCCCGGTTACATGTTACCAAAACATGTGATCAGCTAGCTGCAGAGGGGAAAGAAAATAAGCTTTACTTCGTGGTCAGCCCACCATATTTCGTACGTCACCCTAGGATTAACGGTATCGTGCATACGACACTTGTTCATTCGTGAGCCATTTTTTTTCTTCACCAATAGTCTAGCTACCTGCAAGGGTCATCTCAAGCAGACAACTTTCATGGTTCTCTAGCCTCATTAAATTATTATTTCTTAGACTCTGTCTGGGTATACACTCGCAGATTCTGTCAATTGCACATATATATATCCGCCCTCAGGCAACATTTCAATCTCACTCAAATATTCATGGCTCATCTCTGCCTATTCACATTATTCCTGGCTCATCACGGCCAGTACACTATATTTATGGCTCATATTGGCCTCATATTGTATACTCCTAGGTTCATATCCCACAAAGTTTTTCCGACCACTCTCTGTAAATGACCCTCACTAAATTAAGCGGTGGGGATACTTCTCTGCACAAGTCATCAGCTGGAAAACAGGCACTAACGCTGCTTCATGCACATCGTGGCTATAGATTAGATCTCCTCATCTCTATGTTCCTGTTCGATTCTCGTGAGGCTCAATGCCCTCCAATTTACAATGATGGTCTTAACACTGCACAAGATTAAGTGTCCGAAGGTCACAAATTGAACTACTCTGAAACACATCTGATAAATAAATCCTAACATAGCCCTTGTATCCCAGCTGTAAATAACACTGAAATAAGCATATAAGGATAGCATGCTTTTAGTCTCAAATGTATTTACAAGGAAAATGAAAGCAAAACAAGTGCCACTTTGGCTTACATTACAATTACTATTTACATTTAATGAATGCCCTAATATGAATCTGATCACTACATTTCATGCATATAAGCAGTTCAGCTTATCTTTATCTCCATCTGCCACCTGCGATGTCTTAGTAGCCACTAGAAATTTACACACTAGCACATGACAGCATTGCTGTCAGCTGGTCTAGAAGTCATCGGGTCGACTCCTCTTGGATCCATGATGCGTCACCTTCTTTCTCATGGTGTTGATAGCTGCCTGGAACCTCACAACACAGGTTAATATCAGAACTCTTCACTGCTTAGCTTGTATCTGAAGTACATGTTCACAACCTAGGTTAGGATACATTTTACGATATCCGCTATCACAACATTAGTCCGGTCAACCAATAGCAACCTAATTATGGGGCATCTCCCGGCTACGTTTCAGTCCTTCTCAGCAGTATCTCCAATTACCACACTCGAATTTGTATTACAATACAACTCTGAATAATTTACAGTATTTAGTACAGTTAACCCTTTCCACTTGCTGGTTAAGAAATTTTATTTTCAACCCACTCGTGTTCATTTGTATCAAAAATATGTGAAACTTAGTTCTTATGAACACACAAAACAGAATAAATAATTTATTTATACATTTATGTTTAAGTCTTACTGACTTTTATAGATTTTCAGTGTGTGGAACCTTTTGAAACAAACACCATGGTGCAAAGCCGGATTATTTGAACACGTTTCACAAAAGTAAGTAGTTTCACGGCACATTCCTTTCACTTTCCTGTTGCTACACACAGCACAGTCCTTATGCTTGTTCTTAGCCCACTGGTCAAGGAAGTGTTGTCTTCCATCCTGTGGCAAATGCTGATGAGTGAGACTGTTTCTCCGTAATACGATCACTAATCAGCTGTTCTATCAGCTGCCTCCGGAATCTGAGATGGTCCATGGGCTTAGCTCCAAACTTCATGTTCTGGCAGTAAATTATGTATGAATTTACAATGGCTATTTCTGATCCCCAGAAAAACCTTTTCCTCTGCCATTTTAGAGTTTTTCTTATGAATGAGTAAGTAGCAGAAGAATGATCGGCCCTGTTGACCCCGCCCACTTCCTTTGTGTAATCGCACACAACAATTGGCTTCGGTGTGTCCTTTTGTTGGCCTCCTTTTCCGTTTGAGCTCACAATTTGTGTTGCCATGTTATGACAAGTAGACAACATCAAAATGACACGCTTGCCCTTCCACCCTAAGACCACAACATCTCTTACATGATAAACCTTTATCTCACTCGCTTTCAGTTTCAGGCCCTTTCTTATATCTGGTGGATTTCCTATCCTGCCAGGAATAAGTGTACCAATAAGGTGACATTTCCGTTTCAGAAGTTCCTCAGCCAAGCTGACACTAGTGTAATATCTGTCTGTAAAAACCTTGTAACCTTCCACTGATCCCCCTACTGCAACAGCCAGCCTGTCTATCAAATTGCAGACAATCATTGTAGTGAATGGTTTATCAGCATAATCTAAGTCATTTACAACTACACTAACTTTTCCATAATAAGGAATCAAAGAATGGATGTACCCAGTAGCACTATCAGCCAGAACAAAAATTCTTATTCTCCACTTGTTCGGTTTCTTGGGGTTGTAGGTCTTGAAACTTATTTTCCTTTTGAAACCGATAGTAGATTCATCTACTGATATTTTTTTTTTTTTTTGCCAGATACGAAAAATTTGTGGAACCGCGATTGTAGGTATTTCAAAAGGTATCTGATTTTCTGTGTCCTAGTAATGGTATAGTCACTTTCAATATCTCCTGGATTAGGACCCACATGCAACATTCAGAAAATCTGCACAAATCTATCTCTTGTAAAAACATCGACAAAAATGGCACATGTGTTACGCATTGCTGGGAGAAGTAGTCTTGAAAGTTAGGTAAACTAACAAGTCCCATGTTGAGAATAACACCAATAAACACTAAAATTTCAATAAATCTTACCTTTGTCCATTTTCTCCATGTAGACCAAGGCTTCATTGTAGGCGTCAGTTTACAAATTTTCTCCTCAGTGTATTTACTGTATTAGTTTCATTGGCTATACACTCAATAATATTTTTGTTAAAAAAGCAAGCTAAAATATTCCAGTGTCTTGCATCAACTGGTAGATTGACGTCCTGTAACCCTGTTTGTTTGGAGAAAGGATATTCAATTGGCCCGCCATCGTCATTCGAAACATTCTGCCATAGCATAGCATAGAATAGCACTTGCATCAGCGTTTGTATCCTTATCACTTTCATCATCTGAGGATTGTTCAACGCTTGATTCACCAGCACTAAACTCAGAAATGTCTGATGTCATGCATCTATAAGTGTTGAGCTTGAATCCATCAAGCAAGAACACTCAGCACTTCAGCTGAGACCTAACAAGCAAGACGATATACTGGATGCTCAAGAGCAATACTCCAGGAGGAATTGTCTTCTTCTTCACGGTGTTAGTGAGTGTCCTAATGATGATACAGCTGTAATGGTTCTAAACACTGTGAAGGAGAAACTGAATATAGAACTGACATTGGCCAGCATTAACAGGTGTCAGACTTGGAGGTCGTATGAGGACAGTGACAGACACAGTGGTTAATGGGAACAGACCCATTATAATGAAATTTGTTAGGTACTGCCTCCATTATTGCCGAGCTAAGCCCAGCCAGTGAGCGAGAGATCCCGGGGTGGACCGTTCGTTCCTGGATTTCCATTTTTAGAGGCATTTAAGGGAAAAAGGGGTGACGACCAAGCAAAAAAAAATAATTAAAACAACACTCTTATATTTATTGACATAAGCATCAATGAACACAAAATATCCTTGCTGGGATTAAATACAATGATCTTTCATAATGTCTGGTCTTCCTGTAGCAATTAACAACCAATCAAACATAATCCTTGCCCTCCAACTTTATGGTAATATTCTGGAATAAAAATCAACAAAAGATTAGGCCTTCACTGCCTTCAAAAATTAAAATATTTCTTTAAATGAAAGTATCCTGAGGCTTCAAGAATGATTTACACAAAATTAGTAGGCAGCTATCTTGCTTATTATTCCATAATAAGATTAACTTAATGTTCCCTTAATTTATTGCAATCTCAGCATATGGTCAATGTTAAATACTGATGAATTTCATTAACTAAGGTATGTAACGTCCATTAATAACACCAGTAGAAATTCTGATGGAAAATCTAAGTTGATTCCAAGATTAATTCATCATCATTATTATTATTATTATTATTATTATTATTATTATTATTATTATTATTATTATTATTATTAATTTCCAACCCTGTCTGTGTAACATTTACTTTTATCATCACACGATCGTGTTTACAAGTTAGTGTATGTCACTAAATAATTCCCATTGTAATTATGACACACATTTTCCAATTAACTAACTAATTAATTATCATCATCATTACTCGTTATCTCTTAATTTCAAGCTAATTATGCCGTTTGTAGACATTAAATTTATACTTGCATGGTATTTAAAGTTTCAAGTCAGTTTGAAAATATTTCAGAAATTTAATATAAATGCACTGAAAAATTTCTCATAACCACGTGTGATTTAGTTAAGGATTAATTTATAAATCGCTTGCCTTTGCTGGAAATGAACTCGACGATCCTTCGTCTAAATCTTTGGTAAGTGCAAATTAAATCCTAGCCTGGTCTTACTCAACGTTATTCTCAGCAAATTGTTCCTTAAAATATGCTAAACAAGTCATCATGGTGGCAAACCAACATTCAAAATAATCCGTGCCGTTGCAATGAATGCACAACCAGATTAAAAATACACTGAATAATTGGAAACATGAAAATATTCCTAATTACAACACACACACACACACACCACATTCACACAAGGTAACATATTTTTATATACACAATATTTACAATGAATCCTGCCATTATGAATTAATTAATTATTTTAGCATGGTCCCGTCAATAATATCCGGAGGATGAACTCATGTCTGGAAATATTCTCAATCCAATTAGTGGCTAGTGATCGAACTTGTGGTAACACTTGAAATGAAATACTCATTAAACACCAGTGGAGATCCATCTAAATTTCTGAAATTAACTTGAAGATTCTAATAGAATTCCATAATCATCACCATCACATGGGTTACAAGTCGCAAGTGTAGCGTTCGTGAGCCTTAATCACATTATTATTACTCCCTATTCATGAAATGTATTCAACGTGTGCTCCACTTTATTATAAATCACATTGTGCTCGCAAAGACACAAGTAACAAATCATTCAATAATAAATTATTCAATTAATATCCCACAGGACAGCCAATATTCCAGGTGCATCATGAACTGAGCACATTAAATATCACATATAAGGAATCTGACAATTTATAGCCCACGACCGTTTAATTCCATTCTTAACCCGATCTTCTACTAAAATTTATTATAATTTTTAGTGATTGTTAGATCTATCAGTCCTCCTGAAATGTCGTGAAATTAGATGACTCGATCCTAAAGAATGCAAGTGAATTTAAAATGACACTAAATTCGACCGTATCTCACAAAATTTTACATATACAGTGAGCGTGAAGCAGTGTGGCGTGCTAAACGGGCTCTAAAGGGTACTCAACTGTTAATAACAGAGTCTTTTACTCAGACAAGGAAGGAGATGCTACAGCCAGAGAATGTGTGGGCAGGCGACCTTGGGCACAAGATAGGTTTATATTCTAGTGCGTGTGCCTTAATTCAGTTAATTTTTATGTCGTGTGTGTGTGTGTGTTTGAGTGCAAGTGTAAGCTGGTGATACATCTATAGAGATACAAAGGTAAAAAGCATGCTTTCTCTCCTGGGTAATGCCTTTATTACAGAGTACCGTTATGCCTCCCCCTAATTGTGGCAATGACCTTCAGCTAGACAGTAGGCCTGCTCCTTCCCCTTCCCCACCCTCCCAGGACTTGCTCCCTTCCCTCCCATCGTTTTGTAACACACTAGAGAATGTATTTGTGACCCCCATTCTTTGAACTGCATTCATACAAATTTACAGTCTGTCCCAGCCCATATTGACGAGCTTAGAGCTCTACTTCAAGACAGCAACGTGCATATTGCTAGAGTGAGTGAAACTTGGTTGAGGAAGTCTATTCCTAGTAGCATGGTTGATATAAACAGGTATCGTCTATACAGGCATGACAGAGTTGAGAGGAGGAGGAGTAGCTTTATACTGTAGAGATGATATAAGTTGTAAATTAGTTCACACATCTGGCCACTCCGCTGAACCAAAACCTGAGTTCATGTTCAGGAGGCAAATATTTCCCCAGTAAAGGTATTAATTGGTGTTGTCTACAGGCCCCCTAGAGTAGGGCAAATGGCTGGCTTTAAAGACATGCTACATCGACTATTACCAACTTATGAACACTTATTCATATTCGGGTACTTCAATACTGACATATTACAGCAGACAAGTGAAATGAAGCAACTGCTAAACATATTCCAGACGTGTAACATGACAGTATTGCCACTACAGCCACCTTACCACACTATCAAATCCATCTCTCATCATCTCACACCCTTCTTGATTCACTACCAATCATAAAATTTTGTCTCATGGTCAGATTCCTGTTCCATGCATTTCCAAGCATGACTTGATATATCTGTCATATTCTCTTATAGTACCAAAATATAAAATGAAATATATCACTCACAGGGACATTTACATATAAATATGCATGACTTTAGACTGGATACTTCAAATTCTCCTTGGGAGGACATAGATGATATGAAACTGCAAAAGTTCAATTCCCTCTTACTTGGTCTCCTCGATAAGCATGCTCTGAAACGTAGAGTTAAAGTATCTAGACCTCCCTCCCCATGGCTACCTGATGACGTTAAATGCATTATGTCCCATCAAGATTCATTACATCGGCTATGTAGACGAACCGCTCTCCTGATGTACTTGAACAGTATTGGTCTCTGCACAACAAAATCAAAGTAGTGATCCGAAATAAGAAATTCTTTCACTACCAACAGCTAACCAATAATAATTTGAATGCATGAAGCATATGGCGGGAGCTCCGCTCCATGGGAATACGGAAACTTGAACCTAACCATTGTAACCCAGATATATCACTTGATGGCTTAAATAAACACTTCTCTGATGTTAAAATTAAGCACCAACCACAGATTATAACTCATACAATTAATAAATTACTGACTAAACCACCGCCAAATACAGTAGAGTCTCGTTAATCCGAACTAATTGGCACCAGAGTCTGTTCGGATTACGAAATTTTCGGATTAACTGGAAAATATGTTCTAATAATAATGTTGTTGTTTTTACATCCCGCTATCTAATTTTACGGTTTCCGGAGACGCCTAGGTGCCGGGATTTTCTCCCGCAGGAGTTCTTTTACGTGCCAGTAAATCTACTTACACGAGGCTGATGTATTTGAGACCTTCAAATACCACCTGCCAAGTTGGGGTCAGAAGGCCAGATCCTTAATCGTCTGAGGAAAATAGTTTCTACAGTACAGTACATACTGTAATTTGAAATTTCCATTCTTTAGCAGTTACATTAATAAAATAAGTTAGTGTATAAAATTACAGTAGGGTAATTAAGATCCCGTAGAGGAGAAAATGGCAATGAAAATGACATTAGCGAGTGGATGGAAGCTGACTGTCATCAATTAAAAACAGACCAGGAAACTGTAGCTATGGTGGAGAAAGAATCTGGAGTTGATGAGGAACAGAGTGACAACGAAGACGACAATGAACAAGTAGTGTCACGTTCGGATGCCGCAGTCGCCTTAGAACTTGCCGTACGCTACATCGAGCAACACTACGCTGCTATGCCCACTGAAATGAAATGTCGTATGGCTTTTAGTGCCGGGATATCCCAGGACGGGTTCGGCTCGCCAAAGTGCAGGTCTTTCTATTTGACGCCCGTAGGCGACCTGTGCGTCATGAGGATGAAATGATGATGAAGACAACACATACACCCAGCCCCCGTGCCATAGGAATTAACCAATTAAGGTTAAAATCGCCGATCCGGCCGGGAACCGAACCCGGGACCCTCGGAACCGAAGGCCAGTACGCTGACCGTTCAGCCAACGAGTCGGACGCTACGCCCACTGATGCGATGTTTATGAGACGCTGGTTTAACACTGCATCTCCGAGAAGGTTCCAATCACGACGGCAAAAGAAACTAACAGAATTTGTAAAGATAAACGACCAGTGATTGATGGTTTATGATGTGTAATTACATTTACATTAAGTTATTCTAGTAAAATATGACTAATAAAATGCAAGTAAATCTTCATTCTATAATATATTCTTTCATTTCAATAAGGAGAATTTTTTTAAATTGAATATTTCAGTTCGGATTAACAGGACTTTAGGATTAACGGGACTCTAGTGTAGACCAATGTTCAAATTTCATACTGTTAACAAAACTAAGGTGAAGCGTAAAATACTCTCGATCAAGTCAAATACTACTGGAGTTGATGATTTCCCCATCATCATTAAATATATTCTAGATATTATTTGCCCAGTAATTACTTACGTACATAATTCCTGCCTCAGTTCGGGAACATATCCAAGGATACGGAAAGATGCAATCATAAATCTGGTACCAAAAAAGTCTTCAGCTGTTATCCTATCAGACTATTGACCAGTGTGTATACTTTCATCTCTCTCCAAACCCTTTGAATGGATAATCTATTGGCAACTGACCGAGTATCTTAACAAATATTCCTTGTCTGACCCATTACAGTCAGGCTTTAAAAAGGGACACAGCATGACCACTGCTCTATTGAAGGTTACAGATGACATTAGATATGCAATGAGTGAACAGAAGGTCACATTACTTACTCTTCTTGATTTTAGTAGTGCATTTGACACTGTAAACATAGACATACTGCTGGCCAAATTAAAATCCCTTCATCAAAATCAGACTGCTTTACAACTCTTTAGCTCTTACCTCACAAACCGCAGACGGGTAGTTATAAATAAAACGACTTCTCAATGGGCAATAAAACACACAGGAGTACCCCAAGGTTCTGTACTTGGACCATTGCTTTTATTTTGAACATAAATGACATAGCATCTCGATTGAAATATTGCAATTGTATATATGTGGATGACCTCCAAATATATCATGACACAAAACTGGGAGATATTCGTGTAGCAACTGATAGAATGAATGCTGACTTACAAAATATATCATCATATGCTTGTGAAAACTCTATATTAATAAATCCCTCCAAGACAAAAGCTATTATATTTGGACAATCAAAATTAATAAACATGACAAAGACCTTAGACATCCCTTCACTCACTCTATCTGGTACCAAAATTCCATATGAAAGTTCAGCAAATAATCTATGTGTTGTAATAAATGAAAACCTAAATTGGAATGAACACGTCACACGTATCTGTAACAGAGTATATGCCTCACTCCATCCTCTGAAATACCACCGTAACATTTTACCGTTGCCTATGAAAGTCAGGCTTGAAAACTTTAGTTTTCCCTTTATTCTATTATTGCGATGCTGTATTCATATATGCTATGAAAGAACGAATTGGAAAGATACAAAGAACCCTGTATTTCTGTATCAGATTTATGTTTTTGTTATGCTACGACACTCATGTCACACCTTATTACAAGTACTGACATGATCTACTTGTTGATGTCATGACAACTGGATGGCGCGCAGCGAGAGTTGTGCTATGTATACTTCTTGGAATATATATCTGTACTGGGAGAAAGATTACTTGTAGATGTTTTTTTTTTTTTTTTTCCTAATCGTTGCACCGACAGAGATAGGTCTTATGGCGACGATCGTAGATGTTCTAAAGTTTGACGAGAGAGTTCAGGACACATGCAGCTACGTTTCTGCATAGGCATTTGTCGAAATGGCTCCACATTCAAGTTTTCAAGCGGTCAGCAACTTTCCCTCCTGAAATTTGAAGAACTCAGAAATCTTCATGTAGCCGTGTTGGTGTTCAGACTGCTAATTGAGGGATCTCCCCAGTATCTGTCATCAAACTTTACATACCTTTCCTCTTTTCACCAGCATAGTACACACTCTGTTACTACACTTGCCATTCCCTTTTGCAGGTCAGCTGCCTGTAATCGATCATTTATTGCAACGGGAACTAGATTATGGAACTCTGTTCCAAATAACATCCGCAGCAGTAACTCACGAGAGTGTTTCAAGTCTTCCTACAGAAAGTACACCAACTGTGTGAATCTTGATGAGTGAATGATGGGTGTGTGTGCATGTGCGTGCGTGCGTAATTTAGTTAATTTTCTTTAAATTAATTTAAACTTATTTTTTATTAAATTAAATTTAGTAGTTTGACTAATGTTATGTACATATTGGTATAATTATAATGTTGCATTTATTTTGAACAAGCTAACAAGAAGCTCCCTTTGTGTGCGGCCAGCTACTCCGTAACGGATGTTTCAAATACAGCATAATTACTCACAACAGGCACCGTTACTGTGCTGGAGACTCAATCAGCTCCATAAATGTCTATGAGAATTGTCCTCGTCATGGATTTGTGGATATGAATCTGTGACTTATATGCGGGATCGAATTTGAATGATTCCAGGTCTGGGTATTCTGTGTTAGGGACATCCTGATGTTCGGTACATCCCCGAGTTCAAAACCATCGCGCGCACTCTCTCTCTCTCTCTCTCTCTCTCTCTCTCTCTCTCTCTCTCTTGGACAGTTCCTTTCTCTGTCAGTGGTTAGCATTCCCACGACGGTGATGGGGTTTACAAGTAAAATTAAAGCATCCTGCCTTAGCTCAACTGAGGGAATGCACCACACCCTGCTTGCTACGGGTTCGACACACTTATACTCATGGCCACCCAGTGTTCCTAAGTTTGTTCCTTGGCGCTAAATTAAAAATAGTCCACAGTGTTAAATCAGTTCAGTTGGACCATGGTATGATACGGTTCAGTACATAGGGTATAGCTTGACATTGTCTGACAACTGTAAAGTTCTGTATGCACTAAATAATAATTGAATTGATATAGGGATAAGTATTCAAGATAATCTCATGAAATATATGGCCAAGAATTTGTGACTTTCTCAAATTCCAAAAACCATTGAAGGTATCATTTCATTGCAAGACCTATTTTTGCCTTCCTTTATTTGCATTTGTTTGGGGACTAAAAATTATGTTTCAACATGCATCTTCTTTTTGGATGGAAGTGTTGGAATATGTACTTAAATGTACTTAAATGTACTTAAATGTATCAGATGTAGACAGAAATCTTGTTAGTTTACCTGAAAGGTACTAGCTTATAAATGTTTTATTCATTTGTCTGTGAGGAGTGTTGTTTGTGTTTTATTTGAAGTATACTTTACAGAAAATAAAATAAATAAATATACCATATTTATTTACTAAAGAAATGATCAAACACTTTCCCCATTTGAGGGTTGCCTAAAAGACAAAGTATAAGAAAACAATGATAATATTCAAGAAAGCCTAAGGGATTAGAAAAGTAATCAACAACGACAAAGCATCTTAGCGAAGGTGGTTGCATAAAATGCTGATTGATGACTTTAAAGCGGTCAGTGCCACTTCATTCATCAGTGAATTGGGAAGTTGAAAAGCATGGCAGAATGTAAGAAATTTCCTTGGTATTGTGCCCCTGGCTCCAACTAGCAGGCCAATAAATTTGATCTTTTGCAGGCCATAGCATTCTTGTTGACCGGAATAATGGGCTTCTAAATGTGTTTCTTTTCCTGATCAATGTCATCTGGCTGGTTAGCAGAGGATTCGAAGTAGATTGTTGGGTCTGTTATATAGCTTGTGGTGTCCTTGTAGTAGATGATGTCAATCCGACGAGTACTCTCTTTATCCACTAGACCATGGACTACTTCATGCACAGTAAAGCCTGTTGCTCTGAAGGCCTGAGCTATCAAAGACCTTATCTTGTGGTGTCTTGCAATACACAGAGTCTGACCGTGCTCGCAGTGACCAAGAATCTGTGCAAGCATTTCAGTCTTGTTGTGACAGTGCCTATAACGGTTGCCATTCTAATTCTTTCAGGCACAGCACAAACTGCTGCTACATTTCCAGTTATTTTGAGACCATCTTCCACTCACTGCATGATAGACTATCATGATGGCAGATCCATCTGTTGGAAATTCGATGTTCTTTGAACAGGATTACACCTTTGCTCTTGTGGGGGAGGTTGCAGCACTTTTGAAATTCTTGGCCTCTAAGTTGATCTTACTAGAATTGACAGAATTGTGCCTGGAATAAATAAGCTGGCATTGGGTTGTGGGTTAAGCCTCATTATTGCTCTCATTCTTGAGGTTCCTGGTATTCAAAATATAAGGGTTTGTCATTTCTCAGCAACCTCAGGACATTTATCTGCTGTAAAACTGCATCTCATTATGAAAATAACAATAACCTTTGTATTTTCTTGGGCTACATAGCATGCTATCCAGGTAGTTGTAATATTTATTTGGACTTTATCAGTTGGTCAGCATCCACAAGGAATGCCTTTGTTATCAAATCCAGAAGATAGTTTGAATGGGATAGACAAGAGAGGACAAACAGATGTGTTAATTATACAGAATTTTTGATCAGCCCGCAATAGAGGAGAGGATGTAAATAGTTTTGATTTATGTCCCAGTTTCTGCATTATGCTTTTGAGATTGAATGTAATGACATTCTTGAAATTTATTCCAGGATATTTGATGGACTCTCCTGGAGGGATGTTTGTATTATTACCTTCATAAGGTGGTAAAGTGTTACCTGAAAGTTTTATTATATAACTGGCTCGTGCATATGGCCTTGAAATCACCACAATGACCAGTAGGGTAATTTTAAAAACTCCAGGCATCTGAAATGAAGTTCCTTCATGCCATTGTACAGAAGACCAGGAAATAATAATAATAATAATAATAATAATAATAATAATAATAATAATAATAATAATAAAAGCCTGGCAGAAATGGAATTCCCATAAAACCAAACTAACTGGCAGGAATTCACCAAAATACAGAAACAAACATCAAAACTCATCAGGTCTGAGAAATGCAGGTATTATCAGTACAGATTGGCAGAAATTGAACAAGATTTTACAAAAAAACAATACACTTAACTTCTACAAAACTTTCCGAGAAGAGTTATCAAATTAAGAAAACTGCAAACTTCTAGATGTGTATTTCAGGGGCCTTTTAAACTGTGGATCCCGAAAAGAACAACTTACCTTCGAAACACCCTCATCTAATCAAGATTCAGAACCCCCAACATTGTAAGAGGTCAAAGAAATAATCCATGGTCTAAAAAACAACAAGGCCCCAGGAGAAAATGGCATAATTGCCAAAATGCTGAAGATCGATTATTAAAAACATGTGAAGAAATCCCTGAAGTAGTGATGGGCAACGCTCTCGCTCGAGACTCTCGAGACTGACTTCGCAGATCTCGAGACTCTCGCGAGAATCTCGAGACCGATTCTGTAGTGCAAGCTGTGCGACATACCAGTAACTATGACTGTAAACGTGATAGTATATCATTGGCAGTTATTGCGTGAAATAACCTTCTCATATGATAAAACATTTTGTGTGGCTATTTCTAGCCGAGTGCAGCCCTTGTAAGGCAGACCCTCCGATGAGAGTGGGAGGCATCTACCATATGTAGGTAACTGCGTGTTATTGTGGTGAAGGACAGAGTGATGTGTGAGTTGTAGGGATGTTGGGGACAGCACAAACGCCCAGCCCCCGGGCCATTGGAATTAACGAATTAAGGTTAAAATCCCCGACCCGGCCGGGAATCGAACCCGGGACCCTCTGAACCGGAGGCCAGTACGCTGACTATTCAGCCAACGAGTCGGACACCTCATATGAAAACGTGTGAGACAATACATTTTGTCAAAAGCCTGGAAAAATACTGCATGTTCAACTATGAACCCCTTAATACCATTAACGGAAGTGAAAACCGAATGTCATTATCTTAAACTGTTCACGACTTCTTAGCTGAATAACCCTGCACAATTTGTGAATAACTGTAGATAGGATGTACACCTATCTTTGATACTAGAGGTGTTCATTATTCGAACTTGAGGCGGGAAAGATGTGCTTTGCTACATATGCAACCACCATTACAAGTGAGTTGAACGTGTAATCTAAAATGCCCGACTTTGCTCTAATTCTTTCAGCAGGGGTGATGGGCAACGCTCTCGAGACCGAGTCTCGTGTGCTGCGAGCTGTGCGACGCGACGTCTCAGTAACTACGAGTGTAAGCTTGATGGTTGTTATCTGCAGTTCTCATATGAAAACGTGTGTTACGCTAATTTTTTTCAAAAGCCTAGGAAAGCACTGCATGAGCTCCTTAATACCATTAACGAAAGTGAAGACAGAATGCCAGTATCTTAAACTGTTCACGAGTTATGTTAAGTGGACTTCTTCAGCTGAATAACCCGTATAATTTGTTAATAACTGTCATTAGGATGTACACCTACCTGGATGCCCCACAATCGTTGTCGGCAGGGTACCTAGCTTCTTGTGATTCAGACCGGGCCGGAGGTGTTCTGTGACTATACCTGTTCATTTATATTGTGTGTTTTAAATGTCGGATCATTCCAGAAGTATTTCTGGCGACGTATTTTACTCCTTTTGAATAAACAACACAGTGGGCTGTGCTATGTGGCATCTCTTCACAATAACCCACATCCACAACTTACGTTGCATTCGGACATCGTCTTCAAGTTGTCGCGTACAACTAGACACAATTACACATTGCACTGTCATTTACCGAAGTACCTAATTATTATTATTAACAAATGCATCGCAAATGGGAAATATCCTGTTGACAATGGTCACTTACAGTAGTGTAATAATAACCAGCATACTGATATGGGCAAGTTTCCTTCGTAAACAGGACCACAAGGGATTGGAATAAATTACCTGCAGCAGTCTTTGATAGATTCTCTTCCGGTATCAAATCGTTTAAGATGACGATTAGTGCTAGTGTAAAGTGAAAAGTAAAAGCTGTAAACAACGGACACTGAATTTGTGATTTTCTGCTGGATTTAGAATGTTAAACTAGTAGGATTTCGTCTAATATTTTCTCTCCATGGAATTGCTTGTTGTAGTTGTTGGGTAGTTATGTTTTAACTTTAATATCACTTGTAGTGTTAAGCTAGTAGTAATTTCAGCCTATAGTAGGCCTATTGTAAGCCATAGTGTTATGTAATGTAAATACTTGAGTTGTGTGTGAGTGTATAATGATGCTGAATTAAACTAGTACTATTTCTTGTCAGATTTTCTTTCGTTGTTGTTCTCGTTGTAGTTGTAGGGTAATTATGGTTTAACTTCACATTATTATCACTTGTAATGTTAAGCTAGTAGAAAGCTCAACCTATAGTACTGTAAGCCGTAGTGTTAAGCACTGGAAGTACTGAAAATATTTATGATGATGCTGGATTTAGAATGTTAAATTAATAGTATTACTTATAATATTTCCTTTCCATGGAATTGCTTGTACTCTTATTGTTGTGGGGTAATTATGCTAACTTTACATATGATGCGAATAGAGTAGGAATTATTTCCTTCGTTACCAAAATCTTGGTAAATACGAGCAGCGGTCATAATGATATTGAATGTGGAGTCTGATAACGATGTACACCTACCTGTCGAAAGAATTGGAGCAAACTCAAGCATTTTAGATTACACATTCCACTCATGCGTAATGGTGGTTGCAATTGCAGCAGGGCGCATCTTGCCTCGTCTCGAGATCGAATAATGCAAGCCTCTAGTATCCAGGTAGGTGTACCTACAGTAGCCGTCAGTTTCAGTACTTAGCCTATTCATTCGTGTACTTACCACTCCATACAATGCCAGAATGCGTATCCTTTATATTATGTTACACCGCGTCAAAATAGACCTCGCTAGAAATGAGAGAAATTAATGCCCTAGTTGCTTGTTGACAGGAACGGAGAAGGTGCGTAATTTGCTATTGGCATACTCGGCGAAAACAACACTTTCGAGATCTCTCAAAATTTCTCGCGAGAAATAGTGTCTGCGCTAGTCTCGGGAAATCTCGAGACCTCGTCTCAGACTGCCCATTACTAGTCGATAGGGTAGCTTCTTGTGATGCAGACCGGGCCGGAGGTGTTCTGTGTCGATTTCTCTTCATTTATATTATGCGTTTGTAAGTGCCGGATCATCCCAGAAGTATTTCTGCCGACGTATTTTTCTTCTTTTGAATAAGCAACTCAGCGGGCTGTGCTTTGTGACATCTCTTCGAAATAAGACATCCATGACTTACGTTGCGTTTCGGACATCGTCTTCAAGTTGTCGCGTACAACTGTACAATTTCACATTGCACCGTCATATATAGAAGTACATAATTATGACGGGAATACTCTATAACATTGTAAGGAATTATTTCTTTCGTCACCAAAATATCGGTATACACAAGCAGTGGTCATATGTTATTGAATGTGGGGTCTGATAACGATGTACACCTATCTGTCGAAAGAATTGGAGCAAACTGAAGCATTTTAGATTACTCGTTCCACTCATCAGTAGTGGTGGTTGCATATCCAGCAAGGCGCATCTTGCCTCGTCTCGAGTTCGAATAATGATTCGCATACTCGGCACAAAGAACATTCAGCTCCGACTACCTGTAGTGCACACTAGTGATGGGCAACGCTCTCGCTCGAGACTGACGTCGCAGATCTCGAGACTCTCGCGAAAATCCCGAGATCGATCCTCCTGTAGCGCAAGCTGTGCGACGTACCAGTAACTACGACTGTAAAATTGATAGTATATCATTGGCAGTTATTGCGTGAAATAACGTTCTCTTATAAAAACGTGTGAGCCAATACAGTTTGTCAAAAGCCTGGAAAAGTACTGCGTGTTCAACTATGAACCCCTTAATACCATTAACGAAAGTTAAAACAGAATGTCAGTATCATAAACTGTTCACGACTTATTTTGGGTGGACATCTTAGGTGAATAACAATGCATAATTTGTGAATAACTGTAGATAGGATATACACCTACTAGGATACCAGAGGCGTGCATTATTCGAACCTGAACCTGAGATACGCAACCCCCATTACACATGAGTGGAACGTGTAACAGGGGTGATGGGCAACGCTCTCGAGACCGATTCTCGAGTGCTGCGAGCTGTGAGACGTCGCAGTAACTATTAATGTAAGCTTGATAGTTATCCTCAGCAGTTCTCACATAGAAACGTGTGAGACGATAAATTTGATCAAAATCCTATGAAATCACTGCATGTTGAACTATGAGCTCCTTACCATTAACGAAAGTGAATACAGAATGCCAGTATCTTAAACTGTTCACGAGTTATGTCAGGTGGACTTCTTAGCTGAATAACCCGTATAATTTGTTAATAATTATTATTAGGATGTAATCCTACCTTTATCCTCAGCAGTTCTCACATGGAAACGTGTGAGACGATAAATTTGATCAAAATCCTATGAAAGCACTGCATGTTGAACTATGAGCTCCTTACCATTAACGAAAGTGAATACAGAATGCCAGTATCTTAAACTGTTCACGAGTTATGTCAGGTGGACTTCTTAGCTGAATAACCCGTATAATTTGTTAATAATTATTATTAGGATGTAATCCTACCTGGATGCCTCACAATCGTTGTCGGCAGGGTAGTTTCTTGTGGTTCAGACCGGGCCGTTTTGTGTTTTGTGACGATTCCTCTTCATTTATATTATGCGTTTGTAAGTGCCGGATCATCTCAGAAATATTTCTGCCGATGTATTTTACTTCTTTTGAATAAGCAACACAGTGGGCTGATCTATGTGACATCTCTTAAAAATGACCGACATCCACGACTTACGTTGCGTTTCGGACATCGTCTTCAAGTTGTCGCGTACAATTCGACACAGTTCACTTTGCACTGTCATATATGAAGTACGGTACCTACCTGATTATGACGCGAATACTCTATAGCAAATTATATTCCACATTCCACTCATGCGTAATGGTGGTTGCATATGCAGCAAGGCGCATCTTGCCTCGTCGCGAGTTCGAATAATGCATGCCTCTAGTATCCAGGTACGTGTACCTGCAGTAGCCGTCAGGTTCTGTACTTAAACCACTCATTCGTGTACCTACCAGTGCATACAATGCCCGAATGCGCATCTTTTATAATTATGTTATACTACGTCAAAATAGACCTCGGTTTTAATGAACGCCCTAGTCGCTTGTTGACACGTATTTACGAAAATGAGAAGGCCCGTGGTTGGCTATTCGCATATTCGGAACAAACAATATTCAGCTCCGACTACCTGCAGGCCTACGAAACGCTGCTCGCCGCACATTGTGGGGAGAACGCTCTCGAGATTTCTCGAAATTTCTTGCGAGAAATAATGCCTGCGCTAGTCTCGAGAAATCCCGAGAAATTTCGAGACCTCGTCTCAGACTGCCCATCACTACCCTGAAGATTGGAAATGTGCACTAATCCATCCACTACACACGAAAGGGGTAAAAACCAACATCAATAATAATAGAGGAATTAGCTTGATATCAGTTGCTTACAACTCTTTTTCCAAGGCCCTGCTCACTAGACTTGAGAAACAGACCATCTAATTGGTGAATACCAGGCAGGTTTCTGAAAAGGATGATCTTGTACAGAACAAATCATTAATCTTAAAACTATCCTACAAATAAGCGAAACCAGACAAACTGTCATTGCTCTTGTAGATTTCAAAAAAAGCACATGACTCTATAGACTGTCAAACACTTTTCAATACTCTAGAAGAATTTCAAGTGGATAAAAAAACAAGGGCATTAATCAGACAAGCATTAACTGGCACTACTTCCAAAGTTAAATTCCAACGCAAAATATCCGAGCCTTTTACTATTAACACTGGGATCCATCGAGGAGAGGGATTACCTCCGTTACTGTTCAATCTCGTACTTGAGAAAATTATCAGGACCTGGGAAAGGGAAATTAAAGGAATAACCCTTGGCAGACTACTTAAAGATAGAATTCAATTGGACTATCTGGCCTTTGCAGATGACATAGCAATCCTTTCCAATAACAGGCAAAAAGCAATTCATTCCATTGAAAATTTACCATAAATTGCCATCAAAATAGCAATCCTTTCTAATAACAGGCAAAAAGCAATTCATTCCATTGAAAATTTACATTAAATTGCCATCAAAATGGGACTTCAAATCTCGTATGAGAAAACTCAGTACATGGAAGGAGCTTCAGCATATTTAGGTTGGACAACCTATGATAACTAAATTCGCCAAAATCCCTCAGGTGAACCAATTCAGATATTTGGGAGAAATTATTCAGCCCTCTGATTTAAACCGCGAAGCAAATAAAGAAAGACTTTCGAAGTTACAGAAAGCTTACAGGATCACTTGGAACAGGTACAATAAAAAAATCAATATCTCGGAAAGCAAAACTTAGACACTGTAACACAGTAATCAAACCCAAAGCGTTATATGCTTCAGAAACCTTAACCATTGTTGGCGGGTCTCTAACCAATGAAACAGGAAAGGAAAATTTTAAGAAAAATTTTTGTCCCAGTTTGTATAGAGGGAATATGAAGGAAAAAATCATCCCAGGAAATATATTGTCATTCTGAAAAAATATCTCACACTTTTTGGAAAAGGCGACTGAAATTTTATGGACACATTATGAGAGTGAACAGTAACAGACTAACTAAAATAATTCTCAACCTGGTCCATTCATCTGAAACCAAGAACAGCTGGCTGTGTGAAATTGAAACAGACCTCCAGGAAATCAACATCTCAGAAGACATTATACAGGACAGATGTAAATTCAGAACCAAAATCGACAATCACCAGTTTTAAGACAAACCCAACACCAGAGCCACTGTTACTTAGACACTAGCGAGAGGATGAAGGGATTTTGGAAGGAGAAGAAGGCCAACACATCACCTAAGCTGGTTCAGTCCAGCTCCTAAGTAGGGCATAACGATGTTAAAATGATGATAATAATAATAATAATAATAATAATAATAATAATAATAATTATATATATATATATATATATATATATATATAATTCACTGGGGCCATCAAGGACCACGTTAAGTCTTGGTGCATTTGACACTGAACTTGGCTTTCTTTAGAGCCCAAATTTCCCTCATTCTTTGTAAGTGGGCCTGCTTACGCTCCTCTGTCCAAGGGGCACCGTGTCTTCTCTTCGGTTGCTCATCTCGGTTTAGCCCGTTCTTCAATATTTTCTTGCGGAAGAGATCTCTGTTAAAGGCATCTTCAGCTGAGATATGTAGCATTTGCAGGTCTTCTTTGGTATTTCTAAACCAGGGAATTGTGGTTTTGGGGTTTGAATTAAAAAAGTGAAAGATTTCTTTAGTTAACTTTCTTCTGTCTAATCTTTTCAGATGACCGTAAAATCATGCCCGTCTTTTTCTGATTGTGTCAGTAATTTTCTCTATTTTGCTGTAGACTTCCTTGTTGGATCTCTTTTGATGGATTCCATTTCTGTACTTTGATCCCAAGATTCCTCTCACAATTTTGCGTTCTCTTTTCTCCAGTTCTTCAAGGAGTCCTTTGTTGGCATTTAGAGACAGGGTTTCGGCTGCATATAGAACTACTGGCTTCAGAACTGTTTCATAGTGACGTATCTTGGTGTTTTGGGAAAGGCATTTTTTGTTGTAGATTGTGCGGGATGTTTGGTAGGCTATTTCCAGTTTGCGTACTCGCTCCTGAAGTGCTTCTTTGTCCAGTCCAATTTTCATGATGATCTCACCCAGGTATTTGAATTTGTCTACTCGGGTGATGTCCCCGTATTTTGTATGGAGTTTTGTGTGGAGCCTTTTTGATGTTAGTCATTACTTCTGTTTTCTCAAACGATATCTGCAAACCAGTTTGTTCGGCAATTTCCTTTAAAATTTCAACTTGAGCTCTAGCGGTTTCTATGTCGTTTGAGAGAACAGCAATATCATTGGCAAATGCTAAGCAGTCTGTTGCGATCCCCTTGGATTTGGTTCCTATTCTCAATGGACTGTAGTTGGTTTCCTGTAATCTCACCCGCCAGGTTCTGATGATCTTTTCAAGAACACAGTTGAAGAGTATCAGGGATAGCCCATCACCTTGTCGGACTCCTGGTTTGATGTCAAAGGAATGCGAGAGACATCCGTGGAACTTCACCTTGGATTTTGTATCGGTCATGGTGGCTCTAATTAATGCCAGCAGTTTCAAATCAACTCCAAATTCATTTAAGATGTTTAGCAAGACTTCCCGGTCAGTGGAGTCGTATGCTTTCTTAAAGTCCACAAAGACAGACACATACTGCTTGGACCTTAGTGTACAATATCTGATGATCGTTTTGAGATTTTGAATCTGTTCAGCTGTTGAGCGACCTTTTCTGAACCCTCCTTGGTATTCACCTATTTGATGTTCGACTTGTGCTTCCAAACGCTCCGGGATGGCAAGTGATAGAATTTTGTAAGTCACGGGTAGCAAAGATATTCCGCTGTAGTTGTTGATGTGTGTAATGGATGGATCAAAGCTATTTTCCAATCTCCGGGTAGGGTCTCCTTGTTCCAAATTTCTTCTATTTGCTTTTGCAAGATATCAAGTGATTCTTCTGGGGCATATTTCCATAGTTCTGCTACTACTGAGTCTTTCCCCCGGCGCTTTGTTATTTTTGAGACGGGCAATGTGGCGCTTGATTTCATCTCTGTTGGGTGGTCTGGAATCTGGGTACCTGAGTAAGGGTTCCTTGGTCTCAATGGCGCTTTGCGGTTTAGAGCAATTAAGTAAATTCTTGAAGTAATCTGCCAGGATGCTGCAATTTTCTTCATTTGATGTCGCCAGTGTGCTGTCCGTTCGCTCAAAGCATAGAGATGGTGGTTTATAGCCAGTGAGTTTGCGTTTGAAGGCTCTGTAATACTCTCTGCTTTCATTCTTCCTAAAGTTTTGTTCTATCTTTTCAATGAGAGATTTTTCGTATTTACATTTCTCTGAACACCCTAGCTGCTTGGGCACGTTGGGTTTTGTAGGTTTCCCAATCATTTTCTGATTTCGTAGAGTTGTACTGTTTCCACGCATTGAGTCTTTCTTGGAGGACTGATTCGCAGGTACTATTCCACCAGGCATGCTTTTTGCTTCTCTTGATTTCTGCAACGTCTTTGGCGGCCTCAACAAGGAGACTTTTGGCGTTGTTAAAGTCACACTCATTTGGTCTAGCCTTCTCCTGGAACTCCTCGACCCTTTGCCGAAGTTTATCATTGTCGAAGCATGTGATCTGTTTGGTTGTCTTCCTTGTGTTTGCGGGAATTGGTTTGAATTTGATAAGAGACATATAATGATCTGAGGCCACATTGATGCCTTTCTTTACCTTGACATTCATAGTCTCAGGGCTGTTTCTCCTGGAGATCGCAACATGATCAATTTGGAACTCTCCGAGAGCTTGGACGGGAGAACGCCAAGTCATTTGCTTTCTGGGTAGATGGCGAAAGTGGGTCGACATGGCCTGCAGGTTGTGATTTTCGCAAATGGTCACCAGTCTTTTGCCATTGGGATTGGTTCTTTTGTGAGCAGGGTAATTTCCTATAATTTTCTTGTACTTCTGCTCACGACCTAGTTGGGCATTGAAGTCACACAAAAGAAGCTTGACATGGTGTTTGGGGATTTTGTTCAATTTTTCATCCAGTAGGTCCCAGAAATTATCAACTTCGTCTGGATCAGACTTGTTCTTATCGTTTGTAGGAGCATGTGCGTTAACTAGGGCGTAGGTTTTGTTCGCGCATTTAATTGTGAGTATAGACAATCTGTCATTCACAGGTTCGAAATTTGCAACCGATTTAAGGATCTTGGTTCTAACAGCAAACGCGGTTCCAAGCATCACAGCTCCATTGAGGATTCCTCTTTGCGCTTTGCTCTTGAAAAATCGGTAGCCTTCAGACTCAAAAATCTCTTCATCTGGGTACCTTGTTTCCTGTAGGGCCACTATGGATATCTGATTTTCGTGAAGAGCTTTGGTGAGGGTTTTCAGCTTGCCAGTTTGTGTAAGTGAATTTATGTTGAAAGTTGCTAGAAAGGTTTTAGATTTTGGCCTGAGTTTTTGACTCTTCGGGGTACACCGAGACGCTCCGACTCGTCTCTTGCATGATGTCGAGTCTCCCCCAGAATCCGAACGAGACTCGTGCGCCGTGGCGTTCACGACGAGGGATTTATCCGAAGATTTACCCCCTGGGGTATGTTTCTTGAAATGTTGTGCCATCATGCTTTTTGACTTGACTTTGCTTTGGACGGGTACCCATCCTTTTACAAGTAGGGTTGTTAGCCCTAGAGGTTGCCTCAAGATGTTTTCTGGCTTCTGGTCATTTACAAGTCTTCGCCGTAACCCTGGCAAGGGACCAGTTTTTTTTTCACGGTGGTATTTTATTTCCCTACTACCCTCTGACTCTGCTGACGGCAGAGCCAGCGAGCTTCCCCAATTCCAATGGGACGCGCCCGATGGAGGTAACCGGCACGGGAATTTATTATTATTATAATAATTTATTATTATTATATTATTGGCCACTATCGACAACTTGAGTCATTCCATGTTCACTTTCTCTTTGAAGTACTTTGTCATTCGTTCTGATCATAATTTTCTCACTTCGTCTAAAATTGCTATAGCCCTATTATATGTCATTTCTGCTAAAATTTTGTGAGTGTTAAAAAGGGTGTTAATTTTAATTTTGTTCTCTGTATCTGTTACCTTGAGTCCAACTGCTTTGAGATTTTGCTGAATTTCATGGATCCATTGTCCTCCTGTCTTGCTTCCAAGATTTTTCATCACTAATTGTCATAAATAGCAGGCCCCGTGGTGTAGGGTTAGTGTGCCTGGCTCTCGCCCGGAGGCCCCAGGTCAGGGATTTTTGTCTCAACCTGAGGGCTGGTTCAAGGTCCACTCAGCCTACGTGATTAGAATTGAAGAGCTATCTGACAGTGAGATGGCGGCCCTGATCTCGAAAAGCCCAGAATGACGGTCGAGAGGATGCGTTGTGCTGACCACACGGCCCCTCATAATCTGCAGGCCTTCGGCTGAGCAGTGGTCGCTGGGCAGGCCAAAGCCCTTTCAGGGGCGTTAAGTGCCGTGGGGTTTGGTTTGGTAGTTGTCATAAAATTTGGTTTTCTGGCAGTCGCAAGATATGAAAGAAACAAGATTCTTTTCTTCTCCATAGTGCTGGTGATTGTGTCAATATTTCAATAGACAGTTTCATTAAGGATTCTCCAGACTACTTTGACCTGGTATTTTTTATTTATAATAAGAATAGTAATAATAATAATAAAATAAAGAAATGACTATTCCTGTATAGTTTTTTCTTTCATTTTTAACCTTTTAAAGTGAGACTATCTACTTCTGATTTTCAAAGACTTAATATAATACTTTTTGTGATACATTCTCAGTTCCTCTGAATTTCTGCCAAGTCATTTTAGTTAGCTCTTTTGAATTTATATACATACATACATACATTATTATTATTATTATTATAGACTGTTATGCCTTTCAGCGTTCAGTCTGCAAGCCTCTGAGAATTTACTAAACGTCACCACAATCCTCGATTTGCAACTAGTGTTGTGGCCTCATTTAGTTCTATACCTCTTATCTTTAAATCGTTAGAAACCGAGTCTAACCATCGTCGTCTTGGTCTCCCTCTACTTCTCTTACCCTCCATAACAGAGTCCATTATTCTCTTAGGTAACCTATCCTCCTCCATTCGCCTCACATGACCCCACCACCGAAGCCGGTTTATGCGTACAGCTTCATCCATCGAGTTCATTCCTAAATTAGCCTTCTTCTCCAAATTTTTTACAATTAAAAAAATCAGTTTGATTGTTTCACTGGACAAATTAGATTAATTTAATCTATCAGGCTTGTTTCTTTTAGCTCTTTAGACATTTATTAAAATATCAGGAACTTACTTTCTACCCTTGGATAACAAGCCCAGAGCTGTGGTGAAAGGAAGTATACAGAATGTTCAAAAGGTTGCATACAAAATAAAGTGGTCCATTGAGTGATCGAAATGCAACGACTTTCAAATACAAACATACAGTTTAGGATGAAACCCTGCATCAAGGCATGCCTGGGAATGTCTGGAATAACATGATGGACATATGTTTGAACAGCTTTTGTAAATAAAGTTCAGTGACCAACTTCACTGTTCACAAACAATTATAATTTTATTGTTTAGAAATGTAGAGCATTATGGAAATGTTAATATTTAAATTGTGCAGTAAGTAATTCCTTTCATTCGCAGGCTTGCCCTAACACAGAGTTTTCTCCTATACTGTATGTAGAGTTTTCTCCTACACTGTATGTTCCTGTATGAAAGTAGCAGTTATAATGAGCAAATAGCACATCTCTGCTGCAACAATAAATATTTGAAAGTAGTTGTACTTCAACCCTTCTATGGCTATTTCAGTTTCTGCATAACCTTTTAAATCGCCCTATGTGTTAAACTTATTGAGGCTTATTTTGTTATTACACACTTCATTTCCAGCCCTTTGCACTTCCCTACTTGAATATAGAAATTAATATATTCAGATAATGAAGGCTATCAGAATTCAGAATTCAAACTTCGTTGAATTGGCCTTGTGTCCTGTTGATGGTCGGCTCTGCCGCTAGGATAACTGCTAATATTGCTCAGGGTACACCCATTTGTTGTAGGTATATATTGCCCATCAAAGTGTACAGACATTCATGATTATTCTTTTAATTGTGTTCAGTGTATGTACATTACAGTAATATCATGTCTTGGACATGTAAAATAAATACAGTATTACATCTTTGATACTGGCGTGACTTATGTTGAAGTGCCAAATTTCATATAATTCAATTTTTCCTGGATGTTGTGAAACTTCATAGTATTTGATTTTTTTAAAAATACAGTTTTGGTGCATCACTTTTGTTTTAATAACACTCTTTAACAACTCTCTTTCAATTCTCAGAAAGTTGAGCCCTGGAAGCTTTACCTCATGGTGACAGGCTTTCTCTTGGTAGACTTGGTGTTGTTATTGACTTGGCAACTGACAGATCCTCTGCAGAGGCGTATTGAAGTGTTTCCTCTGGAAGATCCAGTGTCAAGTGAAGATGACGTCAAAATAAGACCTGAATTGGAGCACTGTGAAAG